>NC_047038.1:59843891-60481006 GCF_011762595.2 Tursiops truncatus | reverse complement strand
AGTATTTTTATCCTCTCAGCTTTGGCAGGGCCCATCCTGCAAAACCTTACATAGCAGTTCCCTGTGTCTACTCCTCATGGAACCACAGTAACCAGAATCATCTTTTGACATGCAAATGCCATTTAGAAGGGCTTAACTTTTTAATATACCTTTATTTAATAATAAAACGGTCACTTCCATAAGCAGTTGGCAAGGAAAAAGAGCACAAGTTGAAAGAAAGTACAGCAGTAAAGCTGGGCTTACTAATACTGCTGAGGATGGGCAAAGTCAGATTAGATATCAGAATGAAGGGCTCTGAGATTTGCTTCTAATGGACGGGATATGATAGAAGCACATATTTGAGAGGAAGCTCTCTTTCTCTAAGCTTTGGGCTGCTGTAAAATATCATGACTTTGTGAAAGAAGTTACATTTTGTACTGTCTGGGTACTTAAAAGTGTAGAACAGAAGCGAGAGTTGGCTCCCACAATCACTAATTGACAGAATGATTTAATATTAAGTGACTATTTCAGCAATAATTTTCAAAACTTGTGGAAGAAAATGCTCTGGAAAATGTGGCTAAGGGCTGAATCACTGTGAAAGCACTGTTTCAGTAAGTGACACTAATTGCAAAGTAATGGCCATAGACTTTGCAATCAGACTTATTCTGATCAATGTTTTATTATTTTTTAATTTACCACCTTATAAATCCAGTTGGCCTGCCAGAACTCCTTCTTGAATTCTTTTGGAAATGAGCCTGGGCATTTTTAGCTTGTTTCTGCTTGATACATGCCAAACATAGGTTCTTAATTTAAACTCTTATTATGGCAGTACCAGCTACCCTTCCTAAAATCTTAAAGATCTATCAAGATATCTTCCGAATCTTGGTTTCCAGTGAGTCTTAACTAAGCTGTAAAAATATGATTTCTCTCGACACTTGGGATGTCACATTTCCAGGGTAAAAGTAGCTCTTTTTCAATATCTTTCAATTTCTATCCTTTTCAGATATTTAAAGAATAAAGTGTTGCTCAACATAGGTATGTATTGGGAAAATATTTTTGTCATTAATGCTAATGGTTAAAAATTGAAATGTTGTCTTTGACAAACTTTATATTGCTAGCATTACATTTCATTTTATTCTGAGCACAAACAAGCATCTCCTTTAAGGCATGCTTGACTGTGATGTTTGATTCCGGGACAAGGTAGTCCCTAGAGAATTCTGGAGCTAATTCTGGCAAAGCAAGGCCTATGGAGCTAATTTCAAAAAAAGAGTACAGCTGAGTGTCTTGGTTTTGTCTCTTAATAGTAGCTCATTATTTTTCCATTTATTAATATTCATGGAATTTCAATAAATTATTTTTTCTTATGTTTCCTAAGTCTTTCAGTGTCACTTTTCCAAAGATTTTGTTTGCAACTTGTCCTTGTGCCCTTGCAAATTACTGTGAAAATGAAAAAGAAAAAGAAAAAAAGCCATCAATGCAGCTGTCAAATGTATGTAAAGTGCCCCTTATTACAAATGATTTCTGAAAGGTCTTTGACTCATGTGCAAGGTGTAGTGGAAAGAGCATGGCGCTTCCAATGGGGCAGAAATAGATTCTGTAGAATCTACAGTCACTTTACAATCTACGTAGTCACTTTCTAAAACATAAAGTAGAACTTTCAATGCCTCCTCTTTGTCTCAAGAATTTTAATTTCTCTGTTTAAAAGAATCTTTATTGCTATTATTATTATTATCATGTTAAGAGTGATAAAGCTCATATCTTTTGAGTGCTTATTATGTTGTAGATATTATAATCATTTTAGTGGCGTTGGCATATAATACCTATATCACTGAATCTATTCATAATGATATTATGATATAATGTAGAGGAACTTATTAATTACTCTAAGCCTCCAGTTTTTCATTTGAAATATCAAAGCAATATCTTAGGGTTGTTTTTCAGATTTAAGAAAGCAACAAATTTAAAATAACTAGCATAATGTCTGACACATTATAATCTTTAATAAATGTTAATTTCCTTCCCTTGTTTACTGACCAAACAGAATGGATGCTGTATTTCTTTCTAATATTGAATATTATATATATATATACATTAATTGAAGTATAGTTGATTTACAGTGTTGTGTTAATTATTGATGTACAGCAAAGTGATTCAGTTATACATATATACATTTTTGTTTTAGATTCTTTTCCGTTATGATTTATCATGGGTTATTGAATATAGTTCCCTGTGTAAGACTTTGTTGTTTATCCATTCTGTATATAAATGCTTACATCTGCTCACACCAACCTCCCACTCCAACTCTCCCTCAACCTCCTCCCCCTCGGCAACCACCAGTCTGTTCTTTTTTCTAGTATTATATTTTATTTGAGAAAATCACTGTATAGTTTAAAATTTGCTTTCTTATACATCATCTTAATTTGTTTCTTATTGAAACAGTTTTATTCATGCCACGTACCTAACGGAGAAACAGAGGCCCAGAAAATTCAGTAACTGTTCTCAGACTAATACCAGACTCCTAAGAGACTTAGTCTGCACCTCATCTATTCTTCTTGAAGCCTCATATTTTTACTTATGTGCTTTCAGGAAAACTTAAGTCACTTTTACAAACTATTGTTTTGTCATCTAGTTTTTGACTGATTTGGTAAATATTATATTGAAGTAGGAAGCACAAGTACTTTCAGAACCACGCAGATCAACTTGTAACAGTGTACTCTTGCCACATCTCAAGTTCTTAGCAAAGATGAAAAATTTAGAAGCTTGTTTGTAGATGTGGAAATGACAACTGGGTCAGGACTCTTTATTTGCTATCATGAGGTTGAATGGAAATGACACGGAGGAGCATGGGAATGGTTGCAGAAAGAACGAATCAAACAGAAGTGTGAGAATACTCATCTTTGCCTTTCCCCCAATTTTATAAGGAAAGTATTAAATACTTCATCATTATGTGTGATGTGAGCTATAGGTTTTTCAGATGCCTTTAGCAGATCGAGGAAGCCCCTTTCCAGCCCTAGTTTGCTGAGATTTTGTCATTTTATCATGATTTAAGGTTGAATTTGTTAACTTTTTTCTGTACCTATCGACATGATCATATGCTAATTTTCTTCTTTATTCTGCTAAATTGGTGAATTATATTACTTGATTGTAAAGGAGTAAACCAACTTGCCATCCTAGAATAAAACCCACATGACCATGATTTATTTTCTTTTTCTCATTTTTTAAAAATAAATTTATTTATTTATTTTTATTTTGGGCTGCGTTGGGTCTTCATTGCTGCGCATGGGCTTTCTCTAGTTGCAGCCAGCAGGGGCTACTCTTTGTAGCGGAGCACGGGTTCTGGGCGTGTGGACTTCAGTAGTTGTGGCGTGCAGGCTCAGTAGTTGTGGCTTGCCAGCTTTAGAGTTCAGGCTCAGTAGTTGCGACCCACAGGCTTAGTTGCTCCGCAGCATGTGGGATCCTCCCAGGCCAGGGTTCAAATCTGTGTCCCCTGCATTGGCAGGCAGACTCCTAACCACTGCGCCACCAGAGAAATCCCTATTTTCTTTTTATATATTACTAGAATCTATTTGCTAATACACGTAGAATTTTTCGCATCTTTGTTCATGTGGTCATTGGCTTAAAATTGTCTCTCCTTATGATGTATTTGTCTGGTTTTATTATCAGGGTAATTCTGGTCTCTGCAAAAAAAAGTTGAGAATATTTCCTCTACCTTATTTTTGGAAAAAGACTGTGTAAGATTTGTGCATTCTATCAAATTTGATAAGATGCACAAGTGACAAGTTACCAGTGAAGTCATCTAAGCTTGAATTATTCTTTATGGGAAGATTTTTTTATTATAATTTCAGTTTTTTAATAGATAGTGAGCTATTCTGATATGTAAGTTTAGTTTTTTACAGAATTTGTCTATTTCATCTTAGTTGTTAAATTCATTAGCTAAAAGAGTTTCATAATGCTGTTCATAATATTTTATTACCTTTTCAACGACTTGATTTAGTTATCTCACCTCTTTTACCCTGTTATTGATAAATTTGTATTTTATTTCATATTCAGACTTGCTAGGGGCTTATCAATTTTATTAATTATTTCAAATAAGCAAATTCAGGCTTTGGTAATTTTCTTGACTGTTTGTTTTGTATTTATTGACTTCTGTTTCCATCTTTTAATTTTCTTTTACTAATTTTTGGCTTAATTTGCTCTTTTATTAGCCACATAAATTAGAAACTCAGGCCATTGATTTTAATCCTTCTTGCTTTTTGAATGTAAGCATTTAAGCTATACATTTTCCTATAAGTGCTGTTTTAGTAGCCTCTCAAAAATTTGGAAAAGATATTAAAGTTCAGTTCAAAAATTTATTTTTGGCTTGTGATTTCTTATTTGACAATTTGGCTATTTAGCAGTGTGTTGATTAATTTTGAAGTATTTGGAGATTTTTGAGGTATCAAAATTATTGATTTTTAATTTAATTCCATATTGATTGAGAGGACATATTCTGTAAGATTTCAAAGTTTTGAGAATTTTGAGACTTATTTTATGGCCCAGGATGTGATTTATTATGGGTTATGTTCCAGGTGTACTGGAAAAGAATGTATATTCTGCAACTGTTTGTAGAATGCTTTATAAATATCAGTAGTTCAAGTGGATATACAGTGTCATTTCAGACCTTCAGTATCCCTATTGATTTATCCATTTAGTTGTTTAATCAATGACTGAGAGATTTCCAGATCTGGCTATGGGTTTGTTGATTTCTTCTTTATTTGTAAGTTTTGGTTTATGTATTTAGAAGCTCTGTTACTATGTACATGCACATTTAGGATTTTTATGTTTCCTTGATCAATTAATCCTTTTTTAATTGTGCAATGTCCCTCTTCATTTTTAGTAATACTCTTTGATTTTACTTTGCCTGCAATTAATATAGCCATACCGGTTTCCTTATGCTTAGTATATGCATGATACAATGTTGTATACCTTTACTTTTGAACTATCTGTCTCTTTGTATTTAAAGGGCATCTTTCTTAAATAGTATGTAACTTTTTTATTCACTAGTCTGAAAATTTTCTGTCTTATAATTGGAGTGTTAACTTCATTTGCATCTAATACAATTTTGATATATTTGGTTAAGTCTATCAGAAACTGTAATGATATATCTGCAAGCCAAGGAATGCCAGAGATGGCCAGCAAACCACCAGAATGTAGGAGTGCAGCATGCAGCAACACACACACAACACACCAGCACAACACACCAGCACAACACTGGAAAAAAACAACCCTACCAACACCTTGATGCCAGAACTATGAGCCAATAAATTTCTATTGTTGAAGGCACCTAGTTTGTGGTACTTTGTTGGACCAGTACTAGGACACTAGTATACCAGGTACATGTAGAATTTATACTGAGGGTCTATTTGAGATGATATTACTTAGAAAGATAAAAATTGTCAATTAGGCAATTGATATTTAAATATCAATTTAAATTCTGGAATTTTTCTTTTCCAACACTGTTGTGTTTTTCTCCTCTTAGGAAGTAGCACCAAAAGTAATAGTTGCCTGATCAATGTTTCCAAAGTGATTATATCTTAGATTAAAAATGTGCCATAGATCAAAGACCACTTGAAATAGTCAGCGTAACTAGTTCACAATAATATAGATATTTATTGTTTTAAAATATATTTAACATAAAATTCACCATTTTAACCATTTTAAGTGTACAGTTCAGTGGCATTAAGAACATTTGCATTGTTGTACAACTATCATTACCATCACAATATATCTTGACATCTAAACTTAGCTTGTTATGAAGAATTGAGCATTTAAACCAATTTAGGCTCTCACTCCTTTGACTGAGACTTAGGAGTAAATAAGCCAGTGAAAATAAGCCCATCATTTCTAATGTCATTAAGAAGATTATTCACTTGATCCCTTGTGACTTCTTCAACAGCCCATACTTCTTTCACAAGGACAAGTTAAAGACAAAACAAAAAAGCAGGAGAACAGGAGAGCTAGCAAAGCTGAGTTCTAGTCCAAGGTGGTCATTAGTTTTTTCTGTCATCAGTCATATCAATTCATACCCACTCTGAAAAATTACACTCATATCATGATAACTTCTTATCTTGGGCCAAGATGTGAGATTTTAGGGGGATAAAGAATTGCTACTGTTTCATTTGTTTTCCTTTTTATCAAAATAAACAGACCCTCCTATGTTTAATTACATGGTATACAAAGGTATATTTAGTGTAATGAGAAAGGCCAATGGAATAGATTGAAAAGAAATATTACTACCAATTATATAAGCCAACCCAGAAGACTTGAAGTGACGGCAGCATTCTTGGTATAGATCAACATTTCCTGATTCATGTATTAACATCACTGACTCAGTGTATTCCAGAGAGATCAGGGCTCTTTTCTACTCCATGAGAAAGTTATATGTATGCTGGTTTATAGGGACAAATAGATATGAAATGGGGACCCCAACTTTCCTTCCTATTGCAAGAAGAACTGGGATTTTATCAACAGGAGAAAAAGATATAAAGGTCAGTCCTTGAAAAGTAAAATGGATAGAACTAGGATGATTTTGATAAGCATGGCACTACATTGATTGTTATATTTCTCTGATCCTGACTTTTAGGCACAATAAGGTGTGGAAAAGCCTTATCCAAAAGGAATGTTCTTGTTTCCTCTGATTTCCCTTTGCTTCCTTGCTCAAAACGCACTGTTACCCTCTGAAAATCTGAGAGGTGATATAGTTATATATGAGTTATAAGTCTATTAAGCAATTTTAATGGCATTCAATAATGTGTATATATATATATTCTAAAAATGGCTTACATAATGCTTATTATTTAAACAGGATATATGTATAAGTTACTGAATTTTATGGGGTTGATGGCATTAATGTAGCTTTGCAAAATATAAAAAGAGAGAGAGAGCATGCAGGAACCCCAGGAGTTAGTGTTCTTATGGTCAAAACACTAGCACCAATTCCCTATCACTCTTTGCCAACTCAGCACATGGCTCTAGTTTATTCACACCTTACATGTCTATCCCATACACACACAGTACCAGATTAGTAACTCATCTGAAATCTGCACTACCTGGATCATTGAGAAACTCTTATTATATAGTACTTCAATAAAAGCTAATGAAAAAATTTTTCAGGCTTTATAAACCTATATTGACTTTATAATTTAGTCATCTTGGTATACATAGAAGACAGAACCTTTTTTTCTAGTTTTCTCTGAGTTTATTATAATGTTCTTGGCAACCATTACCCCTTGCTTGTGATTATTTTCAATGGTTTGATGTTTAGGGATTCAATCTAGCCTTTAACTGACAAATTGCCTTCTTAGCAAAACAACAAAAAGCTGTGATGTTATTTGCCCTTTGTGATCAAGTGCGTGGATGGGAAGAAAATAGTTCTTCACTTGCTTCAGGTTGCTTTCCTATATTACAGCCCCTGTGAAACTACGACTTTCAGTACAGCATTTATAGCAGGATTATAATTTCCTCTCCAAAAGTCAGTACAGCATAGAGTCAAGGTAAATTAGAATGGTTCTTTGCCTGTTTGTTTGTTCTTCCTTGAAAACACACTTTCCTAAAAAGTATATTAAACCAAGGAAATTAAATCCCTGTTATTTTTGAAAGAGAGCCTTTTATTTTTTATAAATTAATTAGTTAATGGAAGAGGGAGTGACTTGAAAACAGGAAGGGACAAAATTTCTTCTCAATTATTCCAATTTTCGTTTTCAAATTCAAATCTTAAAGTTCTAACATTTTGGAATGCTTGTTGAACAATACTGCACTTTAGATGCTGTCTTCAAAGAGGGCAAGACATACATATCTATACCATAATATTCCTTATATCTTTGTTATCAGTACTGATATCTCATAAATATTAACTAGAAACAACTTTCTCATCATCTTCTCTTAATCTCACCTGTCCTTCCTCTACTGTCCTCTTCTTCCCTCCTTCCTAGGACAAAATATGTTTGCTGAATTTATTTGAATATCAAGTGTTAAAACATATTAATAGCAAAATTATTTATCCAAAGCCACAATACGTACATACATACACATGCACCATTCCTGCCATAACAGTTGCAATTTTTATAATCAATCCAGTTCCTAGCACTGGACTATCAGAGGAAACTGAGGGCACCAAGAGTGACATGGTTTTGTTAAGAAAAGGTCATTTTGGTGAAGAAGAAAACCCATAGGATTACAACCTAATGATTAAAAACTTAGATGAACACCATTTCTGGCATTTTAGAGTTGCATGATCAAGTTACTTAATCATTCACTCCAAATTCAAACTTCTTAATTCATAATGTGGGGAATGGTAACCTGTCTTATATACTTACTGTTATGCTTAAATAAGATAATGTGTAGAAAATGCTTAACGTGGTGTCTGCACAAGATGGCTTCTAAAACAATAACTTCCTTGATGATGTTGGGTGGCAATTAATTTTAGTTCTTAGCCAGTTGTAACATGCAACAATTTTTGCATGAAAAATAATAATTCAGGAATTGGAAAACACATTTCTCCCTTTTGCTGTTCTTTATTAATCAATTTGGGAAAGGAATAACCAGATATGTGTGATATGCTTAAGTTTTAAACAGTTGTTGTTCTGAATTTATTCTAATAACTTATTATTAATACCTCCTCTCACAGTTTTCTCAAATTACACAGGTTTAAACCACTGCTCAGTGATGATCTGTAATATTTATTTTAACACAAAGCCCACTTCTTTTTGGACTTAATTTTGGAAGTGTAGTTTGAGGTCAGGATTTAAGAGGACTCTGAGAACTTTAAGGCAATGGGGAGCTATGGAAGCCTTCTGATTGGAAAGGTGGATTATTAAGTGTTATTTTAGGAAGATTATTTTGGTATTCTGACTAGATTGAAGTGGGAAGGTAAAGAGTTCTGTTAAAACTGGCATTTTATGTGTAAGTGAAGTAATCAGGAAGTCAATAAGGGGCAACTATAAATTAGAAGGTCTATAGAAAGAACTTCTAGAGGACTTGGGGGCAAATGGACTTTGCAGTTTTTACAAAATAAATATCTGATTATGCTACTCCTTTGCTTAAAATCTTTTGGTAATTTCACAATGCTCTGAGAATAATTTCCCACATCCTTAACATCATTAGACTGTTTTAGCCTCAGGTAAAATCAAATCTAAGTGCAGCTGAAGTTTATTATTGTAAAAGGAAGAAATCCACAAAAACTTCTGATTCCAAAAAGCCACCATATTTTCTAGGCTGTGATCCACCCTTCTGTTCTGCCAGTCTCTATATGTAGATTTTATGGGATGAATTGCATTCCATAAATATATATGTTAAAGTCTTAACCCTTGGGACTTGTGAATGTGACTTCATTTGGAAAATGAGTCTTTGTAGATGTAAGCAAGATAAGATGAAGTCATACTGAATTAGTGTGGGTCCTGACCCAATATAACTAGCATCCTTATAAAAAGATGAGAAGAGACACATACGCACACATAGAGAAGAATGCCACGTGAAGACATAGACATACGGGTACAGTGTAATCCTTTTCCTGACTCTAGGGTTAGTCCTCCAGAGCTGCCACAACAAAATACCACAGATTGAATGACTTAAAGGATATTTATTTCTCACAGTTCTGGACGCTGGAAGTCTGAAATCACGGTGTCAGCATATTTAGTTTCTCCTGAGGTCTTTCTCCTTGGTTTGCAGATGGCCATCTCCTTGTTGCTTCCTCATGTGGCCTTTTCTTTCTGCACACACTTCCCTGGTGTCTCTTCTTCTTCTTATAAAAACATCAGTTCTATTGGATTACAGCCCCACCCTATGACCTCATTTAATTACTGATGTAATGGTCCTATCTCCAAATACAGTCCCATTGGAGGTTAGGACTTCAACAAATGAATTTCAAGGCAGGGAGTTCCATCCATAACAACTCCCCAAATAGGTTTTCCTTCGTGTTCAATTGGCCAGGGTTTAATATTATGCCTAATCCTAATTGTGGGAAAGAGAAAAGAGAATTGCATGGTTAGTTTATTCCAAATAAGATTTATCTCTTAGATCGGGAAGGGGATTAGCTATCTTAGACTCATCGAGGGTGCATATTTTAATGAAATTGGAGTTCTGCCTGCATGGAAGAAGGGAGGATAGCCTTGTAATCACAATAAGCCATCATCCCACAGTGTCTTCAAGGCCTTTTGTAAACGTGTTCCCTACTTTCTCTTTAGAATTGTATATTTCCACTTCTTGCCTTGCTCTCCACACTCTAGCCAAAAAGACTTTTTTTTCTTCTTTTGAGCTCATCATACTCTTCTAATTTTAATGCTTTCATGTTGGTTGTTCCATATAATTGGAATCTTGTCCTTTATGTCCTTACATAACTCACCTATTCTTATGCTTTAGGTCTCAGCTTAAGTGATATATCTTTGGAAAGGCCTGACTTTTCATATAGCACATATGTTGGTCACATAGCATTCTTCATTTTTAAAAATGTTTATCACACATATTATTTAGATGATATTATCCTCCATACTAGACCTAAAAAAAAATCCATAAGAAGAATGTCATCTGTCTTATTGATTTCTTCAACATGATTGCTTGACACTCAGTATTTGTTGATTGGTTTAATGCATACAAATGAGAAACAGGAATATTAAAAGACAATTTAGATATTGAACTTAACTCTTTGAAAATGGTTCAGTCCATTAGCTGAATTATGGAAAACAAGAAGCAAAGATTATTTAGAGAAACAGTGGAAAGTGTCACCTTTAGTAAACTAGTCATATTTGGGTAGAGATACATTTTAATGACTTAAGTACATAAAGTAACATACAAGAATATTTTTCAGTACTCTGCATCTATATTATGTTTAAATTTGGTAGATATGCCAAATTTAGATGTTTAAAATTTATTAAACGGGTCATTTATTTTCATGGAGCTAGGTAAATTATTTTAGTGAATTTGATTATTTTCTTTTCTCTTCATGTTGCAAAAACATGGTGCCAATTGTGCCACATCTTCTATGAATTCCCTGACTTTTAAATTAGACCAGGGACTTCCCTGGCAGTCCAGTGGTTAGGACTCCATGCTTCCACTGCAGGAAGCACAGGTTTGGTCCCTCGTCAGGGAACTAAGATCCCACAAGCTGGGCAGTGAGGTCAAATAAATAAATAAATAATTAGACCGCATTTTTTATATAAAATTAAAATCTACAGTGTGATATATACTAGTGAATATATAAAAATTGGTAGCATTTCAGACTAGCTAGCTTTCCGTATGCTTAATCAGATTTCATTGTTGTTGTTTTAAGATGTAAGGACATGACAGTGCATCATAAATACAATTATAAAGCATTTATAATAACCTGCTAATGTTTAAAAGATATTATTTTCTCTTGTTAGGGCAAGCAGTTTCCAAACGTTCACAGTTTAATGTAATGATCCCTAATGGATGGGACATTTTGTGGATTTAAACTTTAATTTTCAGCTGTTTCATAGAAAGAAAAGTTTATTCTTTGCTTTTCCAAGTTGTAAAAGATTCAGGAAGGATGTCTTTCAATGATTTCTTCACCAAGGTCTTAGAAGACTTTTTACTTATGGGGACCTTCAAAGAACATAACATCAGCTAAGGTTTCAAGCCAGATTTTATGGCTTCCATGATCTTTAACTTGTCATAGTAGCTTAAAATGTTGAAAGCGTGAAGGTGAGATGAAGCAGAGGAGACAGGTGGTACATGGGGAGAAAAGAGCACAAGGCACAAAGCTACTGTGAGAAAGTAAATGACTGAAAAATTGCTGAGAAATTTATGTGGTGCTGCATGAACTTTTATCTTAACTCTGAATGTGACAAGTCATTGGCTTCAGTCGCATTGACTTTGAACTTGTAGACAGCATGTGTTCTGAATTTGTATTTATACAGTAACAACTGCATTTTCATTTTTAGTCACAAAGACACAATTTTAATGACATTTGGGGCCAAAATGAAATTAAAAACAGTCATAAAAAAGATTTATATCTGTAACTGATGGGTTTTCAGTATTTTTTGGTGGTTGGAAAAAAGCCATTTAAAAGTTGCTACAAATTTTCTATTTTTAAAAGTGAAAATGTTTGCAGTAGAATTTGTGTATTTTGAGAAAGGCCTAGGCTAGGCTAAAGTTCCACATGTTTTTGAAGAACTGTAAAGAGGTTCTAAGTGCTAAAAGTTTCATTTTTAATGTAAACAGAGTTATGTCATTACTAGAAGTACCTTTGCCCTTGCATAATTGGAGGAGAACTCCCTTCCGTGTGATTGTGTTCTGTGTGCTTGTGTCAGAGTGTGTTTGTGTTTATAGTTCAAGTAAGAGTTGTTTACAGGAAATGGGCAGTAGAAATGGGCCAGAGAGCTCAGGGGGCAGATCTTTCCCCGAGACTGATGTAGATGTATAAGAGAAACGGCAGGCAGTGCCAAGGTCCATTTGAGTGGAACTTAGTGCACAAATAAGCCAGATTTGGGAAATGAACTATTGACTATTATCTTTACCCTGTTTAGGATGTGGGGGTCCAGCTCAAATTTTGATAAAATACTATAAGAAGAGGAAGAGCACTGACAAGAAACTAGTTCTGAGATGACAAAATGCTCCCCACACTTCCGGGGAGCAGCATTGTGCTGTGAGGACAAACTAATGAGTTAACAAGAGATCAGTAGGATTGAACTGTAGAACATGCCAGAATTCCTCATGAGTTTCCCAGAATTTGCTGGAGAAGAGAATTGAATTTAAATATTTGATTTTGTGGGGTCATTTGATGAAGTCTCTGACTATTGTTACCAAATACACTTGGTTACCAAAGAGAACCATATATACTTGGGGATAAATGGGAGACTTATGTTTATGGCTGCCTCTTTCTCTATCTCTGTCTCTACCTCTTTAGAAAATGATCTACTTAGAGCAAACTTGTAATCATATAGATTTTTATAGAGCCATCAAATTTCAGGGCCAAAATGGAATTTAAAGGCCAAATAGTCCAATCAGCTCTCTGATGTTTGATTGAATCCCTTCTCATGGCTTGGTCAAGTGGTTATTTACACCCAAATTGTCAGGGATCTCGTTACCTACTGAGGGAATATATTCAATCAACTGATGACACTGAATATTATACATTGACCTCAGATTTATCTTCTTGGACTTCCACCTATTTGTCCTACCACCTAGGGCCATGTAAAGACATTGTTTGATGTTGTTCGAAATGACCTATCATGACCCACTTCTCTTCAATAGGCTACTTATCTTGAATGTCTCAAACTATTCCTCATGGCATATTTTACTCTCTTCATTTCTTATTTTGCAACATCACACTTTTACCTGATTATTGAATTCCTCTTTTTGAATGCTGGATCTAGAAAGACAAAAGAAATCATGCAGAAACAAAACTATGCTAACCTCATCATGGCTTTTATACTCATATTTTGATTAAAATAATGCAATATGGTGATAACCTATTCAGAAACATTTGTGATGAACAATTTGAAGGACTCTGACTCTCTTTACTCTTATGTATTTGTCAAATTTTAATTGCTATGTGCCAGGAACTGCTGTTTTATCTGAATTGACAATCAATTCTATGACTTTAGTATTATTATTTAAGGCTAAGTGGAGTTATATAGCTTTCTCAAATTTATACAGCTACAGCATAAGCCAGGTTTCAAAACCTAACCTTTGTTGCCAGTGGAGATAATTTGACTCTTGGTCAGTTTGTAGTTCTTTCCCAGAAAAGGAACTGTCAATAGCAGCAAGCTCATGTTCAAAATTCACAAACTTGTAATGATGATGGCAATACTATATGTTCTCTTGGTCAGGATATTTATAACAGTCTTCAGAGTCACAGAGAGTATAACATAGGAAGTAGGTAGATGAGTAATGACTTAGAGGTCATAGAAAATACAGCCTGAGGCAGACTTAGACCTCATATAAAGACACAGCAAAAACCAGACTGCCACTGGGACTTATCACAGCACCAATTCGATTGCCAGGAACTCACTGCACTTTGTCAACAATGACAGCTACTGTCTGTATTGTTTTTGTTTGTTTGTTGAGGGCTCTAGTTGATTTAGAGATCCATTCAAGTGATCTTCTAGAACACTTCACAGTACATTTTGAGAGAGTGGTGCTTTTAGGGATGGGGCAGGGGTCTCATTCTCTTTGGCTCCCCCACTCCTATCCCCACTTTTAGTTCAATATTATCAGTACATATTTGTTTCTGTATCTATTCATACAATGAATGCTTATTTAGTGACAAATAATATACTTAGCTAATATGTTAAATGAGTTAGTCCCTAACCTCAAGGAAATTACAGTCAACTATAGGAGAAAGAGAAATGTATTTTAGGGGCACTTTTAATTAGCATCAACAAATTCAGTTTTTATATTTCATTTGGTATTTCTCATGGAATTCAAGATTAAAAATATTGTTGAACCTCAGGAATAATAGGAATTAGACACTGTCAGAGCTCAATGTCTTGACTTTTCTCTGCATATATGCTTTGTTTGTCTCCATTTCTCCTTCTCTCTCACTCGGTCTTCTCACTGGCTCTTCCTTCTCTCTTACTCATTCTATCTCTCTCCAGTTTGTCTTATTACTTTACATAAGGGGTCACCAAACAATTTCTGTGAAAGCTAAATCGGCAATATTTGATGCTTTGTGGACCATAAAGTCTCTGTTGCAACTACTCAAGTCTGCTGTAGCATGAAAGCAACCATGGAAACTATATAAACAAATAAATGTAGCTGTGTTCTAATGAAACTTTATTTATGGACACTGCCATTCTAATTTCATATAATTTTTACTTGACATGAAGTAGTTTTTTCTTTTGATTTTCAACAATGTTCTTAGATTTTCAACAATTCAAACACACACACACCATTCTAGTTCACAGCACATGCACAAATAGGCTCATGGACCACAGTCTTCCCACTCCTGCTCCGTAGAGCAAAATCTCTGGCAGCTGCCAGTTCCTGAGCCTTCTATCTTACAACTTAGATCAAGATCTTTTCTAAAATTATTAACTAAAAATTCTTACTTCTTATGGGCCAGAGGTTCAGGCACATGTACAAAATGATCTCACTTAGAACAAGCATACAAAACAGGATGTGAGTGTGTGAGTTATTAGTGGGAAATATCAGGAGAGTTTCAAGTCAAGTGGAAAGACTGCCAAGGAGAATATTGTGTCCAGTTCAAAAATTAAATAGGCTATTTCAATACAGAGACTTGGAGAGATCACAGTTAGGGTGACACATGGAAACCATTTTTTTTTTTTTTTTTTTACTGGCCTGTAAACAGCCAAAAAACTAAAGACATTGGCATAGGATGTGATGTATAACCAGGGAAATTACAGTGTTACCTGTTCAATAATCTGGAGTGTATATTGAGATGTGGAGTATGCTAAAGATGAGCCTAAAGGGAAAAGCAGAGAGCAGATTATAGCAGCTCTCTTCTGCTACACCTAGGAGTTTGGACTTTCTCCAAACTCATGATGGTTATGGGTTGAATTGTGTCTCCACCAAAGATGTTGGAGTCCTAACCCTTAGTACATGAATATGAACTTGTTTGGACGTAAGGTTTTTGCAGATGATCAAGTTAAGATGAGGTCATTAGGGTGGGCCCTGATCCAATGTGACTGGGTATACTTATGAAAAGGGAAAATTGAAACACAGAGATAGATATGCATAGAGAGAAGACAGTGTGAAGACACAGGGAGAAACAATGCATTCTATAAGCTAAGGAACATCATAGACTGCCAAAAACTAGGAGATAGTCTTGGACCTGGTTTTTCCTTACAGCTTTCAGAAGGAAACAACCCTGCCGACACTTTGATTTCAGCCTTCTAGCCTCCAGAATTGTGAAACAATAAATTTCTATTGTTTTAGCCCCCCAGTTTGTGGTACTTTGTTGTTTGGCAGCCCCAGTAAACTAATACAGAGAGTAATAAAACAGAGGATACGATCTCTTGAGTGTTTGCTTTGTATAGGTCACTGATGTTGACAAGGAGAACAGTGATATGGAGTTCCAAGTTTGAGATTAGAGACAGCTATTTAAAATACTTAAAGACAGAAAAGAAATGATTTAGCCCCAAGAATCTGGGACAGGTATCAGAGGACCAGGCAGCAGAACTCAAAATTAATCACTTCATTTCCTTCCCGTTAGAACATGCTGGATTCTTGACTTTACTGGAAGCAGCAAGAGCAGCATTACTGTCAAGCTGTGTATCAGATTCACCACACAGTCTATTATTAATTCTATAATCAAAGAAAATGTGACTATAGGAGCCTTCAATATTTGTTTGTGGTTTTCTTCACTGTTTTTGTTGTTTTGCCTCCAGGGGCACTGCTGTTTTGGTGCCGATCTCTCTTAATTTTGTTTAAAATAATTGTGAACTTCAAAATTATGAAGACAGATTTTAAAATAATACCTGTCACACACATACAGTATGGATGTCAACCTTTTCCTGAAGCCTGTCCCTCTGGGTGGCACACAGTGGGATTGCTTTCAAGTTAGTCTTGACTAAGTTCTAAGCACCAGAACTATGTTTACTTAATGACTGCCAACTTGAATCTGTTAATAAAATAATTCAGAAATGAACTGTATATCCTAAGGAGGTAACAGTGATCACAGCACCATCTTAAGAACTGAAAAATATTTAAATTGTAGACTTTCAATCTAGTTCCCAATAAATTTGTTCCTAAAAACACAAAACCTATTCATTTGTAATTATTACCTTAAAAGATTATATGGTAGGTTTAAATAAAATATTTTTTGTTTCTCTAAAAGAATCTGTTGAGTAAGTTAGTTTCGGCTGAAGCTGTCAAAATTTAAGACGGAGTGCCATATCCATCTCAATGGATGAGGGAAAGGAGATAAAGAATTGCTCTCAAAGAGTGGTCTGGCATCCACTTTCCAGCTCCAGAGAGCAAATGGAATTAATTGAGAATACTGGATAAAGCAAAGGAGTCAGGGAAGGGAAGCCTGGATGCAGAAGAATCAGAGGCAATGTATTGCTTGTAAGAATAGATATCTTAGGGCTGGGAAGGAAAGTGCATTAGGTGTCACTTGTGATCATGGGGAAATTCCTTTGGGGTTTACAATAACTAGTCTGCATATTGGTGGTCAATAATTTATGCTCTCTCTTTGCATATCTTCCACGGATAGGTAGAGTGTATTTCCCTTTCTTGTGACTTGCATTTATCAATAGAATGTGACAGAAGTGACATCTTGCAAGTAGCTTTGGGTTCAGCCCTTAAAAGACCTGTAAGCTTCTACTCTTGCTCTTTCAATCTAGTTGCAAAGAAAAATCAGGCCTTCCTCTGGAAAGAGAGATTGTGTTGAAAGGCCCCAGAGGCTAAGGCACATGCTGTTAGAAAGAGACCAAGTGGAGGAGAATAGCGGCACCTTAGTCAACCACTGGCACTAAGGCTCCAGATATGTGAAAGCGGTCTCCTTAGAACTTTCAGCCAAGCCTGTCCAGCTTGGGTGACCTCACCTAATTCTTTGGGGATTGGATTTGCCCAGTCAACTTTGAGAATGGTAAGAAATAGCAAGTAATTTTTGATTTAAGCCACTAAGGTTTGAAATGTTTTTTTATGCAGCAAATCATATTTCCTGTGCTAGGTTGAAGAAGTATGAGTAACAGCTTTCTGGCAGAGAAAATATTAACAAAAGTGTAGATGGCTAGAATAGTGATGGATAATGTAAAAACATATTTTCTTCCTTCCAAGGGTACTTCAATAGCATAAACATTCTGACTCTTTATGCCCTCTTTACTTATTCTGCCTAAAAGGAGGTGAAATGAATGCTGTTTTAAGTGAGTGTGGCAGGAGAAACAAAGCCATTTGTAGGCTAGTTTTTCCCTTTCTTTTGTCTTGCAATGAATCATCTGTACCCGTTTTCCTCTGTTCACCCAACTCTATGATGTAAAAGGGATAATTCCCATCTGGCATGGCCTATCCTTTCTTGTATTGCTATAAAATTGGGTGAGTGCATCTATCTAATTCTGAGACTTGGTGTCAGGAGTACAACTCTCTTAAATATATAAACCATATTCTACAACATCGGCTGCATCAGTGCTATCTGAGGACAGTGAATCTGGTACTGAAGGAAGAATTAGGTTTGCACTTCCAGCTTAATGTTTGGGCTTTGGCCAACAACTTCGTTGTATAGACTAGAAATTGGGTCCTAGATAACTGGACATTTAAGAACACTCCTATTTGGAGAATGCAGTTATGGAAATCTTTGTGGGAATTCTGAGGGTAAATTGAGGTAGGCCCATTCTTTTTTTCAATTTCTCAGTCATTTAGAAGTTCTGTGGGGAAGAGGCATATCACTATTGGGCGTTGCTTAAGGCCTGATGCTATTAACCTCAAATCTAAGAGTGATGTTTTAAAACTCACCTTATAAACAAAAGTTTTGTAACTTGATTATTAATTCTTAACTACCTAATCAAGAATGTATTTAGTTTTATAAAATATTGCTATACAGGTATTTGAAAATGACCTGCAGTGACTAAATAAATGAGTTTTGTACCTTAACTTTGAAATGCATTTAAAATCAGTCTCTTTGATTACATAGGTCTTTGTTGTTTAGAAAAGTGTAAACTATGGCAAGCTACATATTATTAAAAAGCAGATAATTTTTCAAGAAAGAAAGGTTTTGTGGTATAATTGGATGCAATCACATGGAGTAAGAATCAGAACACCTAACTCTTATTGATTTTTCTCTTTTCATTCCTCAGTTTACTCAGCTAACTAGTATAGAGCTGTCTAACTCTCCAGGTGGTTGTAAGCATGAAATGAATAATGAATAAGTATACAGAAAACACTTTGAAAACAATCACAAATATTAAAATATAAGGGTTCATATAATATATTCTCACAGATATGTATTATTATGCCTTTCTGTGAGTTAGGTGTTTTTGTATACACTCTAGGCTAAGTGAAACTTTGAAAGGTTTTCTATTTGGTACCCAAGTAAACAATTACTACAGTTCCATCTGGAGTTAAAATGAAAGTTGAATCATGATCATTACCAAGTGCAATAGACCTTTCTGTAGTTGTTTTGCTGTCAGTTCAAATTTTTAAGTACTATATATATACTCCTCTCTTAGACTTTATAGCTGCATGGTTGACCACTATTCCCTGATTAAAGTTAAAAACCACAGCACCCTTAACTAACAGGTCATAAATCATCTCATTCATAAAGGTGCAGATTACAACAGGGATACAACCTCATCACTTTTATGGATGACTGTTTCTGATTAGGCAAAACATACAACAGGTATATTTTCTAAGCTTGACAGAAGACTCTGGCTCACAATGGTGCAGGGAACATCTGTCATTTTGCCTCTCAAGCATCCATCAGGCAAAATTATTAAGTCAACATGCATCATTTTGTATAATAGAACTAAAATCACTGTTATAGAACATAATTCTTGGATTGATTTTTCCTGCATTGAAAATAAACAACTTGGCTTCATGTTCATGGTTATGTAACAGTGGGAGATCATAATCTTGTGACAAAACTCTATATTATTGACATTATCTCTAAATGATCCCTTGAAAGGATATATAAAATTTAATATACATTCAATTTAGAAAGATTCCATTCACATCACACTGACATCTATTTTCTACTTATTTTACAGCCAACATTTGAATCCAAGCACAATATTTATTTCTGTGATGTTTACTTCTTGCTTAAGTCTCTCAGCAAATATAATCCTGATGAAAATCTTGATCTAATGAACAGACTTTAACACCAAATGCTTAAGGATGCATCCTGACCCCAGTAGTGTGACCTTGGACAGGATACTTGCTCTCTGATGAAGTTTACTAATCTATGAAATAGGCAGAATAATAATAATAAGGTGTAATTCATATAATGTTGCCTGGAATAAATAGGTTCATACATTTAATATTCTTAAAGCATTGTCTGGTATGTGGTAGGAGAAATATGACAAACATTCATTTTATAGCATTCACTGTTTCATTCATTTTTTATTCCTTTCTTGGTTCTGTGGCTTAGAGCAACATGTTTCAATTCTCTGAGCCACTGTGTGCTAAAAAGACCTGCCTTTCAGCTGTTTGGCGTATTAGATGAGGCAACATTTGCAAATTATATTTTTAAACAGCATAGAAAAATATCTCATAAATGATTCAGGGCAATTTGGAAATTAACTCTTTACAGAAGTTGGAATTATGATACTATAGAAAATTTGGTTTTGCAATCATTAATTGAAAGTTGTTTTAAATTGACTATGTATTGCTCTGAGTATTTTACTTTTCCTCCTCTAGTTCCATTCTTTATCCTTAATTCTACTCTGTGCCACAGAAAGCTGGCATCTATAGACTGTGTCAGTCTGCACCTTTGCCCTATGGCTTCCTAGTGGATTTGATCTAAGTGGGGCATCAGTTGAAGAGGAGAAGTCAAAAGTGAGGGAAGTGAGAGTATGTATAGTCTTGATTCTCTCTCTACCAGGTCACAGGGAATTAAGTGTGTCTCTTTATTGAAGGCCCCACCCCGGTTTGGAGGTGACCCCCTCCAAACAACTCTCACCGTTTTTGTTCTGATAACCGCTTCTTATTCTTGCCCATTTAGACCTAGAGGTAGTAAGGCTCCAGCTCTTGCCAGCCCAGGAAACTGTATTGTCCCTTGGTAGTTTTCCCAATTCACCCTTGTGAAGGCCACCTTATTAAACTATCTTGAATTACCCAGTTTGAGTGTGCCATCTGTTTCCTGTCTAGACCCTCACTGGTACATAAATCCGAGTTTGAACTGTAGAGTAAGCAGGCGTACCTGAGGCATATGAAAATGTTAAGTGCTTCAGAGATGAATTTTATGGTTGCTGAAATTCTTTAGTGTGTCCAGGGTGTGGTAGTTGAAGTGCTTGTTTTATGTGTAATCGTTTTGAAGATGTGAGAGTGTTTGTCATCCTCAGTAATACAGTTTTTTAAAAAAGTAGTAAAAAGTATAGTGCCTTTTGGAAACATAAGGTCAGATTAGCATTCATTTGGATTTCACAAGGTAACTGAACACAGATTTGAATTGCAAAGTAGCTGTAATTTTCTTTTTAACAGACACAGTAACTCTTCTTGGCAACCAGCACTATAATTATAGACATTGTGTTCAGTACAAACTTCCATGTTTTTGACAGGCTAGAAGACGAAAAGATACACAAGGACTTCCCATTTTTAGTCTCACTTTTTGTCTCTTCACATCTCTTTATATCTGAAACTATGACCCAAATGGGAATTACACTTCATTATTCATGACATATTGTCCTCTTTAGAGGAATAAAGAAACTATGCGTTCATGGAATAAAGCTGATGTTAGGGCTAGAATGAAATTTATTGTTTGCATGATGATGATAACCTTTCTAAAGAATAAAATGTGCCTAGATATTGAGATATTTGTATAGGCAAATAAATACTACTATAATATAATAGTAAAAGTGAAATAATTCTTAATAATAAGATATAACATATCAGAGACAGTGGGAATAACAAAGCACGTCAGAAAACTCAGGAAAAATGCTACAGCAGAAATGTAAAAATGCATTTCTGTTTGAAACGTCATTTGGGGGGCTTATGATACATTAAAATGGTCACCAGAGCAATTTTTGGTTTTTCAAGCAACTCTGCCCAAATTAGGGGCAGACATATTCACACTCAAGAAAGCGGCAAACCCCAGAAACAAACCTCATATCCCCAATTTCACACCTCACCTTTCTAGCTGATCTCATACTTATAGTGCCTCTCTACGAATTTGGTTGATAAACGCTAATGTGTTTATAGATATCAGGGAAAGAGTTTGCTTAATCTTTTGAGAACGAAAATCACACTTTTAAAATGAGTATCTCTATAAACTTCTTTTCTATTCTGACTTGAGGTGAAATTTTTTTTTTTTTTTTTTTGCAGTACGGGGGCCTCTCACTGTTGCGGCCTCTCCCATTGCGGAGCACAGGCTCCGGACGCACAGGCTCAGCGGCCATGGCTCACGGGCCCAGCCGCTCCGTGGCATGTGGGATCCTCCTGGACCGGGGCACGAACCTGTGTCCCCTGCATTGGCAGGTGGACTCTCAACCACTGTGCCACCAGGGAAACCCTGAAAATATTTATTGTAACGATTAGCTGAGTGGTTAGGCAATGGTATGGATATACCAAGGAAATGAAATGAGCCATAATTATTTCAGAAAAAACAATTAAAAAAAAAGTAATGGGAAAATTGGTTTAGCATTTTCAAGGAGAAAGTTTAGTGGGAGGTAAAGGACGAGTCCATGACGTTCCAGACACTTGTATTTTGTGATTTATTATATAGTATGTATAATAAAAATTATTTATAGAAAACATTATTATTATTATCTCATCTTCCATCCCATCTACTTTCACACAGGGAAACAGCCTCAAGTTTTAAAGAGATAAAACAAAACCTTGTTCAGGTTCATAACCTGCAACCATTGCAACTCACCACACAGTCATCTCAGGGAGTGGCTGAGTCAACGCAGGGTGCCGTAAGAGTATACCATGGACTGGGTGGCTTAAAAGATAGAAATTCCTTTCTCACAGTTCTGGAAGCTGGGAAGTCCAAGATCAAAGTGACGGCAAGGCAGGTTTCAAACTGAGGCATCTTGGCTTGTAGATAGCCACCATCTCACTTTGTGCTCCCGTGATCTCTTCTTTGTGTGTGAGCAGAAAAAGAGAGCTCTGGTCTCTTTTCTTCTTTTTATAAGAAGAAATCTCATCAGTAATCTTGTCATGGAGGCTTCACCGTTGTGCCATCCTCTAATCCTATAAACCCCCTCAAGGTGTTACCTGCAAATATCACATTGGGGGTAAAGCTTCAACATGTGAATTTTGGAGGAACAGACACATTTGGTCTATAAATGGAGAGGGTACATTTTATACCTGTTGATCCATTGGTATTCTGAATTGGGTGATAAAGGAAGTTATCCCATAGGTGATTTTCTTGCTTTTCTTTCCTTTTTTCCTTCCTTCTTTCCCTGCTTCCTTCCTTCCTTCTTTGAGGTTTATACATGACTATGAATAAATATGAGTAGATGATGTGTTCCTAACCAGTTTTTTTCTTAGGAAGTATATGGCCATTCCTCATTTAATTTACAATTTGATTCACAATTACATTACTACTTTTCCAAAGAATGCAAAGAATTTATACATATTTTCATAGTGTACACTTTAACAGTGTATAATGATTTTTCAAAATAATAAAGAAAATTAAAATTTCAGCTCCAATTACCTGGCTCTCAGAACTCATCTCACTTGTTTGCAGCCTCTGGTGTAAGAGTTATTTTTTTTTAGTGCTGATTTTAGACATATCGTCTGATCACTTCTTTTTTTATTGTAACTTTAAGCTTGTACACATGTGCGTGTAAGTTTATTATTTTATAAGAATATATATATTGAGGAAATTATGTAATCCTAATCCTTCCTGTCATTCAGGAAACGATAAAAGTGATTTTTTAAAAAAACAAGACTGTGACTTTTAGTGATACAGAGTAAAGAAAAGTATAAGAAAATATGAATGTAGTTTTGGAGTGTGGTATGCCTCTACTAACATCTATAAAATGTATAAGTGGGATAAAGGGGAGATGGGAGAATAATTTAACTGGTAACCAAATATTTTAAAAAGTAAGCATATATGATCACAATAAACATATTTTACTTTTTTCTAACTCATTGACTGATAGAGATGATAATGATTGGGTGAACTTGGGGAAGTAGGGGGTAAACAGATGATTCTTTTTTCTTTCATCTACCTTCTGAAATGCCAAAAGACCTCTGGTCAAATATATCTTGTAATATTGACTTAAGAAAAGTACAGGAGGATACAGGATACAAGGTAAATGAGAATCTGGCCAACAGCTGAGTACTAGAGCAAACATCTGTACTTCAATATCAATATTGGCTAATAAGTAATGACTAAGTGGTATTGATGGGATGCACCTAAACCAGAGAATGAGAGCTATCCATGTATTCCTGAATCTACTAATTAGGAGTAAAAGCTGAAAGAAGCCTAGATATGATAAATTCCCTAAGCTGAGGTTGAACACACCTAACCATCATCACTGTGGCCATGCACATCTCGAGGATAGAATGATTTCAAGATGTTCAGATGCTGGACTTGTTTATATGCCATTCTTATAATCTATGTAGTTACTTGTTTAATTTTTTAAAGCTAAGTAAATTTATTGCAGGAAGAATTTACTATGTCTGATAAATTTGGTTGAAAAACTGAACCCAGGATTACTGCACCTAAGAAAGTAGAATATTCTTTGCTGCTAAGAATCAGGGATTCTTGTGGCAATAGGTAAAAGGAGTCTCAAGGTTATGTGATTGTGTCAGTGTCTTACTCTGATAAGGAGGGACTTGTCTTCTCCTGCCTTTGAGCATCTAATGATGACTAATCCCTATCTTCTTTTGGGCAAGGTACTGACATCCACTACTGAAGTCTGTAACTAATCAAATTCATGGTTTCCTTTCTGTTAGCTCCAGTTCTTAATGAGCTCACCTTGTATGATTTTTGACATTATTTGGATTCAGTGCTGCAAGATCTATCATGTGTCACATTTAATAGTCCTCATTTGCTCTATTGGGAATTCCTCCTTTGCCTCATGACATCTGGGATGCAACAAAGGACTCTGCATGTTTCTAAAATGTATGAAAATTTCCAATTTTTTGTCCCTGTAACTGATAAACAATCCCCAATTGTATCTGGTTATTTCTAGCTTCTGCTGGCTTCAGAGTTTCTGTCCAGACAGGGATCTAGGACATATTTCTCACTTCCTGTCCTCTTCCTTCTAATTCTCCTTCAGATCATTTAATTGTTACTTCCTGTTTGGAAGAAAATACCCCTAAGTCCTATGGTTTTCTTTTTCAAAGTACCACTCGTTTTCTCCTTTACTTCAGACTATAATTGAATACTGAAAGTAAATTCATTCATTCTACATCAAGCAAAATCAACATCTACCATGAGCCACACTTTGTTCTAGATGCTCGGGTTAGAGTTGTGAACAAGTGAGATAAGATCATGGATCTCATGCAACATATTTTAGTGAGGAAAAACAGAAAAAAGCAAAAAGTATAGAGATAAGAAAGGTGATAAATGTTAGACATACAATAAAACAATATGATTTGGGTGATAACTTAGGTTGGGTGGTCAGAATAGGTCTTAATGAGGAGGTACATTTGAGCAGAGACATGAATGAAAGAATAATAGAGCGAGACCTGCAGGGATGACAGACCAGATCATTCAAGTGAGGAAACAGTGAGGGCAAAATCTCTTGCTAAAAAATAGTTTGAAGGCCCATGAAGCAAGAGAATAAAGAACCACTGAGAGAAGAGTAGATTAGGTCAAAGAGCTCAGTAGGCAGAAAGTCATGTAGAAGTTTTTACCATGATGAAACATTTAAATTTGAGTGCATTTGCAAAGAGAAAGTTTTGGAAGATTCTAAGCAGAGATGTGACATTATCTGATTTATATTTTTCAAAGATCACTCTGGGCTTGTTTGGAATTCCATGCAGAAACTGTAGCAGGGTAAAGAGAGCAAGCAAAAAGATCTGTTACGAAGCTATTGCTGAAATCTACATGAAAAATGGTGATGTATAGAGAGAAAAGGATATCCAAGGAACATCTTTTTGTGGTAGGGCCTATAGGACTTACAAGTGGATTGGTTGCAATACTTAAGGAAATATAAGAAAATAAGAATGAGTCTACATTTTTGGTTTGAACAAGTAGGTGGATGGTGACTCTATTTAGAGAGATGAGTAAGATTAAGAAAATAACAATTTAGGTAGGGGTGGGAGAAGAAGAGGGGGATTGTTCTATTTTTTTAGTATTAAATCTGAGGTTTCCTCTTAAACATCTAGCCAGCGCAGATGTCAAGAAGTAGGTTTATTATATTAGTTTGAATCCTAATGAAAAGTTCCATGTTGGAGTTATAAACTACAAGGTACCAGTAATTTTAGTACTTAAAGCTCTCATAAAATAAGGTTATGTGGAAAGAGAAGGCCTAAGATTTACCTTGGAATAATACAACACTTAAAATTTGAGTTGAAGAGGAGATGGAGAAGAAAAGTGGTTGTTACTTAAGAGGAAACCGAGAAGGATGTGTTGGCATGGAAGACAAGTGAAGAAGGCGTTTAGGAAATAGGGAGTGGTCAACTGTGCAGCACACTCCTGAGAGGTAGAGTAAGATGAGGCAGTGGATATAAGTATGTTTTCTCTTTAACCTTCCAGATCCACTCTCTGTCCTTCATGTGCCTGCATTCTGTCCCAAAAGGCTGAGATGTACAGAATAATCAAGAGTTTCCTTGATCTGTGTTCTGTCAACTCAGTTAACTGGGATCTCCAGCATGACATCTGGAGAGAGCAAAGAGAGTAAAGTCAGGATGTTTATTCCTTACCTCATTTCTTGGAGCCTTGCTTTGTTCTGGCTATGTTCCTCTACTGGAAGACATAGCTCCTCTCCAGGGGGCCCCCTCTTCATGACTTTTTTCTTCCTGATTAGCAAATGCATTCTTCCATCATCATTCCAAGATTAGGGTCAATTACAGCTCTGCTGTTAGTCGACCTTGGGTGCTATTTTATCTCTGTGGTATTTCTAGAGTCTTCCTACATTTTGTAAATAAACCCTGTATTCAACCTTCCTTGAATTACGCTAATTGTATTATGTAATCTGCTTCCTGTTGCAACTCTGAGTGTGACAGTGCATAAAAATGACATTGGATTGCAGTGTGGATGTTGCAGCAGTCCTTAACAAGAACCGTTTCATCTTATGAGGGCAGTTGAAACCTAATTAGGGTAGTACACAGGGAAAATGATGTGAGGAATTAGAAACAGCAACAGTAGAACAAATTTTCAGGATGTTTTGCTGTAAAGGGAATAGGGCATTGGGGTGGTTCTGAAGAAGGGGGCATGTGGTAAAGAAAACATTACTGACAATGAAAAAAACTGAAATGAATTTCAAAAATATCCTTATAGTGAGAATTTTTTCTTATATGGTATCCAGTTATGTTACCTTCATATAGAAAAACACTATGACTCTGAAGCTCTAAGAGGGATTAAGAGGATGTCCTACATGGACATTGGGGAGAGAAAGCATAAACTCTGTTCCTTAGTTCAACTCTGCTGCTTCACCTGAGAAAAAATAGAAAACAAAGGAAGAGGAAGGGATCTTTGAGACTCTGTAATTTTCCAAGATTTTTTATGGTAGGAAAGAAAGCAAGGGTTAAGGGGAGAAGATCTGTTCACTGATTTCTCTTTTAAAAAGTTGTGTTTTGCTAAGCTGTTCAGATGTTATACATCTTTGGAACATGAGCAAAAGGATAACATGCATTTGAATAGTTCTACACACATTTTATCAAGTATTTTATAAATAATCCCCTTTAGCTTTTAACATAAAATTAATTATACTTGAAAATAACAGCTAATTTCAGACTTTAAGAGTTCTCAGTTTCTTAAAATCTGTGCTTACAGCAATTTACAGTTTGTCTCATAAGGAAAGGTGTTGGTGTAAGATACATCTGTGGGAAAAATGAGAAAAATGGAACTGCTGTGAGATCAACACTGCCTGGGAAAATAGGGTCATGGAGATATAATTGCCGAGACTCACCCCTTAGGTCTCATTTATTTCTCCAGGAAAAACATAAGAAGCTTTAGAGACAAGAGAACATCTGAGAGTAAAGAAACTAAGGAGATCTAAAGTGTAGTTGATAAAAAAGTACAAACCCCTAAAGCTTTTTCTTTGCCAAACAATGATCACAGAGATCCTGACCCTCTTCACAGGTCTCTTGAGACTCGATCAGTTTTGTGAGATGCCTCATTAGTTCAAGAGAGCTGGAAATGGCAAGCTACTACATTTGTATTACATTCAAAGGCACCACTCATTTTTATGATATGCACTTGATGGATTCACTTGAGTAATTACATTGGTTTACAGCAGAGCAAAAATCAGGTTTTGGCAATATATTTATTTCACTAACCTATTAAATGAGTTTTTCCCTGTAAAAAATTATATAATAAAATAAAGTAACAAGTGCAATCTATCTAGGTCAAATACTGAAGCTATAATGGTATAAAATTCTACAGATTGGCCAACAAAGTTTTTAATAATATATTCATATATCTCCAAGATGATGAGAGGCTAGAATTTGAAAAAGTATTGGAAAACTTCCAAAATTATATTCTGTTCTACAAATATTAAGGTATTATTATTTATAAATATGTGTTTAAGTTGGCTTTAATTATTTGTCCCAATGGTTGTGGCTTCTTTTTGAACCCACAGTAACAAAAAATCAGAACAAAGAGTTCATAATAATGTAGTTTTAAAAATGTGTGTCAGTTGTCAATTATGTTGTGACCTCTGATAGGCTTGCTGACCATAACAAATGTTCAACAACAGTAATATTTGCTTAAAAAGGCAGAGTAGTATTCCAGCTTAGTAGGCTTATTTATTTCCTTTCCAAGGGGAAGGCACAATAATGATAGGAGAGCAATGATCACTGCACACAGGAAACTGCAGTTTTATAACAAGCAGAAGCACACAGATAAGCATAAAAGGCAAAATGCAATATATCACAGATAACTGATTAGACTTAATATTAATTAATATTAAAAACTCATCACCCTAAACTCATCATTCTGTTTGGGTCTGAGGAAAATCAGTGATTGGTATCTCTGTTTACTTCACTTAAGTTCAAAATCTGTTAAGAAAAAAAAAGGTTATGGCAGATAAAAATCAAAGTAGAATATTTATTACCAATAAAGCTGATACTAAAGAATGTAAATTAGGTGTACTACAACAGTGTTTTAACACTGAACTTCAGTGTTAGACCTGCCCATCTACTAGGTTGGAAGATCTGTGCACCACACGTTTGTGTTCCTCCAGGACAATCGAACAAACTTCACAGTCATATTTTAAAAAAGCTCTTCAAGGTACCTATTGTAATTTTTTTGTTTTCCTCAGGCTTTCTAACTTACAGTCAATATCTCTCCTCTCCTTTCTTTTTTTTGACAAAACACTTCAAAATTTCCTTACGGGTGTGGTGTGTGCATGCGCTTGTATCGCGTATTTGTGCATGTGTATGTGTCAAAGTCCACCTTATCGACAATAAAATATTTTTTTAAATTGTGGTTAGATTTGATAGGCAGTGGAAAATATTAAAGTTTTTAGACAAGTATCAATTTAAGATTAAAACTTTATGATTACAAACTGAAATTGTGAAATTGATCATGTTTTAGAACTTCCCCCTTTCCCTACAACTGCTATATTTCATTAAGTGAAGGCATTAAAGGGCAGCATTTATAAAAGTTAAAGCAAGTGGCTCATCCACAGCTGACTCTCAGTAAATGACAGTTCCCCTTCTCCCTTCACTTCCTTACTCTGGACCCTTGGAGGGAAAGGATGTGAATTCTGAATTTCTAGTTGAATTTTATAATCAAGTAGAATTGGTAGCTTCTGAAATTATCGCCATTGAGTTTTTTGTATCATTTAAAAATAGAATTGTGAAGTGTTATGAGAAGAAATAGGCCTGTTATAATTTGGGAACAGGGACAGGAAGACCACAGTTTTCTAAAATTTCTTTGTGCTCTTCAGAATTCACCAAGTCAACATATTTGTTCTTGATGTTATCACTACACTTTCAGTTTCACTTTTCAATTTTATGGTACTTTTGAAAGAAAGTCTGTAGCTTAAGCTTTATAAATATTTAAGCTGCTGCCAGATAGAGTAGAAATCTGAAGCCAAGTGGAAAGAAGGAAACGTATTTGAGGAAAAAAGACAAAACATTAGGAAAACCTCAAACAGTGCCTGGAGAACTTTGTAGGAAAACAAATGTGTTGACAGACAGAATCATCTACTTTGGAGCTAATTTTAAAATACCCCAAAGCTGAAAAAGTACACAAGAATTTTCGCATGTTCCATTGTAATAATTTGTTTATAGGACTAGTATTAATATAATCAAATTCCCTTTATAGGTTTGGACTTAGAACTAGGATCTTAGTAAGAATAGATAGCATTAAACAGCTAGTATAAACCTGTTTATTCTATTTATTCTAAAAATAAATTGTGATTACTCATAAAGCACATATTTAATAATTATAGCAATAATAAAAAGTTCAAAATACTTCTAAGTAGTAGGTATGATAGTAAGTGCTGCAGAATTATCCTCTCATGTAGTCATCTTCATGAAGTAGATCTTATTATTCATACTTTATGTATGAAGGAATTGACATTTATAGAAGTGAAGTGACGTCAACTTCACAAAGCTAACAATCAACAGAGCCAGGACTCTTAGCCAAGTCTGTTCTACCCCAAAGTCGATGATCCTAACCACACAAAACACAATTATTGTTATCACTTGGTGCAGTAGGCAGACTTTAGAGAGGGCCCCATGATACCTGTCCCTGAGTGTTCATGCCTGGTATAATCTCTTCCCCCTGAGTGTGGTAAGACCTCTGAGTTGCTTTTAGACAATAGAGTGCAGGAAAGGTGAAGAACTTTTGCAAATATAATTACAACCCAAATCAGACTCTCTGTGCAGGCTTGGTGAAATAAGGGGCCGGGTAGGGAAAGCCCATGTGGCAAGGAACTATGGGCACGTTCTAGAAACAGTGGGCAGCCTCTAGGAACTGTGGGAAGCCTCTAGGACCTGAAGCAAGCTCCAGGCGACAGTCATCAAACAGGCAGGATCCTTACTCACACAACTGTAAGGAAATGAATTCTGCCAACAATATGAATGAGCCTTGAATTGGATTCTCCCCCAGCCAAGACTCCAGATGAGAATGTAAACCTTGATTGTACCCTGTGAGACCCTGAGTGGAGGACACACTTAAGCTGTGCTCAGATTCCTGACCCAAAGAAACAATGACATAATAAATTTGTGTTGTTTTATGCTGATAAATTTATAGTAATTTGTTATATAGCAATATAAATACTAAATTATATTAATTGTAAGAACATTTCTTTAAAAGAAATTTATTTGGATGGACCAATGTTTATAATCTACTTTCCCTCCCTCCTCCAACTTCACTGAGGAATAAATGACAAATATAATTGTATATATTTATATAAATATATATATAATTGTATATATTTAAAGTGTACAATGTGATGGTTTGATACGCACATACATTTTGCACATACATAATTAAAAAATCAAGATAAAATTGTTTTAAAAAATAAAGCTTATTTGAAACAAAGCACAGCAATGCTAAAATGCTAAATGACTATACTGCCCAAAGCAATCTACAGATTCAATGCAATCCCTATCAAACTATCAATGGCATTCTTCACAGAATTAGAACAAAAAGTCTTACAATTTGCATGGAAACACAAAAGACCCCGAATAGCCAAAGCAACCTTGAGAAAGAAAAACAGACTTTTAGGAATCAGGCTCCCTGACTTCAAACTATACCACAAAGCTACAGTAATCAAGACAGTATCGTACTGGAACAAAAACAGAAATATAGATCAATGGTACAGGATAGAATGCCCAGAGATAAACCCACACACATACTGGCACCTAATTTATGACAAAGGAGGGAAGAACATAAAATGAAGAATAGACAGCCTCTTCAATAAGTGGTGCTGGGAAAACTGGACAGCTACATGTAAAAGAATGAAATTAGAACATTACCTAACACCCTACAGAAAAATAAACTCCAAATGGATTAAAGACTTAAATGTAAGACCAGACACTATAAAACTCTTAGAGGAAAACATAGGAAAATCATTCTTGACATAAACCACAGAAAGATCTTTTTTGACCCACTTCACCGAGTAACAAATAAAAACAAAAGTAAACAAATGGGACTTACTTAAACTTAAAAGCTTATGCACAGCAAAGGAAACCATAAACAAGACAAAAAGACAACACTCAGAATGGGAAAAATATTTGCAAATGAAACAGCAGACAAAGGATTGATCTCCAAAATATACAAACAGCTCATGGAGCTCAATATCAAAAAAACAAACAATCCAGTTAAAAAATGGGTGGAAGACCTAAGTAGACATTTCACTGAAGAAGACATACAGATGGCCAAGAGGCACATGAAGAGATGCTCCACATCACTAATTATTAGAGAAATGCAAACCAAAACTACAATGAGGTATCACCTCACGCTGGTCAGAATGGCCATTATCAAAAAAGCTAGAAACAATAAATGTTGGAAAAGGTGTGGTGAAAAGGGAACCCTCCTACACTGTTGGTGGAAATGTAAATTGATACAACCACTATGGAAAACAGTATGGAGGTTCCTTAAAAAACTGAAACTAGAACTACCATATGACCTAGCAATCCCACTACTGGGCATATACCCTGAGAAAACCATAATCCAAAAAGAGACATGTACCACAATGTTCTTTGCAGCACTATTTGCAATAGCCAGGACATGGAACCAACCCTCATGTCCACTGACAGATGAATGGATAAAGAAGATGTGGCACATATATACAATGGAATATTACTCCGCCATAAAAAGAAATGAAATTGAGCTATTTGTAGTGAGGTGGATGGACCTAGAGTCTGTCATACAGAGTGAAATAAGTCAGCAAGAGAAAAACAAATACTGTATGCTAACGCATATATATGGAATCTAAAAAAAAAAAGGTACTGATGAACCTAGTTTCAGGGCAGGAATAAAGAGGTAGACATAGAGAATGGGCTTGATAACATGGGGTGGGGGGTTGAAGCTGGGGCAAAGTGAGAGTAGCATCGATGTATATACACTACCGAATGTAAAATAGTTGGCTGGTGGGAAGCAGCAGCATAGCACAGGGACATTGTTGCAGTGCTTTGCGATGACCTAGAGGGGTGGGATGTGGAGGATGGGAGGGAGGCTAAAGAGGGAGGGTATATGGGGACATGTGTATGCATATGGCTGATTCACTATGTTGTGCAACAGAAACTAACACGGTATTGTGAAGCAATTATACTCCAATAAAGATTTTTTTTAAATAAATAAATAAATAAATAATTATGATAAAATTAATCAGATTTTAGATTAACAATAAAAAAGCAGACAAAAATTATTGGATGAAATTTTTTAAATTGATCAAGATGTGCGTGGGAGGATAAATGAATTGGTCTGAGGAAACAACCCTTGTTAAGTTCCTCATATTAAATGAGGAGTACTCAAAAGATCCTATTTATTCCCAACCCTGAAAAATAGATACATATATTTTAAAGAATACCTTGGAATACTGTGAATTAACAATTGATTGGATAAGATATTCTCTATACCTTCAAAAGTATTAGAGATACAAGCAAAAAGTCTTAATCTATGGAAATCATTTGCAAGTCTTAAAAAAGGCAAGATGACCAAAGATCAAGTAAATCACTATAAAATCGCAAATGTGATACAAATTAATTTTTGTAAATGAGAAAATTTACTTATAGCAAATTTTAAACTTTCTCCAAGGTCATAAAATTACTTGGAATACATTTATTTTTTTTGTGTGTATATGTACATATATTTCACAAATATATGTGTGTACATATCACATTTTGTCCAAAGGTTTTGAAATCCTTTACATGACAAGTTAAAATACAAAATTTAATTTTCTCAGTTCCTTGAGGACTGTCAAACACAAATCTGTGAATAAATATTTTCTTTCCATTGAGTCAGTATATTTTATGTGCACTATGTATTTGCTTGGAGTATCTATCGTTAGGAAACAGGAAATATAGTGTGAAAATTATTTCAGAATTTCAGGATATAATTTGATGAGGAAGAACCATCACTTTTATGATATTTTATGAAACCTTTATGAACAGGTTGATATCACTGATTTGATAACATTTATTGAAGTTGTAAAGCATAAAGAAACTTCATAAGTTTTGTCTTTTACTCTTGGAAGTAGATATACTCCAAATACCTACTGAACTTAGGGCAATGTGGTTTATTATTTTTTTATATACTTTGATATGATTTTTTAATCTAAAAACATTAGATTGAAGCTCTATGAAACTTTGAGACAAAGAGTAATGAAAATGCAAAACAAATTAGCACTGGGGATTTTTATGGACTGAAATGTGTGCCTCCAAAATTCAACCAATAAAGCATTAACTCCCAATGTGACTGTATTTTGAGATAGGGACTCTAATGAGGTAAATAAGATTAAATTAAACCTTAAGGTTTGGGGCTCTAGTCTTATAGGACTGGTGCACTTAAAGGAAGAGACACCAAAGATCTCTCTTTCCACAGGCACAGAGGAAAAGTCACAGGGAGAAGGTGGCTGTCTGCAAGTCTGGAAAGAGAGATCTCACCAGAAAGCAACCCTGCTGGCACTTTGATCTTGGATTTCTAGCCTCCATAACTGTAAGAAAATTAATTTCTGCTGTTTAATCCACCCAATCTCTGGTATATTATTATGGCAGCATGATCTGACTAATACAGGGATGAAAATGATGGGAGGAAATACAGAAGACTCTGTGAGAAAATCTACAAAGGTAACATCTCAGTCGTAAATTGGTAAATAAGATAGTTCTAAAATGAGGAAAATGATAATAGGAAAATGGAAAGATTAACTTAAGGTTATCTAAGAACTATATCAATTAAGTCTTAACATAAAAGTCTTTCATTAGTTCTTCTATAATGTATATAAATATAGCTAGGGAATATAATAGGAAGCATACATAATTGCCAGAAATGATACTTAAAATTCAATGGACTATGTTTCTGTAAAGTTTGTTTCACACACCCTAACTTGTGAAAATCCTAGATGAGTGACTCTGCTTCAAGAAGTCTGTGTGTGTGAATGTGGTATGTTCTCTTTTTTTTTCTTTTTTTAAATTAATTAATTAATTTATTTTTGGCTGCGTTAGGTGTTCATTGCTGCCCACGGGCTTTCTCTAGTTGCAGACAGCGGGGGCCACTCTTCGTTGTGGTACGCAGGCTTTTCATTGCGGTGGCTTCTCTTGTTGCAGAGCATGGGCTCTAGGCGCATGGGCTTCAGTAGTTGTGGCACGTGGCCTCAATAGTTGTGGCTCAGGGGCTCTAGAGTGCAGGCTCAGTAGTTGTGGTGCACGGGCTTAGTTGCTCTGCGGCATGTGGGATCTTCCTGGACCAGGGCTTGAACCCATGTCCCCTGCATTCGCAGGCGGATTCTTAACCACTGCACTACCAGGAAAGTCCCAAATGCGGTATGTTCTATACTTTTATAGCCAGGATAATTTTTTAACTTTATAATTCATTTTTTAACAGAAAACAAATATACCTTTATGTTTTATGTACTTGACTCTGTAAACGAATCTAATGCGTAAAATTAGTACTTAGGAGCATTCTGATATTCCTCAGTAATTGACAAACACATTCATTTTAAATGTAAATAAGATGGTCAAAATATTCATAAGATATATCATAGGCATTTTCAAGCTAATTATACCATAGATCCCTTATTATTAGCACTCAAGAGAATTTATATGTATCAGAATGTAAATAAAAAATGTTTGTGAAAGACAAAGTACTTCAGTGTTACATTTTGTAGTTAAAGTACAAATCATTCAGGGAGTTATTCTAATGGTTTATTTTTTCATGGGAAATAAACACAATACCTTATGTCTTAGTGTGATTAATTAGACTAGGTCATATTAATGTAGGCTTTGAGAGGGAAGAGGGGCTGACATATACACACGGAGGAATCTGAATGGTAGTGTCCTTAATACTGAATCACATTGTTTGCTAGAGTCTTACTGTTTCTCCAATTTGGGATTATAGGCAGCCTCTCTCTAACTCTACCTAAAACACTTCGGTTCTATTTTTATTTTAATTTTTTAAAATTTCGATATGACTATAATGTCCTACTAAAAAAATTTAAAACTTGACTTATATTTCAATATCAATTTAGTTAAATTATTGTAACTTTCAAAAAGCGTTATCATGTTTCTGTTTCTTTTACAGACTCTGAAATGTTGTCCTAGTTCTTTCTCCCCATCCTAATAACATGTCTGGCTCTCACAAAAGATAAGAATTTTACCATACCCTTCCACAGAGCCCTTCCCACTTTAAATTTTTATTTTGAGAATCTAAAAAGGACACTTCATAACTTTTTTAGACATTAGATTCTCACACTAGGGTTCAGAAAAACAAGGTATTTATTATCATCTGCAAAATGTAATGTCACATATGTGGAAATATTATATAGTCTTTGAGCAGCTTAAATCTAGAACATGACACATTTTTGTCTAATATAAATCTATGTAATAACAAGATTGATGAAAATAAGATAGTCTATGAATAATGATGTGTTTTCAAAATTTTCAGAATACCTGTATGGTTAATCTTAGGTGGTTTATATGGGGAAGTGGAAGGAGGAAAAGAAATGAGTATCTATGTTTAATCATGTACTGATGATGTCAGGACGAAATGATTGGAACTTATTCAGTAGACTACAGTAATCCATTTTGAGTTATTAAACAGGCAAGTAGGAAGACAAAAAATATTTTGGGAAGAATAATATTGCCACAGTATTCATTATGGAGAAACTTTAAAAGTGGAGTCATTGTAGCCCAGTGAATTGTTTTATTACAGAAAGATATAAAGACAGCATGAATTAATGCAAAAGAAAAGGTATAAAGTTTTGTTGCATGAACAGATATAAGCAGGAGAGAGAGAAGTACAAAATGAATTTGGGATTTTGATTTAAAGAAGTGGAAGAATGTAATGCATTTAACAAAGTGATAAATTAGATATATAGGGGAAATTCATGAATTCTCCTTTAGGTGTGTTCATGAAATGGAAGTGGAATATTCAGTAGGTAATAAACATATAGGACTTACTACATGTACACATACTTCTAAGCAGTTTACAGATATTTACTTATTCAATATCAAATAATATATTTTAGAATATGTAAATAATACTTTAGGCAATTGTCAGTGTCTGGTTTAGAACTGCAAACTTTCCTACATGATCATCAGTATTTATTGTTGTTGCAGATCCACAGATGTGTGGATGTGTATGGATGTGTGGGTGGGAGGTTTTGTAAAATCTCCTCCGACTCAATTTGTTCTTTGTAAAATTTGAACTAAGGTCGGAGCTAATAATAAGACAATGGCACTACTGGAGAAATAAAGAGAAAGGAAAAGGTATGGAATAGTCATTTAGAAAAGTGGAAGAATGAGCAAGGGAAATATGATTTTTCCAGGCACTATTAAGGACCACTTGATGTTTTTGATACTGACATTAAAGTGAGAGTAGTCAGCACTGTTTTATTTTGGTTTTTTGGTTTTTTGTCCTTAGATGCTTTCAGTTCTGGAGATACTGGCCTGCAATATGTTTACTCTTGGCTTTAACTAGCTTATTGCTTTAATCAAGCAAGTATATCAACAAGAGAGAGGGGAGCAAAGATATTGATGGTGTATGCATATGTGATAATTTATCCAAACATTTATTTGTTTATTTTCTTTTAGGTGGCTTTATTAGTAGGGTTTCTCCAGAGAAACAAAACCAATAGGGTGTGTGTATGTTTACATATCTATGTATCTATATCTATGTGTATTTCCATATCTCTATCATCCATCTATCTATCTATTGGGAGACTGATACAAAGACAGAGAGATAGAGAGAAAGGAAAGGAAAGCACTTTATTTATTTTAAGAAATTTCTTCATGTGCTTGTGGGGGCTGGTACATCTGAAAGCTGCAGGGCAGTTCTTCAGGCTGAAGACCCACGGAGGAGGTGATATTTCAGTGCAGTCTTCGGTGATGGTAGTTTGGAACATAATTTCTTCTTTTTCCAGACCTTTTCTCTTAAGGCCTTCAGCTGAATGTGAGACCCACCCACATTATTTAGGGTAATCTACTTGTTCGAAGTCTACTGATTTAAATGTTAATTACATCTAAAAAATACCTTCACAGCAACATCTAGACTGAGGTTTGACCAAAAACTGGGTACCATGGTCTAGTCAAGTTGACACATAAAATTAACCAGCATAGTGGTTTATAATTTACTTGCCATCACAAACATTGCAAAGAACTATCTTTCTGGGGTATGATACAAATATCTATAGGATACTTTAGGGTATGATATAAATATTTATGTTATAATAGTATATTACTATATTATTATATTTTTAGAATTTTTCTCTAGAAGTGGAATTTGCTGGGAAAGGTGTTTTTATGTGTTAAATATGAAATGTATTGTCTTCCAAAAATGCTACATTTAATGTACACTTTGAGTCTATGAAATTGCAAGATATATTTAAGGATTTTTCAGTAATTCTCTGTGACTACCAACCATAAAAAATATGATTTCATTTATTCACTGTTCAATCGAATATATAATTACTGAGTTCCTTCTACTCTTCAGGCATTAGGGAAGTAATCATACAATTAAGTAATTGCCCTCAAGGAGCTTAAATCTAGGGGGGGAAATACAAACAGTCAGATAATTATAAATGATGTGGAAAATGCTATCATAGATGTGTGCACAGAATATTCAGCAGCATGCAGTAAGTGCCTTCTCACTTCTCTTAGAGTTTGGGAGGGAGGGACATCTGGGTTAAAGTCTTAAAAACTAGCAGAAAGCCATAAAAAAGAAAGGGATGACATTTCAAAAACAAAACCTTGTATGAGCAAAGACACAGAGGTTAGGGATTATATTGTATCTCTGGGGACTCTACAGTTTCACACTGTTTGAGCATGAAGTGTGAAGTCAGTCATGACAGAAAATGGGGCTGCGGAGCTAAGCAGTAGTCAGATCATGGATGACCTTGAAAGCTATTTTGATGAGCTTGCATTTTATGTGCTAGATGATGAGAGGATTTTACAGGGTGTTGAGCAGGACATGGAAGTGATCATATTCACATTGCTGATACATCGTGTGGAGAAAGGGTTTAAGCAGTGCAAGGGTGCAAGGGTGATGACAGAGTAACCGGGGGAACTGAAGTAAGATGTAGGTTTGAAATGGTTAGCAATGGCCAGACAAATGGGAATCTTATTTGAGTAATGAATTTCAACTTTATCCGACCTAAAAGGAAGGAATTCAGGCAGAGGATTAATATAATTAAATTTTAGAAAGATCACTTTCAATGATATAAAGGATGGACGGGAGTAGTGGGGATACTAGTTTGATGAAATTTAGTTAATATTTGCCAGACAAAAGATTACTGTCTGTAAAATTTTAAGGTATTCTATTAATTAGTGAGAAAAAACTAAGTAATTCAAAATAAAAAGCAAAGTCTGCTTCCCTATATTTTCCCAATTTTCTAAAATCCGTGCTTTCCATTTTTTAATGTAATGGGTTGTGATGAAGTCCAGAAAATAGTATTCATATCTTTCAGGTTATGAAGCAGTTGGGTATTACAGGAACCAGTAGTGAAAGAGTAAACTGTTAACTTTATTACTGATGAAGATAAAGATATCTAGGAAAGGTGGTATTTAACCCAAGTCTCTGCATTGGAGGAAGGCCCATTAGGAGGAGTGAACAGTAGATACTGAGCATCAATTTACCTTATCTCCCAATTCCTGAGCCATGTCACTTCTTAGGAAGGTTAAGGGGAAAGAGGGGGGCAAGAGTCATTCCCAGCTCTTTTTTCCCCTCTTAACCTACTGGATATAATCACAAGTCAATGACTGACCAGTATAGTAGTTATGGTTACCACCTATCAGGATGATAAGTCTCTAACCTCATGAGACAATTCTCTAAGTACCAATGACTGCTCCTTTGGTTCTCTTCCTTGGACCCTTCGTCAGCAGAGTAGTTTAAGCTTATACTCTCAGAAGTCTCTGATATGGGTCAGATTTGTCTTTAGTAAGTTTCTTTCGGGGTCATTCTGTTCACAAGCCCAAAAATTCATTTATCATTCAGTTTCCTATTACAAATTTTGCTCAGCCACATTGTTTAATAAAAACTGTTAGAGATTCTGTAATAAGAGGAAATAAAATCATAAGAGAATTCTATTATTTAAACACTAGCTACTCCAATAATAAAATGTCAGTCACATTGAGATGCCCCCAATTTTAATAAAACCTTTTTCTATTTTTGAATTCCAAAGATAAATTGAACATTAAAGGTTTAAATTCTCTTGAAAGAATTAAATTCAGAAACAGTCAGAAAGAAAGAAATTTTAAAGTCAAATTTTATTATTTTAAACTTAAAAGTCTAAAATCCAAAATCATTGCTACATATTTTTCCAAAATCTATCCGCCCCCTATTTTTTTTTTTAATTTTGGACAAAGTCAGTAGGAGGGTTCTCAATGCCAGTGTGGGATTTGGATTTTTTAGAAGCTGAGCTTTTATTGGAATGGCTGTGGTAATTTCTGGGTCTCAGAAGTTGTATTAATTTAACATCAAATTCTTCGTTAGCTTTATTTTGAAAGAATTGAACGAGTTAAGAAGATGTGCAAGAATATACCAGCACTGAGCTTATGTTTTCCAAATTAGGAAAATATATATTCTAAGCCCTCAGGCTAATTATCTCAAGTTTCATTAACAATTCTGTTCCCAGAAATCTAGTTGTAGTTTTGTAAACACAGACACACACCCACCATAGTATAAAACAACTGGTACTGAGTGAAGGTGGAGAAACCTTTGTATTTACCTTATTGGAATGCTAGTTGGCCTTTGCCAGCTGTCAGAAATTCATCACCTATGAACCTAAACTGACCTGGTTACTATACATTCTTAGGGGGCAACAATCCATATATCTACTCTTTCAGAGTAAAAACTGAGACATCTGAGAATTTGCTGACTTCTCACGAAGTTCAGAAATTTAGGGTGACTGCACTCATATTCCATGTCTTACTTGCCTATCCATTATATCCAATTATACTCCACTACCCCATCAATAATGAATTGTGTGTAAAGTCTGAACATTAAAAGAAAAAAAACTAAACAAAACATTAAAAGAACTAAACAAACAAAACTAAGCAAAAAAAACTAAACTAAAAAAAACAAACAAAACTTCTTTCTTTAATGAGAAGGCATTCCTGGGTTGTGTGCTGCAGTGTTTCTACTGACTGTTATTACAGAATTGCTTAGGTCTGAGAAACCTGCCTCTTACCAAAGGATCTTTCCTCATATGCAGTGAATCCCTGCAGAGCCAGATTTAGTCCTTGTGGCACCAGATGCCTCCAGAGCATGTGTTCAAGCGACAGGAATCCAAGCTTAGTCAGCTCTTCTGCAGTTCCATTTGGGAACAAAATAAGTACTAATTACATTATTAAGTTATAATAAGTAATGTCTTTCCCTAAGTATGATTTTCATTCGTTCATATATCCACTCATTTATTTATTTAGTTTTTTTTTGTGAATATATGTGGTTTCCTCACTTATTCTTCCTTTTTCCTTTCCTCCCAAAGAAGACCCGAAGGTTAGAGCAATTTTTCTCAGATACCACTAACTGGTAGAGAGAATAGGTGGGATGTTCAGCAGAGAGAAAATTTTCTGAGATCCTAATGAACTGTAAGAGAGTTAGACTCATCAGTTACCTTACCAAGTAAAAGGGAAGGTGAGCAGATGTCATCCTATTTGGTGAAGCTTACTAAGATGCATTAGAGGGCTTCCCTGGTGGCGCAGTGGTTGAGAGTCCGCCTGCCGATGCAGGGGACACGGGTTCGTGCCCTGGTCCGGGAAGATCCCACGTGCCGCGGAGTGGCTGGACCCGTGAGCCATGGCCGCTGAGCCTGCGCGTCCGGAGCCTGTGCTCCTCAACGGGAGAAGCCACAGCAGTGAGAGGCCCGCGTACCGCAAAAAAAAGAAAAAAAGAAAAAAAGAAAAAAAAGAAGATGCATTAGAGTTATTCACGGTGCAGTTTGGCATAGGGGTCTATGTATATTTATTGCTATCTGGAAGTTCCATGTCTCTACTCCCTCCTCCCAAACTAGTTTTGACTCTAGAGTTATAAAGTTATAACTTGGTAGATTTATTTAGGAACTTTTGATAACTTTTAATAGCTTTAAATAGCTAAGAAAAAAAGGATACTTCTCCACTTGCACTATCCTTCATATTATTATCAGAGAAATCCTCCTTCATCAGTCAGCCTGCTCACTCACATAGTGGGTTTCTACTCTTCCCTAATGTGAAGAGCCAACTTGGCACTCAGGCTTGGTGTATTATACCTGCTATGCTCTTTTCTTCACCTCTTTTCTTTCTTCCTAATTCCCATCCAATTCCCATAGTTAATGATTTCAGATAACAGAGTCATGGCCATAATGGAGATAACTTGCCCAACGAAATTGGGTATACAGTACAAATTTTCAATATAAAATCTGTGTACCCTAAAAACATATATTTTTTAATCATTTTTATTGTAAAATAAAACTCATATATACATAAATCATCATAAACAAATGAATTGCTTAATGAGTTATTGTAAGACTAACCCCCATATAGTTTTACACCCAGGTCAAGAAATGTAACTTTGCCACCCACCCTAGAAGTTCATCCTGTGTCCCATCCCAATTTCAAATTCCTTTTCCCTCAAAAGCAGCCATTATCCTGACTTTTATGGTAAATTCTTTCTTACAATTTTTTTACAGTTTTATCACTAAAAATACATTCCTAGACATAATAGTCTTGCCTATTTTTTTTAAAGTGGTGGTATATTTTGACATTTTTTTATAAGTACCCTCTTCACTACTTTGATTTTCTTATATTTTATCTGTTGGTGTTCCAATGGTATTGCTGTTTTGGTATTGCTGACTGCATATGGGTAGCTGGATCCAGAGGCTTAACCAGAGTCTTGTTTGATCCCTTTGTCAAGACTATAGACAGAAGTGTCTTCTTGCAGTAGTAGAAGGTACACAATATCTAATTGTCTTAGAGATGCTGTTGGTATTCAAGGCGTGGTATATCCAACAATTCATTAGGTGTTTGCAAAAATGGTGATACAAATCAATCACCTTTTTCTTATTTATTAGTTAAAATACTTTTTATAAAGAGATGAACACCTTACATCATCTAGTATTTGGTTATTCAGTGGCACAGTTAGTATAGGTACAATGGGCTAAGTATTTGCAATTTGCTCATGTTTACTGGTTTTCAGAATAATGAATGGATTCCCTGTCATCCTCCAAAGTGGACCAATAAGCTTTTTTTTAAATTGATTTTCAACTCATAAATTCAAATGAATGTAATGAGTTTCAAACAATGGGAATTATTGCTCTATTTGAAGCTTATAATTTTAAGTTAGTGGAAGATTCTTTGAGTTGGCACCTTTGGTTTGTTATTGTTGCTGTTTTGTTTGACATTACCCTAGTTGACTGATATGACCCTACTTCACTTTGATAGCCTCCTCAGTATTTGGTATGATTAAGATATTCCCGGTTATCATATACATTTTCTGCCCCAGACTTGGATCAGCATTTCTTCAAGGGGTGCTGGTTTCTCTTCATGGGTAATGGAATTTCAAACTGCAATCTCAGCTCTAGAGATTCCTATTAGCTTCCGAGTTTGTCATTGTTTCCCAGCCTGATCATACCGATACTTCCAATTTAAATTTAGGCCTAGCTTTTAAAATTTAACATTTTGTTTTAAATCTACGTTTATTTTTTTCCCACTCTGAGAACTCTTGTCCTAAATGACATAATGGATAAAACATTCATCGTTTTTTTCCATAAGATGGCTGTAGTATCACTTAGTTGTCTTTAACTTCATTCAAAACAATTTTGTTAGATTATATGTGACAGCTGTCATATCAGAGTGCATTTAAAAAAGACTTATCAAAATTGGTGAATTTTTGTGTAGCCATTTTAATGTTGAAGATGGAAGAAAAAAAGCAACATTTTTGGCATGCTATGCTTTATTATTTCAAGAAAGGTAAGAACACAACCGAAATGCAAAAAAAGATTTGTGCAGCATATGGAGAAAGTGCTGTGACTGAACGTGTCAAAAGTAGTTTGCCAAGTTTTGTGCTGGAGATTTCTCTCTGGACAATGCTCCATGGTTGGGTAGAGCAGTTGAAGTTGATAGCGATCACATCAAGACATTAACTGAGAACGATCAACATTACACCACATGGGAGATAGCTGACATACTCAAAATATCCAAATGAAGCATTGAAAATCACTTGCACCAGCTTGGTTATGTTCATCGCTTTGATGTTTGGGTTCCACATAAGTTAAGCAAAAAAACCCTCTTGACCATATTTCCACACGCGATTCTCTACTTAAATGTAATGAAAATGTCCGTTTTTAAAACAAATTGTGACGGGCAATGAAAAGTGAATACTGTACAATAATGTGGAACAGAAGAGATTGTGGGGCAAGAAAAATGAACCACCACCAACCACACCAAAGGCCGGTCTTCATCTAAAGAAGGTGATGTCGTGTATATGGTGGGATTGGAAGGGAGTCCTGTATTATGAGCTCCTTCCAGGAAACCAAATGATTATTTCCAACAAGTACTGCTCCCAATTAGACCAACTGAAAGCAGCACTCAACAAAAAGCATCCAGAATTTGTCAACAGAAAACGCATAATCTTCCATCAGGATAATGCAAGACAGCATGTTTCTTTGATGACCAGGCAAAAAACTGCTACAGCTTGGCTGGGAAGTTCTGATTCATCCACTGTATTCACTAAACACTGCACCTTCATATTTCCATTTATTTAGGTCTTTACAAAATTCTCTTAATGGAAAAAATTTCAATTCCCTGGAAGACTATAAAATGTACCTGGAACAGTTCTTTGCTTAAAAAGACTGAAAGTTTTGGGAAGATGGAATTATGAAACTGCCTGAAAAATGGCAGAAGGTAGTGGAACAAAACGGTGAATATGTTATTCAATTAAGTTCCTGGAGAAAATGAAAAATGTGTTTTTTATTTTTACTTAAAAACTGAAGGCACTTTTTGGCCAACCCAATACTTCACCTATGAAATTTAAGGGGAAATAATTCAATCTATAATAATCTTTTTTGAAATTGAAGTATAGTTGATTTATAATATTATATTAGTTTCAGGTGTACAGCATAGTGATTCAGTATTTTTATAGTTTATACCACATTACAATTTATTATAATAGCTATAATTCCCTGTGCTGATACTTTTCTATTATTGAATTATATTTGAATTGGTTTTCCTAAACTTTTAGAAGAAAGTGTGGTTCAGGTACTTTTTCTACCTTCAGAGACATTCCTCTTAAGCTTGTGTAGTGAACAAATACATGGTAACTTGATTTTTAAGATTTCCTGGCTCTATCATCTCCTTCACTTTTATGTGGATTTTTACTTTCTAATATCAGTTTTCTACTAAATTTTGAGTTCAACTCTTAGCACTTTCTCCTCAATGTGGGGCCTATCCTGGAAAGAAGTTCTGTATGTTCAGGTTCAAGAGTTTATAGATGGCTACTCTAATCCTTTACAGGTCTTCCCATGGACCCTTTGCACTCACCCTTCTGGATTAGGCACAGCATCTCTCCATTTCAGCTGCTGTTCTGACGTTGTCTCACCAGGGTCTCTACTGAGTACCTGCTAATTATTTTGAAGCTCTTGTTTCTCAGGTCCATCAGATACCTTGTTGCTACCCTTGCTTTCTCGTGCACAGAAGCTGATACCATGCAGGTGTTTTTTACTGTGACTTGTATTTTTGAGTTCATAAAGATACATTTTCACCTGGTTTAGTTTTAAGAGTGGTTCATGAGTTGCTTTTTTTTTTCTTTTTTTAAAATTCTACTATCTATTTCCTCTCCTTGTTTTTATGTAGGGATTTGTAGACTCAAAAATGATGCCACCATTGCTCTTTTCCCAGGATTGACCCTGCAGCAGGGAAATAAGCTTCATTTAAACTAATATAACTACTCATTCCAATAATTCTTTCCCCTTTTTTTCCTTCCTTAATTCTAACCACCCCCTCATTTGCCATTTCTACTTCCTGAAGCTGTTTAGGAAATGTGGCCTCAGTGGAACACCAGAGCATAAAGGAGTGAATTATCACCTCTTGAATTCTAAAATAGTGTTTCAAAATTTCTAAAAATCATAATAATTTGAAAAAAAGATTTTTTTATCTCCTAGAGTATATTTACATGCTAAATGTCAAAGTTATTTAAAAACAAAGACTAGATTTTGGAGAAACATTTCCTGATTTACAGGTTAGATTTTCTATCTTAGACTTGGTTTTGTGACCAGGCTGGAAGATTTTTTGACTGGGCTGGAAGTGTCATCAGAAGAAATAATAGAATTTAATAGTGTTGGAAATATCTGTGAAGAGACTTTGATCTAGAGTGTATATTTTAGGAAATGAATGTGTAGAGATGACTTCTGTCCTAATCCTTTCACAGAACCCCAGTAGAGAGTAGCTCAACAGAGGTGTCCTCTGCCAACACGGAGCAATAGTAGAAGAGAACTGGCTTTGCTCAGTGCCAGGGGCATTGAGAGAGAGCCCTAAAGCACTTTCTGTAGAATGGACTGGAAGAGCAGCAGCTTGCCGTGTGGCTGGAGAGGGCACATCCATTTGTCAAGTCAGAGGCAAGCCTCCAGAAATCTTTCAGAAGTGATAAGAGGCCACAGAAGCAATAACCGATTTGTCCTGTGCCAGCAGAGATAAGATGGGCTTTACCCTTTGTGGAAGATGGCAGAGAAGAGGAGGAAAAAGCCAGGATTCATGCAGTTTTAGAACATATCAGACCTCTGAAGATTTCAGTGGGTCACCAAATACAGACCCCCAAGTTTATTCACCCCAAGGAGAAGAATAGCCGAGGGTGAGGTCTGGAGTGATTTTGAAAACACTGAAGTGAGCATTTATTTTGTTACTATTACATGGACTAAATGCTTAAAAGAATATTTGAGTTATTGATAAAACAAGATTTTTTTTTAAATTACATAGTCCAAAGGCGATATTTGATGCTTGTGTTCTCTGGTGTTCTGCTGAGACCAATTTTCCCAAATAGCTCTACATGGTTGAAATGGCAGGTGGGGGATGGGAAAAGTTAAAGAAAGGAAAAAAGGGAAGAACTTTTGAAATAAATAAAAATACTAGTTCAAATCAATGCTTGTGACTTGAAAATACCACCTCTCTGTATCAAGTATTTCAGATACTAATTTTCAAATAATTGATATGAAGTGCTGTCTCTTAGCAGTTGTTGTCTTCAATGTATGGACAATGAAATCTGAACTATCTGGGACCTCCAGAGAATGAATAATGTAAAACATTTAAATTTTTCTAATAACTCAGTTTTACTTCTTAAACACCAAGAGGTTGACAGTATTAGTAATTTCTACCTTGGACTCCTTCCAATATGTATTACAGATTTTCTACACTAATAAATAGTATAAAATAGTGTAGAAATAGAATTGAAACTTTTCTTTAAGACATATGATCTCAAATATTCAAACTAATTATTTTGTAACCCTTGTTTTCTGACCCCAAGCCGCAGCATCCATAACTTAAAAGTTAGGGGGCCCTGTGACACACAGCTCAGTGTCCCTAGGATCATTTCTACTCCACAGTTTCTTAGCCTCTGTGAAGGAAACTCTAAGGGAACTGTCTTGTAGGAGGCAGGAGAGGATTGGAATGAGAGTAATTACTTACCTAACAAAAAAGATAAATTTGGCAAATAAGATTCAGAAGAATCAGAAATATTATCCAGTAACTAGTATTACTAATAACTTCAAATATGCAAGCTATCAAAAGGCACAAGAAACAAAAGGAGAGGACAGGCATATCGAGGTTGTCTCCCCAGATCCTTCCTTTGCTACATTAGATGTGCACTCTGGCACAGAATGGTTGAGTCTCTAAGTGAAGAATGTGAAATATTACCTGACACATCTTGGATCATTTAATTTATGAAACCTTTCCATTTTATGCACCAGCCTATGTGTAATTTTCCATAAATCCATAAACTCTGAGTTTATTTACCAAAAACAAGAGAATTACATAGGTAACAATCTTTCTCTTAGCAAATATCATTAGTCTACAACCAGGAAGGTCATTTATTAGTGTATTTATGAGGAGATTAGACTATGTCATGTGATTTTCCCCAGAGGAACCGCCCCTCCCAATAAACAGAGTAAATGTATTACAGGAGAGTTTCTTTAACTTCTGCCACCCCAAATACCCATAGATATAAATAGCCCCTTACACAGACTTTTACTTATTCCTAGCATTTAATACCAAGTGTGTATTCATGTCTCTGTAGAAAAGACCTTTATATTGGAAAGAATCTTCAAGACAACTTCCCCAACACACACACACATGCACACACACTCTACCACTAATACCACCACTACGTAGCATTATTTCATAGAACCCTGGAATCTCCATTCTACTTAGATTTCATCTTTTTATCTCTCTTTAACAGCTATATTGCTGAAGAACTTCATTTATCTTGACCTGACTCAGAAATAATTCTATATAAACCCTCTTTTTAGATTGCTGAGATACCTCCAGGCTCAGCCCTAGCGTCCTTCTTTGTGGTTTCTCATCCAGGTTATTACCTGGATTAATATTAATTAATTGTATTACATTAATGTATTATTACATTAATATGTAACTGAAACACCCATTTATATAACTCCTTCTTGAGCTTCAGACTGTTATATCAAGTACCTTCACTTGAGGATCTGATATGTATCAGACTTAACATATTAAACACAGACACACACACACACACACACACACACACACACACACACACACACACACACACACACACACACACTCTCTTCCCAGATTTCTTTTGTTATTTTGCCAATATTTCCCATTTTGGTTAAACCACCATTCATCTCTTTTGTTGTTAACATTAAAAATGCCAAAATATATAATGATGCTTTATAAAATTTTATAAAATTTATAAAATTTTTTATAAGTTTATAAAATTTATAAAATTTATAAAATTATAAATGATGCTTTCTTTGCTCATTCTTCACATTTAATTCACAAGCAAGTCTGGTCCATTCCCACCCCCCAACTGCCAACAATATCATCTATCAATCTTCACTGCTAATAACGTAGAGCAAGACACAAATTTACCCTTAACTGAACTATGGCAATGACTTCCTAACTGGTCCCCTATCACTCTCGCCCCTTTAAACTCCTTTTGCCATAGAGGGGCAGAAGTGATCTCTTATCTATGTCATTATAGGTTAAATAGTGTCCTCCCAAAATGATATGTCAAAGTCCTAACCTCCAGTACCTCAGAATGTGACCTTATTTGGACATAGGGTCATTGCAGTTATAATCAGTCAAGAAGACTGGTGTTCTTATAGCAGCTGGCCCTGTGAAGATGACACAGAGGGAGAATGTCATGAGAAGATTGAAGCAGAGATTGGAGTTGTACTGTCATAAGCCAAGAAATGTCTGAGGATATCCAGAAATGTTTGGAAGAAGCAAGGAACCATCCTCCATTAAAGGCTTTGGAGTGAGTGCTTTGTGGCCAACACCTTGATTCGGACTTCTAACCTCTAAAACTGTGAGATAATAAATTTCTGTCATTTTAAGGTACGCAGTTTGTAGTACTTTATTGCAGTAGCTCTAGGAAACTAATACATATGTAGATCAGATCCAGTTAATCCTCTGCTTAACACCCTCCGCTGACTTCATAGAGCAACCTTATCGTGGCCTCATAGTCTATAAGGTCTTATCTCCATCTGCTTGACCAAAACTCATCTCAGACTTTTGTCACTCTCAACACTACACCCCCAAGAGACTACTCCACCACACAGTGGTCTCTTCTCTTCTCCTCTTCCACAGGCCAAACCTAGGCCTTGCCTTTCTCTGGACTGGGAAGCTCTTTGGGCTATTTCCATCTCGTATATGTACCGTATATTACTAAATTGTCTGTCTTGCTTCTCATCATTCAGATCTCAAATCAAGGGACATGTCTCTAGAGGGACCCACCCTGAGTGCCCTCTGAGTCTCTCTTTATCGAATTACCTTATTTCTTCTATAGCACTTTTCACTATTCAATATTATTTTGTTCATAAATATTTTTGTCCTTTTCGTGTAGAATGAATAGGGACATCATCTCTCTCGTTCAATATTGTATTCCTAGAATATGACAGGCACTCAGTAAAAGCTTGTTAGATAAATAAATACATCCTTCTGTAATAACACTACAGGAAAAGGTCAATGTAATACTCCATGTTGTAAACTCTCTGCACTTTCTTTTGCTGTGCCTTGAGGCAAGACAGACAGCCTGTCTTTCCTATCCTTGTTCCTTCAATAAATGGTATTGGATTTGCTTGTATTTCAGTATTCTTCTCAGTTTCCAGCTCATAATTTGAACTGTGTGAATGAAGTCCACCTACCGTTTCATCCTCAATTGTGATAATTTCTATGAGAGCCTTGAACTTTCTGTACTATTGTTAGAAGAATACTGCCATTTAGGAGGACCCAGACATTCAATCTTGAGTGTGACTGTCCACAGCAGCCTTTTTTCTTCATCCTATGATTTTTCTTCTATTCTGCCATTAGTCTGCAGAGCCAATAACAAGACTTGATAGAATTGTTTGGGGGATAATTGTAGAATTTGAGACTGATTGCTTCTTATATGAGTAAACCAAAGAACTGTGCTCATGAAATTTGAGGCACCTGCTTTGCTCTTTAAGAGTCTTTTTTCTCCATGATCTTTGAAATTATTCTGTTGAACTTCTAGGGCAGCTAAATTTTACATAATTAAGGCACAGTATATTGCTAAGTTGTCTGTCTATTTATCTATCTTCTTATCTATAGTTTAAAAAATTTAGTTGTGTTCCCAAAAGTATGAAGATACATATATGTAAGGTATATTTCTGTGACTTGTGTAGGGTGCCCAAATGTCCTGGTTTGGGACTGAGGGATTTCACTGGCAAAACTAGGGTGAATTTGGCCAAATTGGGGTGGTTAGTCACACTTGTGGCTGAATATGTTGTGTTTGTCCCTGACACAAAAGTATTTTTGTATATTATGACATTTAATATATACTCATATATAATTGTATGAGAAGAATATTATCATTATCCCCATAATCCAAATTAGAATTCAAGAGCAGTAGCTTCATGTCCTGGGTTACACAGCTAAATTCTGCCAAAGCTCAAGTTCAAACCCAGCTTTGTCCTTAGAGTCTGAGATCTTTAGAATGTACGGAAATAGATGGGTTCCGTTAGGTCACTTTTAGTGAGTGGGTCACTCACTAAAAGTGACCTAATGAAGAAAATTCCAGGAGACAACAAGTATTCTGTGGACTGAGTATTTTATGACTTGTGCTGATATTACTGATTATTTATAATAATCTCATTTATACAAAAGTGAGAAATATAATGTTTATAAAAACTGTCTAAAATCGAAGTATTTTTGTCAGAATTCTTCTTTCGATGAAATTTGTGTACAATTTTTAAACTTCCAGAAGAGCGTTAATATTTTATGAAAAGGTCATATTTGCATTTATAATTGAATCAGGACTTCTAATCTGGATTTCATCATGTAAGTTGCTTGGCCTCTGACAATAAAAAAAAATTACTCTCATATATTTCTACATAAAGTGCTACATAGAATCTGACTGTGGTAAAATGAGTTGATTAAAAAATTGTAATTCAAGAGGGCAGATGGCAAAAGCAAGGACTACAATTCTGCCACCTGTGGAAAAAAAACCACAATCACAGGAAGATAGACAAAATGAAAAGGCAGAGGGCTATGTCACAGATGAAGGAACAACATAAAACCCGAGAAAAACAACTAAATGAAGTGGAGTTAGGCAACTTTCCAGAAAAAGAATTCAGAATAATGATAGTGAAGATTATCCAGAACCTCGGAAAAAGAATGGAGGCAAAGATCAAGAAGATGCAAGAAATGTTCAACAAAGACCTAGAAGAATTAAAGAAGAAACAGAGATGAACAGTACAGTAACTGAAATGAAAAATATGCTAGAAGGAATCAATAGCAGAAAAACTGAGGCAGAAAAGTGGATAAGTGACCTGGAAGACAGAATGGTGGAAATCACGTCCATGGAACAGAATAAAGATAAAAGAATGAAAAGAAATGAAGACAGCCTAAGAGACTTCTGGGGCAACATTAAATGCACCAACATTTGCATTATAGGGGTTCCAGGAGGATAAGAGAGAGTGAAAGGACCCAAGAAAATATTTGAAGAGATTATAGTCGAAAACTTCCCTAACATGGGAAAGGAAATAGCCACCCAAGTCCAGGAAGGGCAGAGAGTCCCAGGCAGGCTAAACCCAAGGAGAAACAGGCCAAGACACATAGTAATCAAACTGACAAAAATTAAAGACAAAGAAAAGTTATTAAAAGCAACAAGGGAAAAATGACAAATAACATGCAAGGGAACTCACATAAGATTAACAGCTGATTTCTCAGGAGAAACTCTGCAAGCCAGAAGGGAGTGGTATGATATATTTAAAGTGATGAAAGGGAAGCACCTACAACCAAGAATATTCTACCCAGCAAGGATCTCATTCAGATTCGATGGAGAAATTGAAAGCTTTACAAACAAGCAAAACTAAGAGAATTCAGCACCACCAAACCAGCTTTACAACAAATGCTAAGGGAACTTCTCTGAGTAGGAAACACTAGAGAAGAAAAGGACCTACAAACACAAACCCCCAAAATTTAAAAAAATAGTAATAAGTATATACATATCAATAATGACCTTAAATGTAAATGGATTAAACGCTCCAACCAAAAGACACAGACTGGCTGAATGAATACAAAAACAAGACCCATATATATGCTGTCTACAAGAGACCCACTTCTGAACTAGGGACGCATACAGACTGAAAGTGAGGGGATGGAAAAAGATATTCCATGCAAATGGAAATCAAAAGAAAGCTGGAATAGCAATACTCATGTCAGATAAAATAGACGTTAAAATAAAGAATGTTACAAGAGACCAGGAAGGACACTACATTATGATCAAGGGATCAATCCAAGAAGAAGATATAGCAATTGTAAATATTTATGCACCCAACATAGGAGCACCTCAATATATAAGGCAAATGCTAGCAGCTATAAAAGAGAAAATCGACAATAACACAATAATAGTGGGGGACTTTAAAACCTCACTTACACCAATGGACAGACCATCCAGACAGAAATTAATAAGGAAACACAAGCTTTAAATGATTCAATAGACCAAATTGATTTAATTGATATTTACAGGACATTCCCTGAAAACAGCAGATTACACTTTCTTCTCAAGTGCACACGGAACATTCTCCAGGATAGATCACATCTTGGGTCACAAATCAAGCCATGGTAGATTTAAGATAACTGAAATCTTATCAAGCATCTTTTCCGACCACAATGTTATGAGATTAGAAATCAATTACAGGGAAAAAAAAACATAAAAAACACAAACACATGGAGACTAAACAACACGTTACTAAATAACCAAGAAATCACTGAAGAAATCAAAGAGGAAATCAAAAAATACCTAGAGACATATGACAACAAAACCACGACAGTCTAAAACCTATGAGATGCAGCAAAAGCAGTTCTAAGAGGGAAGTTGATAGCTATACAAGCCTACCTCAGGAAACAACAAAAATCTCAAATAAACAATCTAACCTTACACCTAAAGGAACTAGAGAAAGAAGAACAACAAAACCCAAAGTTAGCAGAAGGAAAGAAATCATAAAGATTGGAGCAGAAATAAATGAAATAGAAATAAAGAAAACAATAGCAAATATCAATAAAACTAAAAGCTGGTTCTTTGAGAAGATAAACAAAATTGATAACCCATTATTGAGACTCATCGAGAAAAAGAGGGAGAGGATTCAAGTCAATAAAATTAGAAATGAAAAAGGAGAAGTTACAATGGGCACCGCAGAAATACAAAGCATTATAAGAGACTATTATAAGCAACTATATGCCAATAAAATGGACAACCTGGAAGAAATGGACAAATTCTTAGAAAGGTATAACCTTCTAAGACTGAATCAGGAAGAAATAGAAAATATGAACAGACCAATCACAAGTAATGAATTTGAAACTGTGATTAAAAACCTTCCAACAAACAAAAGTCCAGGACCCGATGGCTTCACAGGTGAATTCTATCAAACATTTAGAGATGAGCTAATACCCATCCTTCTCAAACTCTTCTAAGAAATTGCAGAGGAAGGAACATGCCCAAGCTCATTCTACGATGCCACTATCACCCTGATACAAAACCAGACAAAGATACTACAAAAAAAGAAATTACAGACCAATATCACTGATGAATATGGATGCAAAAATTCTCAAGAATATACTAGCAAACAGAATCCAACAACACATTAAAAGGATCATACACTATGATCAAGTGGGATTTATCACAGGGATGCAAGGATTCTTCAATATACACAAATCAATCATTGTGATACACCATATTAACAAATTGAAGAATAAAAATCATATGATCATCTCAATAGATGCAGAAAAAGCTTTTGACCAAATTCAACACCCATTTGTGATAAAAACTCTCCAGAAAGTGGGCATAGAGGGAACCTACCTCAACATAATAAAGGCCATACATGACCAACCCCAGCAAGCATCATACTCAATGGTGAAAAATAGAAAGCATTTTCTTTAAGATCAGGAACAAGACAAGGATGTCCACTCTCACCACTCTTATTCAACATAGTTTTAGAAGTCCTAGCCACAGCAATCAGAGAAAAAAAAAGACATAAAAGGAATACAAACTGGAAAAGAAGAAGTTAAAGTGTCACTGTTTGCAGATGACATAATACTATACATAGAGAATCCTAAAGATGCCACCAGAAAACTACTAGAGCTAATCAACGAATTTGGTAAAGTTGCAGGATATAAAATTAGTGCACAGAAATCTCTTTCATTCCCATACAATAACAACAGAAGATCAGAAAGAGAAATTAAGGAAACAATCCCATTCACCATTGCAACAAAAGAATAAAATACCTAGGAGTAAACCTACCTAAGGAGGTAAAAGACCTGTACTCAGAAAACTATGAGACACTGATGAAAGAAATCAAAGATGACACAAACACATGGAGAGATATATCATGTTCTTGGATTGGAAGAGTCAATATTGCGAAAATGACTATACTACCCAAAGCAAGCTACAGATTCAATGCAATCCCTATGAAATTACCAATAGCATTGTTTACAGAACTAGAAGAAAAAAGTGTTAAAATTTGCATGGAGAAAAAAAAGACCCTGAACAGCCAAAGCAATCTTGAGAAAAAAAACGGAGCCAGAGGAATCAGACTCCCTCACTTCAGGCTATACTACAAAGCTCAGTGATCATGACAATATGGTAATGGCACAAAAACAGATATATAGATCAATGGAACAGGATGGAAGGCCCAGAGATAAACCCACACACCTATGGTCAACTAATATATGATAAAGGAGGCAAGGATATACAATGGAGAAAAGACAGCCTCTTCAATAAGTGGTGCTGGGAAAACTGGACAGGTACATGTAAAAGAATGAAATTAGAACACTCCCTAACACCATACACAAAAATAAACTCAAAATGGATTAAAGACCTAAATGTAAGACCAGACACTATAAAACTCTTATAGGAAACATAGGAAGAACACTCTTTGACATAAACATAAATCACAGCAAGATCTTTTATGACCCACCTCTTAAAGTAATGGAAATAAAACAAAAATAAACAAATGGGACCTAATGAAACTTAAAAGCTTTTGCATACCAAAGGAAACTCTAAACAAGATGAAAAGACAACCCTCAGAATGGGAGAAAATATTTGCAAATGAAGAAAGTGACAAAGGATTAATCTCCAAAATATATAAATAGCTCATGCAGCTGAATATCAAAAAAACAAATAACCCAATCCAAAAATGGGCAGAAGACCTAAATAGACATTTATCCAAAGAAGACATGCAGATGACCAAGAGGCATATGAAAGCCTGCTTATCATCACTAACTATTAGAGAAATGCAAATCAAAACTAAAATAAAGTATCACCTCACACTGGTTACAATGGGCATCATCAGAAAATCTACAAACAATAAATGCTGGACAGGGCGTGGAGAAAAGGGAACCCTGTTGCACTGTTGGTGAGAATATAAATTGATACAGCCACTATGGAGAATAGTATGGAGGTTCCTTAAAAAACTAAAAATAGAATTACCATATGACCCAGCAATCCACTACTGGGCATATACCCAGAGAAAACCATAATTCAGAAAGATACATGCACCCCAATGTTCACTGCAGCACTATTTACAATAGCCAGGACATGGAAGCAACCTAAATGTCCATCGACGGACGAATGGATAAAGAAGATGGGTACATACATGCAATGAATATTACTCAGCCATAAAAAGGAATGAAATTGGGTCATTTGTAGAGATGTGGATGGACCTAGAGTCTGTCATACAGAGTGAAGTAAGTCAGAAAGAGGAAAACAAATATTGTATATTAATGCATATATGTGGAATCTAGAAGAATGGTTCAGATGAACTGGTTTGCAAGGCAGAAATAGAGACATAGTTGTAGAGAACAAGCATATGGACACCAAGGTAGGAGTGGGATGAACTGGGAGATTGGGATTGACATATATACACTGATATGTATAAAATAGATAACTAATAAGAACCTGCTGTATAGCACAGGGAACTCCACTTCTCTGTACAGTAGAAATGGACACAACACTGTAAAACAACTATACCCCAATAAAAAAAAATATTTCACAAATTAAACAATTTAGACTATTACTAGATTGCCTGTACCTATTATGCACACATCATAACAGCTTGAATCTGAAAAATGGAGAACAGTAATAGTCAAATTGTCCTTTTTAATTGTACATTAATTGTGATCAACTTCTTGAGCACTTAATATGGTTTGAGAATGGTTCCAAATTGTTAATATTTTAAACACACTGTAAATGGTTTTTACATTTGACACAATATAATACAGAAATAAATTCAATACCATAGTTAATATGTAAACATCTAGATTATACATTTTAAACAAAATAAAATTCCAAGTATTCAGGCATAGTTGTTTATATTTCTTTGAAGGAAACGTTTCCAGTGAATGTTCATCTCCCTGCAACATGGTATTGTTATCAAGAACATGCCCCCTGTGTTCAGATGGCATGTGTTTGAATCCCAGCTCTGTTGGTTGTGAATTATGTAGTCATGGATAAATTACATAACTTCTCAGTGTCTCAGGTCCTTGGTCTTTACGGTTCTTACTTCTTCTAGTGTTTGATTAGTTGAAATAATATCTGTATGTCACTTAGAACAGTGGCTGACACACTGAGCTTACCCATGTGTCTTTCTATATATAGCCTTTGATTTTTAAATAAATTATAGACCACATTGTTGCATGCATTATTTTAAATATCAGTTTTAGTTTAGGTAATATTACTGCTAGCACACTTTAAAATATCTCAAATATCCTGTTGGTGAAATTAAGATGTAAACAATAAATGGGTTTGTATTCCTTGAGTGAGAATGACCATTAATATTCACTTCTTTACATCGAAATTGAAATAAAAGGCGCTATGTTTCTATGCTGTGTAAGTGTACAGCTGACACATTCCAAACGCTTGCTGGAAGAACTGTTACTGAGCATGTCCCAGAGGTACAGAGTCAGCAAAAATTTCCTAGTCCTGTTATCCTGAGGAATCGTGTCTCTAACAGATTGCCAGGAAAGATTAACTGCTGCAGGTAGAACAGCTGCTGGTTCAAACAATTTTGATCTTTTGATATCTCGTGTTCATTCTGTTCCCAGGCAGAATTGGCCCAATTGTTAAGGAGAGCTGCAGGTAGTCCAGCTGCTGGTTCGAAAAGTCTGGTTTTCTTATACGTTGTGTTCATTGTGTTTTGACATAGAACTGGCTCAGTTGTTTTTGGAAAGCCCCCAAGGGAAAGTTTTTACAAAATAGTTTCATAACCTTTTCAAGGAGACAAAATACCTCCCATGTTTACTTCCTTTGGCAAGTAAAATAGGCCATTCAGGAAACCCAGATGTAAAACTTTTGCCCTTAAAATATATTGAAGAGAGTGGTATAGAGTTCAGTAAATTAATCAGGGAATTGATAAATGGCCAGACTTTCATGATTAGCTTTTTCATTTTTAAATGGATATTTGGCCATTACAAATGAGATTCCTGCATTTGTGTGTAGGAAGGTTTCTGTGCACTTGAAACATCAAAAGGAAATTGTTCTTCGGAAGCATACTTTAGAGAAAGTTAATCGCCCCTTACTACAGGACTTTCCCCACTCAGAGTACAGTAGCAGGGCTTTTGGATTGTGTTCATCACAGCCTTTTAAACATTTAAAATTATCAAAAAGAATGTATATTTTATATAGGCGTATTTGTAAACATATATAGTATTTACAACAATAATATCCAGATGCTATATATAGCTGCATGCTATTAAGGTGAATTTCCTTCTGCTCCTTCGGGTTTTTGATTCTAGATATTCTGAAATCCAATTCTGAGTTTCATGCCATTACATTCCCCTACCACCAATGAATAAAAGTTACATGCAAAATGATTAACATATGATTGGAGAAATCACTTTCTAGTACATTTGTTCTTCTTTGTGGAAAATTACTGGGTGATAAAAAAATCTATATGCAAATCTCTCCCTATTTTAATTAAAATCTTTAGCTGACTCTAATATCATTTATATATTTTTGGCATACTCTATATCTTTGTGCTTCTCAGATGCAACCCTCGTTTAAATCCTTCCTGATAAGAAATAAACAATGAAATCATTAATTTAAATAATAAAAACATAATTTTGATTAAATACTAGTAGCATAAAACATCATTAAAGAGAAAAACCACAGGCCCCAAATGGTGCTAAAGTCCATGATACAAAACCTAGATTTAATACCTAACCTAACTATAGTTTCAACCTTCCTCAGAAATGTAATCTTAATCATCCAGAAATTTTCTGGTCAGTACCAATGAGGTAATAAGTCATGTGGGCCCTCTCTATTCTTCCCCCACCACCAGCCCACCTCCAGGAAGAAGAGGCAATCTGCACTTTAAAACATTTGCTGTTCTCTTTCCAGGGAAAAGAGGGTGTCCTGACCTAAAAATAATCCTTTCTTTTCTTTTGCTAATAGCTCCCTTGCCCCATCCTTCTCCCTACAAAACCTTCCACTGTGTATAAGCCCTCAGAGCACCCAAGTTGCTAGAAGGGATGCTGCCTGATTCATTGATTGCTGAATAAAGCCAATTAGATTTTCAAATTTACTCAGATGAATTTTGTTTTTTAAGAACATGTAGCTTATTAATCCATTGGTTTTCAAAAGATAAACTATAATTTAATCAATTGTTGAATGACCTATCATAAATGTAGAGAACAAAAGATGATGAAATATAAAGTTTTGTCCCATAATTGTTTGAATACCAGTGTATACCCAACATAAAGTACAGCATATGACATAGAGTAGTTAATTAGGCAATTAATAAATAAGAAAAATGCATTGTAAATCTTCCCTTTAATATAGGAATTGGTTACCATACAGGTAAACGTCTACTCATATCTATGACTAGATAAACAACTGTCTTCAATATTCTAACGTTTCTACCTGAGACAATGAACATAATTTATGATAAATCAACTAGGCATGATTTATTTTAACAAACTAGCAAGAGCATTCTAGAAATGACAAAATAGCTGGTGTTGGTTCTAATACTCATGGAAATAACAATTGCAAACACTGTACAAAATATAAAGAAACTCTTCAAAGACCCTGAGGAATGGCAATAGCAAGCAGATATTAAAAGAGAGTCAACCTTTGAAAGAAGAAAACCACACTCACTGGGTGACATTCACAATTATATTACATTTCCCTAAAGTCACACCCCTGTCAGTGTGACGTGAGGCCGCATGAAATATAAGCAGAAAGGTACAGTTTTATTGACTTAAGGTGTCCAAGGAGAGCGTTTAGGGCTGTCAGAGTAAATGAACATTGGTTGGGGGTGAGTGGGTGTCCAGGAAAGGAGGGAGACCTAAAATCTGTGAGTAGATTTCCCTCAAATATTTGCCTGACTCTAAACTTCATATGTTTGGGATTCCTGCTAAAAATGACACCAGAAAGCTAAAAGAGTTGGGCATGTATTTTAGCTGATGCCTATTGCAATAGAAACAGTTTGCCATTTGAGTTCTGCTGAGTTTGATGAGTTTGATAAACAACTCATGCTTTACACAAATCTGCACTGTCCAATATTAAAATCAAGCCTCCACAGATTCTTGATGATCATGTACTAATTTGTCTGCCTGCTACAACAATAAGCAAGCATCTTTAGAGAACATAATAGAACCAGGGAAAATGTCCTTAATAAATGAAAAGTCACTAGGCATGTGTAGGACAAGAAAATGTGGTATATAGTTAAGAAAAAAAGCAGTCAATAGGAACAGACCCCAAGGTGACTCATGTTGGAATTAGCAGACTGGAACTTTAAAACAGCTATTATAAAAGCTCAAAAATTTAAAGAAAAAGACAGCTATAATAAGTGAATAGATGGGAAGTCTCACTAGAAAAATAGAAACTACAAGAAAAAAAATTAAATTGAAATTCTAAAATTGAAAATTACAGTGTCTTAGGGGTAAGGGGGAGAGAGATAAACTGGAAGAGTGGGATTGACATATACACACTAGTATATATAAAATAGATAACTAATAAGGACCTAGTGTATAGCACAGGGAGCTCTACTCAATACTCTGTAATGTCCTATATGGGAAAAGGATCTAAAAAAGAGTGGATATATGTATAAGTATAACAGATTCACTTTGCTGTACACCTGAAACTAATACAATATTGTAAATCAACTATACTCCAATTAAAAAAAATTTTTTTAAAGCTACAAAGATATATTGTACAACACAGGGGCTATATTTTATAGTAACTATATATAACCTTTAAAAGTTGTGAATCACTATATTATACACCTGTAACATATATAACATTGTACATCAACTATACTTCAATTTTTAAAAAATGGAAAGAAGAAAAAAAATAGTGTCTTAAATTTTAAAAAAATTACTGGATGACCCTAATAGTATTTTGGTGATTGCAGAAAAAGGATCAGTAAATTTGAAGACAGATCAATAGAAATTATCTAATTTGAGGAACAGAGAAAAAAGGATTTAAAAAGAAAAATCAATGAAAAGAACATCAGTGACCTGTGTGGCAATAGCAGGCAGTCTAAGGTATGTGTGATAAATTTCATAACAGTCTACTGTGCTTGTCTATACTTTCCATCATTTCATTTTCTGTTTCCTTCTTAGTTTTAACCACATCTACAATCATCTCATATAATAATATTTTAAAATTTCATTATCTTAATCTTTGTAACACATAATTAAAATTGGTTCTGATAGGCTACTTGCATTTGTTGGACTAAGGGATATCATAGTCTGGCTTTCTTATGATATTAAGAATAAAATCTGATGTAGAGAGAAATGGGGAGCCCCTGAAAATTCCAGCATTTGGATCATACTTCATTTTCCTTAACTATTTCCTTGATTAGGACATTCTGCCTAATCTACATCTATCGATCAACTTTAGCAAGTTGAATGTACTAAAGGTTACTAATTCAATCAATCAGTCAATCAATCATTCTTCATTTATTACACAAATATTATTAAGCTTCCTATGTGCCAGGCACTGATTTAAGTATATGTGTATTTCAGTGAACAAAATCTTTTCTTGTTAAATTTGCATTCTGATAGTAGTTGACAGACAAAAATTTAAATGATATAAGATAATCATAAGTACTTTAGAAAAAAATCAGACAAACTAAGTGAAGATTTTGAGTAATGGGCATTAAAGTTTTCAATAGATCAGTCAAAGGATCCTCACTAAGAAAGTGTCATTTGAGCAAAGACTTGGAGGAGAGGATGCAAGAGGGGAAGATATGCATGTGTTAAGGGAAAATATTTTAGGTAGAGAAAGAGCCATTGTGAGTCCCTGAGGTGGAAGAATGCTTGACATTTTTAAGGAACATTGAGGAGGCAACTGTTGCTAGAAAATAGTGCACAAGAGAAGATTAGTCTGGAAGAAGTACAACTAACTTAGGTCCTATTAAACATTATAAATTCTCTGGCTTTTACTCTGAAGAAAATGGGCAGCCATTGGAGGCATTTGAATAGAGAAATGCCATTGGCTAAGTCGCATTTTGAAAAAGGATCACCATAACTGCTGAGCTAAGAATGGATTATTAGAAGGAGGGTTAAGGGTAGAAGCAAGGAGCCAGTTGCAATAATATGACAGACTGAATTTTCTTCTTGTATGATGGCATTGCAACAGCTAAACCATGTTTGGTTTACTGAATTATAACATGGCCAGCGTAGATCTCTTTTCAGTTGGAGAAGACTTAAGAACTGATTCATGGATTAATATTCTTCCAGATTTTTAGGATTCATCATCTTGCATAGATTAATTAACAAGTCTCTGTTTTAAAATTTTTCTTTCTCTACTACCAATACCAGTTTCAGGGTATTGAGGGAGACAGGTTTCTTTTAATGTATAGTAAAATTACTTTTCAGTTTTTCATATTCAAAGACTGTGTAGGCCATTACTCTACTTAAAGTTATGGCACTTTCTTATAAATCTAGGTTTGAGCCCTTGTTTTTCAAATACAGAGCAGGTGAAAGTACTTCTCCAGGTGGAGGGTGAGACCATCTTCAAGCATTATGGAGTCTCATTTTTCACCTTTCACATGCCTATCACAAAAACATGCTTGCTGATGTGTATTCTCTTAGATAAAAATGTCATTTGCATCTGTTCATCCCTTAGCAAATGAATAGACATTTGATGGTTAATTAGTTTGTATGGCTGCAAATATTGATTTTGTTGAGCAAAATTGTGTGAACAAAGTTCTGCAAAGGTACCAGCATATTAATCAAGAATGCTAGAACACACACACACACACACACACACACACACACACGTCACACCAATGACCTCATCACTAAACATTCTAATGCAAAAGTGAAGTTGGTTCTGACAGCTTACATTTCTAATGGGGCTAATGGATTTTGTCGTGCTAAGAGTTTTTAAATGGAGAATGAATTCAAATTTAAAATGCTCTTATATCCTGATATAAGAGTAATTAAGCACGTTCATTTTACTAAAACACAGATCTAAATTCAAATCAGAGTTTTGAACTTGATATATACGTGGACTTGGAAAATAACTAAGCCTCCCTAAAGTTCAGTTTCCTTCTCTCTAAAGTGGAGAAAATTATAGTCTCTTTCTCATAGGTTTTAGAAAAATTAAATGAGATAATGCATGTAAAGAGCTACCATAGTTTCTGTCATAGAATAGATATTCAATACATGCTAGCTATCATCACTATGGTTATCAGCAGTATAGTTCTTTATATTAAGGTCATTAGTAGTAGTACATGTGGAATTCTTATCAAATAGGGAAAAGCAGCATCATGGGTCTATATCTGTTTCTCTCAATAAAGGTAACTTAGTTTGAAATAAGTATACATATAAGTAGAAAATGGAGACAATTTTAAATTGTTGTATAAAGACATACAAAAATACTAAATCAAGTTCAAAGTAAAACACATCTTTAAAGGGAAATTTTATCCTGTTTACTTAATATCAGGCTATGCTTTCTTCAGTACACAACTTGTACACTTGACCTCAACATACTTAGTCGAACAGGAACCAAAAACATATATATTCATATTCTTCTTGTCAAAGAAGTAGACACAGAAAGCATGAATAAAACAGAAAGGTAATTTACTTTTAGAGTTCAGGATGAAAAGATTCAAGATATATATATGTGTCTTTCTCATCCTGAGATAATTATAGTCTCTGTTTCACAAGATTGAGAAAAATTAAATTAGATAGTGCATGTAAAGATTATATGTATAATTATGTATTTTATAAATAAGTATATATAATTTATTAATAATAAACAGGATTATTTTTACCATGGAAATATTTTTATAGTTTACACTGTACAGAATGGTATACTTTTATTATTTCTTTGGATTAAACAATTGCTTTAGGAAAAACCTAATAGGATAAAGATTTACGATATTTTAAATGTGGATCATCTACAGATGGTTAGACTACAATGAAGTGAGGATAGACTGACAATATATAGTGTTGGTAGGATTTCTCAACCAAATAAAGACCTAATCAGATTTTTATAATATATAGTTTTTTTCTATATCATAGAACTAATAGATGATCTACCAACTTAAAACCTATATACAAGAAATCTGTATTACTTAACAGATTATTAAGTAATTTACTATTGAAAATTATGTAACTTTACTTCTAAATCTCCCCCATGTTCAATAGTTGTAGGAGTATTTACATGCATTTATAACATGTTTTTTCACTGCATTATTTTCATCTCTGATAGCTTTCGTTGAGGAAGGGCAATTGTGAACTTCTTATAACTTAGTATGTGCTGTTGAAGAAGTGTGAACTGAGTAATTAAATCTTACTTGAAAAAGAAAATAGATTTAACCACTGTTCATGCCTCTTCAACTCCTTTTATCTAGCTTTAATAGTTGCTTTTCTGAAACAATACTGCCATTTCTGTTAACCTCAATAGACAGTTTTAGGCAAAATGTATAATTTGGTTTCCTGCACTATTGAGAATTATTTTATGCAATATTTATTCTTCTTGCTTGGAGAGTAAAAATCAATTCAAATAGAAATTTAGCGTACGGATGCTTTGTCTTCAGATAACACATTGAAAAGGTACCAAAAATGTCTCAATGGATATTTTTGTCCCTAGGCCTACCCATATTTGATCTTTTTGATAATTTTATGTGATACTTGAGTAATAGAGCATTTAACTAATGAATTCAATTGCAATAGAGTCATGCTGGCTCTCAGGTTAGATCCTGAAGCATGAAGACTTAATTATCTTTAGTTTATCTACATAGCTACAGGTAGCATAATTGGTCAGAAAGTTATACAGGGCTTTTTCAAGATTCAGACATGGTATTTGACTCAAGAGTCTCCTGCATCAGTGAATTCTATTAGCAAATAGAAGTTTTTTTTGGAAACAGTCTCATTTGTTTGGAAAATTGTATATATTACGTTTCCTTATTTCCTTATTTGTATGTACTATACTTTTTTTTTTAAACATATTTATTGGAGTATAATTGCTTTACAATGGTATGTTAGTTTCTGCTTTATAACAAAGTGAATCAGTTATACATATACATATGTTCCCATATCTCTTGCCTCTTGCATCTCCCTCCCTACCACCCTCCTTATCCCACCCCTCTAGGTGGTCACAAACCACCGAGCTGATCTCCCTATGCTGTGCGGCTTCTTCCCACTAGCTATCTATTTTACATTTGGTAGTGTATATATGTCCATGCCACTCTCTCACTTGGTCACAGCTTACCCTTCCCCCTCCCCATATCCTCAAGTCCATTCTCTAGTAGTTCTGTGTCTTTATTCCCATCTTACCCCTAGGCTTTTCATTACCTTTTTTTTTTTTCTTAGATTCCATATATATGTGTTAGCATACGGCATTTGTTTTTCTTTTTTTCACTTACTTCACTCTGTATGACAGACTCTAGGTCCATCCACTTCACTACAAATAATGATGAAAAATCTGAAAGTGAAATTAGGAAAACACTCTCATTTACCATTGCAAGAAAAAGAATAAAATAGCTAGGAATAAACCTACCTAAGGAGACAAAAGACCTGTATGCAGAAAATTATAAGACACTGATGAAAGAAATTAAAGATGATACACATAGATGGAGAGATATACCATGTTCTTGGATTGGAAGAATCAACATTGTGAAAATGACTCTACTACCCAAAGCAATCTACAGATTCAATGCAATCCCTATCAAACTACTAAAAATACAATGGCATTTTTCAGAGAACTAGAACAAAAAATTTTACAATTTGTATGGAAACACAAAAGACCCTGAATAGCCAAAGCAATCTTGAGAACGAAAAATGGAGCTGGAGGAAAGCTACAGCAATCAAGAAAAGCTACAAAGCTACAGCAATCAAGACAGTATGGTACTGGCACAAAAACAGAAATATAGATCAATGGAACAGCATAGAAAGCCCAGAGATAAACCCACGCACATATGGTAACCTTATCTTTGATAAAGGAGGCAAGAATATACAGTGGAGAAAAGACAGCCTCTTCAATAAGTGGTGCTGGGAAAACTGGACAGGTACATGTAAAAGTATGAAATTAGAACACTCCCTAACACCATACACAAAAATAAACTCAGAATGGATTAAAGACCTAAATATAAGGCCAGAAACTATCAAACTCTTAGAGAAAAACATAAGCAGAACACTCTATGACACAAATCACAGCAGGATCCTTTTTGACCCACCTCCTAGAGAAATGGAAATAAAAACAAAAATAAACAAATGGGACCTAATGAAACTTCAAAGCTTTTGCACGGCAAAGGAAACCATAAACAAGACCAAAAGACAACCCTCAGAATGGGAGAAAATATTTGCAAATGAAGCAACTGACAAAGGATTAATCTCCAAAACTTACAAGCAGCTCATGCAGCTCAATAACAAAAAAAAATCCAAAAATGGGCAGAAGACCTAAATAGACACTTCTCCAAAGAAGATATACAGACTGCCAACAAACACATGAAAGAATGCTCAACATCATTAATCATTAGAGAAATGCAACTCAAAACTACAATGAGATATCATCTCACACCAGTCAGAATGGCCATCATCAAAAAATCTAGAAACAATAAATGCTGGAGAGGGTGTGGAGAAAAGGAACACTTTTGCACTGTTGGTGGGCATGTAAATTGATATTGCCACTGTAGAGAACAGTATGGAGGTTCCTTAAAAAACTACAAATAGAACTACCATGTGACCCAGCAATCCCACTACTGGGCATATACCCTGAGAAAACCATAATTCTAAAAGAGTCATGTACCAAAATGTTAATTGCAGCTCTATTTACAATAGCCAGGACATGGAAGCAACCTAAGTGTCCATCATCGGATGAATGGATAAAGAAGATGTGGCACATATATACAATGGAATATTACTCAGCCATAAAAAGAAATGAAATTGAGTTATTTGTATGTACTATACTTTTATTGGCATAGATAAATTTTGCAAGAAAGTAAAAACTAAATGAATCACATTTGATTTTTGTTACAGAATAATCTTATTTGTTAATAAAAATAATACATGTTCTCCATTAATTTAAGAATAGAAACATTAATCTCAGTTATGGTGTAGAATGACTTTCACATCTTTTCTATCTTACTATTTTTGACACTTCCGTGTTCTCGCTTTTGTGGAAAACCATCTCCTCAATTCACCGAGATCTGGATTTGCTTTCATCACTTCACCAAAATCATCCTCACTTATTCAAGTGTAGCCTTTATTTTTTTGATATCAAAAGACATTTTTTCAATGTCCTTTATTATTTACCTCACTTTTTTTTTTTTTTTTTAGCGGTACGTGGGCCTCTCACTGTTGTGGCCTCTCCCGTTGTGGAGCGCAGGGTCAGCGGCCATGGCTCACGGGCCCAGCTGCTCCGTGGCATGTGGGATCTTCCTGGACTGGGGAACGAACCCATGTCCCCTTCATCGGCAGGTGGACTCTCAACCACTGTGCCACCAGGGAAGCCCTTTTTTTTTTTTTTAAATGAAACTTTGTGGACTCTAGAATCTCATGAGACAGCGCTTTCCTCTTTCACCCTATATCTCTCTGGCTACTATTTCTAATTCTTTGCAGGCTCAATCTCCTTACATTCAATGTTATAGTCCTAGAGCCTTTTTTTGCATAGATTTTCTTTAGGCAATATTGTACACATCTATGACTTAATTTCAGCTATACAAAAGTGATCCAAACATCATTGTATTTCTTAAGATTATCAGGAAATAAATACTTATTAAGTGAATAATCAAATAAATAGAGTTAGAGCTCTTATTCCAAGTTACGCCATTATGAATTTTAAAAAGCTTCTTTTTTAAATTAAAACTAATGAAGTGAATTTACTGGGATACAGCCAATTATTTTTTTCCTAGGAAGATAATAAAAAAGATCACCTAGAGAGTTTAATTTCCAACTCTATAAACAATTTAAAAATAACTCCCCAAAGTAAAACATGAAATTTTTGTTTTTATTTTCCACTGAACACATGGATAGCCAACATAATATAGGATGTGTATATTTAAACAGTCTCTCAGCCAAGATTGCTCTACTCCAAGGAGATTTTTAATGGTCATACATAGGAAGTATATTGTCCATCCATGGCCCAGCCCCATGTGACATTCCAGATTCAGTTGCAACTCCAATTTTGCCAGCATAGAAAAAGAGGTTTAAAATACCACTTCTATTCTTCTTGGAAACAAGGGAGCAGAAGTCTGTTTGGAGAACAGCAGTTTTGGTTTAGATAAGAAAATGCAAGAGTGCATAAGGTTAGAGGTAACTCAGTCTTTGACGTATAAATAATTAGTAAAATTTAATCCTACTGGGTCTGTGTGTTCTTAAATATGAATATAGAATATTATGTTTTATTTGTAAGTTTTTTATGCTAAAGAGATTTTTTGAATCAGATAAACCTGGGATTAAATTTCACCTTTGCTTCCTAAGAAGCTAGAATTTGTACAACGGGACCTTTGCTTCCTATTTTTGAGCTGAGATCAGTTTGCTCGTTGGTAAAGGGGAAACCATGAGGTACTCCTCAAGTTATTTTATGAATAAGTCAATGACTTACATTAAACTACTAGACTGTGCTTTTCTCATATCAGGAGCTCATGAAAGATTTGTTATTTTTCTTGGCTTCTCCATCTTTTCCATTCCTATTTCTGTCTCTCTATATATCTATCTAATAACTACCTATCTATCTATATAATCTATATATCTTTTACAGAGCCTTTATTATATTTATTATCCACTAAGATCTTAAACGACAGCATAGTAAGTCTTTTGAGACTTCATCAGAGAGGAGAAGATAAATCTAGATGAGGATCCTTTCTAAACTACTGGTTAAAGAGCACAAACTGTGGTATCAGAAGGAAGTGAGTTTGAATCGTACCTTGATCCTTTATAATATAAGGCAAGCTACATTATCTTTCTAAGACACTGTGTGAGAAATTAAAATGACATGTGTGAACTGCTTGTGATGTTCACAATATCTGCATATATATAAGAAAGCACTCAATAACTTTTACCTCTTATTTCATTGTCACCCCTGAAACTATTAGATTCATAATACATCTGACTATTCTTTATTCTGTTTACTTATAAGGGCTGGTCTTAATACAAATATGAAGCACATAGATATTTGTGGAATTTTAACACCAGGCTTATAATAAGTGTTTTTGAAAGCTTTCAAGGAAGAATTAGTTTCTATAATATCTGAGTAAAGTCAAGTTTTATTTCCCTAGATTTACTGATTTAATAAACGAAACCCTGAAACTCCCAGGGAGGTTTAGCCAAGAACTTAATTTCTTTAAGTTCATACCAATTCCCTCATTTATTTTTGGTTTATCATAGTCTAGGATTTTACACCCCTCTACTTGCAAAATTAAAGTGCTTAGCTTGCACTTACTTTCCTGTCCCAGGCTCCTTGCCTGGTGGGCTTGTAATATTATTATTACTTAGTAAGAATTGAACTTCCCACTAAAAACAACAACAAAAAAGCTTAAATAAAGTTTAAATGAAAGAAGTAAGGAGTTTATAAAATATACATATTTTATTATTTTATATGTTTCCCTTAGTTTCAATGTTAAAAAGAAGTTTTCAGGAAAGTTTCATACTAAGAGCAATAAACTGGTGCATTAAACAAATGTTGACTATTTTACATTATTCTTTCTTTCTTTGAGCTCACTGATTTTAGTACAATCCTTTTATTTGGGACAAACTTTCTTTAAAGTAACTTTAAAAGGAAAGGATAGGAAATAGTTGTTTATTAGTTCCATTAATATTTCATTACTTGCCTTAGTATGTTTTTAATTATTTTAAGGGTTGGAATGAAAAGTAGTATGACTAATATTACCATGTTACATGCAATTTTAAAGATTATAGACCAAAAGTAAGTTAACATTTACTACAATGATAATTTTTTTTAATTTAGTAGTCAAAAAATTTCTTCTATGCAGAAGTCTATTTCCTAATTTTTAAATTATATTGATGTAAAAGATTGTAGCTCTGCTATGTTTTATATATCCAGGCTGCCATTAGTCCTTCGTCAGTATATAACTTAATACCAAACCTCTATACCTTTACTTGAGCATATAAAAAATGTAAGTGAATAAATTAAAACAAGCATACCAACAAAAATCCCACAGGCAATTAGGGCATATTTTATTGAGGCACTCTTCCCTGCCTTGTTATGTATTCCTTCAATAATGCTCAATAACTTTATGGCTTGGGCTACATCAGTTGAGGAAATTGAGGCATAGACATATTCAGAGAGTTGCCCCAGGACACAGAACTCTGAAGAAAGTGCCAGGATTATGACCCAGATTATGGGACTCCAGTGCTCTTATAATCATTACACTAAATAGGCTTATAGTATTTACCTTGCTATACACATTCGATCTATCTTATACAAGTTCTGTGTCTTAGCATCAAGTATGAAATATTACAGATTGTTAGTAATTGAACATTGAACCTTAAAATTTGTCACAATAGGTGAGAAATGTGTCTGCATTCTAAAGATAAAGAAACCTTGAAGAGAATGTGATTGCAAATTTGAAATTTGCTTGGAATAGGCATTACAATACCACAAATAAAATTGTTAGTGCTTGAATATGATTTTAAAGGCTATGGCTCTATTTGATGTATCGTCCAGGCACAGGAGAAAGAGTTCCAACATCACTCATCTAAAAGCTGAAGTAGGAAAGAATTAAATTGTTTCCTACTTCACACACTATCAAGACAGTTCCTTCAATAAACAAGTAAAGGAGGTAATAAGTTTAAACATGACAGCAGAAGTCTTCCATGAGGGTATGCACCATTAAATTGCAAAGGCCACTAAGTTTGAGTGTATTTCCCAGCATGAGTTTATCCTACCTTATATTCACTGGCTTAATTATCTCAATCAAAAACAGTCTCTGTGAAAGGTGAAATAAGACCTGATATCTTGTTTGAAAGCTTAATGGGTAGGCAGAATAATGGCTCCCCAAAGATGTCCATGTTCTAATTCCTGGTGTTAAACCTGTGAATATGTTAACATTATACGACAAAAGGGAATCATAGTTGTATATGGAATTAATGTTGTTAATTAGTTGACCTTAAAATATGGAGAGTATCCTTGATTATCCAGGTGGGTTCAGTGTAGTAGTCACATGGGTCCTTAAAATTTCAGGAGAAAGCAAAAAGAGTGGGTAGGAGACGTACGACAATGGAAGAAGAAGGCAAGACAGATGGCAGCATGTGAAAGATTTCATACCCTGTTGCTAGTTCCCAGTAGTAGGGAGCCATGAGCAGGGATGAGAAAGATGCCTCTAGTTGCCAGATTCAGCCCCCAGATTACAGCAAACAAGTAAATGGAGACCTCAGAACAGTTGCGTGGAACTAACTGAATTCCGCCTACACCTGAGTAACCACGGACATGGATTTTTCTCCTGGAGCCCACAGAAAGGAATGCAGTGTGCTGGCATGTTGATTTAGCCAGTGAGACAATGTTGGACTTCTGATTTCCAGAAATGTAAGATCATAAATTTGTGTTGTTTTAAACCACTAATAGAGTTTTTAGTAATTTGTTATTTTGTTATTGTAGTAATAAGAAACTAATACACTAAGAACCCATAAATGACCACTCAAAAGATTCTGTTTTTCTATCATCTCTCGTTACTTTTCATTTTGAACATTTTAACATACAAATAGTGGCTCAGTCCTCTTTTTAATTAGTAACCAAATGGTCAAACTGCAAGAAATTGCTTTTTAAAAGTTAACTGCCAATATTCTATTTTGAAGTATAACTCAGAAAAATAATACAACCAGAAAATAAAAAATACATATGTTATAATCTAGGCATAGAAATAACTAATTGTCTTTTATTTCCTCACAAAGCCTTAGGGTTGTCTGATATTTTATAGACAAACTTCTTGATATCTGGGTTTCATTTTAGAAAAATAAATGGTCTTGTAATATTATTGATTATTGATTCAATTTCTTTATTAACTCTAGGCCTATTCAGATGATTATTTTTCCTTGTGTGAGTTTTGGTAGTTTGTGGCTTTCAAGGTACTTGTCCATTCCATAGCAAATTCGTGAGCAAGGAGTTTATCAAATCTGTGGGCATAGAGTTGTTCATTTTGTTCTTTGTTATTCTTTATTGCTATGTGATCAGTAGCAATAACCTCTCTTTCATTTTAATTCTAAAATTGGTCATGTTCGTCTTTTCTCTTTTACCTTCTTAAGAATGTCCATCAAAGGCACTATTTCTGTTAAAATTTTTTTTTGAGTTCTTATATTTTCTTTTGATTCCTTCCTAGAGTTTCCATCTCTCTGCTTATATTACCCATCTGTTCTTGCATGTGGTCTAATTCTTTCATTAGAGCCCTTAACATATGAATCACAGATATTTTAAATTTCCTGTCTAAAAATTACAACTTCCGTGTCATAGCTGAGTCTGGTTCTGAATCTTGCTTTTCCTCTTCAGACTGTGTTTTAGCTTGTCTTTTGGAAAGCCTTGTAAGTTTTTGTTGAAACCAAAAATGTTGTACTGGGTAATAGGAACTGAGGTAAACAGACTTTAGTATGAAGTTTAATATTGACCTGGCTAGGAGCTGGATTATGTTTAATGTTTGTTCTGGTTGGATTGAGAGGCTTCCAATTAGTTTAGAGGATTTATTTTTGTCTCTCCTCTTGACTTTGATCTTCCAGGTGTATTTCTCCTCAGAGACAACCTGCGTCATGCAGTTCTTTCATTTGCAAACCATAAAATTGCAAAAAACTTTCTTGTGTGTATCTTCACATTTTTAAGAATAACCTGGATTTGATAGTTTGTACCTGGGAAAATTCAAGGCAGATTGAAGAATACCAGGATATTATTTCAATTCATATTGGTTAAATTTATTCAAAAAGATTTTTCACTAGCTGAATTCAATATTCTTAGATGTTTAACAATTTCTTTGGGAAAGAAGTCAGAAGTTTATGACCCAGAGATATTTAGCATTTGAATGATATTCTATGACATGTAAGTTGCTCACAAGAAACATTTTTCTACCTTAAGGAATTGAGTATTCTGAACTATTTGGCCATTCTGTTGCTATTTATTTCATTGTGTGACATATGACATATAATTTTCTGAGTGTCTAATAGCTTTACAACATGTAATAATTTTTAAGACAAGTGAGGATTCATATTCAATTACATGGTTCAAAAATCATAAGTGAGATGACAGTCTAATAAGAAGTATATTATTCAAGGTTCCTGGTTCCTACCTATTTTAAGCAGAAAGAGAATTGATCAGAGAACATTAAGTAACTAACAGGCTCTCCAGGAGAACCTTAAAACCAATCATGAGAACTACAGAAACTGAACAAATCTACTGAAATCTCCATTGCTCCCAGGCTTTGGACCATTGAGTTGGGGGAGATGACACATATAACCCTGTTGCTGGGAATAGATACAAACTCTATTACTGCTATTGCTGCTAAGACAGATATGTTAATCCTCACATAAATGATCAATACTGTGCATCCTTGCTTCCTCATCTAACATGCTGCTTCATGTCACTCAATTCCAAAATTATGAAGCTTAGATGTTCTTAATTGAGGGTCCTAGGTTACATGCCTGCACCCAAACTGCAGAGAATGCTGGGGGAATGAGTTCTACCTTTTGCTTTTGGAAGGAAGGACCAATCATGTGAAAATCTTCTTTGAATAGAAATGTCAGTTTAATACTTCTAAGGTGAGTTAAATTTGAATAATGGCAATGAGTGAGGCTATATAATATCTGGATAGCTGGTAAAATTTTTTCTTACACTGACTGTAAGGGAAATGTTAATTTTTAGGAGTTAAATGTGCAAAAAATATATCATAGAATCAACTACATGAGATTTATATCACTTATTTTCCCACTCTATGAATAAAGAAATTGAAAGCCTAGAAATAAAGTTACTTCTATAGTATGTGAGTTGTGGAGTCAAAACAATTGTCTTTTACATGTGAATACAAGTTTTAAGGTTAAGTAGAATGATGTATACTATTTGGTGTATTAACTGTAGATATAAAAGTAATATTTTAAAATAGCTTTCTTTTATTAGTTACAGGTAAAGAATAAATTTCTAATTTATATAGCATATATTTAGTGAAAATTGCAGCTGTTGAATTAAAAACTTGGGTGCCTGTATGGTGTACATTGGGTTTAATATATATATATACATATATATATATAATCAATATATGATTATGTTTTCTAAGTAGCTAGTAAACAAATGCCTAAGTAGATGGTTTGAAACTCTTTTAGGACCTCAAGATGGAAGGGAAAAATCTGTAACTGCACTGTAAATTGAAGAGCATATTGTGATCTTTATAGAAGTTATCTGTTTTAGTAATTACCTGTCATCTGCTGGAATGAAAGAATGGAAATGGAGCCAGAGAGAAGTAAGATTCAAGGGAGAGTTTTTTATAGACTGAAAAGATCTTGCATAATTGAAAATTTTCTTTAGTAGGGAATAATGTGAAATTGATCTTTCAGACTATAAAATTGACAAGCATTTTCTGGAGAATTAAATGCTTGTGTAAATGATGAATCTCAGGGCATAGGCTAATACAATTCTATTTCTGATTTTTGCATAACTATTTGTATAGTTAGAAACATCTATTTGTGAATTCTGAATATCTTCTTTGTAATATGAATTATTAAACTGGAGTTAACATGGAAGCTATAATTGTTTTTTTTTCTATAAACTAAGAATTTACAATTTGCATTGCTTTTTGAAACTTTAAAATACTGAGAGACAATGAGCCTCATATATGTCCCTTTAACAGATGTGTATCTTAGAAGCTGATATCTAGAATCTGCTCATTATTAAATCATAATAAAAAATCATTAAAATAGAAAAGAAGGAAAGAAGGAAAAGAAGGATGCAAAGAAGGAAGGGAAGAAGAAAGGGAAGGAAGGAGTGACAGAGGAAGGAAAGGAGGGTACCTTTCTGTTTCAATTTCTCCAACCCCAGAACTTAAAGAAGCAGTTGATTTAAATATTGTTTATGTCAAACTGACTTCCCTAATTTAAAAAATTCTTTAAATCTTTCAAAAATAGATGAAATCTTGCCATGATAGGGACTCTGTTACATAATGTAGAATGGAATCACATGATTAGTAAAATAGGATTACCTGATGAATTATTATGCAACTGGGAAAGATTCGCCACCCTCCTGTACCACCCAGGTGCAGGTCCTTTGCATGGTCCTTTCCTAATGAGCAATAACTTTCTAATACTAAGGATGCTATTTTGTGTTTGGGGCTATCATGTATGCCCCAGAGCTTTGAAAAGTGACACTTCAACTTGGGATACTACAAATGGGTCACAGCAAAGTCTTATTGCATGAAATGACATCATTGCTTCTTGTTCACCCATAGACAGCACGTAGGTAGTTGTAGATGGAAGACCCTCAGCAAAGACCAACCAGACGATGTGCTCGGCTAGGAGAGCTCTCCAGCTCTGCTGACAGAAAGTACGTTCTTAAATAGTCATGGGTGTTTTGCAGGCTTTGACTCAACTTTCACGGGTGTCGCTGGTATTGGTCAGTCATGGTTCTGGACAACTTCCAGATACTGATTCTCTCTCTCCATCAGCTGATGTGATTCCCTTGTCTCAGGCTTCTTGAATCTGCTCCAAAATCATGTCCTTTTCTTCTCCAACTATTCAGCCCAGTGAATCCCTGGAGAATGGAATAATCTGATCTGGCTCTTAACATCTTCCAAATTGTTGCAGTAAAAACTGTTGCCTTGATTCCCTCAGAGACTTCCATTATGGTTGCTTTGAGACCTTTCTTCTCTTAACACAACCAGCTCTTGGAAATCAAAACTTTGGCTTTATTATTTGTGTGTTCCTGCAGATCTTTTATAACAAGCCTAAATGCCCCTAAAGAAATGTGGATACTTCTGACATACAAAAATAGTGATTCTTGGACCTGGCTATACATTAGAATCAGCTGGAATTTAAAATTACTAATATCCATGTACCAACCCATGAATCATATATGATTGCTATGCTATGTAACCTAAAGATTAGTATTTTTTAAAAAGCTGCCTGGGGAGTTCAACATGCAGCTACAGTTGGAATTAATGATACAAGAAGAAGAATCATACAAAGATGAGTTAAAAAGTAAAGTGCAATGATTAATATTGATATTTTAATGTTATAATTATTTAACACTAAAGGGAAAATTACCAGTATGGGAGCTTTTCAAATATTAAATAATTGTGAGATTTGTTTGTTAGAATTATATAAAATGTTAGACAAACAATAAACTATGCAAAAAATGCTCCAATGAAATGGATATGTTCCTTTAAATATTACCTTGGGAACTAGACAAGAGTCTCAGTCATGCCATTTTGTTTCAGAACATTAACAAAGAAAAATGTCTAATATTATTGATTTGGAAAGATTCTTAATTCCTATAAAACAATTTTAAATGAATTTAATCTTTATTTTTTGGAAGGAAGATTTAAATTTGGAAATTGTGAAAATGTTTTCAGATATACCTGCAAGATCATTTTTTAAAAATGTATTCTATTTTTAAATTTATTTTAAAAAATTATTTTGTTCCAGACATCATCTTAGGTTACATGATTTCTCCAAATGTTAATAAAATGTGTTTTGTGCTACCTGAGAATTATATTCTATTGGGGAGCAAATATGAAAAAAACAAAAATGCTATATAAATAGAAGCAAGTTTCTCTAGTTTTGTTTTAATATTAATAGAATTGAGATACAGCTAGTCATATTTTCACCAGATTTGGAGAATAAGATTTGGGATGATCTATCATAGAATGTAGGCTATATGGGGGCTCTAAGAGCATCCCAGTGATATAGGTAGGAACACTTAAAAGCAAATAACAGATGTTTCTATTATGACTCAACCAAAGTAGACATAGTTATACAGCTTAGATTCTTTTGAAGCATTTTAAATAGGTGAATAGCATGCCCAGACCAGTTGGTAAGACCACTCTGGCTATGGTGTGTAGGATGCATTGATTCCAGTAGAAGACCTGGATTCAATAATAAGGAAGTTTCAACAATCATTCAGGAAGAGATGTGACCTAATCTATGGCCTTTTAAAAAATCCATTCTTTAATACTTTTGGGGAAAATAATTTATTAAGATTCTTTTGTGGTGATAAAAAGAGTCCTCTCCCAGAGTAATTTCATTAAAGGCATTGCCATGAGCAGTGGTACTAAGACTGAGAGGAGAGTGCAAGCTCCAAATAAACTTCTTGAACTGTAACACACAAACACATGCATCCTAGAATTTTTAATGCACATTTGCCACTATTTTGTAAAATGAGGTGCAGAATTTCTGTATATATTTGACATCAGGGAATAAACTTTTTTTTAACATTTTTATTGGAGTATAATTGCTTTACAATGGTGTGTTAGTTTCTGTTTTATAACAAAGCCATAAAAAGAAACAAAATTGAGTTATTTGTAGTGAGGTGGATAGACCTAGAGTCTGTCATACAGAGTGAAGTAAGTCAGAAAGAGAAAAACAAATACCGTATGCTAACACATATATATGGAATCTAAAAAAACAAAAAGAAAAAGAAAGGGAATAGACTTTTTAATCCTGAAATCTACTAACCAATTAAATTGACCCAGGAACTGTGTCTAATAAAAAGATTAGATTTAGATAAACTATGTCCATCTGGTATCTGCTTGCCTCATAGTAGCCAAAATGGATAGACTACCAAGTTGCAGAATTTAGTAGATAGGGGGACAAAATAATGAATGAAATACTGTCAATAAAATAGTATAATTATAGTGTAACACTTCCACCGTGCTTTAGTTTTGTATTTTAGAAATAAGGTCTGAGTTCATTTCACAAGTAGAATAGGCTTTTAAACTTTCACATTAGTATCCTGAATCCAACTTGACTTTTCTGAATTAAGTAAAGGAATATCTATCGTCTCAATAATGTAATTATGTTAGTGAGTATCACAGGGTATCCTTCATTAAGAAGAGATGGCCAAGTAAGCAGTTTATTCTGGATGTGTGCCAGAAAACATCAAACGCCTCCATGGATTTCCAGAAATCAGATAGCTTTTCAGTCTCTTCTGAGCCTGAGAGACTTCCAAAATACTGGGTAACATATGCCAGGTCTGAGGATAATGAAAAACGTGGCTTAACGTAAGATATTGGTGCAAAGATAACTAGAAAACATTGACAGTAAAATTAGCATAAGAGAACAGCTCAAGCATATTAAAATAGTATCCTAGTTATGTAAAATTCATAAATTAATGCTCCCAGCACAGTAACTAAAAGAGATGTTATTGAATTCCATTCCATTCTATTCCATTACAGAGTCAAATGTTCTTTTATTTCCATGGGGAGAAATTCAGTCCCAGATGCTTTTCTTCCCTTTCCTGTCAGTAGAATTTCTACATTTGTACCCAAGCATAGAAAAATTCTATTTTACTGAAAGCCCTAAGAGACTTTTTATCATATTCTCCAAAGCCTTGTTACAAAATCCAAGCAATTTTACATTATAAAATGTTAATCAAAATCTTGGGTCTCATCGTATATAACTAGTTGCTTCTCATTCCTATATTTACCTCAGTGGAGGTGACTTTTCCTTCTACATAGACTGATCATGTTTTGTAATGTATGCAAAAGAGTGCTGTGTAATGTGATTTTACAGTAACGGTTGTGGTTCAAAATTCTTTCTGAAGGTAATTCTGTTTATTTTCTTTTAAACTTTCTATCACAATCTCAAGAATACAGATCTGCTATAATCCTCTTAAGATTTTTTATATATTGTTAAAGAAAGGAAGGAGGAGACCTTTGCTTGTTTCTTTGAGTGTTTTTCCAACCAACAGTGGTTTTTCCAAGCCACTAAACCGTGAGACAGGTTCTTAATTCTTAAGTGAATGTAATCAAAATGTCATCAGGATTTTGAATGGACCAATGATCACGTGAGAGGAAGTTAAAAAATGAAGAAGAGATATAAAATTAGAAGTATGCTATAAGGCCATTTCTCCTCCACTTATCTAAGCATCCTTCATCTTTTATGCCTCTAGCTGGACAATTTTAGTGAGGGCTGGATTCTTCAGAGTAGTTGTCACTCAACTTAAAAGAGACATTTCTCATTTAGGCTTGAGGGGTAAAGAAATGCATTTAAATGCAGGCAAGAATGAGAGGAGAGTCATATATATATATGGAGTCAAATACTGAGCATTATGTATGCAAGGGATTATTAAGTACCCAAATGTATAATCAACGTATATTTAAACTCAACAGATCATAATATGACTGAAAGTTTATCTTATAATCATCAATTATATTACATGGCTCATTTACAAAACAAATTATGCAAGTTTTAAGTTTTGAAAATATCTGAACCATGTATGCTGCACTTTATGTATTTGGAAATTGTTTTAGAAATATGTGGTATTATTTTGTATACATACATCTATTTCCTTAATAGCAAAAGTAGAAAAACAGTAGTTAATATTTTAAACAAATGTACAATTTGATGAAGATATTTGATGTCACTGGTACTGTGCCTAGCAATATTTTCTACTGTGTTAAATATATAAATATTTGCTCACTAAAATAGGTGCTCTTCCCTAAGACTGACTAGATAGACTATTGTCATATTTACAGTGTTTATGCTTATGGTGATTTTTTTTTTGCTCTTATCAGATTTTCAAACTGATTACTTACCTCTCAGGCTCACCAAAACTAAAAAAGCATGATATTATGAAAATCAATCTTTGTAAACTGAAAAATGCTTTCTACATTTTAGTGTTAGTGTTAATACCCCTACTATAACTGAGTGTCTAAGACATAAAAAATCATGTGCTACTGAAAGTGACAGTTGAACTCTTTTATCCCAGGGGAAACCACTTAGGATAGCAGAGATTCAAGTCACTTTTTTTCTCTCTCTTTATTGGTGACAAAATAAAGGGTGTGTTTTACTATATGCTAAGTTGTAAAGAAATCATTGTATATAAAAAGGAACAATGGAAATATGTGAGAGACAATCATTAAGTTTGGCTGACTCTGCATTCTGAGAACTGCCTCTTTCTGTTTCCTTCTTCCCTACCCACAAAATTACAGAGAAGGACCTTGGAATACATCTTGAACAATGTAAAGTGCATCCCACCATGTGCTACATCCCTGAGCCCTGCATAATTGATTAGTCCAGAAGGGGCTAAATCATTTACTTCTTTAGGTGTCTGAAATTTAGATATGGAGGGAAAGTCTAGGTCTCTCTTTAGGTTTCTGTAACCAGATATTGTAAAGTGGGCACCTTTCATTTTATGTGTACAGCAGAGAATTTCTGTTCTCAAAGTCAGAGAATAATGATGCTATGAGGAATAAATTGAGAGACAGGAGTGTTTTTTATTTCCTTGTTTCAGTCCAATAGACTTCAGTGAGACAACTGTTTATCCTTATTATACATCACTGTTTTACTTCTTGATTTTAAGCTGTTTCATTTGTGTTACATCTTAAAAGAGTGCTACAAAATTTAAATCTTGAAATTCACAAAATTTATTGATAGTATCAATAACAAAATTTCCAACATTTTCATAAGATATCAAGTATAGTAGGTATTTTGTAATTTATTTGCTAACATTTTTCCTAATTCCTCCAATAATTTCTGGTATAAAAATGAATATAAACTGGGTGCATTCAACTGTATTCTTACCTTGAGGCATTATTGTATTTTAAAATAGAATGGATTAATACCGTGTTGAGTAACTACTGTAGAATGCAATTCTATATGGGTGTCTCCTGTTTCCACACATCTCCTGAGCAAAGCGTTGACTGCACTGTGTCCTGGACTATATTTTTAAGATGTGTATATAGTGAACAGCCATGGGAGGAGCCATGGGAGGTAGAGATAGGGCTCACCTATTTGGCAAAGGACAGATTTGTTCGCAGTCTTTCAAGACAAAGACAATACTCTTTCTGGAACAAAGGGCAAGCATGCTCACTTCCCCAAAGGATTTGGGTTCCCTAAGCTCAGGGTACCTCACCCTAAAATACACATGAGCTATGCAGGTCTTATCTGGCCCCCTTTGTGTCACCCTGTGGGAATTGGGGCTCTGGGAAACAGTGAAAAAACACTGATACTCCATCTACTGCTATTTCTAGCAGCACTAAACTGTCTTCAGTCTCTAACACAGGAATCCCATGTCTTCTATCATCCATGGAACTGAGACAGGCTAATTTATTAGTTTGCGTGTGGGATGATGTTTGAGATCCTTCATAGTTCTTGACACTTATTTCTTATCAAGTTTGTAATAAATTATTCATTCTTAATAATTTTGTCTAAGCTCATTAACACACACCTTTAATGGTAAAAAAAAAGTAGCTCAAATTAAATAATATGGTGTACTGGCTTATTTAGAGACAATGTTTGAACTTTGTTCTGTCTGCTTAAAAATACATAATCTTTGTCAAGTATACCTCAAAAAAATATATATATATATAACCTTTCTACAGTACCACATACTAACAGGTGGATTAATTCTAAGGTTTTAATGATCTCTGTCAGCTATTTAATATTTGTTGGATTTGTATTTTTCATTTGATTGTTGAGTTTCAATCATCTATTAATCATCAGGAAAAAATAAGATTCTTACATTTTGTATTTAATATTCTCATAGGATTCTTCACAGTTTAATATAAAATTAATCACAAACCTTGGTTAATGTGACCATTTGGTATATTGTATTTACAGTGCTCTTATATAAATTATTAATGCTATTTTTTAAATTATCATATTTTATTATGCTCTTGCCATATTTCATCAACTCACATCTGATTTCTGTAGTAGATGGTTCAGTGGGAGCTCAGACCCACCCCTCCACGCTAGCATAAGTGGTACAACTATCTAACCCAGGGTCTTCTCCAAAGCATGGCTCTCAACCAGCCCTCAGATTTTATGCAAGCAAGGCTAAATGGCCAGGGAATTAACATCCATGGGGAAATTTCTCAAGGAAGGGTGAATAACATTCTAGATATAAAGGTCCTTGCTCCCCCCTTTTTCTTCCCAAAGTACACAACTCTGGGAAGAATTCTGTGGACTTTCAGATGGTACCACCAGTATAACAACTCTTTCTCAGCAGTGATCTCAACAAACTCTATAATATATCCTCCTATGGTCATTTCCTCTTTTGACTCTCTCTTGAAGCTGTCTTCTTTCTGCCTCCGGGGCTCACCCCGCCAACATACCAATAGATCATCTCCAACCCTGCAAACAAGTGCTTACCTCAGGCTCTGCTCCGAGCAGAACACAATGAAAATGTAATTTAATTGAAGTTTATTGAATGTCTTCTCTATACCAGGCATAATATACACTTTAGCTTCATTTCTTAATTTTACAGAAGAGGAAATGAGTGATATAGGAACTAAATATTGAATCCAGGTGTCTTAATTCAATGGCCTGATCTTTTCTACTTTATGTTTATAATACCTAGTCAGAACTAGGTGCATTTTAGGTTAAAAAATTTCTTAGTGATATTCTTAAAAAGATGGTATTTGTTGTGGGAGCCTGTTCTATAAATTGTAGGATGGTTAACAGCATTCCTAACATCTACTCACTACATGATTGTAGCACCTTCCCTTCCAACAAGTTGTGACAAGAAGAAAAATCTCGGGCTTCCCTGGTGGCGCAGTGGTTGAGAGTCCCCCTGCCGATGCAGGGAACACGGGTTCGTGCCCCGGTCCGGGAAGATCCCACGTGCCGCGGAGCGGCTGGGCCCGTGAGCCATGGCCGCTGAGCCTGCGCGTCCGGAGCCTGTGCTCCGCAACGGGAGAGGCCACAACAGTGAGAGGCCCACATACCGCAAAAAAAAAAGAAGAAAAATCTCCAGATATTGCTAAATTCCCCTTGTGTGGGGAGCAGGGGAGGCAAAAATCCAAAATCTTGCCCACCCCAACCCAACACACGTACAACGTTTAAAACTACTAGACTGCTAGACTAAGCTTTCAAAGCATAAAGACTGCACCATTCTTTTGTTCTTCAGCATTTTTCACAGTGGTTGACACCTAATCAGGACTTATTAAATATAAAGTTGATCCTTGAACAAGGAGTTAATTCTAGTATAATTTATAATTGGCCTGCTGTATCCACAGTCCCTCCCCATTCTCAGATTCAACCAACCATGGACCATGTAATGCTACAATATTTACTGTTGAAAAATATCCGTACATAAGTGGACCTGCTCAGTTCAAACCTGTGTTGTACAAGGGTCAACTGTATACTGCAAAAATAGAAAGAATAAACCCCTTAGAATTAAAAAGAAAATCACTATAAAAGCTTACAACTCATTTATTAGAAGTGTCAGGTATCTATTTAGTAATTTGCAAACTACATTTTTCATGTTACCTGTTAAATTTTGGTTACTAAAATTGTGTAAATGTATTTTTTTTTCTCAGTTTTAAACAACTGACCTCTACGGGGAAAAATACACTAAAAGAGAATCCTGGAGGGTTTTTTTTTCCATTTTCATTTTTCTATTTCAGCAAAAAACTTTTAATTATTACTCAGTATAATGAAGTTATTCTTTTCACATGACTGTAAATTTGTGTGAGCTCAGAGAAAAGCCTCAAACACTTGTTGTTGATGCCTTGTGTTATTGTTATGTCTTTCATGAAAACATTTTCCATCAGAGTTTCTCCTCCTTCCATAAAATACATTTCCACCTATTGAATGGTTAAGTTTTTGAAACACACAGCAATATTCATATCATTACATGAAAAAATTGATAAATACATAGGAATTTAGGTGTAGTTAAAATTGAATTCTTATGATTTATGAGGTCTGCAGAATGTCTGAGAGTAAGACCCATAAGATAGTTGTCTCAGAATGAAATTTCATCACTTTTATTTTTTTTTTTTGTGGTATGTGGGCCTCTCTCTGTTGTGGCCTTTCCCGTTGCGGAGCACAGGCTCCGGACGCGCAGGCTCAGCGGCCATGGCTCACGGGCCCAGCCGCTCCGCGGCATGTAGGATCCTCCCAGACCTGGGCATGAACCCGTGTCCCCTGCATCGGCAGGCGGACTCTCAACCACTGCGCCACCAGGGAAGATCTTCATCACTTTTTTAATACTTAAAATATAATAGTCTCATCAAATTTATCAGCAAGATGTGTTTCAATGTTTTCATGGTATTTAAGAGATAAACTTAGCATTCTTTTTTTCATTGTAATATTGATGTACTTGTTCCATATTTTCAAAATCTGGGATTTTATGTCTTCATAAAATCAGTGGTTGAGATGACCTGCCATAGTATATTTGAATAAATTATACTTATTAGAAGTGTTTATTAAAATCAATTCCAGTGATAATTTTTAAAAGTTACTTTGCTTATATCCCTAGTACCTGCTCCAGCCAGAAAAAAACAAACAAAAATTGGTGGATTAAACCAGGGTTTATTATATGGCTGTAAATGTGTACTGATAGGAGATTCTAAGCATGTCATAATACGATACAAACACATTTCTACTGCCTAAAATATCTTTATTCTTAATAAAACTGCTAAGTTTTAAATAGGGGCAGCATTCTTTCCAAAATTTATTCAGAGATAGGATAACATAGCATGAAAATTTGACGACTTGGCTTCATATTCCTGTCTCACATCCAACAAAATTTAAGCTACATGAAAATATATTTTACCTGTTTTGGTCACTGATGTATCCCAAGGAACTAAAACAGTTTCTGGCATATTACAGAAACTTAAAGATTTCATAAATGAGTGAAAGAAAAAATAAATGCAGTCCTTGAGTATGAGCTTTCTATTGTTGCTGTATCAAATCACTACAGTCTTGGTGGCTTAAAACAACACAAATTTATTATCATACAGTTCTGGAGGTCAGATGTCTGGCATGCGTCTCCCTCAGTTAAAATCAAGGTCCTAGCAGGGCAACCTTGTTCCTGGAGGCTAGAGGGGAAAATCCATTTTTGTGTCTTTCCCAATTTCTAGATGCTGCCAGTATGTCTTGGCTCACTGCCACCTTTCATCTTCCAAATGAGTAATGGCTGGTTAAATCTTTTTCACATGGCATTACTCTGACACTAACTTTTTTTCTGCCTCTTGCTGCTTTTGAGGATCCTTGTGATTATGTTGGGTCCACCTGAATAATCCAGGATAGTGTCTATTTTGAAGTCAGCATATTAACCTCATCAATTCCAGAGGCAATCTTATTTCCTCCTTGGCATCTATGTAACATAACAGATTCCAGGGATTAGGACATGGATATCTTCAGGTGGTAATTCTGCCTACTACAATTTGGCACTTAACAATTATGGAATAGTAGGTAAATCATTTAACCATATTGAACTAGTTTCCATAGCTATAAAGTACAGATCCTAAGAGAATCTATTTATCAATTTGTTTTGTTGCATTATGGGAAGCTCTTGGAATAGTATCTGGCACACTGTAGCACACAGTAAAAGTAGTTCTTATTATAATTGTGTCTCTTTGAAGCTAAACTTTTGTATTTAATAATTTAGTTCTATTCTTGCTTAAAGGAGGATGGATTGATGTCAACTGCCTAAAGTTCTTTGTATACTGAATGACATTCAGGATTTGAAAATAGAAAAGGTGAATGCAATTTCAAGATTCTACCCTCAAAAGGAAGATCTTCCTGGCTTTAAGTGTTGAAAAATCACCTAAAGATATTGTCAGAAAAGGTGAACATGTTTGCAGGGTAGATGAAGTAGCAAAACTCTTAAGTTTAAAAAGGATATATATATATATATATATATATATATATATATATATTTGTTTTTTTTTAAAGATTATCTAGTTTTTATATATTTGCATTGTACATGTAAGGCAAATATATAAAAACTAGATAATCTTGAAAAATAGAAAGTTTGGGGGCCCTCTTTTTAATGTTTCTTAAACAATAGGTGTACAGGTGGTATAGGAGGAATTAATTAGATTAAACAAGGGACTATCATTCAGATCAAAACCATAGTATAGTGTGAGGAATTACCTCTTTCTAGAGAATAAGTGTTTAGATACTTGAATTAATCTTTTGGCCTCTCAGCTAAACCAACCAAACTATCCCTGCATCTTCCTAGGAGAAAAGTGAGATATAATAATGACAGCTATTTGTCAATGTGAGTTAAAGATTGTTAAAGATTATTAAAGATTGCATGCTTGTGTATGGTGTTAGGAAGTGTTCTAGTTTTATTATTTTACATGTAGCTCTTCCATTTTCCCAGAACTACTTATTGAAGAGACTGTCTTTTCTCCACTGTATATGCTTGCCTCCTTTGTTATAGATTAGTTGGCCATAGGTGCCTGGGTTTATCTCTGGGCTTTCTATTATGTTCCATTAATCTATATTTCTATTTTTGTGCCAGTATCATACTGTTTTTATTGCTGTAGCTTTGTATTATTGTCTGGAGTCAAGCAGTCTGATTCCTCCAGCTCTGTTTTTCTTTCACAAGATTGCCTTGGCTATTCAGGGTCTTTTGTGTTTCCATACAAATTGTAAAGTTTTTTGTTTTAATTCTGTGAAAAGTGCCATTGGTAATTTGATAGGTATTGCATTGAATCTGTAGATTGCTTTGGATATTATAGTCATTTTGATGAAACTGACTCTTCCAGTCTAAGAACATGATATATCTCTCCATCTGTTTGTGTCTCCTTTGATTTCTTTCATCAGTGTCTTATAGTTTTCTGAGCACAGGGCTTTTGCCTCCATAGGTAGGTTTATTCCTAGTTATTTTATTTTTCTGATGCAGTGGTAAATGGGATTGTTTCCTTAGTTTCTCTTTCTGATCTTTTATTTTTAGTGTATAGGAATGCAAGAGATTTCTGTGTATTAATTTTGTGTCCTGCAACTTTACCAAATTCATTGATGAGCTCTAGTAGTTTTCTGGTCGCATCTTTAGGATTTTCTATGTATAGTATCATAAACACCAAATGGATGAAAGACCTAAATGTAAGGCTGCATACCATAAAACTCTTAGAGGAAAACATAGGCAGAGCACTCTGACATAAATCACAGCAAGATCTTTTTTGACCCACCTCCTAGATTAATGAAAATAAAAACAAAAATTAAAAAAATGGGACCTAATAAACTTAAAAGCTTTTGCACAGCAAAGAAAACCATAAATAAAATGAAAAGACAGCCCACAGAATGGGAGAAAATATTCACAGACAAAGTGCCCAGCAAGGGAGAAACCTCCAAAATATACAAACAGCTCAATATCAAAAAAAAAAACCAAACAACCTAATCAAAAAATGGGTGGAAGATCTAAACAGACATTTCTCCAAAGAAGACATACAGATGGCCAAAAAGCACATGAAAAGATGCTCAAGATCACAAATTATTAGAGAAATGCAAATCAAGACTACAATGAGGTATCACCTCACACCAGTCAGAATGGCCATCATCAAAAAATCTACAAACAATAAATGCTGGAGAGGGTGTGGAGAAAAGGGAACCCTCTTGCACTGTTGGTGGGAATGTAAATTGGTACAACTACTATGGAGAGCAATATAAAGGTTCCTTAATAAATAAAAACAGAGCTACCATATGATCCTGCAATCCCACTCCTGGGCATATATCTGGAGAAAAACATGGTTCAAAAACAAGCATGTACCCCAATGTTCATTGCAGCACTATATACAATAGCCAGGATGTGGAAGCAACCTAAATCTCCATCAACAGATGAATGGATAAAGAAGATGTGGTACATGTATACAATGGAATATTACTCAGCCATAAAAATAATGCCATTAGCAGCAACATGGATGGACCTGGAGATTGTCATACTGAGTGAAGTAAGTCAAATAGAGAAGGACAAATATCGTATGATACCGCTTATATGTGGAATCTAAAAAAAATGATACATGTGAACTTACTTACAAAACAGAAATAGAGCAACAGATGTAGAAAACAATCTTATGGTTACCGGGGGGAAACAAGGGAGGGATAAATTGGGAGATTGGGATTGACATATACATACTACTATATATAAAATAGATAACTAGTAAAGACCTGCTGTATAGCACAGGGAACTCTACTAAATACTCTATAATGACCTACATGGGAAAAGAGTCTAAAAAGAGTAGATATATGTATATGTCTAATTGAGTCACTGTTCTGTACAGCAGAAAGTAACACAACATTGTAAATCAACTATGTTCCAATAAAAATTTTTAAAAAAGAAAGATTACATGCTGATTGTGTAGCAAAGGGGCAAAGCTGCAAACAGTAGCCACTTCCTCAAGATGCAAATAATTTCATGCAATTTAATTAATAAAATAAGAATTAAATAATTCTTAGTATTGTCTAATGTAATTTGCAGTATGGGTTTATGTGTTCTCCAGTAATCCCATAAAATATGAGTCAATGTTCTAATTGCTTCATTTCATTTCTCCTAAAAAAAGAAAATTATTTTCAAACAGACTCTAACTGTATTTGTATCACATACTTTTGTACATTTTGAAGATACATTTATCTTCAAAATAAAATTTTGTTTCTTGGCAAAGAAGTTAAACTTAAGGGAAAAATTGCTGTTAAAATGTAAAATCTTTCTATGTTGCTTTCAATGTTTTTTCTGGCTCTTCTATTCAAACTAAAACTCTAGTATTGTTTTTCCCATACAATAAGAGAGAATTCTTTTTCCAGAACAACTTGTGTATATTTTGGTCATGCATTTAATTTCACCAGATATCATCTTTCTCATTTGTTAGATATGGGCATATTATTACTTGTCTTTCTCTTATCATTGTAAATATCAAATGAAATGACAGATGACCAAAAATATTTTGGTCTATGAAGTTTTTACACAAGTCATATTATTTAGTATTTTAGCCTTGCTATTGAGTTGCATTAGCTCTGTAAGTCAAGTCCATTTGAACCTCCTGAATAGTTAGTTGGCTGCTGTGTGAGGTCAGTGACTTGGAGTTGCAGAGATGGGTGGCAATGACAGTTATCAAACTTGCAGGAATTTACTGTTTCAAATGTAGCCTCTTTATTGTTTGTTATGATATTGTAGAGTTGTTTTGAATTTATTTCAAGGAGGAAGTGGGCAGAAAGAGTTTAAAACAAAACAAAAATCAGAAACAAACCAATAACTGGATGCAGACTTTCCCTCAATATCCTATTACTACTATTTGCACTATTACTACTACCACCACCAATAAACACAGCAACAATAACAACTTTTGTCATGCCAGAAAGTTTTCCAAATGATTTTATAACAAATTATTATGTACAAATACAGTGATTTTTCAATTTCTCTAACTCACCTCTATTATTATTTACTTAGTATATTTTGTAAAACTTTCATGCAGACTGAATATTCCTACTTACTTTAGCTTCCTCTTGAGAATTATTATCCTTGAAAGAATGGGAATGATATGGCTAGTCATACTGTTTTCTAATCCTGATTAAAATAAAGCAAATATGGAAATTTTAGAAAATTTATTAATATGTCTCCTAAAATAAGCTCTTGCTCCACCATTGGTTTGCTAGCTACACTTTGGGAAAGACTAGATGCATTTCTATACTCATTTTACAAATGTAAGAATAGAGACTTATGGAGGTCCAGCTACATGTCCAAAGGCACACAGTAAGTCAGAGGTAGAGCTTTTCATCAGTGTAAAATTCATACTCTAGTAGCCTGTGAGCTCATAATCCCTTGGTATGCTAGCCCAAATTCACACCATCTCACCATCCATTAGGGATTTTTCAGAGTGGCTTTTTGTCCTGAGAAAAAGACAGGGCCAGATGTCCACTTAAGCTATTATAAACTTTAACAAGCCAAACAAGAAAGTTCATGTTGTTTGTCCTTGTATTGTGCATTTTATTTCTCATATATCAAGTTATGCCTTTGTTTGAGAGCATCATGACATTTATTAATTATCCAAGCTGAATTCTCATTTTCAGTAAATGGCACCTTACACAGTGGGACCATGTCAAACAGGAGCCTTGACTGGGGAACAAATGTCAGTGTGGTGGGGAGCCTGCTGAGTGTTTAATAACTACAAATGAGTGCACTGCTAGTGTTATAAAGCATCGTTTCATCACCCAGTAGGTTTCCTTTGTAAGTAAAGATAAAATGACTTGGACAATCTGTACTAAATCCATCAGCTTTAACTGTAAAAGCACCAGGCAAGACAAGATCTCCTCTAATAGAATGGATGTTGGAGAAGAAAGAAGAACAAAAAGGTCATTATCTAATAAGAGGTGAAATATGTAATTTCAATGTAATCAATGAATGCACAACATCATAGTTTTGGGAAATGAGCTTTAGAAATGATGATGAGCTATTTTTGAGCCCTACTTATTCTCTGAATGTTGTGGACTTAGGGATTGGAGAGATGTGCGTCTATACTATGAAGTTATTTTTGTATTGTAACACTGAGGGACACAATGAAAAACATGACAACTAATTCTAAAGGAAAAGAGTCAATGATTTTATTGTGCCTGTAGGTCTCCAAAAGACAGAGAATATGAATAAAGTGAGCACACGGTACATAATAAAAATGTGACATATTGTCACCAGGGCAAGAGGTTTTTCTTTCAGCAAAAATTCTAGTGTTTTTGACGTTGTCCTGAATTACAGCTCAAAGAAATGACAGTCCTTGGGAAGAATTGTAGACAAATAGGAAAAAGCTGGATTAAGCATGAAAGTTTCATGAACATTTTATTAAACATAGCTTCTGAGCTATTTGTTTCATGAATATCATCTTCTTTAATTCTTGCAAACATCTTGTGAAATAAGTAGTATTATAACATATTTAAAGCTGATAAGAGTGATGCTCGGTGATTTAAGGGAAGTCAGGGTCAATCAGAACAAGGGAGATCAAATCCATGATCCTTCATGGCAGTACTGTGGCCCTGCTGTATAGTCTTCAAAAGAAATATGGGTCTGTATGAGTCCAAGTGATATATTAGTAGAATCTATACTGACCCTGGCCAGAAGACATTAAAAAATGGAGTATATTTCATGGGCAAGACTACATGTGCATGGAGAACTTTCATGGTAATATTTTTAAAAATTACTTGGAGCAGCCAAAGCTGGTATATAGTTAAGTTGGGACAGAGATATAGAGGGAGAGAAAGAAAGAGAGACACTATCTTGGAATGAGTTCATCAGGGGTGTCATTGGCTCACCTGGCACTGATTCAGTCCTGAAAGTCCCATGATTTGAGTTTCTCTCAATCCTTCATTTCTGTCTCAGATGTTAAATTATCTTTCCTAACATCCTCCTCAGCAATTTATACTGACTATACCTATTCTTTTATTCATATTGGAGATATTAAACTAACATCGAGTTGAGGAATCATCAGGTTTGAGTTTGAACTTTCATTCTTCCCCTGCTTGATGAGTAATTTGTACAATGGACCTGACTTCTTTGGATGAACTTCAATACTTTTATTTTTAAAATGAGGATATAACCACTTCTCATGGGATGGCTCTGAGAACTACATAAAGCAATGCACCTCTGCCCTAATGATAAGTAGCACATGCTTACTATTGCATGGGGTTTACAGAGATTTTCCCTCTTGAACCATCAGAATTGTTCTATTAGTTCTATTAGTTATTGTTGTATTAGTTATTCTGTTAGTTCTACTGGTTATTCTGAACTCAGGTGACAGTAAGAGAGTGGTCTGTTCTCTTGCAGCTGAAATAACTTGCAAGTTATATCAGTTCAATTTGGAACTCATGAAATATTTGACCATCTTTTAAGATAAACAAGCAACAGCAATATATAAATACCCTTACTTAACTTAAGCAGGAGAGTGGTTCCAGGGAAAAAAAGAAATGCCTGAAGACAGGGTAACTTCATGAAATATGATACTGCACCTGTTTATGCATATATTTCATGAAGTTACCCTGTCTTCAGGCATTTCTTTTTTCCCTGGAACCAGCGTCTCCTGCTTAAAATGTCAATTTCTATGTTCTTTCAAAATTATTAAGACTTTTTTAAATAAAGAAGAGTCTCTTATGGAGGAAAATGCATAAGAAAGAAAACAATACACATTTTTGTCTACCCTAAAGTCTAATAATGTAATGACTATAATTAATACAATTAAAATATCTTTAAAACTTCTGAAAAATGAGAAAAGCTACTTTTTAGGAATCTGCCATCTGAGTCAGAAGATGGTACTCTTTCCTTAAAATAGCACAAAAGTATCTAGAATATTGGGAAGCATCTAATATGACTACTATTTATACTTAAAGAGATGGCGGTAGGTTGGCCATTATCTTTCCTGATGAATCTATACCATTATAAGTACATCACACTTTCTTCTGAAATTGGCTCTACAAAAGATCAGCTTTCTATTAAGATTGTAGCTGAATACAAATTAGAATCTTTCTCTGTCAACAGTTCTAGGAACAAATCATTAGCATTAATGACTATGTTTTTTTTTTTACATATTTTGACATTAGCTTATTAGAATAAGAAGGAAAAGGGTGTCCAAGTAATTTACAATCAATAATAGCTTAGCTGTCTTGTCAAATTTCAGAAAGTAACATTTTACCTTTAAAATGAATATTAAACTATAGCTGAAGTTCCTTCAAAATTTTATAAGTACAATGCTATAATTTGTTAAAGTAAACATTTTCTGGATACTTTTCATAAAAATATTACTGTGATTTGTCAGTACCTATTATTTAGAGGCTTCTAAAACATGGCATTTATTCTTTAATTGTTGAATATATATAATGTGATATTATAAATGATTATTCATAATTATTCATACTTTACTTATATTTGTATATTTTAAAAAGGAAAACACTGAAAAGAGAAAATGCAACAAGAAAGCTGGAGTGAAGATGTGTTGTTTGATTTTGACTTTAATTAATGATTCATAGAGCTTCATTTTAAATGTCAAAATGTGTATCACATACGTATTGGGATGTGTTTCATATATATCTTTGTGCTAACAAAAATGCTAGCATAGCTGGGTCAATGTAAAATTGGAAAGACAAAGTGTGTGTTTCCTAGACTCTTTGGCAACCATCTTTGAACCCAGGTTGGAGGATATATCATTATTTCTAATTACATTCAGATTTGTGTGAGATTAAAAGAATGGCTAAGCATGGGGAAATATGACATATTTTTAAGTGTGGGGTGCTTTGATACTGATCTCCTAATTATTCCCAATAAGGGAGTTACTATTTTCAATACAGAAAGTAAGTTAAACTTCATTGAACTGATTTATCCAACAAAGAATATCTATTTTATTTATCAATAAAGATTTACTAGAGTATGTAAAATCTTTAAAAGCTGAATTCATAGAAACAAAGAGTAGAATGGTAGATGTCACTGGGGAGGGGAAATGGGGAGATGTTGGTCAAAGGTCCAGCTATGAGGTAAATAAGTTCTGTAGATCTAATGCATAGCATGGTCACTATAGTTAACAATACTGTATTATATACTTGAAAATTGCTAAGAGTGTAGATATTAAATTGTCTCAGCACACATACACACACACACACATACACACACATACACACACACACAAACACACTGCAACTATGTGAGGTGATATGTCTCTTTTTTTTTTTACATCTTTATTGGAGTATAATTGGTTTACAACGCTGTGTTAGTTTCTGCTTTATAACAAAATGAATCAGTATACATATACATATGTTCCCATATCTCTTCCCTCTTGCGTCTCCCTCCCTTCCACCCTCCCTATCCCACCCATCTAGGTGGTCACAAAGCACCGAACTGATCTCCCTGTGCTATGTGGCTGCTTCCCACTAGCTATCTATTTTACGTTTGGTAGTGTATGTATGTCCATGCCACTCTCTCACTTTGTCACAGCTTACCCTTCCCCCTCCCCATATCCTCAAGTCCATTCTCTAGTAGGTCTGTGTCTTTATTCCTGTCTTACCCTTAGGTTCTTCATGACATTTTTTTTTCTTAAATTCCATATATATGTGTTAGCATACAGTATTTGTCTTTCTCTTTCTGACTTACTTCACTCTGTATGACAGACTCTAGGTCCATCCACCTCATTACAAATAGCTCAATTTCGTTTCTTTTTATGGCTGAGTAATATTCCATTGTATATATGTGCCAAATCTTCTTTATCCATTCATACAATGATGGACACTTAGGTTGTTTCCATCTCCTGGCTATTGTAAATAGAGCTGCAGTGAACATTTTGGTACATGACTTTTTGAATTATGGTTTTCTCAGGGGTATAGGCCCAGTAGTGGGATTGCTGGGTCATATGGTAGTTCTGTTTGTAGTTTTTTAAGGAACCTCCATACTGTTCTCCATAGTGGCTGTACCAATACACATTCCCACCAGCAGTGCAAGAGTGTCCCCTTTTATCCACACCCTCTCCAGCATTTATTGTTTCTAGATTTTTTGATGATGGCCATTCTGACTGGTGTGAGATGATATCTCATTGTAGTTTGGAGTTGCATTTCTCTAATGATTAATGATGTTGAGCATTCTTTCATGTGTTTGTTGGCAGTCTGTATAGCTTCTTTGGAGAAATGTCTATTTAGGTCTTCTGCCCATTTTCGGATTGGATTGTTTGTTTTTTTGTTATTGAGCAGCATGGGCTGCTTATAAATTTTGGAGATTAATCCTTTGTCAGTTGCTTCATTTGCAAATATTTTCTCCCATTCTGAGGGTTGTCTTTTGGTCTTGTTTATGGTTCCCTTTGTTGTGCAAAAGCTTTGCAGTATCATTAGGTCCCATTTGTTTATTTTTGTTTTTATTTCCATTTCTCTAGGAGGTGGGTCAAAAAGGATCTTGCTGTGATTTATGTCATAGTGTTCTGCCTATGTTTTCTTCTAAGAGTTTGATAGTTTCTGGCCTTACATTTAGGTCTTTAATCCATTGTGAGCTTATTTTTGTGTATGGTGTTAGGGAGTGATCTAATCTCACACTTTTACATGTACCTGTCCAGTTTTCCCAGCACCACTTATTGAAGAGGCTGTCCTTTCTCCACTGTACATTCCTGCCTCCTTTATCAAAGCCAAAGTGACCATATGTGCATGGGTTTATCTCTGGGCTTTCTATCCTGTTCCATTGATCTATATATATTTTTTGTGCCAGTACCATACTGTCTTGATTGCTGTAGCTTTGTAGTATAGTCTGAAGTTAGGGAGCCTGATTCCTCCAGCTCCATTTTTTGTTCTCAAGATTGCCTTGGCTCTTCGGGGTCTTTTGTGTTTCCACATTAATTGTGAAATTTTTTGTTCTAGTTCTGTGAAAAATGCCAGTGGTAGTTTGATAGGGATTGCATTGAATCTGTAGATTGCTTTGGGTAGTAGAGTCATTTTCACAATGTTGATTCTTCCAATCCAAGATAATGGTATATCTCTCCATCTATTAGTATCATCTTTAATTTCTTTCATCAGTGTCTTATAATTTTCTGCATACAGATCTTTTGTCTCCTTAGGTAGGTTTATTCCTAGATATTTTATTCTTTTTGTTCCAATGGTAAATGGGAGTGTTTCCTCTAATTTCACTTTCAGATTTTTCATCATTAGTGTATAGGAATGCCAGAGATTTCTGTGCATTAATTTTGTATCCTGCTACTTTACCAAATTCGTTGATTAGCTCTAGTAGTTTTCTGGTAGCATCTTTAGGATTCTCTATGTATAGTATTATGTCATCTGCAAACAGTGACAACTTTACTTCTTCTTTTCTGATTTGGATTCCTTTTATTTCCTTTTCTTCTCTGATTGCTGTGGTGAAAACTTCCTGAACTATGTTGAATAAGAGTGTTGAGAATGGGCAACCTTGTCTTGTTCCTGACCTTAGTAGAAATGCTTTCAGTTTTTCACCATTGAGGACGATGTTGGCTGTGGGTTTGTCATATATGGCCTTTATTATGTTGAGGAAAGTTCCCTCTATGCCTACTTTCTGGAGCGTTTTTATCATAAATGGGTGTTGAATTTTGTCGAAAGCTTTCTCTGCATCTATTGAGATGACCATATAGTTTTTCTGCTTCAATTTGTTAATATGGTGTATGACATTGATTGACTTGTGTATATTGAAGAATCCTTGCATTCCTGGAATAAACCCCACTTGATCATGGTGTATGAGTCTTTTAATGTGCTGTTGGATTCCGTTTGCTAGTATTTTGTTGAGGATTTTTGCATCTATGTTCATCAGTGATATTGGCCTGTAGTTTTCTTTGTGACATCCTTGTGTGGTTTTGGTATCAGGGTGATGGTGGCCTCGTAGAATGAGTTTGGGAGTGTTCCTCCCTCAGGTATATTTTGGAAGAGTTTGAGAAGGACAGGTGTTAGCTCTTCTCTAAATGTTTGAAAGAATTCGCCTGTGAAGCCATCTGGTCCGGGGCTTTTGTTTGTTGGAAGATTTTTAATCAGTTTCAATTTCAGTGCTTGTGATTGGTCTGTTCATATTTTCTATTTCTTCCTGATTCAGTCTTTGGTAGGTTGTGCATTTCTAAGAATTTGTCCATTTCTTCCAGGTTTTCCATTTTATTGGCATAGAGTTGCTTGTAGTAATCTCTCATGATCTTTTTGTATTTCTGCAGTGTCAGTTGTTACTTCTCCTTTTTCATTTTTAATTTTATTGATTTCAGTCTTCTCCCTTTTTTTCCTGATGAGTCTGGCTAATGGTTTATCAATTTTGTTTACCTTCTCAAAGAACCAGCTTTTAGTTTTATTGATCTTTGCTATCATTTCCTTCATATCTTTTTCATTTATTTCTGATCAGATTTTTATGATTTCTTTGCTTCTGCTAACTTTGGGGTGTTTTTCTTCTTCTTTCTCTAATTGCTTTAGGTTGTTTATTTGAGATGTTTCCTGTTTCTTAAGGTAGGATTGTATTGCTATAAACTTCGCTCTTAGAACTGCTTTTGCTGCATCCCATAGGTTTTGGGTCGTGTCTCCATTGTCATTTGTTTCTAGGTAGTTTTTGATTTCCTCTTTGATTTCTTCAGTGATCACTTCGTTATTAAGTAGTGTATTGTTTAGCCTCCATGTGTTTGTATCTTTTACAGATCTTTTCCTGTAATTGATATCTAGTCTCATAGTGTTGTGGTCGGAAAAGATACTTGATACACTTTCAATTTTCTTAAATTTACCAAGGCTTGATTTGTGACCCAAGATATGATCTATCCTGCAGAATGTTCCATGAGCACTTAGAAAAATGTGTATTCTGTTGTTTTTGGATGGAATGTCCTATAAATATAAATTAAGTCCATCTTGTTTAATGTATCATTTAAAGCTTGTGCTTCCTTATTTATTTTCATTTTGGATGATCTGTCAATTGGTGAAAGTGGGGTGTTAAAGTCCCCTACTAGGAATGTGTTACTGTCGATTTCCCCTTTTATGGCTCTTAGTATTTGCCTTATGTATTGAGGTGCTCCTATGTTGGGTGCATAAATATTTACAATTGTTATATCTTCTTCTTGGATCGATCCCTTGGTCATTATGTAGTGTCCTTCTTTGTCTCTCTAATAGTCTTTATTTTAAAGTCTATTTTGTCTGATATGAGAATTGCTACTCCAGCTTTCTTTTGGTTTCCATTTGCATGGAATATCTTTTTCCATCCCCTCCCTTTCAGTCTGTATGTGTCTCTAGGTCTGAAGTGGGTCTCCTGTAGACAGCAAATATATGGGTCTTGTTTTTGTATCCATTCAGCCAATCTGTGTCTTTTGGTGGGAGCTTTTAATCCATTTACATTTAAGGTAATTATCGATATGTATGTTCCTATTCCCATTTTCTTAATTGTTTTGGGTTTGTTATTGTAGGTCTTTTCCTTCTCTTGTGTTTCTTGCCTAGAGAAGTTCATTTAGCATTTGTTGTAAAGCTGGTTTGGTGGTGCTGAACTCTCTCAGGTTTTGCTTGTCTGTAAAGGTTTTAATTTCTCCATCAAATCTGAATGAGATCCTTGCTGGGTAGAGTAATCTTGGTTGTAGCTTTTTCTCCTTCATCACTTTAAATATGTCTTGCCAGTCCCTTCTGACTTGCAGAGTTTCTGCTAAAAGATCAGCTGTTAAACTTATGGGGATTCCCTTGTGTGTTATTTGTTGTTTTTCCCTTGCTGCTTTTAATATGTTTTCTTTGTATTTAATTTTTGACAGTTTGATTAATATGTGTCTTGGCGTCTTTCTCCTTGGATTTATCCTGTATGGGACTCTCTGTGCTTCCTGGACTTGATTAACTATTTCCTTTCCCATATTAGGGAAGTTTTCAACTATAATCTCTTTAAATATTTTCTCAGTCCCTTTCTTTTTCTCTTCTTCTTCTGGAACCCCTATAATTCGAATGTTGGTGCATTTAATGTTGTCCCAGAGGTCTCTGAGACTGTCCTCAGTTCTTTTCATTCTTTTTTCTTTATTCCACTCTGTAGTAGCTATTTCCACTATTTTATCTTCCAGGTCACTTATCCGTTCTTCTGCCTCAGTTATTCTGCTATTGATCCCTTCTAGAGTATTTTTAATTTCATTTATTGTGCTGTTCATCATTGCTTGTTGCATCTTTAGTTCTTCTAGTTCCTCGTTAAATGTTTCTTGCATTTTGTCTATTCTATTTCCAAGATTTTGGATCATCTTTACTATCATTATTCTGAATTCTTTTTCAGGTACACTGCCTATTTCCTCTTCATTTGTTAGGTCTGGTGGGTTTTTATCTTGCTCCTTCATCTGCTGTGTGTTTTTCTGTCTTCTCATTTTGCTTATCTTACTGTGTTTGGGGTCTCCTTTTGCAGGCTGCAGCCTCGTAGTTACCGTTGTTTTTGGTGTCTGTCCCCAGTGGCTAAGGTTGGTTCAGTGGGTTGTGTAGGCTTCCTGGTGGAGGGTACTAGTGCCTGTGTTCTTGTGGATGAGGCTGGATCTTGTCTCTCTGGTGGGCAGGTCCACGTCTGGTGGTGTGTTTTGGGATGTCTGTGGACTTATTATGATTTTAGGCATCCTCTCTGCTAATGGGTGGGGTTGTGTTCTTGTCTTGCTAGTTGTTTGGCATAGGGTGTCAAGTACTGTAGCTTTCTGGTCATTGAATGAAGCTGGGTGTTGTTGTTTAGATGGAGATCTCTGGGAGATTTTGACCATTTGATATTATGTGGAGCTGGGAGGTCTCTTGTGGACCAGTGTCCTGAAGTTGGCTCTCCCACCTCAGAGGCACAGCACTGACTCCTGGCTGCAGCACCAAGAGCCTTTCATCCACACGGCTTAGAATAAAAGGGAGAAAAAGTAGAAAGAAAGAAAGAAAGAAAGAGGATAAAAGAAAATAAAATAAAGTGAGGTAAAATAAAACAAAGTTATTAAAATAAAAAAATAATTATTAAGAAAAAATGTTTTTTTAAAAGTTAAGTTAAAAAAAAAAAAGGGACAGATAGAACCCTAGGACAAATGGTGGAAGCAAAGCTATACAGACAAAATCTCACACAGAAGCATACACATACACACTCACAACAAGAGGAAAAGGGGAAAAAATAGTAAGTCTTCCTCTCAAAGTCCACCCCTCAATTTGGCATGATTCATTGTCTATTCAGGTATTCCACAGATGCAGGGTACATCAAGTTGATTGTGAAGATTTAATCCGCTGCTCCTGAGGCTGCTGGGAGAAATTTCCCTTTCTCTTCTTTGTTCGCAGAGCTCCCGGGGTTCAGCTTTGGATTTGGCCCCCCCTCTGCGTTTAGGTCGCCAGAGGGCGTCTGTTCTTCGCTCAGACAGGACGGGGCTAAAGGAGCCGCTGATTCTGGGGCTCTGGCTCACTCAGGCTGGTGGGAGGGAGGGTTACAGAGTGCGGGGCGAGCCTGCGGCGGCAGAGGCTGGCGTGACGTTGCACCAGCCTGAGGCACCGTGCGTTCTCCCGGGAAAGTTGTCCCTGGATCACGGGACCCTGGCAGTGGGTGATTGATGTCTTAACTAACCTTATTGTGGTAAACATTTCACAATATATACATTGATTCATAGACACTTCAAAATAACTTCCATATGTTACTTTATTCTACAGAATAACTGACTGTGATGTTACCACCACTTTGTAGGTTAAAGAACTGAGACTCAGGGGTACAGAGCTCCTAAGTAGAAAATCCAGGAAAATTACTCAAGCCTTTTTTCATGAAACATTGAACTGAGGAATCTGGGGGAAGGCTGGGAGAGAGCTGTAAGGAGAGATATTTGCTGGAGGAGAAATGAGTTTAGAAAAGTTTTCATTATATAGTTGAACACATTTCAGGGCCAGAAGACCTAAGTCATAGCAGTTTTTTCAGTCACCAGCTCTAGAAATCCTTTTTCTTCAGTGTTGTAGAGTATTGCATCTAAGTGCAGAGGCGGCCATAAGAGATCAGAAAAAATTCTGAATCTCTGGATATCAATATATTTCTTAAAAAAATTTTTTTTGCTAAATTTAAATCTTTTATCACATAAATAAGGAATTAAAAGGAAAACTCAGGATATACTCCATTATACCTCTGTATATCCTTTTTGAAGTTGTAAAGCATGTAAGATTTTCAGAAGACTTGAAACTGCTACCAGGTATATATATCTCAGTTTCATAGAAGGTAAAAATAATATTTTAAAAGCACTTTTCGAAATAGTCATATCTGTTATTTACTTTTACTACCTCTACTGTTGTGTATCAGTTCCATGGGTATGAGCAGAGACACTTACAAATACGTTTTTGTCCGTACCTTTTTCAGACATTTTAATCCCACTGGCAAGTTTCCCAGCTCTGATTTTTTCCCCAGTAATAATGCTTTGCCATATTTTCATAGGAAAGCAACAGAATGCAGGGAATATTTGGGAATGTTTGAGATGGTTCATTCTGTAGCACTCTTTCATAGGTAATTTTTACCAAGTATGTACATTTACTGTTGTTGCGTATGTATTGAGTATATTCATTTATTTGATACTATCTTGTGGTGCATACATTCTTGGGATGTTTTACTTAGAATAGACAACATATATTGCAATATAAGGTATAATAATGAAGAAAAAAGAAATAAAAATGTGATCTTGTGCACATATATATTATTGTGTTTTTTTTGGTTTTATTTTGTTTTTTTTGCGGTACGCAGGCCTCACTGTTGTGGCCTCTCCCGTTGCGGAGCACAGGCTCCGGATGCGCAGGCTCAGTGGCCACGGCTCACGGGCCCAGCCGCTCTGCGGCATGTGGGATCTTCCCGGACCGGGGCACGAACCCATGTCCCCTGCATCGGCAGACAGACTCTCAACCACTGCACCACCAGGGAAGCCCACATATATATTAAAATTTAGGAACTTATTATCACTATCCAATGTCCAAAAATCTTAGCTGTAGAAATTAAGAGAAAAGAATATAGTATTTGGGGAAGGAGAGCTGAAGGTAGAGATAGCAAACTATACATATAACTCCATAAGCCAATGGAGAAAAATTAAATGTGTAAAAGTGATATGGGATTTGGTTCTAATAGTAATAGATTACAGATGTCATTGACAATTTGTTAACCCACCTTGTTCTTCTCTCCAGTGTATGTTTACAGTGGGTGGATATTCTGCCATGAAGTCTGGTCAAGAGTCATGGTAACTGTTCATTAAAGTCTGATTGAATATCTGACATACACTGATTAACAGTTTTCTCATTAAAAGATAAGAAGTCAGTTGGAAAAAAATGGAATCTAATGGTCATGTCTTCTTGGGGGCTATACTGGAATTTGAACTATAGCCTTTTGCCCCTCTTTAGACATGTGAGTTAAGTGATATTCTTGCTGTGCTATTAGTTCTACTCAAGTTAAACTTCTGAATATATGGTTGAAAATTTAGCTCTCTGAATAAAATCTGTGTTATTTGGTTCCTCTCAACCACCACTGTTTTTGAAAAGGCAGTCCGACAAGACAGAAGGAAGAAAGGAAGGAATGAAAACCATAATAAAAAGAGGAAATTAGAAAATGAGTAAAGAAACAAATGAGTAAAGAAAGAAACTGGAAAGTAGGAATAAAGAAGAGTAGGTAGAAGTGGAGGAAAGAAAAAGAAAACAAATGAAATGAAAAAGATAAAGAAACTAGTGTTTATTGCATCTGTCTCAAAATTCTACTGAGTTCCCACAGTTACCTTATTTAATTCCTACATGAACTTGAAATCTTCTTGCATGTAAAATGCAAAATTCATGTCAAGCTGTCTCTTAAGCGTATACTTGAAAGATGATCTGTTCCTACTATCCTATAGTCTGCCCTGGACCACATATGCTTGTCCTCAGTAGCCACTGAGGATTGGACCAACTTGGACCACTTGCCCCATCAGGAACAACCAGTTTCTTTAATAAGTGTTTGTCTTTGAGTATCATGATTCTAATTGGTCTTTGCTGAACACTTGAACTGATAAATTATATCAAGAATAAACTGGGGCAAATAAATCTCTATGGGGACAAAAAGACTAGATGGTAATTCATTACAAAGTCAGAGACAGACAATAAGCCACACAGACCCATAGAGAAGGAGAGAATGGCCTCAGTAACCTATTGGCTTTTTAATGCCTAATCCTGTCCCTTGTATTCAGTTCCATGAAATATCCATGTATTATTTTCAAAAACTCACTTTTTTCTTAAGCTATTTTGAATACATTTTTATTTGCAATTGAAAGATTTCTGACTGAGGCAATAATATGAGTAATATTCCATATTTAAACAAGAAATCAAGAGTTACAGTGAAAGTAAGAGCCCAAAGTGAGACTGCTAATGTGGGTCAAAGCTGTGTTGAGGAATACACACACTATACAACATTAATTTTTCCCTAGTTGATGTATTACTTAGTAAATTGTCCTTTACTATGTGTTCTTTTCTCCTAAGAAGATTTTCTTATTCTAGAAAGCAGAATTTATGTCTTTTCTTTTTAAAGTTCCCACAGTAACCTAATATAGTCCTCTGTATACACAGTGTACATTGGATATTGTTTTCTACCTGAAACTATTGCAATTAATTCTGTAAGCAAAATGGGAAAACTTGTGCCTAGCAATTTTTGTATCTGTTCTTATGAGAGACACCTTCAGTAACTTATAAAATTGTATAAACATTAAACTATAGCTATATTAAATTCCAAACAAAATACCTGCATTATTAAAAATGTATGAAGCATTAATATGAATTATCAGTGGTTACAAATGCCAAAGGAAACAATTCATCTCTAGTTTCTAAATATAGCCCCTTTGAATACTACACTGAGTGCTTCATTCCAACAAAATGATCTTTCAACATCGGCTGTAGGGGCATCAAAGATATTAGTTTTACTTTTTCAAAATTTATAGGGATACAATTTATATAAAATAAAAGGAATATATTTTATGTGTACAGTTTGATGAATCTTGACAAATCTATACCACTGTGTGACTATAACCATAATCAATATACTATAGAACATTTCCATCATCACCCCAATTTTCCTATTTCTCTTTCCAAGTCAACCCATATCTCCAGCACCAGATTTCTTTCTATAACTGCAGAAAATATTTGACCTTTCTGGAGTCTCATGTAAGTGGAATTATACAATATTTTCATGTCTGGTTTCTTTTGCTCAGTATAACATTTTGGAGAATCATCCATATTTATGTAGTGTGTGTGTGTGCATGTGTATGCATGTGCATGTGTGTGTTCCCTTTTACTGCTGATTCATATTCTACTTAGGAATATATAAAATTTGTCTTATTTATTCTGATGGACATTTGAGTTTCCTCTAGGTTTTGGCTATTATAATAAATAAAACTTCCAAGAATATTCATGTGTAGGTTTTTGTGTCATTATATGTTTCCATTTCTCTTGAGTAAATACTTAGGAGAGGAATCACTGGGTCATTGGTAAGTATCATTAAACCTTTTAAGCAACTGCCAACATGTTTTCCAAAGTACCATTTTGAGTTTTACAAGCAATATGTGCATGTTCTAGTTGCTTTGCATTTTCAGCTTATTTTAATGCTTATTATTAAGCAGTCTTCTTAAGAACCAGTCTTCTTTATTTTAGCCATTCTGATGGATAAATACTGCTTACTCTATTTGTATTAATTTGCATATTACTAATGATGAACATCTTTCCATGGGCTTATTGGACAATTTACATATTATCTTTTGTGAAGTGTTCTGTCAAAATTTTCCATTTAAAAAATTAGGTTGTTTCTGTTTCTATTTTTGGATATAAAAGTATTTTATACATCCTGGATAGTATAACTTGCCATATGTATATTAGGAATATTTTTCTGTCTTTTCATTTGTAATGGTGTGTTTTGAATAGAAGTCTTTAATTTTGATGAATCCCATTTTATCAATTAGTGTATGGATAATCTTTGTCAGTGTGTTTTAATCTGCCTACTTCAGTGTTTTAAAGATTTTCCTCTGTTGTTTGCTTTAATAGGTTTATAGTTGAAATTTTAGTTTATATCTATGATCCATTTGAGCTAATTTTTGTGTATAGTATAAGTGTTGAGTTTTATTTTTTATCATATTGTAATAACTTTTCACATTTTCCATTGATTTGTGCTCACATTTTAATAGTTCCCTTCATTCTATTTACTTTGGGTCTGGTTTCCTCTTCTGTCTATAATTTAAACTGAAAATATATTTAATTGATTTTAGATCTACCTTCTTTTCTAATATAAACATTTAAATTTATACATTTATTTCCAAATACAGCTTAGATGAATTGTACACATTTTGATGTATATTTTAATTATGTAAAAATACTTTCTAAATTCCATTTTATGTTTATTTTTGAACTATAGATTACTTATAAACACGTTGTCATCTAATTTTCACATAAATGAAAATATTCCAAATATCTTTCTGATTTTCATTTTTAATTTAATTCTGTTGTGATTAGAGAACAGACTCTGTATGATTTCATTTCTTTTAAATGAGATTGATTTTATATCCTAACGTATGATTTTATATCCTAATGTATCATCTATCTTGCTGACTACTTCATAGAATTTGAACAGAATCGGTATTCTGTCCTTGTTGGGCAGTGTTTTCCTGGGCAGAGTGTCATTTGCATCAAATGTGTTTATAACAGTAGTTGCAATTACCTCAGCATTTGTTTCTCTGAAATTGCCTTCCTTTGTTTCTATTTAAAAAAATTTTTTTCTGAGTATGGAATTCTGGGTTCCCAAGATAGAGTACTTTTTTCTCAGCACTTTGAAGATGAATTCCATTTTCCTTCAGTGTGCTAGTTTCTAATATGATTCTGAAATCATTCTTACCCTTATTATTCTGTACATAATGTTGTTTATTATCCTCCTGCTATTATTAAGATTTTCTCTTTATCACTGAACACAGGAACTTTATTTGATGTGTCTTGAGTGGCTTTCTTTGTATTTTTCCTGCTTTGGGTTCACTGAACTTCCTGTTCAATGAATCTATACTTTTCAGAAATTTAGACAGTTTATGTCATCATATCTTCTAATATATTTTTTGTTCTCCCTTTCTTTTCTCCTCATATAGGACTACAATTACTCATACTGTGTCTAATATTGTTCCATATAACACTGAGAATTTTTTTGCCTTATATTTTTCTCATTTTTTTTCTTATGGGATTCAGTTGTTATATCTTCAGGTTCACGGATCTTTGCTTCTGCAGTGTCTAACCTATGAAATTTTTATTTGATTAAAAAAATTATCTTCTCATACTTCCCTGATTGTGTTAATATTTTCTTTTATATCCTGGAACTTATGGAGCATAATTATAATAATTATTTTAATATCCATGTCTGATAATTATTTCACTTTTGTCATTTCTGGTTCTCTATTGACTGATATTCTTATGAGTTACATTTTCCTGCTTCTTCTTTGGTCCAGTAATTTTTTATTGCATGTCAGATGTTATGAATTTTTCATTCTTGAGTGTTAGTCTATATTGCAGTCTTCTAAGGAGTACTGGACAATTTCTCTGGTTGGTAGTGAAATAACTTACAGATCAAGTTGATATTTTCAAGGTTTAGTTTTAAACTCTTTTAAGTTTATAGAAAAGTGTGTACTCTAGGGCTAATTTAGCTGCACTTGAAGTTATGGCCTATCTGATGTCACTATTGAAAGTCTCGTATACTAAATGAAGTCTTTGATGAGTGGAAAGTTAATCAGCCCTTGGCACTCTGATCTCTGGAAATTCCCCATCTTACAGGTGAGACTCTCTAGTGCCTTCTGAGTCTAAGCTTTTTTCAGTCTTTTTTCTTTACTCATTTGTCCCATTTCCACAATGGAATGAATTTCCCAAGGGAACTAATTTATTCCTTGCTTTGGCTATCATCAGTAAACAGAAATTTTCTTTCTCAACTCTATTCACCCTTCTCCCCTCTCTCCCTTTCACTTTCCTCCTTTTATCTCTCTCCAGTGCTCTGTGCCTCTGTAAAGTCCCAGGTGAAATTTAGGGGCCAGAATACGGAACAGACACATAAAAATAGTACATTTCCTACCTTATTAGTTTTTTGTTTAATTGATCTTTATGTTACATAAATTGCATTTGATTATAATTTTCTTTTCTAGACTTGTTGATACTTCCTCTTTATTTGTTACTTATTATTTCTCCTCATATTATTTGATATTCTCCTTATTATATTTTTTTTCTGCTAACTAATAAAGGACAGATTAATTGGAAATGGAGAGAAAGAAGTTCAAGCAATTTGATTCTTCAGGGTTATATTGACCCTGTATTTGTTTCAGGGCTAACACTTTTGGTTTCCAGCCCTGAACCTTTCATGTAGAGAAAAGCCATGATATTAGAGCAACTATATATTTTTTAGCAAATTATTGATTCAAGTTTACTTTGACATGTGGACATAAAGGGATAACATGAAAGCTGTAATTGTTTATAAATAAATCTTTCACATTATAGTATTTTAACTGAAGATGTAATTTCTATTTTGAGAAATAATGAAATAGCTTAATAGTGGAAGATGAAGATGGTAACTGCAGGCTTCTTGATCTATTGATTTACAAAAATATGTGGTTATATGAGTTATTGGATTAAGTGCATGTTTATGGACAATAATCCAAAGCATAAGACTAGAAGTACTAATAGTGGCTTTTCATTTCGTTTATGTTTTTTGTAAAAAGTCAATTCCTTTTTCCCATTCTCTCCTTAGATAACAGAATAACTCACTGCAAATTATTTTCATGAGTATTATTTAATGGCTATAAGATAGTATATGTATAAATGATGTGCATTAGCATTATTTATAATTTATTACTTAGCTGAGCTTTTATCACAATTCGAATTCATTCAAGAATAATGAAGCTTCATCATCACTAAATTATCCAATTGTCTTCCAAAAATTCTTCAGAGAACAGATTTTACTTATGCTTTTCATATAAATCCTTCTAATGTAAAGCCTATGATGATGATGGTCTGTTATGATGATCTAAATGCTTTTACCATCAGCCATAGTTACCTAATGCTGAATAACAAATCATCCCAAAACTCAGTGGCTTAAAACGATAACTATTAGTTCATGATTCTAGAGGTTTGTGATGTGGGCACCACTCAGTATGGACACGGAGTTTCTGCTTCACAGCCTGTCAGCTGGGCTCACTCAGGTTTTGTAGTCTTGGGTGTGATGGTGGGGGCTGTGTAGTCTCTGGTGGCCTCACTCACATGTGTGGAGCCTAAGCTCTATTGGCAAGGCTGTGACAGCTGAGCCTCTCTCTGCACAGTCTCCCTCAGTTAGATCTGTCATCCTGATAGATTCTATCCTGAGCCTCTGCACGGGTAGTGATGCTCTGAAGTGGCAAGAGCAGAAGCTACAAGATCTCTGAAATCTTGGATTCTGAAGTTATACAATATTTCTTCAGACACAGTCTGTTGGTCACAACAAGTCATAAGAGCAGCCCACATTGAAAGGCTGGACAAAGAGACTCTGTTTCATTATGGGAGAAAAATTTGTGGGCATATTTAATCTACAACACTATTAATTTTTAAACCACCTTTTATTTAAAATAATGCCATGGATTTTCCTCCCAAATGATTTATTCCAAGTCTCCATTCCCAAATGCAAATCCTTTCTCAAATATAGTGCTTCTAGAAAGTTTCAGGAAAGAGAAAAATATCAGCATGTTTATGTAAATATAAGAGGAGATAAGAGAAACATTTTTCAAGTTTGAAGACCTAGATTAAAATCTTGGTTCAGTCTCTTATTAGCCATATGTTTAACATCAAAGCATGCAGTTTCTCTGAGTCTTCCTTTCCATAATTATTTTATTAATAAAATAGATGTGAGAAGTAAGACTTGCACCTGGGTTATAGAATGTATAAGACAGTTAAGAAATGTAGGTAATGCATAGGGAAGAATTCTAAATGCATAAAGTGTTATGAAAGTGTAAGGTAGTCATTTCATTCCCATAAAGGTTCAGTTTGGGCCATGCTTTCTATAGGGAATTTGAAATAAACACATCATATGCAACTACTGTACCTCACTGCTGTCATTGCCTCTACAGTTCTTTTAATGGAAGTGGTGTTGTATTGTAATTGATGTCAGTTTTCTCTGAGGCCTCTATTTAGAAAATATCTACTCAGCAAAACCTCAGAAAAGGTTGTCAATACTTTGGACCAGAATTCTTTGTAGAGATTTTGATCCTTTGTTGTAGAAGAGAAAATTTAGTCTGAGACCTACTATGACCATTTTTTTTTAATGACCCTTTGCATTTTACCCTGTTGATGGATGATGGATAATGCAGCTTCACCTGAACCATTCTTCTTGTATATTTCTCTTAACTCAGTAGACATTGCTGTCTTTTTCTTACTTCTATCTCCCTGTCATATGGTACTCTGAATTTAATCAAGAGCTTTTAAATTATTCTGTCCTTGCAAAAACACTGATAGATTATCATTTTCACTTTATGGATTATAAAACCAAAGTCAAAGCATTCAGTAAAAATTCCAGTAGCTTGATAATGATTTTTAATGCTATCTAAGGATAGATTCTTATGTACAGAATTACTGGAGCAATGGTAACAACTATTTTGAAAACTCTTGATACAAATTGAGAAATTGCTTTCAAAGAAAAAGCATCTAGAAATGAATATATCTGACCCCAAAGAATTTGCCAAACACTCCCTATCACTGACGATTAACTTTAAAATGTGTTAATTTGGGAGACAGAAAGGCATTTTGTCAAAAGCCATCAATTACCATTGAGATGAAATATTTCTCTAGGTTTATTTAAATTATACATTTCTTCTTTAATTCTCTTCTTTGGTTTACCTTTTTCTATTATCAGTTTATTATTACCTATTTGCAGCAAAATTTTTTATAATTTACAGTTTTTGTAATTTTTTATGGTATAATTTTATGTAAAGTGGTTTATATTTCTACTTATTATTTCAGACTTTTATTTTGGCATTTCTACCATACATTTTTTAATTTATATTTTTTAATTGAAATTTTTATTTTGTAATAATTGTAGATTACTTGCAGTTTGAAGAAGTAATACAGAGAGATCCAATGTACCTTTTTCCCAGTTTCCCTCCAGTGGCAACATCTTACAAACTTATAGTACAACATTACATCCAGAATATTGACATGATGCATATTTCTATCACCATGAGGATCCTCATGTTACCCTTTTATAACCATGCCCACCTCCCTCCCAACTCCTCCCTTCTGTAACCCCTGAAAAACCACTGCTTTATTCTTAACTTCTATAATTTCTTCATTTCAGAAATATTATATAAATAGAGTACCAAAGTATGTAACCTTTTGCAGTTGACTGGTTTTTTTTTTTTCACTCTGCATGATTCTCTGGAGATTTATTCAGGTTATGTGTGCATCAATAGTTAGTTAGTTCCTTTTTTTGATAACTAGTATTCCGTGGTATGAATATATCATCGTTGGTTTAATCATTAACCTGCTGAAATAGTTTGTTTAACCATTAACCTGCATCTGGATTGTTTCCAGGTTTGGGCTACTACAAATAAAGCTGCTTTACACATTCATGTACAGTGAACATGAGTTCATAAGTTTTCATTTCTATGAGATAAATCCCCAGAAGCACATGGCTGAGTGGTATAATAATAGCATATTTGGTTTTTAAGAAATCATTAAATTGTTATTCAAAGTGACTGTGTGATTTTACATTCCTACTAGCAGTGTATGAGTGATTCAGTTTCTCTGCATCCTTATCAGCATTTGGTGTTGTCACTATTTTTTAATTTTAGTTATTCAGATACGCTCTGTAGATTATAGTTTAAACTTGCAATTCCCTAGTGGCTAATGATGTTGTTATTTCATTGTGCTTATTTTCCATCTTTATATCCTTGTTGGGCATATTTGTTTGGGTTTATTTCTGGGTTCTCTTCCATTAATTTATGTTTACCCCTCTGTCAGTACCATATCATCATGATTACTGTAGCTATATAAATGTCTTGAAACCATATAGACTGATTCCTCCCCCTTCAATCTTCTTTTTGAAAATTGCTTTAGCAATTCTAATTCCTTTGTTTTCTATATAGATTTTCAAATTATATTTTTTGTATCTATGAAAATATCATGCTTGGATTTTCATAGGAACTCTATTAAATTCATATATCCATTTGGGAGGATTGGCATCTTATCTATGTTGAGTCTTCAGATTCATGAACATAGTTGTGGTAGACATTCTAATTACTAGAATTTGTGTATTTTTCAGTTATAAGATTTCCCTTTGGTTTTGCTTTGTATCATCAATTTATTTACTGATAGTGTATTTTTTGATAAGACTATTTTCCATTTGTTTCAAGCAGGCTCCTAGTTGCTTGTTGAAATATTTTTTAAATGGCTGCTTTAAAAGCTCCCTTAGCTAGTCCTAACATTTCTGTCATCTTAGTGTTGGTATCTTGATTGCCTTTTTTTTCATTCAGTTTGATATCTTTCTGGTTCTTGGTATGATGAGTGACTTTCAAATGAAACCTGGACATTTTGAGTATTACGTTACAGACTCTGGCTTTTACTTAAACCTTCTATTTTATCTGGCTTCTTCTGACACCACTTTGGTAGGAAAAGGGAGTTACCACCTCTTTACTGCCAGTTGGAGATGGAAGTCCACGTTCCCCACTTGGCCACATCTAATACACAAGGGAGATCCTCATTACTCCTGGGACATTTAGTCATTTTGCTGTCCACTTGTCCTCCATTATACTGCCCTGGTTGGGAAAGGCATGTATGCCTACTTACTGCTTCTCATGTGGCCTTCAATGACACATGGGAGGTGAGGCTTCATTATTGCTGGATGGTGGTGAAAGTTCTGACTATCCACTGGGCTCCCTCTGATACCACTGGGGAAAGGGAGGGGAATTCATTACTGTTGGATGAAGGTTGAAGTCCAGACATCTCACACGGTCTTCACTGATTCCACAAGGGAGAGGGCTCATTAATGCCTGATGGGGATAAAAGTCTTGGCTCTCTTTGTAGTCGTCTCTGCTACCACTCTGGCAGGGAGTGGAGAGGGTGTTGGCTGCCTACTTTCAGCTGAGCCAGGGTAGAAGTCTAGGCTCTTCTCTTGGCCTTTGTTGGCATGCATGGGGATCAAGCCATATGTTTTTCTTGTGACTTTTGCATAGAATAAACTGGTTGTTATCTAAAAGTTTTCTCTTTAACTCATCACTGTGTTCTTCCTTTGGTTTTGAGGTCCCTAGTTGGTCTTTCTACTTATCCAGCTTTCAGAGTCTTCATATGTTTGTTTCATATATATCATCAAGTGTCTATTTAGTGGGAGGATAAAGAAAAGAGCCCACTGGGACTTCCCTGGCAGTCCAGTGGTTGGGACTCTGCACTTCCACTGCAGGGGGGGCACGGGTTCAATCTCTGGTCAATAAACTAGGATCCTGCATGCCATGTAGCATGGCCCACTGAGAGCCTGTTGCCATGGGAGCTACCGGTGGCCATGGGAGCCTGCTGGTGCAGGTGAAACAGAAGTGTGGTTTCACAGGAGTCCTCTCAAAGCTGCCTGGAGCCATGGGAACTACCTGTGACCCCTGGAGCTGGACTGCTCCCAGTGGCCTGAGGGCTTCCAGTCACTGTGTCCTCTAGGAGCCTGGAACCAAGGAAGCCCCATGAAGCTGCACGAGCTTCCTGGAGCCGCTGGAGTGGGCACACTGGTGTGAGACGGGAGCCGTTTGGGAGCTACTGGGGCCACTGGACCCAGCAGGCACAGTGAGCCAGTGGTCTGAAGTCACTGGGAGCTGCCTAAGACTGTGTGAGTCAGCTTGGTGCTGGGACAGGTCAGCTCTGGAGTCCAAGCTGGGTGCTCACCACAGGAAGGGTGTCTCCGTGCTAGGCTGCCAGCCCTTTGGGGACCAGTGATGGGGGTAGGGTGAATTCCTCTTCTACTCTCTCAATGTGTCTTTTCTTATTTCTCTGTTTCACTCAGGTGCTATCAACTCTCACCTGGAATCCTTGGCTATTGTGAAGGTCTTCTCCTGCACAGAGAGTTGTTCAGCTTGAGGTTTCTGGGTTTGGGGTGAGTGCTAGCAATTCCTCTTTTGCTGACCATCACCCAAGTGTCTAGTCATATTTTAAAGTAAATCAAATTCCTAGTAGTGTTTGATTAATTACCTTAGGTTTATAAGTGAATTTGGAGGACTTTACCTCTTTACTATATATAATATTTTCCTATCTATGTCGATTTTTTGCAAGTCTTTTTTTCTGACATCATAGTAGTTTTAACATAGTCTTTTGGCATTTGTCAAATGTATCTAGGTACTTCATATCTTTTGTTACTATTGTTAATTGGCCTTTTCTCTGGTATATTTTATGAATGTTTCTACTCGTATATAAAAAATATAGCCAATGGTTATGGGGTAATTATTATTTTTCCAGTAGCTCTATCATATGTCTGAGTGTTTAGTAGATGATTTAGGAGTGTTATTAAGAAAGTGTTATTATGAAAGATGCCATATAATTATCTTTACAGTCCAATCTGTGAGTCTTTCACTTTTAATAGATGAGTTTATTGTTTTTATACTTATTATTAACATTCATGTTTACTTTTCTATTATGGACCTATTTCACTTTTCAAATATATATTATTTAAAAATTTTTTATTCCACTCTATAAGGTTACATTTTTTTCTTTTATATTATAATTCTATTATATGGCCTTGCTCTACTACTACCCTCTGCAAAGATCTTGAAGAAATGGCACATTTCTTTTAATTCTGTTGACGACTTTGGAGTTCCTTTCAGAGATTCTCTTATATTTGTCAAACTAAGCGCCTATCAAAGACGATATTTTAAAAGGTAACTTTAATGCTTTTTCGAGATATGTTTCCAGGTTTTCATATATCTACTTGACTTTGTTAATTTTATGTGGAGTCATAAATTATGCTATTTGAATTTTTTCTTACATTGCAGATTCTAATTGGTTTTGTATCCAAACTTAAACTATAATTAGACTACATGTATGACTGGTTTTAATACTGTCAGTTAAAAGCCAAAAAGTTTATTAAAGAAGGTTACATAATTGATGCATTTTCTGATATCACACAAGTCTGAGAATTTCTATGGCTATGCTCACATTGCTTTGGAATCACAAACTTATTTCCAGCACTTTGCAGTTATTTATAAATTTTTTTCTTACAGTTTGGCATTGCAGAAAAATCAACAATATTCCTTAGATTTTTGTTCCTTTATGGGTAACAATATTTTCTTTCCTGATTTTTATAGATTCTTTCATTTTATTTGATAAATTATCCTTGAAAACTTCAAAATGATACATCATATAATACAACTATATTATTTACATCTATCTATCTAAATAATATAGTTTTTGATGATTACATAAGACTGCTTATGCACTTTGCAGAAACTATGAAAATATAGAAAGTATAACGTGAAAATCAAAATCTACCATAATTTCAAACCAAGAGAACACTTGGTCAATAGTATATCCTATGATTTATTTAGATACACTGCTATAAAATAGCTATAACAAATACTGGTTGATACTATCATCCAGCTTGTATTTGATCTTTTTTATAGATCAAATAATAGTTTGAAAAATTCTTTTAAAATTATTGAATAAATATTTTTCAGATATAATTTTATTGTTTAATACTTAAGGTGATTGCACTAAGCTTCAGTGAACAAAGATGAACCTGTCTTTTTCCATACTTATGATTCTGTTCTTAGATTAATTTCATAGAAATATAAATAATAGGTTAAAAAGCACATTTAAAATATTTGTATGTATGACTGAATTTCCTCCCTGATGGCAGAGACAATATAGAAATATACAAGAGTATCCATTTTCAGGAGTGTTTCTCTTAAAATTAATTTTGAATGCACAACTTACTGTCAAGTTTTGGGCAATATGTTAGGACAGTGTTTTACTTCCTTCCTTTGGCTTCATTTGTATTGCTTCAGCTGCAGTTTATTTCCTTTGCTCTAAAACTTCTATACTGAGATTTTATTGATCATTTGTGTAATCTAAGAAAATACATCAACTACGTAACTTTCTTTAATAAATTTGTTGGCTATTAACTGACAGTATTAAAACCAACCATACACATGGTATAATTATAGTTTAAATTTAGTTTCAAAACTTCATATTTATTTTTCTCTCATTGAAAAATCAAAAGACTTCTCTATTATTTTTTTGTCAGATTTGGGAAATTTTTCCAACTTTCTTTATGGGTAACTTAGTAATCTCTTTCTTAAAATTTTATCAGTATCTGGCCTGCTCTTCACAGACACCATTATAGTTTTAACTCAATAATTACGTTATTTACCTATACAGTGTTTCCTACTTTTAGAAATCTTCCTTTTACTGTGTAGATTTTATAGATAGAATTTTCTTTGGAATTTTGTTTAGATTAGGTGTATGTTTTACTTCATATTTGCCAGGAGTAAATCCATTGCAGATCATGGCATCTTCCATTTTCTTTGGGTCTTCAGTAAGATTGTTTAATGGGTGGAAACGACTAAGCTTTGATGTTATCCGTTTGTACAGTGTGGTCAATACCTGCACTGAACTGGTTTATATATGTATCTAGGGGTCGAAAGGGTTTTTCACTACTGGGTGACATTCCTGACACATTTTATCTAGAGGACCTCGAGCGATGGGGATGAAAAAGTAAAAATTTGACGGTAAATTTCTAGTTCAAAGAGGGAGTATGGGAGCAATAAACAAAAAGAGCTGAATTTATAGGCAACCATGAATGCCTTGGGGGCCCTCTTTTAAAACTGAAAATATCTTTGTGAAATACACAGAACCTGATACTTGACTTCTATTATAAATCCAGAGGCTTTTTTTATTGAGGTTTTTCTTTGCTCTTCACAATACCAAGTTGCCATAGCTAAATTCAACTGGCATGACTCCCTACAGTAGGGGGAAATCTTCGACCGCTGAGAACCTTCTTTAACCAGCCAGAAGAGATGAGAGCCCAGACTCCTTACCTCCGTCATCCTTTTAGTTGGGCAGATCAGAGAGCATTTCAAAAATATCCTCAGTCTTTATTTCGTGAAAAGCTGTTCTGTTTTTTAGATGGTAGAGGGAGAGGGCATCAGATGTAGTGAAGTACTGGAGATGGGGTTAGACAGATTCTCAGTGCTTCTATCAAGCTCTTGTCATTGAAATTGTATCAATTACACCAATAGCACCTATCCTAAAGGTTTCTTTTTCCATTTTGATACAGGTTTTCTCTCTTTTATTTGTTTCAGTTATTTCTATCAGTGGGAGTGCCCAGTGAGGGATATAACTACTGTGTTCATTCTAACGTCTTGTCTAAAATGCCTATAGATGTTTCTTCAAATGATTATTTGAATAATAAATAACAACAATAAATAAAAATAACATTGTTGGGGACTTCCCTGGCAATTCAGTGGTTAAGACTTTGCCTTCCAATGCAGGGGGTGGGGGTTCAATCCCAGGTTGGGGAGCTAAGATCCCACATGCCTTGTGACCAAAAAACCAAAACATAAAACAGAAGCAACATTGTAACAAATTCAATAAAGACTTTAAATAAATAAATAACATTGTTAACAAAATTTACCTTGTACTTACTTCTTAGCTCTCTTTCATATTTTTTATTTTATAACAATTAACATCAACAAATATTACTAAGTTATTATATTTGTGGGTATAAGCTACATAAGGACACATATTTTATTGTTTTATTCTTTGTCATTCAAGAAATAAGGAGCTTTATTGGGTGAAACAATTTTCTCAGTTTCTTTTTTGCATTTTCTAAATGTATTTTACTGTTTATTAAGATGGAAACAACCTAAGTGCCCATCATCGGATGAATGGATAAAGAAGATGTGGCACATATATACAATGGAATATTACTCAGCCATAAAAAGAAACGAAATTGAGCTATTTGTAATGAGGTGGATAGACCTAGAGTCTGTCATACAGAGTGAAGTAAGTCAGAAAGAAAAAGACAAATACCGTATGCTAACACATATATATGGAATTTAAGAAAAAAATGTCATGAAGAACCTACGGGTAAAGCAGGAATAAAGACGCAGACCTCTTAGAGAACGGACTTGAGGTTATGGGGAGGGGGAAGGGTGAGCTGTGACAGGGCGAGAGAGAGTCATGGGCATATACATAGTAACAAACGCAGTAAGGTAGATAGCTAGTGGGAAGCAGCCGCATGGCACAGGGATATTGGCTCGGTGCTTTGTGACAGCCTGGAGGGGTGGGATGGGGAGGGTGGGAGGGAGGGAGACGCAACAGGGAAGACATATGGGAACATATGTTTATGTATGACTGATTCACTTTGTTATAAAGCAGAAACTAACACACCATTGTGAAGCAATTGTACCCAATTAAATATTTTAAAAAAAAAAAAAAAACAAAAAAAAAACAAAAAAAAAAACAAAAACAAAAAAAAAGATATAGGAATTGTACCTATTCTCCATATCTCATCATCTGCTTTGCTTTATTCTGACTCATTTTTAAAATCCTGCTAGTACAAAAAGTGGCTTGGTGTCCATACATTTGTTTTCTCCACCTGTGTCTCTATTTCTGCCTTGCAAACCGGTTCATCTCTACCATTTTTCTAGATTCCACGTATATGCATTAATATACGATATTTGTTTTTCTCTTTATGACTTACTTCACTCTGAATGACAGTAGAGAACAAACATATGGACACCAAGGGGAGAAAGTGGAGGGGGGTGCTGGTGGTGGGATGAATTGGGAGATTGGGATTGACATATATACACTAATATGTATAAAATAGATAACTAGGTAAGAGCCTGCTGTATAAAAATAAATAAATAAAATACATTTTTTAAAAAGTGGTTTGGAATCTTTAAGTTGTCTCATGCCTGAAACAGGTTAAAAATTAATCTATTTTTGAGTATGGATGACCTTGTTACAGAACACCCTAGTCAACTGATATAAATTAATATCTTCTCTGAAGTTAAGAAAAATAGTTAAGAGAAAGCATTAAGCTTAATCAAAGATAATTCTCCTCTAATAGCTTGCTTTCCTGACAGTTATTCAAGTGACCTGCAGAGTAAGATGGTGAAGGCCGTTCTAAGTGGACAGTCTGGGGTTATTTATTATTCCTGACTATTAAAACCTTCTGTAATCTATGAAAAGCCTAATGTCATAATTTACAATGACAATCACACTTCATAGAATCAATCTGAAGACCTCAGGTCCTTTCTGAAAATATAATTTTTATTCACCATAAATAAACTAAGATGGGTTAAGTAGCTAGACCTGGATTTCTTTTTTTTCTTCCCAAATGCAGGCTCAGAGTTTAGTAGTAGCCCTTAAAGTAGGTTTATGGTTCTACAGAACTGGCTTCCAGTGTTAGAAATAAGAAGAGCTGAGTATTTTAAAGTGAGACTCCCTAGTGGATATAGTTGCCTGAAAACTCACAATATCTTTGTCTCAGTGTAAATACCATATGGGATAGACATGGTTGAGGTCAAAGATTTACTTTTATTTTTATTCCTAAGCTAAAACAATAAAAAAAATCCCTATGCAAAGGATAATTTTAATGACATTTTAAGTAACATTAATTTGTAATATAATTTACCGTGCAGTTTAATATATCTTTGATTCCTTTGTGACTTGTGCTTTTGATGACCATATTTCATTCATGATATAAATGAGAATGATTACTGGTAAGGGACATACATATGAATATAGATTATAATTAAGAAATAAAACCATTCTGCCCAATTTTTTCCTACAGTATAAATATCTTTACCTTGGCAAGAGTGTATAATCTTATTCTGAAGGTTTATGTGACTCTATGTAGATGTGTTAACTAAACCAACGTGCCTCAAAAACAATTCCATGAAATATTAATTCTGTAAGACAGATTATGAGTGAAAAGCAAATTTATAGGAAATTCAAGTTTGAAAAACATGGGATTCAATCATGTGTAGTAGTTTTTGCACTACAGCAAATTTCAAAGACTTTAATCCCCTAATATGTGTTTTTAATTGATAAGAAGGAGAGATGTTTGGAGCATTTTCTAAGATGATTTTATCGTGACATATGACATCTTATTGGACTATATTTGAGAGTAAGGATTTAGGCTTTCTGAATGTGTTTCCTCTTTTGAAGAATGCATATATGCCAAATGATCTTTTTGAGAGTCTTCTGTACCTCATTATACCCTTGGAAGAAATCATTTGTATTTTGTCTAGTTTTATATTTAGACTTTTCTTAGTGATTTCTCAAGATAAAGTCTATGAATAAGTTAGAGTATGAACATCAGGGCAAAACACAAATTGGTTTGTTTTGTTCAGAGATGCGTGTGCTCCTAGAACAATGCCTGGCACAGAGTAGGTACACAAATATTGTTGTTTAGTGATGATGGAAATAGTAAGCTACTGCTTTTCGAGGAGGGCTTTGATTTTCTTCATCAACTTCTAGAAAACATTGCCTTCTTGGTCTGCTGATGCCATAGCTGTGCCATGCTGACCTGAAAGCATGGCAGCCAGTTACCTTCTTTCTGCCGCTCCTAGCACTCAGTGTGACCAGAGATGGGGTGGCCATTTTGAACACATTTGGCTGTGGAAGAATTACCTCTGTCAAAACTGGAATAGTATGTCCATCTACACTTTCATAACATCAATAACAGCAGCTCTTATTAAATCACTTCATGCCCAATATAAGATGACACAAATAGCATCTCACTGCATTAGCCATGGCCTAGAGAGTCAGCAAGAATGGAACGGTGGAAAATATCACAAAAGTCAGAATAGTAGAAGTCAGTGAACATAAGGTTAACCACTACCTTAAGAGAATTAGTAAGACAATAGAGTGACTTCAAGATTCTCACAGTTACCAAAAATTATATATAAGAAATGAATTTATGCATGTGTGAATTTCCCTGCTGAAGAGTTCATAGCTGTAGAGGTTGCCATGCTGTCTCCTTCTCTTCCTCTCTCCTCCCTCTCAATGCCTGCACATCAGTATATATAAAAAAATATTCACTGGCACTGTCATCCTCATTACATATATATCTCTCACTAGTGCCTTAAAAGAAGATATATATACTAGATATATATGTGTGTGTATACACATTTACATGTATGTTCGTTACACATATATGTATGTATGTAATGTACATATCTCACTTCTATATTCCTAGAGCCTAGCACAATGTTTAACACTAGTAAGTGAAGAACAAAAGTGTAAGTAGAAATTCTAAATTTTCCTGAATTTTCAACAAGATCAGTTACATGTTCTTTAGTTTACAGCTTTCTGGGATAAAATTAAATTTAATTTTAATCACACACACAAATGCATACACACACTCTATCATATGCATGAGCAGAGTATTTATCTCATGGAGATAAATTTCCTTTGTGTTTTAAGTTGGAGATTTTCAACTGAATGTCTCCTTGGCTGTTTTAATGAACGTTGTTAGAAATATGCATCCATAAATATACATAGGAAGGAGTAATATGAATATTTATAAGGAACTGAAAATTTTCTGAATTGGAGGACATTTATTTCTTGGAAATCCAGTATTAACAATAACAACTACTGTTTCTCTTACCTCTTGTTATCTTGTTAAGGGCTTTATATAAATATTTCAGGAACCTCTAGGCAAAATACATCTGAAGAAGCCAAACTTTGTTGCACTGACTTTTTTTAAATGAAATATTTGAAATGCTTTTTTTGTGTGTGTGTACCACAGTACAATGCAATAAAACTAATGTATGTACATAAACCGATTTTGCTCTCAAATATGCATATGTAGAAAATTTGAAAATAAACCAAATCTATTGGAACAGTGTACTTTCAATATGAATTAATTGCTGAATGCTTGGAAATATTAATTTCTCTTGAATTCTTGGAGGATATATACTTAAATCTTCATATTTGAAGTCATAAAATTATTCTGTTACCTCAAAAATAACTGATAAGTAAAAGCATACACTGGAAACCTCAAGAATTCCCCTATTTGGGACTTCCATGGTGGTCCAGCGGTTAAGACTCTGTCCTTCCAATTCAGGGGGCGCTGGTTCGATCCCTGGTCAGGGAACTAAGATCCCACATGCTGTGTGGCATGGCCAAAAAAATTTTATTTTAATTAAAAAAGAAAAGCGTTCCCCTATGTGTAATATCACAGGACACATTATTTTTAAAAATCACTTTAAGTCATAAAGTAGAATCCAGGTACTGAAAATTGTACCATAGCTAGAAAGACATAACTTTTATTTTGGGTTGAGTATGGCTGATTTAATCTTTATTTTCAAAACCAATGGCCCACAAAACTGATAGTTAAGAGACATTATTTTTTAATGTTTCTTCAATTGATCTTATACTTCATTATTTTTTCATTTAATAACAATAATAGAACAATGATAAGGAACATCTGTGGAATACTTGCTATGTGTCAGACACCTGTCTAAGCATCCTTTAGAAAGTAGAGTTCTTATTTTTCACATTTTATAGATAAGAAAATGAAGACCTGAAAAATTTGATCAGTTTGTCTAACATATCTCAGCAAATTTGGTGTTTTGAGTTGAGATTCAAACCTCTACTTTGGAGTCAGCCTGACTCCGAAACTCTTTTCTTTTCAATTCCTATAATGTGCCTAGATGGCACTTCTGGAAAAAAAATTGTGTTAATGCAAACCAAAACCGGAAAGTCATAAGGACAGATTTCTAAGTGAAAACTAGATGCAGTGAATGAAAATATTTGCACTTATCCCAAAAGCCAACTCAACATCTATTTATTCATACTTTTCTATAGTTCTCACAGATTACTTCACTCTGTATGATAGTCTCTAGGTCCATCCACGTCTCTACAAATGACCCAATTTCATTCCTTTGTATGGCTGAGTACTATTCCATTGCATATATGTACCACATCTTCTTTATCCATTCCTCTGATGATGGACATTTAGGTTGCTTCCATGTCCTGGCTATTGTAAATAGTGCTGCAATGAACATTGGGGCGCCTGTGTCTTTTTGAATTTTGGTTTTCTGTGGGTATATGTCAGGTAGTGAGATTGCAGGGTCATATGGTAGTTCTATTTTTAGTTTTTTAAGGAACCTCCATACTGTTCTCCATCGTGGCTTTATCAATTTACATTCCCACCAACAGTGCAAGAGGGTTCCCTTTTCTCCACACCCTCTCCGGCATTTACTGTTTGTATATTTTTTAATGATGATTATGTAAATTTAGAATATTACATTTTCTTTTTCAGTTATATATTCAAACAAGTAAATTTGTCCCCATCTTTCATTTTACTATAATCTAAAATCTCTCTTTCTCACTCTTCATTTTGGAGCTGTTAAGCATGTTTTATTCCTTTGTTAACCTCAAAGGTATAAAACATTTTATGACAATGATTTATTATATATTTATTATATATTATGTATATATTATATATATTGATTCTAATATATCTAGGTGATTATTAATATATTTCCTGGATCATTGTACAGAGTAAATTATTGATTTTAAATGATTATTATGAGTGTTCCATGAAGCAAAAGGACTTACTGGTGTTTGTAACAAGTATATATCACTAGTAATATGATGTTGGTAAAAAATATGGACCACATTTTAGAAGAAATGTTTCCTTTGAAAAGTTAAATAAGTATATATATGTATATATAAGCACATACAGTTATATATTGCTATGTATGTATACATATGCATATAGATATGTATGTGTATATACATATAAATATATACAAATGCATATATATGTATATCTAAAATAAGGTGATAACCCTACAAGTATGGTAACTCCTTTGTTTGCTTACTGAGTTATCAGTATGAGGAGACCAAAGTGATCAGGTGCCAGCTGCAGATTCATGTTTAGTGGGGATCTTATTGTGTCTTGTAATGAAAGATTCCTTTCTCTGGAAAGCAGGATATCTAGACCTACAAGGTATGAAATTGTGAGATCAGAAGTAGAAATTCCTCAAGGGTATCTCTAGGACTAATGGGAAACTAGATGCATGGAGTCTAACCATTGGTGACACAGTACAATATAATGCCAGATGGTTAAACCATATACCAGATCCTGACACTTTCTTAACCTCATAGTATGTCATCTTTATTTAGCTCCTTAGCTGTACCTTCAAGAGGCTATTCCAGTGTTTCATCAGGCTACCATTCTTCTCAGGAATGTGGTATATGGTAGGAACAGTGGATCCATAATCATATACCTTTGGCCACACTTCCTTAGCCATATAATTGTTCCTTAGTCCATGGTGGTCTTATCTGGGATCCCATGTCAATAAAACACATACTTGGTGAGTTCTTGGATAGTTAGTCTGGCTGAACTGCTGTAGACATGAAAAGCTAACCATATCCAGAATAACTGTCAGTGGTGGTCAGAAAGAACTGCTGCCTTTTCCAGAAGGGAAGAGTGTGATACAAACTATTTTTTTCACAAGTGGCTGGTTATTCTCTTTGATGACAAGAATTCAAAGATGTCTCCCCAAGATGTCTACTCCTAATCCCCATGACTGTGAAAATGATGAGATATCATGCCTGTGATTGTTCCATTGCATGGAAAAAGGAATTTTGCAGAGGTAGTGAAGTTGCTAAATCTTAAGTACCCATGTGTAGTTAATTCATGTGGATATCAGTTATTTACATCCATCAGTTGACTTTGAGTTAATCACAATGGAAGTGATCCAGGTAGGCCTAACTGAATCACATGAGCCCTTTAAAAGCAGACCTTTCTCCTGCAGGTTGCAGAAGGTGGAGTCAGAGAGACTTGAAACAGGAAAACAACTCACATATTTTAGCTGTCTTTGAAGTTGGAGGGGTCAAGTGCCAGGCCTTGAGAACGGCCTCTAGGAATTGAGAAGCTTGACTGACAGCTAGCCAAGAAAAGGTTAGACTCCTACAAACACATGGAACTGAATTCTGCTAACAATTTGCATGAGTTTAGATGTGGATCTTCCCCAGAGCCCCCAGATAGGACCTAAGCTTGGTGGACATCTTGATTTTTGCCTTGTGAGATCCTATACGGCCTACATAGGGTCTCACACTTGTCTCATGCTTCTGACCTACAGAATTGTGAGGTAATAAATACTCTTTTAAGTCACTCAGTCTGTGGTAATTTGTTATGCAGGAACAGAACAATAGTATCAATACATTCTCCTTGAGACATGGTGCCATGTTGAGAGCTGTGTTTCCCTTGTCTCCTAACTGTCCATGCAAACAGAATGGTCAGTAACTAGATCAGTCTTGGCAAACACATGCTGTTAGGCCTGTACAAGGCTTCCATGACTGCTCCTTGCATGGCGTTTTGGACAATCACATGTGTTGTCAGGACCAGAAAGTAGTTCATATCTCTGAATTAGTTACGTTTTCCACCTGGGTGTTTGTTGGTTATTTTGCAGTTGTTTTATTGTGGCTATTAGCTGAAAGTTAAAAGTAAAAATCTTCAGTTCAAGATGTCCAAGGGTAGAGAACATTGGTAGAAATTACTAATGATACACACACTTGGTTATGAAACATTTACATTTAGTTCCTCCTATAAGCTAGGCAACCAGTGAGTTAATGAGGGTGAGAAGGACAATAAGGACACTGTTGTATTAACAATGGTCAGTCTGCCATTGACTCAGATGCTCTGACTCTCCTGCTGGCAGGTCAGTGACCTCTGTTAGGAAAATTTTTTCTTACAGTCTGCATAAGAAGGTTGGAGTTTTCTCACAGTGTGTGCATCCAACAGAAAACCCAGTTCAGCACAATCCATGAAAGTCCCAGGGAGATTGATGCTTAATGCTTACTCATTGTAGGGCTGGCTGAGTTTCTGTGCCACATTTTTTTCCTGGGGGATCAGAGGTTCTGGTAGCTTGGAGTATTAGCAGAGATCTCTATCAGGGCTTCCACAGGCTTTCTTTCAAACACAAACAACTGGCTTACATTACTTTGTGTTATGGACTGTCTGTGTCCCCCCAAAATTCATATGTTGAAGTATTAACCCTCAGTGTGGTGATATTTGGAGGTAAGGCCTTTGGGAATTAATTAGGTTTAGATGAGGTCATGAGGGTGGCACCATCATGCTGGGATTAGTGTCCTTATGAGAAGAGAAAGAGACACAAGTGTGTCCTCTCCCTCCAAGGCGTGCACTGAAGAATGGCGGAGCACATAGAAGGTGGTTGTCTACAAGCCAGGAATGAGGCACTCACCATGAACCAAATTTTCCAGCACCTTGAACTTGGGCTTTCTAGCTTCCATAACTGTGAGAAATAAATATCTGTTGTTTCTGCCATTGAGTCTGTGGTAGTTTGTTATAGCAGCCTGTGATGGTTACTTTTTTGTGTCTACTTAAGTGCACCATGGGATGTCCAGGTTAGATGTTAGTTCTGGGTGTGTCTATGAAGGTGTTTCTGGATGAGATTAGCATTTGAATTGGTGGACTCAATAAAATAAATTGCCTTCCCCAATGTGGGTGGGAATCATCCACTCTTTCGAGAACTTGAATAGAACAAAAGGCAGAGAATGGAGGAATGCATCTCTTTTTCTTCCTGCTTGCCGACTTGAGCAAGACATTGGTCTTCCCCAGCCCTTAATCTAAGATTTACATCATTTGCTCCCCTGCTTCTCAGGTCTTTGGACTTGGACTGAATCATATCACCAAGTTTTCTGGATCTCGGCTTGCAGATGGCAGATCATGGGAATTCTCAGCCTCTGTAATCATGTGAGCCAATTTCTCATAATAAATCTCTTTATCTCTATACTATGTATCTATCTATGTGTCTATGTATCATCAATCTATCTGTCTATCTATCTATCATCTCCTATTTGTTCTATTTCTCTGGAGAACCCTGACTAATACACAGCCTGATCTAAGATAATTTCTTTTTAGGTAAAATTTTTTTTTTTTTGCATTACGCGGGCCTCTCACTGTTGTGGCTTTTCCCGTTGCAGAGCACAGGCTCCGGACGCGCAGGCTCAGCGGCCATGGCTCACGGGCCCAGCAGCTCCGTGGCATGTGGGATCTCCCCGGACCGGGGCACGAACCCGTGTCCCCTGCATCGGCAGGCGGACTCTCAACCACTGCACCACCAGGGAAGCCCTAGGTAAAATTTTTATCAAAATGCTTTCTCAAAAATAACAGGTCCAAAATAAGTTTTAAAGAAATATGATCATGCAATTTTTAATGACAAAATTTTTACAATTTAACAAAGTAGGGGTGAAAATGCTAGTAAAACAAATTCACTTTGCGGGCAAGTGAAGCATAATCCTTTACAAATTCTAATACAAATTACACACATAACAGCAGGGGATGCTCCCTGGCGAGCATTAATGTGTGATGAACCAGTCCTCACACTTCCTGTTCACTTCTTCAGTTCTATCAACATTCCTTTTACCCGGCACCTTGTTTCTTCCAAACCTTGATAAAAGTCAATCCATCCACCATCATCCAGGGATCCAATTGTACTTTTACATCAGAATGCTTCTCACTGTCCACAAAATGACTGACCAGATCTGCTGCCCAGAGCTCTTCAACTGTTCTTTTCTCATAATATTCCGTCTTTTAGGGATATCTTTGAGTAGATCTCTAGTGTACCAGCATTCTATCTGTGCCTTACTCCAACTGAGTCAACCCATCTGGGAACTAGGCTCAGCATTTTTCTCCTCTTCTAGCTCTTTATAGGGAACCACTCATGAGACCATAGGTATAAGTTGAGGGAGAGGCATTGATGCAATAGTGATAGGTGATTTGTAGGTAGAGACGACCTATTTATGCAACTTATTTGTGTTCTTTGGTTTTCCTAGAGGGTAATTCTGAATATACCATTTCCAGTGATATAATCTTCTGAGGCTGCCCAATTACTTATTTGATTTAGTGTCTCTGCCCAAACTGAGCTAATAATGGGAAGCTTTGGTTTCTCAGTCACTTGATGTTAGTTGCTTTGTCTCAAATAAGACTTTCTATCCAAAGCTCCCAAAGATCTGGGTATTTCTATCTCCCCAGTATGAGTTAGTCCTTTTGGGCCATATATCTCTTTGGGCAGGACTATGAAAGAACTATACATTCACTTGCTATATTAAAGCGAACAAATAATTTTACTTCTCCTTTAACACTCACAGGCATAGATACCATATACTTTTATAATTAGGAAAAAATTATTCTGCTTTATGTATTATTTGGTAGTAATTTGTTTTCCTTAAGTAAATGATATCTGAAAAAGTTTTAACTATAAATAGGTAAAAAGATTTAATCTTAAGGTAAACAATAAATAGTATAATTATTCTTAAATTGTATAAATTGAATAAGTTACTGATATAATTTAAATAAAAATATTTTGAAATTTAGCATACTAATTTCCTATTGCATAACATTAGTTTCTATTGCTGCTAAAATAAAATATCACAAACTTAGTTACTTGAGACAATTCTAACTGAATATCTTACATTTCTTTATGTTATAATTCAATACAAGTTTTACTATGCTAAAATCAAGGTGTTGGTAGGGCTGCATTTCTTCTGGAGTCTCTAGGGCAGAATCTGTTTCCTTGCCTTTTTCAGCTTCTAGAGGCCACTTGTATTCCTAGCTCATGGACCTCTTCCTCCATATTCAAGCAAACTAGAGCAGGGAGAGTCCTTCTCATATTGCATCACTCTCCCACTGAATCTTTTGACACTCACTTTTAAGGACCCTTGTGATTACATTAGTTTATATAAAGTAAAAGTGAGTGTAACGTATTGTACATTAGGTTATCTAATGTAAAAGTGAGTGTAACCTAATGTAATCACCTGGAAAATCTAAGCTACTTTTATGTTCTAGGCTCTTTTATATCAGGTTATTAGCAAACTTAATTCCATCTGCAACCTTAACCTCCTTTGCTTACCTAAAGTAATCTATTCACAGATTACAGATATGAGGTAGACATTTTTGGTGGGGAGGAGTGTCATTATTCTGCCTACTACAAACACACACATGATACTGTATAAAATGGGAAATATTTAGTCCACAATTATTTTCCTTGCTAGGTTTATTTTACAGTGGAACAAAATCCCATCTGTGAATATATCTGTGAATATATATTTATATATTATATATATAAATGTAGGATATATGTAAATGTAATTCATATATATGGATATAAAATAATTTTATCATGATCTATGTAATGTTTTATAACTTTGTTTTATTATTTTAAATTAATGAAAATATTATTATATATTCCTAGAGCCTAAATTCAGCACTGAATTTATTTAGACTATAGAAATTGTTGCTCTGATTGCTAAGCATAAACTGTTAGATGATGAAAAAAGGGAATAATTTTGTAATGAAATTCAAATTTTCCTTAATAGACATGGCTCATGACACATACACACTGTGTACTATTAAGTCAATTGAAGCATCACAATACTTTGAAATACAAGCTTAGCTTGATATGCTAATTGGAATCATCACCAGATGATACCCATAATATGACATTTTATTATAGAGATTTCTTCTGAACTCGGTAGTTTGAGGCATACCAAAGAAAAACTGAACATATCTTTCGTTGTTATCAAATGAGAAATAATTTCAATTTTCAGGCATTTATTAGTAAAGTGGAAAAGTGTAGTTTCTTATTGGACATAATTATTGAGAAATAAATTTTAGAGTAAGCTAAATTGAATGATAGCAAGGTTACAGTGAACTAATGTTATTTTATTCCTTTCTCTTCTCTTGGTTCAAATGATTATGGGCCTGACATGTAGTTTATCCTTGATGGATGAAAGAAGACAGTAAGAGAGGGGATGAGCTAATAATGGTAAAGTCAGTATTGAATCAGAAATATATTGAGATTCTGAGAGAAATCAAGATATGTGTTCCAGTCATTAGAGTTTGTCACTACTGAGATTTGTTGGTTGATGAGCTGTCAATGAACCAAGAGAAAAAGGTTTTATAAGAAGCAACTAGACTTGCAGAAAAAGCAGTTTAATACCCAAAAGACTCTGTATAAAGAGAACTTATAAAGTAAAAGTGGCAATAAAGTTTGTAGACCAGAAGGGATAGAGTTTAACTTAATTCAAAAAAAGACAGCTTCTGTATTTCCCCTTTAGTATGTAAGTTTTTTATAATGACTTTTAAATATGATAATGTCCTTTTTCCTTTTCCCTCTAAGTAAGGAGGCGTGTACATGCAAAACATGATAAACTACAGGATGTAATTTTGTCCTCAAACCAGTCCATTTTAGTATCATTAGTATAAATATTTTCTATGGTCAATTTAAATCAAGTCTCTATTATCCATGGGTCATGAATAATTGAAATTCACAGACTTTCCATGGATTTAACTCTGTTAAAAGTTCTGAAAAATGCATCTAGTGAAACTTACTAGAGGGGCTAAACATGGCTTTGGGTATATACTAAATATTTTTTTAACTTCATGAATAGAGAAATGGATTATTTTTGGTCATCCCACAAAACACTGAAAGTGTATCATCCCCATGACATTAATCAAGTACTAATTCCTGATGTTTCTCTAAAACTTTCTATTATGTCTACTGTTTACTTCACTAAGATTTATGATAGATTCTGAAGACTTGTGTCTTTGTTCACAAAATTATCTGCATGGATCCCCTTTTCTGAAAATTCTTAGAAGTCAGGAACAGACCTATTTGACTGATGTGATTTACTTGTTAGTCTGTGTATCTGAAAGAAAGATGGATTGTTGAAGAACAATCTACAGTTGAGATTCTTTGATTTGGGGAACTTCCATTTTGGGAAAATTGGTCATTTTCTTTATTGAATAATTTGTCTTGGAGTACTCTGGGGAGACCACAAGGCCAAGGTTTCCCCAGAATTCATGCTGTTTGATACTTTCCAATGCTTGTTCACAGGCTCTCAAGAGGGAAATATTCTGCTTATCTGGGTCCTAGGCCTTACTCACAACCTTCAAACTTCATGTTTGGTCTGTTTGCTTCAACAGAAACAGTAAATATTTTGATAGGCACTGGGAGAGGATAGCCACAGGGATATGTTGAATCTGCCATCTTTCCAACATTGTTAGCTAGTGAGAGTTGTATAAAAAAATGTGTTTCCACTCATTCTAATAGTAGTTACTTAAGCTATACAGAGGGTCATCTATTTAAAATGGAATTTTGTTTTGGTTTGTTTTCCTCTAGAATCAATAAAATTAGTTAGCTGAAACTTTAAATTTTAGGGTATGTATGACATGGAAAAAGCAATCTCATTAGCAATTATATACATAAAATATAACTTAAAATCAATTTGTTAAATTGTAGTACTTGGTACCTGGGGACAAAACCTTCCCTTATTTAATGTATGAAACAAAAGTACACAAAATAATTCTGAATAGAGTCCACTGAATAAAAATATCTAATTCACATATACAGTAAAATTTCAAATATTACATTGTGGCAGAAAGATGTAGTAGAAAGGAAATGGAATTTGGTGTCAGACATGGTTGGATTTTATTCACTAACTAGATCTTTAAAGTGTGTAAGGTGCTTAAAATATGAGAAGCTTAAAAATATCTGGAGTGAGTGTTACTGTTCAGAGACTAATTTGATTAGGTGAAGTCTACTCTGTGCCGAAGGGTAGTGCTGCATTTGATGTCTGGTCAGGCCTAACATTTTGGTCTATTTGTCTACTGAGCAGGTAGTATGGACTAGTCAACACACTAACCATTTGAGATATAAGGAATGAGACTAGGAAAACCCTGCCATTGCAGAGTCTACAATCAAGTTGACAAGAATGGCATTTAAAAATCATATTGATTTGATCTGGATAATTTTATTGGCTGGAGACATAGTTGATTTCCTCCTAGACTTCTATAGTCAGTTTCTAATTTCAGTGTTTTCTTTACCTTTTATGAATCAAAAGTAAATTTTTAACCTAGCTGTGTATGATTTTGAGCATTATTTTGTGCGAGGTATTTGAAAAATGTTACAATATAAAAAAGCTTTTGCGATATATTCATTTTGGCAAAAGTGAAATGAGTTTGAAATATCTCTTTGGTTACTCCCCTAATGCTGCTTATACAATACAAATAATAATTAAAACTCTTAAGATTATATATTTATGATAATCTTCACAATACTGACAAAATTCAAAGACATGACTTTACGCAGAAATAGATAACAACGGTAAAGTTGTTCAGTGAAACTCAGTGAAATAATACATTCATCTGTGAAACAGAGTATGATAATAAATTTCCTGAAGGATTGTTTTACATTTAAAAGAAATAACCCCAGTATAGTAACTAACACTGTGCATGACATTTTGTGAGTTTTCAATAACTATTACTTTTCTTCTATTTCCACTTATTGAGTAACTGCTGTATATGTGGTGCTATATGAAAATCAGGAAGGTAGCCCAAAGACTATCGAATAGATTGACAAATGGAAATTAAATTATTAGAAAAGTAAAGAGACAGGGAATAAAATAACTAAATTAGTGGCAATTTGGAATTTCTACCAAAAGCTTAATTCCAGGACATTCAAACTAGACTACAGAAAAGTATTTGAGGTGGTTATAAAAATTTGCTATGAAAAATACTTCATAAAGTTTGACTTGCATTTCTATGCCTTATCCCCTTCCTCAAAGCATTAAAGAAGAAGAATTGAAACCAATAAATGATGGGCGGTGTATACTCTCTTGCTTATTTCTCCTTTCTCATTCCCAACACAAATATTCTATCACATGTCCATTAAGAGATGCTTGCCAAATTCACATTCCTCTTTAACATTCTTGAGCATCTAGATTGCATTGTCCAGTCTCCCCTTGCAGTCATGTGTGGCTATGTTCCTGAGTTCTAGCCAATGATATCTGCTGTAGGATGAATGTATCCTCCAAAATTCACATATTAAAACCTTATCCCCAATGTGATGATATTTGGAATGGGGCCTTTGAGAGGCGACTAGGTCATGAGTGTGGAGCCCTCATTAGTCAGATTAATGCCCTTATACAAGAGACCCTAGAGATTTCCTTCACCTCTTCCACCATGTACGGACACAGAAAAAAGACAGTTGTCTATGAATCAGGAAGTGGGCTCTCACTAGGCACTGAATCTGCGGGTGTCCTGATCTTAGACTTTCCAATTCTCCCAGAATTATGAGAAATAAGTGTTTGTTGTTTATGAACCACCCAATCTGCATTATTCTGTATTAATCTGTTATACTGGTCCCAACAGACTAAAACAATATGTTAACAGATGTTAAATGTGCCTTTTTCAGACACAGGTCATACAAACCTCTTGTGTTTTTCTAATGGACACTATTGCTGCAAAACTTAGCAGTTTAAAATAACCACTATTTTTCTCAAATTCTGCGGGGGGGTGGGGGTCAGAAATTTGAGAAAGGATTGGTTTGGCTGTTCTTGGGTAGAGTCTTTCATGAAATTGCAATCACCTGAACGATCCCCTTGACTTCATGGAGATCTTAAGTCATTTACGTGGCTAGATGTTGATGCCGGCTGTCAATTAGACTTTCTGTTCAGCCAAGAATTGTGACTGGAGCATCTACATGGGACATTCCAGTAAGATGGACTCAGGGTAGTGGGAATTTTTAAATGGTATCTGCCTTCTCTGAGAGTAAACACCTTGAGAACACCAGGCAAAATTATCATCTCCTTTTCTGAACCAGCCTCGGAAGTCACATAGCATTACACATAACACACTGGATTAACTGAATTCCACCCAGATTTTTTTTTTTTTTTTTTTTTTTTTTTTTGAGGTACAGGGGCCTCTCACTGTTGTGGCCTCTCCCATTGCGGAGCACAGGCTCCGGACGCGCAGGCTCAGCGGCCATGGCTCGCGGGCCCAGCCGCTCCGCGGCATGTGGGATCTTCCCGGACAGGGGCACGAACCCGTGTCCCATGCATCGGCAGGCGGACTCTCAACCACTGCGCCACCAGGGAAGCCCTCCACCCAGATTTATGGGGTAGGACATAAACCTCATATTTTGATAGAAGTATCGAATAATTTGGGAGCCATCGTTATAAGCTTCCACTTTTTTTTTCCTCTTCCTTTGAGTCACCTGCATATTGGTGTCCAGCATAACATTGGAAGTCATATGTAGAATTTGGAAAAGATTACCTTAGTTTAAGTCCTTGAAGAAAACTATGTGGAGGAGGAACTGCTCACTCTTTCATTCCTATAATATAAGAAAAGCATAAATTACCATTATTTGTTAGATAGGGTACATTTTTATTGTATTCTTTATGACAGCCTTTTCTAACACACACACATCTTTTTTTTTTGCTTCTTAAGAAGTACTCTTTAGTATCATTTTTTTCTAACAAAAAGTTTCGGGTTTATAAACACACACTTTTTGTGAAATCCAGATTGAGAGATATGACATATTTAAAATGTATTTAAGTAAACACTATAGCTTTTTGTTAAAATTTAGAGATTAAAATAATTATAACATCAACTATTATTATATTATAATATCGATAATTGATGATAATTAACAATTCTATGAAAGCTTTACACATTTGATTGTTTTTTTCATTTATGCAGTGACCAGTGTTTTGTTGTTTGCTATAAAATGTACTTGCAAACACAATATACTTGAATGAGATAGAAAATATAAAACACAGAATCTCTATTCAATAGTATAGTATAAAATCAATTTTTGATTCATAATATAATTTTTTCATTTAGTTTTTTGGCTGTTTTACTATTTATATTTCTTTTTAAAAAATTTTTATTTTATATTGGAGTATAGTTTATTAACAATGTTGTGTTAGTTTCAGGTATACAGAAAAGTGATTCAGTTATACATATACATGTTTCTATTCTTTTTCAAATTCTTTTCCCATTTAGGTTATTACAGAGTATTGAGCAGAGTTCCCTGTGCTATAAACTATTTATATTTCTATTCAAAAATGAGTTTATATTAAATAAGATGCTAAAATTCAGACATGTCTCCAGTTTTACTTTTTAAAGTGCAATTAAAAAATTTCTGCTTTATTCAAAGAGAAGCTATTAGTTAACTCTTATTTGAGTGACTTGGGAAAGTTGGTTAGCCTCTCAGAAGTGTTTCCTTATCAGAATAATAAGGATAATTTAATTAATTTCCTCATAATTTTTGTAAGGATTCAGATCAGTGATGTAAAAACAACATGGGTCTAGCACATAGTCAGACCCAATAATTAACAGTCATTTTCTTATTATAGTTCAACATTATTTTATATTTACAGAGAACCTAAATTATTTAAAATCCTTTGCATATCTCATACACCTATTTTAATTCAGACAATAACTTAGAAGTTAAAAAGCTATTTTAATCACTAAAAGATAAGTAAAAAAGTCAGGGAACTTAAATCACTTTAAAAAGCAGTAGAAACATGGCTGAAACATAAAATTATTTTTCATTTGTACATTCTAGATCTGCTTCCATTTTGTCAGTTGAAAACATACTCTTTTCTCAAGACCTCTGAAAAAAATAAACCACCCACTAATCCCACAGCAAAATGATTCCTTCTTTGTGAAATGGTCCATAGTAAATAATGGTACCTATCACGTATTAGATAGAATTCTAATTGTGTGTGTGTGTGTTTTGTACTAGTTTGTAGCCTCTCTGGGATCAAAAGTTGTGCTTTATTCTTACTTTGACTACTATTCTTCCTAGCATGTATGTTCCATATATTAAGTGACCAATACATATTTATTACTTACATTTCTGAAATATGAAGTCAGTCTCCAAAAGGAGAGAGCTATGTGGGGAGAATCCACTCTTAGGAAGTTCTAAGATAATGGAAGGAACACTAAATGAATGACTTCTCTACCTACTTAGGCAAATTCGCTGTCATTATTTTTGTAGTGAATATCTGCATGAAAATTTGGAGAGCTTTGTAACAAAACCTTAATTTAAAATGGTTAATTATAGTCATTAAATTCTTAACTGTTTGCTGTGTAATATGGATAACACTTTCTTATGTGTTATGGATAAATGAAAATGTTTGTAAATAAATGCAACCAGAGGGAATACTCTACTCTGCTGAAGATACCCACGAGGATACATCAGGGAGGGATTATCATGCAGAGCATGATATTTCCCAGGGGTCTCTTGAGAATTCTGAGTTATAATAAATTTTGCACAGGAAAAATTCAAGTGCCTTAGTACCTCCTTGACTGCTCTCCCACTTTTTTTCCATATATAGTCCCTCACTCCAAAGCACTCGCTGGTTAAGCTAGTTATTATTTCTCTATGAAAAGGCTAAACTAATCAATCTACTGGCAGATAATCCTGTGTTGCTGAGAGGGGTATTTTCTTCCAGGTCTTTCCTATATAAATGGGTAAGCACTAAGATTGAAAAAATGCATGGGTCAGTCTTCAACTCTTCTCACTACTCATCAACTTCTTTATGATCCTTTCCTCATTAAATTAAAAGGTTCAATTTCTGAAGGCTTATTTAGCTATGAGGGAAAGAAAATAAATTAACTAAGAGACTGTAAGGGATAACTCACTTAGTTCAAAGATAATTGCCTCATGACTGATATTTTGCAATCCAAATAGAATTTAACGATGGAAATAAGTGAATAAGATAGAAGTCAGCATAAACCTATAGCCAATTAAAAGCAATTAAAGGAATGAATAAGGCATAAAATTTATTCTAAATAAAAGTAAAACTGAGTACACTTACAACTGATAGAGAGGAAGTTGCTCTATTTATTGAACAGAACAAGACATATTAATGACTTATGCATACTATTATATTAAACTGAATTAATGTGAAATTACAGCATATATGTTAATCAGCATCCTTTTTAAACTATAATTTTATAGGAAAATATTTAGGTTATTTCCCTTTCTTTTCTGTTTAATGGAAATGAAAAGGATGATTTTTTCTTTTTCTATTGAGGGCTGGTTCAGGCATAGTTGGTCCCCAGTGTAGGTTGTATGTTAAAAATAAAAAATAGTTTCACATGGTAAGCCTTTGCCTACTCATTAAATTATAAGTACATTCAACAACAAATTTTTTCCTAGGAAAATTATCAAATTTATGTAAACTTCCTAAGAGAAGTTAATAAATACTATCATAATTTTTCTTGATATATTGACAGATAGAAGAAAAGGTTTATGGGAACCATAAGAAAAGATGGTTAAGAAAAAGAGGAGGAAAGTACTAACTTCTGACATTACACAGAGCAAATTTACCTACAAAAAAGTATCAGCTTCAAATATTACAGCTAGTACTATATTCCCAACAAACATTTAAAGTAAGTTAGTCTTCTCTACCTGGGGTCACTCTTCTCAAAATACATTCTGAAAGCAGTGATATCTGCTATAAATTGTAATAGCCTAAGAGTATCACCATTATTTGGCAATCAGAAAACTGACATAAGAGAAACGATTATCATTAGAATATATATAGTATATGTCATTTAAGGTGATGAAAAATAGGAAGTTTCTTTAATCACGATTTCGACCTTTGAGATTATATTCTAACAATAGAGATATACATAGAAAATGGAGAATCTAGTTATTATCATGATACTTCTGCCTAGACTCCCCTCCATTGTTGAGAACTGGGCAGTGATAAGGGAAAAAAATCAGAAGCAGATGGTGACTCTGCCATTACGATTAACAAAAGGGAATCTATTCTATAATCAACCTATTTTCCTCACAAGTATATATATATACACACACACACACACATATATATATATATATATATACACACAAATACATATATATTTTAAAAATTTATTTAATTAATTTATTTTTAGCTGCGTTGGATCTTCATTGCTGAGCAGGGGCTTTCTTTAGTTGTGGTGAGCAGGGGTTACTCTTCGTTGCAGTGTGCAGGCTTCTCACTGCGGTGGCTTCTCTTGTTGTGGAGCATGGGCTCTAGGCAGGCTGGCTTCAGTAGTTGTGGCACACGGGCTCAGTAGTTGTGCCTCACGGGCTCTAGAGCACAGGCTCAGTAGTTGTGGCACATGGGCTTAGTTGCTCCACGGCATGTTGGATCTTCCCAGACCAGGGCTCGAACCCGTGTCCCTGAATTGGCAGGCGGACTCTTAACCACTGTGCCACCGGGGAAGCCCTCATATATTCTTTAGTTTATTACTTTCTTAATTTATTGAAAAGAAACATTAAAGTACACTTAATATGTGCTGAAAACTATTATAGATACTGAGGAGGCAAAGATGAGAAAGAACCACTTTTTGGTTTTGAGGAAATATTTTCCAAAAGTTGGACAATGAAAATCAGGTGGTCCCTGTTGGTCTCTGAAGTGGCTCATAGGTGGCTTAGTTTAAGAGGAAAGGCAAGTAAAGGCAGTTGTTTTACAAATTTGATATGTAAGACTTATCTTAAGGATATTTATGCTTTTAAAGGTGGAACATATGCTACAAAAATTGAATGTATCAGTTGAAATTTCATCAATAAGATACAGTTCATCTTAACCAATACAGTTTCATAGCATTTGCATGCTAGAGTTTACACTTTTTAAATTACCATTTTTCATGTATACTATTGTGTTGCTCTAGCTTCTCAATTCACAGAATATTTAAACCACTCCAAAGGTGTTCAATTAAAAATAAAAATATATTTCTTCATTGAGTAGTTATGAATACTACAATTTAGCCATTAAGAAAGTAAAGTTAATGGAGAGCTTAGTGTGTGCCCAGAGGTAAATATTCAACAGTGAACAAGACAAAGTTTCCAAATTCAAGAACCTTATATTCTAGTGGGAAAAACCACAATAACTAGTTAAATAAATAAATATGCAACAACATCTCACATAGTATTTACTGTAGAGAAATGTAAAGCAAGGTAAAAAGATGGTGAGTGATAGAGAATGATTATTTTAAGTAAGGTGGTCATTGGAAGATCTCTAAGTAAAGGTAATATTTGAGGAAAAGACTGAATAAAATGGAGAAGCAAATCAAATGAGTTTTGAGGTTAAAATTGTTCAATGAATGAAAAAGATTAAGTGAACCATTTTTGAACAGAAACCTGTAACTAAAACATGAATTTTGATATGCTAATGATAAGAAGTCTTATCAGGAACTAAAAACGGAAAGGATATAAAAAAGAAAAATGTCAACAAGATGAAAATAAATATTTTAAAGAAATGTAACCCATTTAAACATCATCTCTTGTGTTATGAAATTATCTCTAGTAGTCATCAAAATGTTGAGTCATTTTACATATAAGGCATAGAGTGCCCTTTCTAAGAAGTCAAATGAGTTTTTCTCCAGAATACACATAATATATTGCTTTCCAATATTAAATTGTTTAACTTGGTTGTAAATTGTTTCACCATAGTATTATCATTCAAGTATGATATGGAAAGGTGTTAAAAGTCACATTTTTCTTGAAAAGTTTATGAAACTGATCATAACAATTATGTTTGGAGTGAAAAATACAAAGAGCTCCTGGAAATATTTGTTGTCAAATAACACAGTTAGAAGATACATATTTTATTGTCATCAAGAACACAACGAAATGACAATCACGCGTGTGTTCTGCAAAATAGCTCACTAGAGAGTTGGAAGAAATTACTAATGACCAGATTATAAACCAGGTCTTGACCCTGACAGTACAGTGCCCAATTAATTATCTCTGTTCACCATTGAAACTTTATGCAATATGGCTTTGAGTTTCTTATTCAAATAAATTTTAGAGCCAAGATTAATTCTCTCTCTCTTTCTCAACTCTGACCCCACAATTTTTTACATAATCATACTTAGACTATAGGGAATTGGTTCCAGTTATATGATCAGGTGGGTTGAGTTAGCCCTAATATATCACATGATTCTTATTCAGACAAGTAATTCCCACCAACAAAGTGATGATAGGATGAATACTATGCTGGGCAGAACAACTGATGTTCTCTTCTTCTACCCCATGACTGCCCAATACATATGCAACCATCAGTGTGAATGACTGATGTGGTACTATGATAGGTCATCAGTAGGTTGTATAACCACACAATGGTACTTAAAGAAGAACTGCACTTAAAGTTCTCAGTACTTACATATAATTTTAGTAGGGAATGAGTAGTTTCCCTCAAGAGTGGATAAAAGCAGTATAAGGCAAAAGGGCAGATAGGAACATTAGAAGCCTACTGAAATATTTAGTAATGGTTATTGATATGTATTTGTGAGAATAGTTATCATCTTCTATTCACAATTTTGGGGAAAAATCCCTGTAATAGTTTTATAAATCTTGAAATCAAATGCAGTAAAGTAAGTATTCTACCTGATATTGTGTATCAATTGAAATTGTAGGAAATTAAAATGTGGCTTCTGAGGAAATGCTCTTTTGAGATGTTGTAGAATAGCAAGAATTCTGTATAAAAATATGTTTAGAAAAGACTGCATGTTTTACTCCCCACTCCTTTAGTGATTAACAAAACCTCTTCATATGGTTCTGCTAAGTAATACAGAAAAGCAATTTATTTAGTTTTTTTTACCTAGAATTTCCTAAATGTATTTGCCTAAAAAAAAAAATCTGTTTTCTGGTGTTAAAAGCCTGTGTAAACCATGCTCTTTGGCATACAGTTTGGGAAAGACTGTTTTAGGCAATCTTTTGCTTTACTGTAAAATAGGAAATTTGTGTCATCTGTTTTTCTTAACAGTGAAATTGAAATTTTGTAAGTGAAAGCACTGTTCAGTAGTGCCAACTGAATTTGGCAGCTAGGATAGTATTTTCATGATGACTTTTGAAGCTAAGAGCTGAGATTTCGCTTGGTAAAATCTTATTTAATCATAATCTCTTAAAGCTTCAAAAACATCTATGAGAGCAAACAAATAGCCACGGGGATTGAAAAATGAATGCTTTCATGTGTGGGGTCTCAATGGATCCTGTAAACTTTTACAGTATTTTCTTTCTCTAGATTTCAGTGCTCATTGCATCCTAGGGGGAGAAAGAGAGAGAGAGATAAACACATACATATACATATATTTCGAAAATCTGCGACTGCAAAGTTAATTTTCTTTACTCCAATCTATCAGTAGTCTCAACTGTTAAATCTGTTGTTTAAATCCCATATCAAAAATTAGAAAATTAAAGGGCATTTGTTCTGAAGCTGTTGACTAGGAGCACAAACTGGATAGATTGATAAAATCCATTTTAAGTGTGAAGTCTTATTTAGGTACTTTATTCATGTCATTTTTGGTTTTTAGCTCTTTTACTCAGGTGGTAGGCTATAAATATAGGATGATGGCATTGGGGGGTGAATACTTGTGGATACCTTTATACATATCTCTTCATCTCAACAGAGAAACTACATTATTGCACTGTTTTAGAAAATTTGGACTTTGAATGATTATGCATTTGTGTCATGCATGTAATCACATTAGAGATGTATGTTCTTGGAAAGAATGTACAGGTTACCTTCCTATACATGTCTCTTGCATTACTCCTTTCTAAAACTTCCTTTGGGGCTGGTTATCTGAGGTCACCAGCAAAACATTGTCCCACATTTACTAAGTGATGACTCTGGTATTAATGTCCAGAATTGAGTGCTGATTCAACATTATCACTCAAGACAATTTACTTCATATTTTTGATTCTCTGTTTATATATCAATAAAATGGGTGTGATAAAGAGCATACTACATTGCATTGTTACAAATAAATGGGATAGTATATATAAAGATTTTGAAGAAGTGTATTCAAAAAATACATGCTCAAATAATTGCTGACTATTTTTATTACTGTCTAAAATACCTTTCCCTCTAGCCCCTTCTCATCCTTTTAAACCCTACAAAACTAAACTACTAAAAAGTCTTCCAAACTTTGTTGTGCATCAGAGTCATAATAAGGACTTGTTAAAAAAAAAAGCATAACAAAGCAAAACAATACAAAAACAGATTCCTGATATCTATCTATAGTCTTCCTGAAGCCAAATATTGAAGTGGGGCTCCTTGCCATATAGATTTACGTCAAGCCTTCCTGGTGTATCTTATGCAAGAATGTGAAGTCTGGTTGTATTTTAAATATGTTTTATTGCCAAGTTATTCTCCTACTTCTACCTCCAAATACCTTAAATATACTTCCTTATTTTCATATCCCTGGCCAGTAGTTTTTCTTTTTATGGGTTCTTTTGTTCCCCTGCCTTTGCTTAAAAAAATGTCATAGCAGGTATAGTTTTAAAAACACTTAAAAATATTTGTTATATATAGTATATAAACTAATATATTTACCTATTTTTATTCAATAAAATTTTCTCTCTGATCAATATAGATACTATGAAAATTTTCCCATGCTGTAGGTTGACTCTTACTGTCTTCTGTTTCAAATTTTTATAGCTTACTGTGAAGGCTCTCTCTGCAGAAGTCATCTTAACATTATTTCCCATTATCCTTAGGTATAGATTTTGTTTGTTTTTTTTTTTTTTAGCAAAGCAAATCTTTGCTTTATCTAGAGCATAGATGATTTAATTCATCCTCCCAAACTATACACAACTTCTTCTTCTTTTTAAATTAATTAAACATATTACCTCTTTAAAAATATGACTGAAGATTTTTCTTATTGAGATGTATGGCTTGCAGCATGAAGCTTCATGGAAGTAGAAATGATTTCGAGTACTCTGCTTGAGTATGGTGGAGTACATAAAAACTTATGTCATACTTTGGTAATATTACTGTTTAATAAAAAAGGCTGAGGTGTCATATGTTATTGGGTAATAGTCTATGTTAATTTTTAACTTATAAGTATTTAATCAAAAACTGGAAATATCAGATTATGACTTGGAACTAATCAAGGTAGAATCATTTAAGTGAGATGCAAAGAGAAGTTGCTGAAAGAAGAAATCACAAGTGAAAAAGTATGAAAGAGCATAATATGTTTCAGATATTCTCATTTTTTCTGAAATATGGAACACTGAAATCTTACAGAAGAGTAGGGTAGAGGGAATACAAGAGATCGGGACAGGTCCAAAATTCTGTTTGTATGCTTGACTAAATAATCCTAATCCAAGAATTAGAGCAGAATATGAGGTACTGGCTGCAGAGATTTTACTAAAGTAACCCTGTGGATAAGTCATCCAGTGCAACTGAGGTAGGAAATGGTACAGTGAACCTTGGGACTCTTAATTTACCATAAAGTAGAATGATGGCAGTGGTTGGAGATTTAAATGAAACTGAAGACCAAGGATTTGTAATAGCACCCACCAACACAATCATAATTTTTCTCCAGCAGTGAAAACTACCTGGATTTTGGTAGGATGACTAATGGCCTCCCCAAATATCCAGGTCCTAACCCCTGGAATCTTGTAGCAAAAGGAATTTTGCAGATGTGATTAAATTAAGGCTCTTGAGATAGTGAGATAATCCTGAATTATCGAGGTGGGCCATAAATATAATCAAGAGTGTTTTCATAAGAGAGAAGCTGAGGGTGATTTGACTACAGAGACAGAAGACAATGTAGGAATTGAAGCAAGATACTATGCTGCTGTCTTTGAAGATGAAGAAAAGAGCCATGAGCCAAGAAATGTAAAAAATGTAGCTGAAAGCTGGAAAAGACAAGGAATTGATCTTCCCAGACTCCCTAGAGGGAAACTGGCCCTCCTGTCACTTTGATTTCAGCCCAGGAAAACTGATTTTGGATGACCCTAAAAAGTGTGATTGTTTTCAAGAGAAGTATGCTGTTTTAGGTACCAAGATTTGTGGTAATTTGTTAAAACAGGCATGAGAAACTAATGTACTTTTTTTTTTTTTCCCCTAAATAGAATAAGAACGGGCATTGATTGGATTCTGAGGAAATAAGGCCACCCACTAGTGTGGATGAACAAGAAGCTTAGGTATTTGAAGTTATCAGTGTGAGAGAATTGAATTGATGGCAAAATAAGGTAGTTTATTCAGAGTAAGTTGAGACTAGTAGCTAGTGCTGTGAAAGTGAGACTCAAAGAGAAAGGAAAGGCCATGCATTAGAAGATTTACTGAGTTGAAAGGAGGTTAAATGAAAGTAAGAATTGAGAGATCTGAAGGAGTAAATTTTTATAGTAAGAGTTATTAGAATTTTGGAACCCACAGGTGGAACCCAACATGAGGCAATGGAGAAGTGCTGAGGCTCTCAAATGGAGGAAGGTCAAGGCACTGAGAAGTGAGTATTCTATTCTTAATTCTTTTCTCTATTTTTCCTTTCAGTTCACCCTCAGATAACCTCAAACTAGCAAAAAAAAAAAAAATTGTTCAATGACTAAAAAGTGGAAGCTGTGCATTTGGCTCTATTTATTCACTTATTAAATGTTATTTAAGAGTCTTTGGGAATTATCTATGTTTTCTCATGATAAAAAATGACTGTGAAAAAAAGCATTTGGGATAGTAAATTCATAAATGTACTAACTCTATCAATTTGTATAGGAATACAGAAATAACTGTTGCTCTAACTGTAGGTATAGAGTGTGGTGTTACTTTACTAATGCAATTCATTGTATGAGCATTCATTTTCCTAAAGCTGGAGTGTTCTCTTTTTGTTCCTTAAGGCAATAATATCAGAAGAAAATTGGCATCAGTTTCCCTTTCTTAAAATATATTAACATATGAAAAAGAGATTGAGAGGAGACTAAAGATTTATGAGACTAGAAAGATTTATAAAAGATCAGCAGGAAGTAAATAGTACTAAAATAAGCCCTTTAATAAAAAGAGTCCTCTTAGTCTTTCTAGCCTTTTGAGTCCAATTCTTTGTGACTCATCCTAGTGATTCCTTCAAGGGTAAGTTATTGTACCCTGGACACACAACTGAATGGCTCTGGGTCAGGAAGTACTCATAATATAGAAAGTTCTACACCACATGTTATACATTTCTAAGTTTTTAGGTAGTCTTCTTCCGGTCATATAGGTATCTACTATATTGCAGTTCTCCTCAGGTTATGGAACTTTGCCTATAGATACTGTGGGGTTATTTACAAAATATCACATAGAATAGTAAAACTTAGCAATAGTACTCCTGGAAAATAATAACACATTTCCTGATTTTTTTTTTAACAAATGAGGCTTACATTTTAATTTTCACAATAGAGGGAAATAAGCTACTCTAATTTAACCCATTCTTAGGTTATCTTTCCGTATCTAGTTTGAGAAGGAATTGCTCACCATATACAATCAGCATTGATTTCAAAATTGGGAGAGTTCCTGTTGTTGACACATTTCACAGGGTATCTGTAAGAATTTATGTATGAATTGGTACACAAGTTTATGTCCTTGATGAATGAGTAGGGAATAACTGGAACGATATTGAAAGACAGAAAAGTGGAATAGTAGAGGGTAGTAGAGAGATGACAAGACTCTCAAAGAAAGATATTTTGTAGAAAATGTAATATTCTGAATGTAGGAAGTTAAAATATTATAAACCCTACTCTACACTTCATGACACATAGGGTACAATATTTAATATAAGCATAGAGAAATAAGTTTAGATAAATAATAATAATGACATTAATACTAATTTTACGCTTGGCACTGTGCTAGGAGATTAGCGCTTATCTCTTAAATTCACCAACACTAATGAATTAAGTGTTATCATTATCTGTATTTACAGATTAGGAACCAGAGGCTCTTAGATTCTGTTGGCTGCCAAGATACAAGGGCAAAAAAGTGACAAACTTGACAGGCAAATGCAGGAAGTGTGCCCACTAGCTGATTTACTTACCTTTATGTTACTACTATCAGTCACTATGCCAAGCATTCCATTTAATTACCAGTATTTGAAATAAAAATATGTAAAAATGTAAAGTTTATGTAGATAGATAACTAAAATTATAGACATATGACATTGGTCCTGAATTTATATTATTTCTTCTTGGCATAAGATTTTTTTTTTTTTTTTTGGCATAAGATTTGAAGGAGATTAGGTATTAAATGTTCCTTCTAGATTTGCTCAATATCCACATTTGTGGGATGGCTTTTTAGAGATTAGAAGTGCAGTTTCATAGACTGATTCTCTGACTGATCTTGAAAATCCATTAATGACATAAATTCTATTAATTCTACATACTCATTGAATGAGAAAACTGGACCCAGACACATTTTAGGTTTGAAAAATTCAATAAGAATAGAATGTTTTCCAATTTTGCCAACTGCATTTTATAAAATCTCCATACATGTAAATACACACACACACACACACACACACACACATACACATACACACACACACACATATATATATATATATATATATACATATGAAAGTAAATTTAGATTCTGTCTGTTTTTTCCCTTGCATTTCCATTCTCACCCTTTGATTTATGGATTGAAAAAGAGCCACAAGGACATTGCAAGAGAAAATATCCTCTTGGTTTTCCTGGTTTGGAACAGAAGTTAAAGTATAGTAAATCTCATGAGAAAGTCTGCTTTGTGACATTTACAGCTCAATTTTACTGATTCAGAAGGTTTGAATAAGCTTCAGATAAGCATCCAAACTTATCCAGGGTGAACTTGAATTCTGAAACTTCTAAAGCTCCGTCATTGGTAATCTGACCTTACTTGTGAAGATGCCAGCCATAGCATCCCAGTGGAAATCCTGGTTTGCCATTGTACCTCACAGTCAAGGATGAATAAGGTCATGTATTCGCCACTTTATTAAAAATATGACATAAGAGCAGGCTGAGAGGAAAACTCCTTAAGAATCAATGATGGAAAGAAGTGGGAAGATGTCTTAATAATGACTAGGTAGTATAAGGTCATGCAATTCATCTAGTACATTTCAAAACTATTTATTAGATAAAGTAATAATGATACCAATTAGTTAAATGTAATTTTGTCAACAGAATTGATATTTTTATGTGTACAGACCAGTAATGTCAGTAGATCAGTACTTGGAAGAGCAGATATGCACAATAATAAAATAATATACACACTAAAAATTATTTAATTTTACACATGCAGATAATTTCAATGAATATTAAATTAAAATACTTAATGGAGCCTCTCTCTAATATAAATGTATATATGTAATTTACAGTATCCTTTGCATAAGAATGTTTCAGAACAAGTTGAGGGGCAGTTTGGTTAGGAGTAATTAAATATTTGTATAAAATTTGAGGTTTATGTCCACCTTTGTAATGGTCTTCACAACTGAACTTATTTAAAACCCTCTCAACAGAGAAAAGTCAACTGATAAAGCTGTTTCAAATTTAAGTTCTTAAACTTTGGTACAGCTGAATGAAAAATAATTTCTTTATTTTTGATTTTCTGCCTTTAAGTTCATGTAAGAGTAAGAAATAAAAAGAGTAAACCATCCACAATGGCTTAGTATGTCTCTTTTAATTACATTTTTTCCCATATACTAATTAGTTTTCTAAAAGTTGCGTAGACTAATCTCAGGAGCTCAGAAACAATTTTCAGTACCACACTTTTATTAAGCTCAGTCTACTGTATGCAACTTTTAAATAGATTTATAGGAATTATCAAGTGAAGAACAACTTAATGTGTGCATGTTCTTGTCTCTTTATTTTCTCTTTGAAGGAAAATCTTAGAATCCTGCTATTGTTTTCTTCCTAGTGTAGCAGACTAACATCTGTGCAGTTACACAAACCTGCAAATTATTTTTTTTTTCTTGTGAGCTAATTGCTTCAAAATTATAGTGGAAAAAGATTTCAAAATCTAAATATAAAGCAATGATGGGCAAAATTAAACAGTAAACATTCTGATTAATATATAAAATTTAATGAGTGTGTTTGATAGAAAATCTTGAAAATAATGCAAGGATATAGAACTGTTGGCAAATATTTACTTTAATTAATGAATTTCTGTAATTGATAGTTGTATTTCACATTAAATGATTATTATTTAACCCACATTCATTTTCTTTTCTGCTTTATAAATGAGAATACCCTTAGGAATCTGAAGAAAAGTAAAACTGAGTTGAATTATGCTCCTTTCACAGACTAAGGAAAAAAATGAAAACATACAAGTTTAAATAACAGTATTATTTTGATATATTTGAAACAGAAAAAGTCAACAAAAAACTGTAGTCCTTGGAACAAACTCACTTGTGGGACTTTTACTGTCTGGACCATGAATATTAGTTAGATGTCATCTTCTATCGTTTCTTGTCTCCAATTTCAAGTTTTCAATAACGAACTGTCTGTACTCACCCACACAAATGTGCCCATACAGAAGTATTTTTCTAGAATGTTCCTTTGCCTTTCTGTCCCAGCTAGTCTTACTGTACATATTATTTCCTTCCAAATGATTTCTTCAAATCTTTAAGCCACTTTGTAAATAATTTTTATACAGCTGACTTTTCCTTGTTTAAGATTTCCTGTCTTCTGGATATGGAGTGGTCTTTTTAAAACACAAGTATAGTCATACTTTACTTATAATTAAACAAAGTGGTAACAAACTGGAAACCACTTGAATATTCATAAAGGAATGGTTTAATTAATTATGCTAATTATCTAATGTGGAACAGCATGCCACTATTTAATAAAATGGTCTAGACATTACTTAAGTATTAACTATTTACCTGGAATGATAGTTATAATATTTCATTAAATGATGAGCACCAAGTACAGAGCAATAAGTGTAATATTAATTTTTTAAAACAAACATATGTGTGTTTATGAGCATTAAAAAAAAAGTTAGAAAATATATTCACCAGGTGGTGGTTACCTTAGAAAACAGAGTGTGAATGGTAGGTATGGAGTTAGGGTATTATTTTGTCTTCCATGTACAGAAGACAAGTAACCTCTAAACCTAAAGAAAAAGTTCTACATAAATTATTCAAAGACTACAACTTGCGATCTGAGATTTTCAAGGCACCATTACAGAATAAAAACAAAGAAAACCATACCTGGGCAGATCATAGTCAAGTAATATAAAACTGAAGATTAAAAAGTAAATATCTTAAAAGCAACCAGAGACAAAAAGACATTACATAGAGGACGTAAAGATAATGGCTGAATTTTCACTAGACAACATGTATAACAGAAAATGGTAGAATCACAACTTTAATGTGTTGAAAGGGATCAGAGTCCTGTCATTGAAAAATTCTATATCCTACAAACGTATCCTTTGGAAATGAAGGTAAAATAAAGGCATTTTCCTATAAAGGAAAAGTGAGATAATTCTTTGCTGGCAAATCTGCACATAAGAAGTACTAAATGAAGGGATTTCGGCTAAAAGAAAATAGCCAGATGAAAACTCAGATCTATAAGAAAGAGTAAAGAACACCCAAAATGGTAAATATTACATAGTGATATGCATAATGTAGATTTTTTCTCTATTCTTAAAAATATAGTACTGCTTTCAGAAAGAATTATAATATTGTATTAGGTTTGTAACATATGTTGATGTAATATGTATGACAAAGTACTATGAATAGAGCATATTAAAACTGCTTTTGCAAGTTTCTTACATTTTACATGAAATAGTACAGTACTAACGTTAAATATATTATGATAAATTAAAGATGCATATTATGATTCTGAGAGCAAAATCTAAAAGAAATTGCCTAAGTGTAAAGCTAAGAGATATGAAAATGAAATAACAAAATTATGTTAAGCTCTGAATATAAGTCTATAAAATATCTTTTTAATATCAAATAAGTAATAGATATATCATGCTTCTCATTAGAATCTCATGAATAATATTATGTACCATTCATTGTGATGTTTCATTAATATTTCCATAAAGAGCCAAGAAAAACTGCATAGAAATTTAAAGTACAAAGGCAAACTTTATAAAAATATTCCATTTTTCTCAAAGTAAATATACTATATTATTTTAAAATAATATAAGTATATAAATTGTATAAAACAAAGTCAAAATTAAAAATTATTATTTTTTTCCAATCTCCCCCCAGAGATCATTGCTTTAACTGTTTGGCAAAAGGGAGGGTTCCTTATGACTTCACAATATACATGGTAGAAGATCCACAGAAAAGACTGGGATAACACAAGAAAATATACGTGTTTAAGAACAGAGGGAATATTATGGAATAAGAGAAGGGAAACACAGGTTGTCATTCAGGATATGATGAAAGAAGTTGCCACTTAACACTTTAAAAATCAGCCATTCGGCCCATAAGGAGATATGGTTCCTATTGGATTTCAAGGGATAGTGTACTTGCCAATAAAGCAAGAGCAGAAGGCACCCATAGACTGATCCTAGGAAAAGGTGAAATAACCAATGTGTTATAGTTATGCTCTATCTGTGGGACACCATATCATGAATTTAAATTTGTTGGAATGGTAGCTAACTCAAAGGAGTTACTCAAATTAAATATAGGTTGAAATAATGTGATTTTGTCAAAATGAAATTGTTTCTTGTTAGCTTGTTGTAAATATCAAATATTTTTAAAAAGATAAGTTCAAGTCTCTTGATTATGTCTCATCTCTCCATTTGATTTTTAAGTGTTCTTATAATCATAGTGCCTTATTGACATTATTACTAAACATAAGCGTTTTAACTTAAACATTCAACCCTTAGTAGTTATATTTCTTTTTTTTACAATAGCATAATAATAAATAAAATGTGCTTACTCAATTTAAATTGATAATACTGGAATAGAGAGAAATTGAGTGATAAGATTGAATTCTAGAGGAATACATACAAAAATAAATTTATTTTATTACTTTAAGAATCCAAGAAGTAGCAACAAAAATGGAATAAACTATGATAATAATAGAAAGATTAACAGCTAGTCCCACATTCCTTCTTATCAGACATATGATCTCTCTAGGTTTCAGTTTTTTGTTTTCTAAGACAGAGGTGAGAAGTTTCAAAGGAGAGAGACCCTTACAAGAGATTGGGATTGGTAAATCCATAGTACACACACCTTCCTATCCTGTGTCCAGGACAGACACTGTTAATTGATGATTATATTTTTCATTGTTAAGTTTCAATAGTGACTCAAACTTTCCATACAATGCTCTGGGCCATCAGTATCAATTATTTAGAGTTCCCAATAAAGATGAAACTTGTTGTTTATTGCTGAGATGACTTTTATAGTCTCTTTATTGTCTCTTCAATAAAGGTGTCAGTTCAAACACTTTATTATTCTCATTTTATAGAAGCTACCATCATTATTGTTTAAAAGTGATCTATTGAGATGTATTCAACTGGCCAGCATCCCAGTACCAGGACATGAGTTCGATTCAGGTTGATCCAGATTAAAAGTCTATGTTCTGACTTAACTACCTATGATGTGATTTTATGCGTCAACCTGACTGGACTGAGAGGCACCCAGATAGCTGGTAAAACATTTCTGAATGTGTCTGTGAGGGGGTTTCTGGAATAGATTAGCATTTGAATTGGTAAACTAAGTAAAGAGATCACTCTGACCAATGTGGATGGGCATCAAACAATCCATTCAGGGTCTGAATAGAACAAAAGGTGATAGAAGGGCAAATTCAATCTTTCTTTGAGTAGAGACATCCATCTTCCCCTGCCTTCAGACATAGGCATCTTGGTTCTCAAGACTATGGTCTCGGATTTAATTACACCACTGGCTTTCCTGGTTCTCCAGCTCGAAGACTGCAGATCATGAAACTTCTTGGTCTTCATAATTGTGTGAGCCAATTATAAATAAATATATTTATTAATACTTGGAGATATCTAGACAGATGATCCCTGACTTAATGATCTTTCAACTTTATGAAGATGCAAAAATGATATGCATTTAGTAGAAACTGTACTTTGAATTTGATGTTTTCCTGGGCTAGCAATATGCATTATGCTACTCTCATGATGCTGGGCACTGGCAGTGAGCTGCAGCTACCAGTCAGCAATGTGATCGCAATAGTAAACAAATGATACACTCAAACCCATTCTGTACCCATATAACCATTCTGTTTTTCACTTTCAGTACAGTATCCAATAAATTATGTGAGATATTCTTTTCTTTGAAATAGGCTTTGTGCTAGATAATTTTGCCTGACGGTAGGCTAATGGAAATGTTCTGAGCATGTTTAAGGTAGGTTAGGCTAAGCTATAATGTTCAGTAGGTTAGGTGTATTAAATGCATTTTTGACTTACAATATTTTCAATTTATGATGGCCTTATTAGAATGTAACCCTCTCATAAGTCAAGGAAGATCTGTATATCTCCTATTGGTTCTGTTTCTCAGGAGAATCTTGACTAATATACTATCCATTTTACCTTCTTTAAGTAATATAAAGTTTAGAATGACCCAAGATAAAATTAAAGTCATGATGCTATTTTTTTCTTATGTCTGAAATCATGGAAATATTCATGGTAATCTTTGAATATGTACTCTCTTTAAAAAGAATGTCCTAAGTAGAATTATATTTCCTTCTTTTTAAGGGTTGTTTCTGTTTACAATTCAACTCTATTACTGTCTGTTCACAACATTCTAATATTCCTCATCCTTTCCAGTTGACCTTGCTATATGTCACTTGAGGGTTTGGAGCAACACAAAACTAATCCTCTTTTTCATCTTCTGCAAGTGTTTACAGGTAATAGCACTAATAGCCTCTATGCTTCATTAAGTAATATATTATATTTAATTTTCTCTACAAATTCATGTGATAGGAGCCATTAGCTGTCTTCTGAGTCTTTCATAATTGGGAGTTCAAACCATCAATAATACACTAACGTGACTGATTTTCACAAAGCTGTGATCACAATTCAGATTTCCAAATCAGGGGACATGATTATTTTTAATGACTTAATAATTAATTTAAGTAACAATGAGCACTTTTGTTGGTTTTCCTGCTGTAAGTCTTTTCCTCTTAAAGTTTTTTTCTATACCCTACACAGACATTGATATTCCAGAATCATTTTTCATTACTGAAAAGTCAATTTAGAAAGGCATGAAGTATTAGGGTTAATTTTCTCTTCTCAACTCTTATCTAAAGCAGGTATCTACTTTAAAGGTTCCAGCCAGTTTCTCTGGCTTCTGCATGAATATTTTGGCTAGCTGGGAGTATGAATTCTGCAAAGCAATTTATTTTCTATTGTAGAGTTCAAATTAATAGATAGTTTTGGTTTTTATTAATTTGAATCTCCATCTGCTTTTGGAAACTGCTTTTGAGTATTCCATTTTTATCAATCCCTCCTCTAGTCAAAAATTTGCTGACATTTGTTTAGAAGTCTTTTCCACAGTGCCCCCTCCATAGGTTTCTTTTTTAAAAGTATTCACATTTACATGGGATTTTTGTGTAATTTATTACTCACGAGTTCTTAGTATTTTTAGGTAAATTATAGTTGGTCTCAGTTTAAATTTGGATTAGAGAGAATAAATAATTCATAATGATATTCAGATGATTTCTTTTCATACATGCTATACAAAACATGTTAAAGAAAGGGTAGGTAATTCTCAAACTCTATCTTCTACAAGTCTGGGGGAAGGTGGAGAGAAAGAGATGCTGATTGAGTTTCAATTCGTTTTTTTTTTTTTTTTTTTTTTTTTGCAACCCATTGCTCCATTTCAATAACAAGCTTTTGCAGCCATTGCCTTTGGTGCAAAGTTTCAAGCATTTTCATAATTTTTCTGTAACTCCAATAGTAAACATTAAACCTTAAAGGTAAGAAGAATTATAAAATATTTTGTTTTTGTAAAAAGCCTTTTTAGTATTTAATGTATATAAAGGAAGGTGTACTAAAGAAAACTTGATGGATGGTGAGAGTTTCTAAATGTGTCTAGGTTTTTTTTATTAATTGATATAAGATTAACATACTTGAATAATACTCTTCACTATAAGGGCTGTAACTTCTAAGTATATACACATATATGTTATATACACATATATTTTAGTACAAAGTTGTTAAACATATGGGCTAGAATGAAAAGAAGTCAATTTTAACCCATATTTTAATATTCATTTGCTGTGTCTTTGTGTCACTGTATTGGACAGTTTACCTGAGAAGATGAGAGAACACTGAGAGAAAGTAATATACGAGGAAAATTGGTTCTACTCTAAATTAATGATTAACGACTCCAATAGACTATCAAAAATGTTTGGCAATCCTACTATATTTCTCATTTAGTTTAATCTCCCATTTTCCATAACATTTATTTCAAATTTTATTTACTAAATTTCCCCTTTTCTCCTCCTTATTCCCAATAGATAATCGAACCTCTGAATTTACAAAAAACATTATTTATGTAAGACCTAATTTAAAGAAGCAGTGAGATGAGGGATATTTACCTATGCTTGTACCCATCTTAACGTCCTTCTCTCCTGCCTTAATATTGCCTTCACTCCAACTAAACTAAGTCCATTAATATATGGCATGCCCCATGCCCCTTTTCTGCTTTATACAGTAGCTAACATGTCATCAAAGTCAGGGAGAGAATGAGGTTTTTCTCCTCTGAAACGGCAAAGAGTAGGCGTTTAGGATAGGTTGTGAGGCAGTATACATAGTAGATGAAGGGCTCCAGAAGAAAAAATGTGAGGTTTTTGATCAAATTTTACCCACAAATGTTATGCAGAATAAATGTAGTAAAAATTTTCAAGATGTTACAATGCTAGGAATTCTCACTTTGGTGTACTCCAGTTACTAATGTCTCCTAATAAGTGATACACAGATCTCAATCCATATATCCAATTGGGTTCACAGAGTTTGGATAAGAGCTATATTCTAGGCCTCCCTTTTTCTTATTCCACCAACTTCACTAGAGGGATAAGTCTCCCACTTGCATGTTCAAAAACTGAGAGTATTCCTTTCTCCAACACTCCCTGAGAAGGTATCTCCTGTACAAGGCTCAAACTTTCTAATGTGTTTTGTGAGAAATCCCTATAAGTCTTCATGTATTGACTTGCATTAAAAAAAAAAAAAAATTCCTCTAGGAGAGAATTACCTAATTTCCTGGCCTAGAAGTTGCAGTGGTGGTTCTGACAATTTTTGGGCAATGACTCCCTGCAACTTGTTAGAGAAATTGAGCTTTACAGAAAACAATAATAAACTGATTTGGATGTCCAGGTGGCCCTGAACTGCTCCTTACTGAGAAATGAAACTTCACTTCTTAGCAATTAAATAAACTTGTAATAGTAAACTCCTAGAAAATGGCACAACTTGTTTACTTGGTAGAAAAATCTCACACTGTGAGGAATATTTTGATATGATGAATTTGTTTTTATTCTCATCTTTGTATTAATAGGAAGTAGTGGAAATATTTTTTAAATGGGTTATTCTTATTTAACCTAACAAATAATACAGATTAAAAAAAAACTTTATCAATACATTGATAAAGACATTCAGAAAATCAAAATTACAGACTCTAGCATCTAATCAAATATCAATAGATATAACAAAAAGCAAAATCATCGAGATAAAATTCAGTCCTTAGAAAACTAGGAATAAGAAATTAGCACAGATGTTAAAACTGCTGTTAAAAACTATTTACAAGTACTTAAAGGAAAAAATGAACATAATGAGCAAACAAATGGAAAATATAAAACAAGACTCAAGTAAAACTCCTAGAGGTAAAACATATGATATCTGAATTTAAAATCTTACTGCATATGACAGTGGATTAAACACTGCATAAAGAAAGTATCGGGGAATTTAAAAACATAGCAATGAAATGTATTCAGATTGAAACAGAGAAAGAAAAATGACTGAAAAAAAAAGCTTTTAAAAAAAGAGCCTCAGTGATCTGTAGATTGATTTTGAGTGATCTAACACATGAGTGTAGGTGCTTATAAAAATACTGAGTGAGGGCTTCCCTGGTGGCGCAGTGGTTGAGAGTCCGCCTGCCGATGCAGGGGACATGGGTTTGTGCCCCGGTCTGGGAAGATCTCACATGCCGCAGAGTGGCTAGGCCCATGAGCCATGGCTGCTAAGCCTGCGCATCCGGAGCCTGTGCTCCACAATGGGAGAGGCCACAACAGTGAGAGGCATGCGTACCGCAAAAAAAAAAAAAAAAAAATACTGAGTGATACTTTCCCAAATTCATTGAAAAATATGTCTACAAATACATAAATATCAAGGAACTCATTCAAAAAAGAAATTAAAAAATTCTGCAACAAAACATATCACAATAAGATTGCTTTAAAAACAAGTGATAAAGTCTTTAAAGAAATGAAAAATAGATTTTTTTTTGTACAGAGGAACACATATAGGGATGACTCCAGACTATGCAAACCAGAAGACAATACAACAAGTTTCTTAGAGTGATGAAAGAAAAAAAAAAATACTGTCAACAGAGAATATTATATCCAGTGAGAATATCCTTTAAAGCAAAGAAAAATATTTCCAAAAATAAAAGCAAAGAGAATTTGTCACCAATAGTTCTGCAATTCAATATATGTTAAGGAAAAGTAGGATTTTAAGATTTTTTAAATAATAAATGTTGAAAAAAAAAAAAAGATTCTCAGGCCAAAGGGAAATGATACCAGATAGAAATAGAGATTGACACAAACAAATGATGATTGGACATGTTGAGTATGTTAATAAATATAAAATAATTGAAAAAATTAATTAAAATGATTTATAGAACACTCCATTAAAAAAGCTAACATATTATTTTCAAATATTAATAGAGCATTCAACAAATTAAACCATAAAATGAGTCATAAAACATGTATCAACAAATTTTAAACATTTAAAAAATCATATAAAGGATGTTTCTCTCCATAATGTTATTTAATTACAAAATCTCTAGAAAAACCCGAGACATTTTAAAATAAATAAACCTTTACCACCACCACAACCATAACTTTTAATTGCAAAATCACAGGGAAATTAGAAAGTATTTTGAAACTGAATGAAAATGAACACATAACCTATTCAAATTTAGGGATGCAGCTAAAGTGGTTTTCAGGGAAGATTAGTTACTTCAAATGCCACAAATTATTACTCTTATTCAAATGCTTTCAAATTAGAGAGATAAAATTATTAAATACATTGTGTAAACACCCATCTTAATATGTCAGAAGAAGGAGACAAATTAACCCTTAATTAAGGAAAAAAAAGGAAATAGTACAGATAATAATGGAAATCAATGAAACAGAAATAGTAGATAATGTCAACAAAATCCAGCTTTCATCTGAGCTTTCATATCAACTTGCATAGATATGGGGCAGAAAGCAAAGTGAGAGGGTTGAGTTTTATAAGCTATTAGACCAAATTAGTGTTAGCCTCTCTATTACAAATGGACAACTTCCTTGAAAGAAAGAAATTACCCAAAGTGACTCAAGAAGAAATAGGAAGTCTGATTACCATTATGGCCCTAATATAATTTAATTCCTAATTAAATCTTTCCCACAGTGAAAACTCTTGGCCAGATGGTTTACCTTGTCCACATAAACATCTGTTTTCCACACAGATTTATTGATCAAAGCAAAGGATTCCTTTAAGTAATACCAAAAAGAAAACAATAGGAAAGCAGCCATTTAACTGATCTCCTATGTCTCAAGTACTGTTCAGAATAATTTGCTCTCCAATCCTTTTAAACTATACAGATTTGCCAAAATTGAAACCCAGCAGTCTAGATATTGTAAATGAAATTTCTGCTGAGATCAGTGTAAGCCTTTGGTCTGATTAAAAGCACTGTGGTTTTAGTCCACTTTATTTGCTATCAACAGACATAGTTATCAATTATGGACTGCATCTGCTTGCTTCTTTATCAGTCACTACATGGTGAAAACCTTGGCTTCTTATACTCCACAGTAACTGAGGTGGATTCTAGGCCTCACCATATCAAAATTTGACCTCTTTTGATCAAGAAAATAGAAATCAAGACAATAGAAATAGTGCAATAATCAAAATATTGATATCAGATTGCATCTTGGATACCATTAACTCCAAAGCTTTCAATGTTGGGCTTTCAGTTAAATTTAGGTCCAGATGTTTTTGCTCTGATAATAACAAAAACAAAACAAAACTTGGCACAATTCTAGTTAAAGTAAGTTGAAGGGGTGTTTGTATTTCATTAATTCTTCATGAAAAATATGTGAAGTTTTAAATGCTAGTCTCAAGTTTTAGAAGTAATAGAAATAGTGAAAAAGATTTCCTGAAGGGTAAGACATTGATATGGTATTTGATTTAGTCATGGATCTAGGAGAAGTTCTATGTTCTATCACCAAGAAGTGAAATTCACCTTTGTGAACTGGAAGCAAGAAAAACAGATAAGCCATCATTAGAGGATTTTTCAGGAATCCAAGATTCATAGTATGACCCCACTAAATACGTATCACAAGAGATTATTAAATCTGCAGTGATTTTCTTACATAGTAGTGGAGTAATAAGGAAAGACTAAATTAAGTTCCACACACTCTGTTTAAGAACCAGAGAAGTTATTCAACATAGTTTTGGAAGTTTTAACCACAGCAATCAGAGAAGAAAAAGAAATAAAAGTAATCCAAATCAGAAAAGAAGTAAAGCTGTCACTGTTTGCAGATGACATGGTACTATACATAGAGAATCATAAAGATGCTACCAGAAAACTACTAGAGCTAATGAATGAATTTGGTAAAGTAGCAGGATACAAAATTAATACACAGAAATCTCTTGCATTCCTATACACTACTGATGAAAAATCTGAAAGTGAAATTAAGGAAACAATCCCATTTACGATTACAAGAAAAAGAATAAAATACCTAGGAAGAAACCTACCTAAGGAGACAAAAGACCTGTATGCAGAAAATTATAAGACACTGATGAAAGAAATTAAAGATGATAGAAACAGATGGAGAGATATACCATGTCCTTGGATTGGAAGAATCAGCATTGTGAAAATGACTAGACTACCCAAAGCAATCTACAAATTCAGTGCAATCCCTGTCAAACTACCAATGGCACTTTTCACAGAACTAGAAAAAATTTTTTCACAATTTGTATGGAAACACAAAAGACCCCAAATAGCCAAAGCAATCTTAAGAAAGAAAAATGGAGCTGGAGGAATCAGGCTCCTTGACTTCAGACTATACTCTAAAGCTACAGTAATCAAGAGAGTATGGTACTGGCACAAAAACAGAAATATAGATTAATGGAACAGGATAGAAAGCCCAGAGATAAACCCATGCACATATGGTCACCTTATCTTTGATAAAGGAGGCAAGAATATAAATGGAGAAAAGACAGCCTCCTCAATAAGGGGTGCTGGGAAAACTGGACAGTTACATATAAAAGAATGAAATTAGAACACCCCTAATGCCATACACAAAAATAAACTCTAAATGGATTAAAGACCTAAATGTAAGGCCAGACACTATAAAACTCTTAGAGGAAAACATAGGCAGAACACTCTATGACATTAATCACAGCAAGATCCTTTTTGACCCACCTCCTAAAGGAATGGAAAAAAGAACAAAAATAACCAAATGGGACCTAATGAAACTTAAAAACTTTTGCACAGCAAAAGAAACCATAAACAAGACGAATAGACAACCCTCAGAATGGGAGAAAATATTTGCAAATGAAGCAACTGACAAAGGATTAATCTCCAAAACTTACAAGCAGCTCATGCAGCTCAATATCAAAAAACAAACAACCCAATCCAAAAATGGTCAGAAGACCTAAATAGACATTTCTCCAAAGAAGATATACAGATCGCCAACAAACACATGAAAGGATGCTCAACATCACTAATCCTTAGAGACATGCAAATCAAAACTACAATGAGGTATCATCTCACACCGGTCAGAATAGCCATCATCAAAAAATCTAGAAACAATAAATGCTGTAGAGTGTGTGGGGAAAAGGGAACCCTCTTGCACTGTTGGTGGGAATGTAAATTGATACAGCCACTATGGAGAACAGCATGGAGGTTCCTTAAAAAACTAAAATTAGAACTACCATATGACCCAGCAATCCCACTACTGTGCATATACCCTGAGAAAACCATCATTCAAAAAGAGTCTTGTACCACAATGTTCATTTCAGCTCTATTTACAATAGCCAGAACATGGAAGCAACCTAAATGTCCACTGACAGATGAATGGATAAAGAAGATGTGGCACATATATACAATGGAATATTACTCAGCCATAAAAAGAAACGAAATTGAGCTATTTGTAGTGAGGTGGATGGACCTAGAGTCTGTCATACAGAATAAAGTAAGTCAGAAAGAGAAAAACAAATATCGTATACTAACACATATATATGGAATCTAAAACGGAAAGAAAAAAAAGGTTCTGAAGAACCTAGGGGCAGAACAGGAATAAAGACGCAGACATAGAGAATGGACTTGAGGATACGGGGATGGGGAAGGGTAAGCTGGGACAAAGTGAGAGAGTGGCATGGACATATATACACGACCAAATGTAAAATAGATAGCTAGTGGGAAGCATCCGCCTAACACAGGGAGATCAGCTCGGTGCTCTGTGACCACCTAGAGGGGTGGGGTAGGGAGGGTGGGAGGGAGATGCAAGAAGGAGGAGATATGGGGATATATGTATATGTACAGCTTATTCACTTTGTTATAAAGCAGAAACTAACACACCATTGTAAAGCATAATTGTAAAGCAATTATACTCCAATAAAGATATTAAAAAAAATTAAAATGAACACAGAATCCAAAAAGAAAAGAACCAGAGAAATCTAATAATTTAAATATACTTCCCTTAAAATGTTTATATTTAAGAAGTGGCGTTTAAACAGTTAAACTTTAGTTGTCAAGCAATGAAGTTTTCTTAGAGACCCAGGCCATGACAAAAATAGTAATTAAAAAAAACACTAGTGAATGATTATGTGCATAGAGTATTTATAATTTATATGTGATATATACCCCGAATAAAGTAGGTTCCAGAGATGGCAAGGCAGAGTTAAGAGTGAGAAAGTTCAGAAATGTGTTTCTCAATTGGCATGCCCTATAGGAATGAATATGGAGCGTCTGTCTAGGAGAAGCTGTAGTTTTTCCTTTCTGTCATTGAACAAAGCACACTCTGCATAAAGCCTATAGGACTCCTCTGCTGCTAACTGTGCTCCTCTTATTTGCAGTATGACAGATTATTGGCTTCTGCGGAAATGGCTGAAGTCTCTACTTTTAATGAAAGCAATCTTATTATTTCTCTAGAGTTTTATTAACTTTCAGACATAGATAAATGTAAAGACTTAATCACACAGTGTATCATGTTTAGTACATGCTTTTGATTTCAACAGTTTCTCAGGGAGGATAAATTATTTTAAGAAAGGCAGCCTATAAGCAATGATTATCAAAAACCTATCTTTAATCATTTGTTACATGATATTTAATATAGTAATAATTCATGTCAAATTGTATATGACCCCAATTGACAGTTAATGATAATGTGATATATAAATACGTTAAATAATATTGAAACTAATACCTGAGACTGGATTTTTTTCTTATCAATTAAAAATTCCACGAGGACACATGAATTACGCAGCTTTGAATCTAGTACATTTGAGTGTTTCCTGGGGCTAGATCAGCCTTTAGTATGACCCTGATTTAATAACCATATTGACAAAAAGCTAAATTATTTTACAGAACTGTTGAAAGTAGAAGCAAAGATGACTATGATAGAGCTTTTAACTCAGGTGTGTGCTCAAAATTTGAAATGTAGCAGGAAGAGTTGAAGGAGCAGTTTAAACGTAACATTAGGCAACTGTATCTAATTAGGGCATTACTAAAATGTAAGTTCAAATTTGGACAGAAATAATTTTCTAAATGTTTCTTTCAAAAATATAATTTATTTTTTTATTCTGTGAAAGAAATATTTGTGGCAACATATTTTTGAGTACTGATTTTAATTGCTTTGTAGAAACAGCCGTATTTGTTCTTGCTAGGAAGTTTGCTATGCTGATGTTGTATTTAAAACATTATTAAAATGTCAAGATTTTGAAAGTGAATGTACCAACACTAATGTAGTACTCTAAAGAATGTTTTTTCCCCAAGAAGGGATATTTAGAATAGATTTACTAGAAGTTGTTAAAACCAGTGTGAAAATTAAAATATGATAAATATGCAACAATGATTATTATGATTATTAGTGCAGAGGACGGCCTGATTAAGCGAGTAAATGCAATGCTTTAAATGGATAGATAATGTACAGGCAACAACCTGCAAAAATGATGATGCTTACTTTTTATTTATGAAAAAAATTGATTAGGTGAAAAGAACAGATTCCATATTAGGTAATGATTTATATAAAATGGATATAAGTATGTTATACAATCTTGTATTATATAATGGATTCCATTAATATTTCACATTCACTTAACACATACTATATATGTCAGACATTTTACTAAGTACTAAAACAAGATGAATAGGAGAGTTTTTTTCCCTTAAGATGATTACTTTTTGATAGGAAAGGTAAACCTAAATCATATAAATAAATATGTATCTGTTCACTCATATGATAAGTGTAGAATTAAATATTTGGATTATTATAAATATTTACATCATGGAAAAGTATACCAAAATAAAGGACCTCTGAATCAACAAAATTCAAAATTTTCTGTACATTCATAAAGAATAATATAGACCTACATTTAATCAAATTGCTACATATATAGCCATTATAACTACAATTGTTTTTTAGCGTTGATTATCAGTCTCTTTTTTACTCCTCCTAGACAGAGGTTACTGTGGACTGTTTGGGATGATGTTGGTGTTTTGCTCCTTCTTTTCTCATGTCTGTTCATGTGTTTCAAGTCTGTGCACTGCCAATATTGATTTCTGAATATCCGTTGGTGTGTAAATGACTTGAATCATAGCAGATATAATTCTTAATTATGTTTAGAGTTGCTTAACTTTCAATCTTTGCAGTGCAAAGTTCGTATCACACACTCACACACAGACACACTCATATTTCTTTCCTTCTATTTTGCTGATTTTAGGATGGAAAACTGGCCCATCCTCTTTTGGCCGTAATGGCTGGATTGAAAGTAGATATTACAGTGTTGTGCTTTGCTTTGTTCCGTTTTTTGTTTTTTTAAAAATTGAATTATTAGATGTTGCTCTTGAGGATTTATATACTGGGTATATGGTTCTGAGGAGATCTCTGTAGGAAACAGATTTCTGCTAGGATTAATTTTAAGCCCACCAAATTTCATCATAGAATAAAAGGCTTTCAACTAATACTGCTGTTCCACGAACAATTCAACCAAATTTTTTTTTTCTACTTAACATCCCTTACATGTATCTCTTTACTACCTGACTTTAGGTTTACTAATTGAATTAGCTGTAATGATAGAATCAAGAACATTCAATTTAGAAAAAGAGGAATAAACTTGAAATAATACATCAGAATCAAATGAAGCCAAACTTTATTTTAAATTATTGCTTAATATTTAATTTTTAGTATAGACCTCCCAGAGGGCTTCAGTTTGGTTCAAGATCATCGCCTACTTGTGGAGTGCCTTTTGTTTTTCTCTATTTTCTTAGTACTTGTTTTAGGTGTTTCAGTAGCCTATGTGGATTTGGAGTCTCATGGGAATATGTTGTGATATCCTGTAAAACTTGCTATTTTATGTTCATTTTAAAGATGACGTAGTAAAGTGCCATTGAAAGTGAAGAAATTCACATCAGGGTAGAAAGTTATTAAAGTACCAGACTTACGTATTTGCCATATATTTCAGATGTAATAACAAAAGAACAGTTTTCCTTCCTTCTTTTTAAAAACTAATTGTTGATTTCTTTTGTACCACTTAACTAAATAATTGTCTTTTAAACTTAATATGAATTTATCAAAGCCAAATTCAAAATAAGTATACCAATGTCAGACCAAGTCTAAAATATTTGAACACTTTTAACACTTTAAGAAGTTTTATTGACTTTGTTGACTCTTGGAAGATTGGCATGTATGTCAGGGTCCAGCATCATGACCATAGCAATTTAGGATCAGGATCATTTCCTTATTTTTAGCATTAAAATGAGGGGATTGGAGGATGTAGGCTATATGTTCTTCTGAAAATCTAAGCTTTCTCTCTCTTAGTCTTCAAAGTTGATTCTGACTCTGCTTCTGGTTTTCCAAAATATGTCATAAAATACTGCAGCAGGAGTGCTCTATAATTCTTTTTTTTTCCAGTTAGTGCTTTATTTTTTCATTCTCCATAGAATGCTGATTTTGTAACATTGATTACAGTCTGATTGATATGTACCATTACAACAAAAGTTTCACTTTATGAAAGATCAGATACGGATACACACATCCCGTCCCATTGGCAGGACCGCCTAGGTCCGGGGAAGGAATTTGCCGACGTACTCGGAACTGTTTCCAAGGTTTTCTCGGGCTCGGGTTTGTGTCGCGGCTGCTGGTCCTGGGAGCCAAGGCAACAGAGATTCTCCCAGCTCGCGAGAGCGCCCCCTTCTCCCACGGCTTCGGGGACCCAGCAACAGCTATGGATCCGGTGTCTGGCTCCCGCAGCCCGGAGTGGGAGGTCTCGGGCTCCGGGGGGAAGCGTCGCAGTTTGTCGAAGAGCCCTAAGCCCAGCAAAACCTCTCGCTCCCCGCGGGGCCGCCGCTCTCGCTCGCACTCTTGCTCTCGGTCCGGGGACCGGAATGGCCTTAGCCATCAACTGAGTGGCCCCAGCCAAGGCTCCCAAAACCAGTCCTACCGCTCCCGCTCGCGGTCAAGCTCTCGAGAGCGGCCCTGCGCGCCGCGGGGAGCCGCTTTCGCTTCTGCCTCCTCCTCCGCCTATTATGGCGGCTACTCACGCCCCTGCGGGAGCGACAAGCCATGGCCTAGCCTCCTGGACAAGGAGAGGGAAGAGAGCCTGCGGCAGAAGAGATTAAGTGAGAGAGAGAGGATTGGAGAATTAGGAGCTCCTGAAGTATGGGGACTTTCTCCAAAGAATCCAGAACCAGACTCTGATGAACATACACCAGTAGAGGACGAAGAGCCAAAGAAAAGCACCACTTCAGCTTCTACTTCAGAAGAAGAAAAGAAGAAGTCTAGTCATTTAAAAGAAAGGTCCAAGAAAAGGAGGAAGAAAAAGTCATCTAAAAGAAAACACAAGAAGTATTCTAATGATAGTGACAGTGACTCTGATTCTGAAACAGACTCCAGTGATGAAGATACAAAAAGGAGAGCAAAGAAAGCCAAGAAAAAGGAAAAGAAGAAGAAACGCAGATCGAAGAAATATAAGAAAAATAAGTCTAAGAAGAGCAGAAAAGATTCCAGTGATTCATGTTCTAAAGAGTCCCAAGAAGAGTTTCTGGAGAATCCCTGGAAGGATCGATCAAAGCCTGAAGAACCCCCAGATTTGATTGGTCCAGAGGCTCCCAAAACACTTGCCTCTCAAGATGATAAACCTTTGAACTATGGCCATGCTCTGTTACCTGGTGAAGGTGCAGCTATGGCTGAATATGTAAAAGCTGGAAAACGTATCCCACGAAGAGGTGAAATTGGCTTGACAAGTGAAGAAATTGCATCATTTGAATGCTCGGGTTACATAATGAGTGGTAGCAGGCATCGCCGAATGGAGGCTGTGCGACTGCGAAAAGAGAACCAGATCTATAGTGCTGATGAGAAGAGAGCCCTTGCATCCTTTAACCAAGAAGAGAGACGAAAGAGAGAAAACAAGATTCTGGCCAGTTTTCGAGAGATGGTATACAGAAAAACTAAAGGGAAAGAGGACAAATAAGGATTTTCTGATTGTTCATCAGACATTTTTAACAACAAAAAAGAAAGTTTGGGTTCCATATATACACACAAAAAGATTACCATGATCTGAAAAAGCTTTACAGTGCTACTGTGCCTTCTATTTAATTCTTTCAGTCCTTCTATAAAAAGCTGCTTATTGATGCCTCCACCCCAAAACCAACAAACAAACCAAAAAGCAAACTAACCCACAGACTTGTTGAATTGAAAACGTGAACATTAGTTTTAAAATTCTTAATAGGCTTATTAAAAATGGTTATTTCAAATATAAAATATTGGGAAGTCTCCTGTTGTGCCAATGTAAGTACATTATTTCTATCTGAGCTGTGTTTAGATCATTATTTGAATACTAGAAATGGATGGGAGTCAACAATGATCAGGAGTTTAATAAGGAAAAATATAATGAGTCATTGTTTTCATTGTTTTAACTTGGTTGCTTCATAAGGATGAAGCTAAAATGATGTTAAACGTTTTTAAAGTCTGTCCTTTGTAATAAGCAGATTTCATTTTAAGCACTGTTAAACTTTTCAGTTTATTTTTTACATCTGTCATTCAGTTTAATCTGTAACTTCATATAGAACCCCTCACTTTCTCACTTTTTTATGGCTACTGTTGGCTTTTAAGTTTGGGGGAAATGGAAAATTCTGGGACTGTGAGATCGTGATCTTTTTCCTTCCCTCCTTTTGTTAAAGTTTAGTTGTTAGGACATACGAGTGAAGGGGGAGGGGATAGTAGAAGTTTTGGCTGTTTTTGTTAAGGTTGTTTTGAGCTGCATTATTATGTGCCTAGGATAAATTTAAATTATCTGAGTGATGGGGAATTTCTGACTTTGCTGTTATAAAATGCCCTCTCTCCTTATAATAGTTTTAAAGTTTTTTTTTAAGTGTGTTTTTGAAGAGTACACTGCATTTATTTAACCCCATAAATTATAACATTTTAACACATGTAAAATTTTTGTATTTTTAAAGTGCTTTGAAAGATATTTATTTTTTCTAACAAGTGGAAAATAATGTTCTTTAAAAGACATCAAACTTTTAGTGGAAAATGATATTACCAGAGGCATGTAAGGATTTGTTCATCCTCTTCAAGAAATGGGATTTTTATGTAAAATATATATGTAGCACTGAATGCCAAAATGATGGGTATGTGTGATTGGAATTAAAAATGAGATTTGCTAATAAAAAAAAAGAAAGATCAGCAAAAATACATCAGCAAGGATATAACTAGTGCATTTACTAAAACACATCATAATCATAAAACCAAGTGATCACACACAATAATCTTTACATTTGACATACCAGTTATATCCTAGCAGAGCCAGTGTGTTTGGCAGGTGATTAAAATATGTAAGTAATGACACTGATCAATCTTAACACTTCTGAAGTGTTAATTCTTTATCAGTTAAACTTAAATCAATAAGAGTATTGAGACATAACAAGGAGGAAATCCAAAATTTGTTGAACAGAGACAGTAGTAAACAGTAGGAAGGGCACTGAATTGGGAGCTAGTACATTTGGATCCTTGTCTTATCTTTGGCCCTGGATGGATGACCTTGGGCAAGTATTCTGGGCTATATGAATCATTCACTCTTAAAATGAGAGAGTTGGCTGGATGGTTCTCTAAACTTTTTATAGATTTAGCTTTCCATAATTCTAAAATCTTTGACACTGATTCATTTTTGTGTTGTAAAGTGAAATGTCTAACAATACTAACTTAGCAGTTGGGTTGAGTCCAGCTCTACCACACAAATACAACTTGTTGCTTGTGTTCAAGTCTCTTCCTTCTGAGCCCCAGGACAGCCCTATCCTCAAATTAACAAACAGTAATGACAAGCTTCAGGAGGTAAACAAGCTTGTCCTCCACTAGACACAAACTCAAGACCCCCAAAGTCATGGTTATTAAGAAAAGCTATAATGGAAGAACTATGCAGGAAACCCACAACATCCTCTTTGGTAAATGGTACAATAACACAATTCACTAATAGAAGAAGGCAGGTACAGATATTAACTACAATACATAGTTTTCAACTGTTATTTGTGAACCTGCACAAAAAATATACACACAATTAGAACTGTATCAATATGAACTATAAATTCACGGTCTAGATGTACACGGGAGCCTCTCTCATGCTGCTAATCTGAAGGAGGCTTATTGTAGTTTCACGTGTTTGTAACTCTGCAGGAGGAAGCTGGGATTCTTTTTACTAACATTGGCTTCTATTCCATTATCTGAAAAGCCCACCTCTCTCACATAATCACAGAAATTAAAGATGTCCAAGCTCCCCTTTAGGGCATTTCCTCCATCTCCTACTTTCCTTATCAGATTACTGTCTTTTTGTTCTAAAACACTGAATGACTGGCTTCCATCAGCTCCCTATCTGAAAATCAAGTAGACTTTATCTTTTTTAATCTAAGAAATAAATTTGTCCGTATTTCTTCCTACTATTTTAATGTAATTCCTATCTCAATTGTATTTACACAGTTCTGAATATTTAACTACAGTATCCATTATAGAAATTAATCCAATTCAATGAACATGAATGTGCAAAGCAAAATTACTTTGAAAATGTCGTTTCCTTAATAAACATTATTCTTTCATTAAAGTGCTTCCCCTTTGACAGCAGTGATTACTTTAAGCAACAACTCTATGAGCCTTGAAACATTTTCCAACATCTCTAACCCGTGCCCCCTTCCAGAAAATATAAAACACCCTTCACTGTCCTCCTCCCTCCTGAGGGGACTGAGGATTTTTACCCTACAAGGTCTCTTCTCCTGATTGAGAATCCCTGATACTGAAGAAATGGCATCACCAGCCATATATTTGCTGAGCTTTGCCTTTCCATAATTTGACTGTAAAACAACAGATTTATTTTTGCCTTCCCAGAAACGTCATTTTTTCTATTACCAAATATGCTTTTCGAACTCTACAGCTCCCTTCTATCCCTCATTCCTTACAAGATTTTAATACACTCCTTTAAGGGGAAAAGGCATCCCCCCTTGAGAATCACTGAACCAAAATATAATTTCTGAATTACTATTCATGATAAGGCTCAATAACTAAGTTTGAGAAAACAGTATTCAATTTAAAGATGGAAAAATACTGTATCATTGATAAAATGAATATTATAATATTGAGTATATTCTAATTATTAAACCAAATTATTTAAACTTCATTCTTGAAAACTAATGTAGAGACTTGTTTTTAAAATGATCTACTGAAATCATAATGAAATGCACCTTTCATACTGGTCAATTATAGTAACAAATTATATTGCTTTCCTTTGTTGAAATGTTTTCTTTGATTATATAATCCACTCATTTTCAGATATTCAGAACTAAAACTTTTAGAGTTTTCTAAATAAATTTTTATCAGTTTCACCTAGTTTAGTAACTTAGAATTGAATCTATTTCTTCTATAGAATTGCCAACTAGCACAAACATCTCTCTGACTGATGCACAATGACAAGAATATAAAATAGCCATGTCTGCAAGAAATACTTATATTGTCTTTATTTTTCCAAATTCTAATAGAGTGAAATTCTGTATACCCTGAAGCTAGAATGATAATGCATATAGAGTTTTAAAAATAGTTTTGGAGAAAATATGGATGCATTTCTTTCCAAATTTTAAAAATGATCTTCTGCGTCTAAGTTAAGCAGATTGGAAAGAGGAAACAGGAAAGGTCTACCTCCAGATCCAAGGTGAAGGGCCTAAATAAAATCATTCAACACAGCCCCCAACAAGGCACAATAGTTTAAAATTTTACACCAGTGACACCAGGGAGGGGTCCCACTCCCATGGCTGTCAGTATTCCAAATCAATGTGCTTTGGGATGGTGTTCAGCTAGATGTTTGAAGTTCCTTCATATATTGTACCAATCTTCACATCTCGGAAGTATTTTTCCACAGGGTAATTTTTGGTGTGGCCTACTCCTCCCATCCACTTGATACATTTGCCAGTTATTAGGCCCTCAATCTCTGATGCATAGTACTTGGCCATAGATGATTCTTTAATGAATGGCCTTCCAGCTTCTAAAAGCCTTGCAGCGTTGTATGTGAGTAATCTTGCAGCTTCTAGTTGGGTGGCCATGTGAGCCACTTGGTGTTGGCATCCCTGAAAATCAAATATTCTTTTGCCAAACTGTTCCCTTTCTTTAATATATGGAATAGTGTAGTCAAAACATCCTTGAGCCAGTCCCAGCATCTGTGCAGCCATTCCTATTCTACTTTCATTAAGACTCCCAATGGTTTACTTATAGCCATGTCCAATTTGTCCCAGGATATTGGCTTCTGGAACCTTGACATTTTCAAATGGTAATGGGCAAGTAAAAGAAGCTCTGCTTCCCATTTTGTTCTCTGGTTTCCCTATATGAAGGCCCTCAGTATGACAATCTACCAAGAAGCAGGTAATTCCTGTATAACCAAGAGTAAGGTCTACATTTTCCATCACCATGAAGAGCTTGGCATCCTTGCCGTTGCTAATCCACATCTTTGACCCATTGATGACATAATAATTTCCCTTTTTATCAGGTTTGGTCTTCAAAGCAAATGAATCGCTACCTGCTCCAGCCTCTGAAAGGCAGAAACTTCCCATTTGTTCCGTAGCTAGCTTGGGCAAATAGATAGCCTTCTGTTCTTCTGTTCCATATTTTCCTAATTACTGTGTTCTGGATGTCACATACCAGAGCCAAAGACGCATCAACTTTGGCTAATTCCTCTATCACTAGGATAGAAAAAATGAAGCTCCTGTTCCTCCATATTTTCTGTCAATTTCAATACCCATCAACCCTTGTTGAAATAATCCTCATATTACTGATTTTTCCATTTTTGAATTTTCATCCATTTTTGAAACCAAAGGAGCAATTTGTTCCTGGACAAATTTTTTAACTGTGCTCTTTATCATCCTCTCTTCATCTGTAATGTTTGCAGAGTGGCATAGGGTAGGCCATTATTTGTTGCTTTGAGTCCAGCTTCTCAAAGCTGGGAAGATTTTAAGACATCAGGAGGATTTTTCCAGGAAGACAGGCAAATTGGGAAGTTTCTTCTTAACAGTGCGCTGCCACACGGCAGCCGAACCGTGGCTCCCTCCATCTGTGCCCCAGGACAATCGCCCTATAATTCTTTTCGTTTTAAGCATATTTATGTTTTTAAGTTTCTGCAATTTCTTTAGCATAAGATATATTTTTAAAGATATATACTATTTTAAAATCTAAAAATCACACACATTTTCAATAGTGACAAAACTATTTTCCTATTATATCTCCTGTTAAGGTTTTGTGACTCAGAATTAAGTTGGGACCAGGGTAATATTACTACTTGATACACAAATTATTCCTTTGACTTACTGAATGCAGACCCACAGTCAACACATTTATCAGGAGAGGAATAGTTAAGAGCATTTGTTAGGTTTGTATATGTACACAGTAAATAGAAAAATATTAGGTTTATGGGACAGAACAAGATAAGCGAAATGAAAATTAAATGTCTGATAGTGTATTTCTAGTCTGTTTCAGCTGCTCTAACAAAAATATCATAGATTGGGTAACTTTTAAACAAAATAAATTTATTTCTTATACTTCTGGAGACTGGCAAGTCCAAGATCAAGGTACCAGCAGATATGCCTGGTGAGAGCCAGCTTCCTGGTTCATACACAGTCTTTTCATTGTGTCCTCACATGGTAACAGGGGAGTGGGAACTCTCTGGAATCTCTTTTGTAAGAGTCTCTTCAGAGTGTCTTTTGATCTCATTCAATGTGATGGTATTTTGACATGGGACCTAATGACCTAATCAAAGGTCCCATCTCTAAATACCATCACGTTGGGTATCAGGTTTCAACATATGAACTTGGGCAGTGGGGAGGGGGCATACATATTCAGTCTTTAGCATAGTGACTAAAGAATAACATAATATATCTTCCATACCATTCCACAGAAAAGGATGTAATGCAGAGGAAAAGAAATAGTGGAAAGTTTGAAGGTCTGGGTTCTAGTCTTTGGCCTGCACATGCTGCTTTCCTTTTGTTGTAGACAAGCTATGTAGCCTCTATTAACCACAAAGTCCTCATCTAGGAAATATACTTGTTAGCCCCTATGAAAATCCTTAAGGTCTCTTCAAGCCTTAAGATTTTTTTTGTTAAATTAACAATAGATCAAAGTAACAAGAACCATGAATAGTTAAAATAACATGAAAAGTTATGATGTATATAAAGATCTGTGGATTATTCTCATCATAAATAAATTGTAAATTTTGCATTTTAATTATCCTTCCTAGACCCCCATCTAAAAATATATCTATACTGTTATTTATTTTGTAGTGTTGGGAGAAATGAACAGAGCTTGAGTGCTACACATGGTGATAAATTTAAAATATGTTAAAAAACCACGTTCTGACTTGGCAATCATTCTTTTGTGTATATAATGAACCTGTAGTATTTTTCTTTCAAATTTTACTTCTGAGCTATAGTTATCTACAAATACATGTGCATACATGCCTAATCTTTGGGTTTCCAAGAGTGATTGTAAAGAAATTTAAAAATAAATCACTTTACAATCTCTCATGCAGTAAGTATGCGCTAGAGCAACTTATTATGGTGAGCGAAAGGATGTATCACATTGAGGTTTCACTAATTCCATATTGTGCTAAAGCACTGATACAAAAGAAGGACATGAATTAACAAACAGCACATCTTACTATTGAGGTATGTTAGATAATACAGTCAGATATTATAACCTAATTTCCAACTTAGAAAAGTTTTAATGAAAACTGTGGATAGTTGCTCAGATAAGCCAGAGGAGGAATGAAGAGCACAATTGTCCACCATTAATCCATTTCATTAAATTCAAGAATTTGAGCATATTAAGATAAATCAGAATAAAGATGAACGCTGAAAGCCATATACCTTTCAATCAAAAACAGGATTAGGAGCTGACATTGAACTGAGAGAGAGCCTAATTTAAACATGCTAGCCTCTGAACTCTTGGAGCCCCCTGAGAATGAAGTTTTATTCATATGAAGCACTTGTTCTGAATAATAGCCATGTTCCTTTGGCACTTACACCTAAAGAGTTTAACTTAGTCAATCATCACTTCTTTCCATTGTCTTCTTACAGATAATTGTGTCTTGGGGCTGCAAATAATATCATTATTAACTCTTTGAGATAGCCACTGTGTCTTCTGAATAGTGGCAAAATCCATAAAGCAGTTGAGTGGATTTTTACATCACTGGAAACTCATCAGTCAAGAGATGCTAGTCCTGTTAAGCAGGTGACAGACATTAAAGAGATTCATTACATCTGAAAATGCCAACTCCTTGTAACAGCTTACTGAATATGCCTGCCACTACAAAGGTCAGTGTGTAAGATGTGACTAATACTGTTGTCTGAAAGCTCATATACTTCAATGCCAGTTTTCATTGCACCTTTTGTTTGGCACATATTGGGTGAAAGTTGTATTAGTTTTCACCCACTTGAAGAGGTAGATAATAGCTAGAGTTTATGATCACAGTGCTTCATTAAATGCATTCTGCATTGAATGAATCAAACTTATTGGCTTTATTTCTGTAACTTTCTGTTGAAGTGTTTAAGGTTACACTATGAGTGATCAAAAAATACTTCTTGAGTAAGATGCTATGTTGACAGCTTTGACAGAACTAAGAATGACTTTTAATGAGTCTGTATCTAGGTAAGTGTCGATGCTTCAAATACGAAGGTTCCAATACCCTGTTTGGATTAGAAGGGGAAAAATGGTATTTTGCCTATAGCTAGCATTTCCTAAAGATCCTTTCATAGGCAATTGTATTAACACCAGAACAGTTCTCTATATAAATGTTTGTGGTATTGGCACAATTCCTGGAATACTATGGTTGTATATATACATATACATATATATACATATATATATATATATGCATGTGTGTATAAAATACTGACCAAAAATAGCACCAAATAAAAGTTATGGGCTCCATTCTTCCTCTAAATTCTGGGGAATATAGGCTCAAAAATACTAAATCAATATACCCTATTTAATTTTCTCAGCTTCAAAGTCTCCAATTCACATTAACCAAAGAGTGTGATTATTGGTGCTATATGATCCTGACATCACCTACAGTGCCTGGAAGTGTTGCCTTGGTAGGGAACAGACAATGATCTTATAATGTTTCTCTGTAGTTGGGTTATATATTTGATTCATATTTAAGTATGCTTATTCTTGAGAGAAAGTATAACATTCTCTGAAGAAAATTTTTTCTAACATTCTTACCTGAAATGTCTTTCCTATACTCTACGCTGGCCGTTTTCCTATCTGAATGTAACTTTAAAACTTTTAAAAATATGAATGGATCACCCTACCTTAAAGTCCAGTACACTGGCTTCCTATGAATAAATTGTTCCCATCCGCTTTAAGGAAGTCATCTGACCCACAAATCTGACAGATTAAAGTATGCCAGAATATGGCAATTTTTTTTTCTTTAGAAGAGGTAAATCATATATCCTAGGAATAAAGTGTCTGCTACATTAATGCAGTTGACTTCTGGTCATAGTCTGTCCTTACATAGTGACTACTATATCATTTATATCAAACAAAGAAACATTTTAAAGGAGGCAAGGGAGGTGAGTGGCATTTGTCACACAGCTGTGCAGAGATATCTCAGGTAATTTCTTGAGCCTCTGATGTATTGTGCTATCAGTCTTAATTTTCTCCTGCCATTTCTTCATGAACCAAAGAAAAAATTATTTTCTTAAGATCTCAAGTGAATGTGAAAATAAGATCAAATAACCTATATTTAGCAAAGAAAGTTTAAAAAAAAAGGAAAAATGAAGTGGCTTAAATTTTAGAAGACAGGCCTGACATATTATGTCCCCTTTAAATGTTTCCTCATCAGGTTACATGTTCTGCTAATTTTTAAAGAAATCTGAGCTAGAGATTTTATATTACTTAGATTAAAATAAACTATTTTATGTGAAGTACAATGTACATAATATGGAGCTTTAAGTAATGTTTTATTATGTCACTGTATCCCTGCCGGTGAGAGGCAGTATTATTTAATTCTGAAAGGATGCTATGGTAAACTCTGTACATATTATTAGCTCTTTCTAATGCACACAATATGAAGAAAGAACTGAGATTTAAAGCATGAGACTTTAGTTCTAGACCAATCTGCCACTATCCAGTTATGAAATATTAGTGAGTGAACAAGTGTCTCTGGACATTGATAAATCTTCTTTTAACTGAATACATGCAATGAACAATATCTGAAATTCTATAATCAGTAATGTCTTTAACTTTAATCTCTTGAGAATAAGACCAAAATATAGGCTAAAATCACATTTGGGAATGATTTTTCATTATATGTATACATGTATATATGTTTTATATGTATACGTATATATGTTTTTCCTATTTCTAATCCCATATCCCCACTAATATAAACATATATTTTGGGGAAGAAATTTAGAAAGGCATACGTGCACAGATTTTATTGGTTAGTGAAGTACCTGAACCTGCCAAAATAAGCATTTTATTAAAATATTTAGTTGAAATCAAGTAAACACAGGTTTCTTCTTTCAACCTAATAGACTGTCATCATATGTTTTGGTATTGAAATGATGCTAGCATGCCTCCAGATTACTTTAAATGAGGAACATAAAAGGTACAATAAATGGCAAAGTAAATGGTAGAATAAAGCACTGATCTAGATTCCCTCTCCGGTAAGCTCTAGGGATAATAAGTTCAATTTTTTTAAGGCAAGGTGTTCAGTGATAAAAGATTGGGCCAGCTATCATTTATAGTCTCTCCGCTCCAAACCCAACCTTCTTTTTCCCAGTTTTGTGGACCCTGTACGTATTTCTGTTTCTCTAGCTGGTACATTGTTGGGCTTTTGTTTCAATAATGAGTGCTGGAGCGACATAGTGAGGTGATAGTGACAAGAAGCCACTTCCCTCAGGTTGGGTGCTGCCTCCATATTTTATCTAGTGCAGGAGGTGAGGCTTGGTGGCTCTCACTTCATGAGACTTTATAGACAGTTTCTAGCCTCACTGTCTTTCACAGGAGCTGTGCCCTTACTTTTAAGCCATGCTCTTCCTACCTGGCTGGCTGCTTTTACAGATGAACTTCATCCATCATCAAGCAACTGACTATCCTTTATGAGGTTGCTTGTAAAGAAGGTCCAGCTGAGACCTCAGGCAACTGCCTCACCAACACGTAACTTACTTCTACAGACCAGCTCACATCTGCCCACTTCCTCTGGCAATGGCAGACCGTTTCTGTAGATCAGCACTGGCCTGCATCCTCTAGAAAGCTTTGTTGCCACTGGAAGACTGCTTGTCTCTCTCTAGCCATGCCTTCTGCAAAGAGTTTGAAATCTCAGCCTTGAGTGGAGGAACCTCTCCTAAGTCCTCAGTTTCTTTCACTGTCCAGTATCCTTCAACTTAGTAATAGTATAACGTGTTTATTTGCACTTGCAAATTCTGGACTCCACAGAGTTCCTTATATCTCTTTTAGTAGTTAAAGGCTTTGTATAAGTTAATGATTCTTTATAATAAAGATTCCTTGTTTAAATTACTAGTGTATTTTTTGTCTCTTAACTGGACCCTCATTGATAATAAAAGTATAATGGAACTCATTGCTTTTGTTTAGCAATTCAACTTTCATATTTTTTGGAAGTAAAACAAAAAAAATGCAGTGAGTATATGAATGTTAGGAAAATAATTTGAACTAAAGTTCACAACATTATTGTCAGAGGAAGAAAATTAATATTCCTAGGCACTAGATACTCTCATGGCTTCCTGAGATATAAACACCCCTTTCACCTGCCAAGATCCAGGATGCCTATATAAGGGCTTAGGTATTGGACAAATGAATTATCTGTAATTCATGTCATCTGTATCAACAACTAATTTCATCTTTCTTAAAATGTCCAGGTACTTGTAAATTTTTTGACCATTCCACTTAGCAACATTTTAATCTTTTCTTCTGTCAGTATAGTTTGCCTCCTTTTAGAGAGGGGAAGAAAAGAGGGTGGAATATTAGATTGAGCTATGGTATATAAAAGAGAGACAGAGAGACTTGAGAGAAAAGAGAGGGAAAACTATTAAAATAAAGCTTGGTCTTTATGTTTCATTAACGGCCATATTTGCCAACAAAATACAACAGAAAAGAAATTGAACTGAAACAAACTACCATGTGGTTATTCTGGGAGTTTTAATTGCCCTTACCTTTTCTTGTTCTCAGCTTGCTTTTGTTAACACGCCTACCCACTTTTCCTTTTCCTTTATCTCTGCTCCGTGTTAAAAGCTAGAATGTCCCCAGTAGATGTTTAAGCTGAACCTCTGAGCCAACTGAGGCAACAAGTTGTGGTTAATAAAGTATAAGAGTTTAGAACTAGAAGCAGCCTTAAAGATTGTCTACTCAAACCCTTAATTTCACAGAAAAGGGGGATAAAGCTAAGGGAGTCAAGAACTCAAAAATAAAAAAGGATGGTCTGACATAAGAATGGGTAGTTTGGGTTCCTGGGTTCAAACTTGGTTCCATGAACTTGGTTCTCTATCTATCATATACCCTTGAGGTTAACATCAGGCCTAACTTTCAAAGTACATCAGGATTTTGCTCAGAAAACAAAACATTATCCAGAAAAAATAAATTTTTGTTGATATTAGTAATTATATTCTTAACTCTGGCATTCCTGGAAGATGCTAGTATAATGTTTTTAGGTCAAAAGGATACTCTCACAGTTTTCTAGGCAATTCTCAAATATTCATTCTCTCTTTCATTTAACAAGCAATTATTGAATGTCCTTAATGTGTTCTTGGTGTCGGCTAGGCATTCGGGGGGAAGAAAGAAAATTAATAGAAAAAGGCAGAACTGTTGATCCTTGATTTCAAAAATCCTAAAACCTATATTTTAAACAACATAAGCACATTTGATTGGCATTAGTACATTTAAAATACTATAATTCTAAGTAATAAATTATATGGGTCATACATTCTAAACAGAAAGAAAATAAAGGCATAATCATGGTAAGGTACATTTAATCTAGAAGTTTTTTGAGAAGGCTCAATAATGTAATGAATACAAAGGTGAAGAGGAGAAAAAGTAGGGAAAGGCTTTTTAAATGGTAAAACTCGCACAAAGTCAGGAAGAGTGAATAATAAAGGAAAGTAGCAGATGAACTAATGTGGATGAAATAGTAACTAGTTTGAGAAAGTAATTTTAAATGGCAATATTTATCTGCAGTATAAGAAAAGAAACTTGATTAAAAGTAGATATTCATAACATGGACAGCAATTCTATTAGATAGATAGGTAGGTAGATAGATAGGGAAACAGCTACATCAGAAATATAAAATCATTAATATAGAAAACAGTATAATGATGACATACTTGTATTAAAATGAGGAAAAAAAGAAGTGGTTACCTGTGTGTGTGTTTCTGGAAACTATTAAATGGTTAATTTGTATTCTTGTTCACTTTTACTAGTTGTGTTCAAGGAAAGAATAAATTATATGAAGATTTGACCAAAAGCAAAGAAAAACCCAGCAGGCTTCATTGAGATTAACTGTTTCTCAGAAGCTCATAAGTGAACAAGTCAGATCATTGTGGTCATTTATCTGTAGTTGATTGCATCCATTTATCAAACCTCTTTTGTTTCCCCCACTTTTTTTTTTTTTTTTAGTAGAAGTCCACTTCAGTGATAAAGTAACTTTACATGATGCTACTTTTCTTTAAATAATTTTCTTCTCTGACCATTATTGCTTTCTTCATTTCTTATATCATTGCTTCTGATCATTCATTAAGCAGTTAGCAGTTTTAATGATAAAAAAAAAAAGAAAACTAAAACTAGAGAAGATGGAAGAAAGGAAGGAAAGATATACACTGTAGTAAACTCATCATCTTTATACCACGTTTGTCATACTAAGAAAGGAGAATTTCTTAAAACATGTTTGGATGTCACCAATAAGATTACTTGTAGGTTTTTCTAGGAATGATGATAGTCTTACCTGTATATTCATATACAGAGTTGAACTATGCCTATATGAAGATTAATCACTCAATTTTTATTGTAAGAAGGGATTTAGAATTTATATTTAAGTCAATATAGATATTTGAGATTATAGATGAATTTTCTATTATAATTATTGTATATTTATGAAAAATGACTACAGATTGAATGTGAAATTATAGGGATTATTATAGTGTAGTTATGGAAAAATATGAACATTTTATGGGATAGTCTTCATTTAAAAATAAAATTTCATATCTGAGAGTTTAGACACTGGAGATAGGCTTACTCATACCATAGAATATCAAACTATGCACTTTCATAATAGTAAATGCTACCAAGAATAAGCCTTTACTGAATTAAGAAAACATAATATTTCTAAGTTGCTAAGTAATATAAAAGAAATTAAAGCACATGCAATAATTAATACTGGTTTTATAATTCTGTTTAACTGTTTGTAAAATGTCTAATGTATATAGTGAGTTAACTATAAAAATAAAAATATGTGCCGTAATTGAGTAAAAGTAAGTACATATCATAAAAATAATTTGAAATATGGTGACTCGAACATAAACTTTTGCTGAAGATGTCTAGCCTTAAATCTGATACAACTTTTCAATATACCTATACTCTTTTCCAGAGTTTTCACAGCATAGTCATAACATTAGCCTGATGTACATGTTAAAAGCATATTTGAGTAAACATTTCAACTTGTACAATAAGTCAAAATAAACACAAAAATTGATACTTTATAAACAGATCAGGATTGAACATGAGATAATTCCATGTATCTAATAGATTGAATGATTTTACATTTTCATGGACAAAATTACAAATATGCTACAAAAAATACTGAACTTGAAATCAGAATTTTGGGGTTTCCATTTTCATATGTCCAATCATTAGCTTTTTACCTACTTTAGCTCTCTGAGAAACTTTCTACGCTGTGACTGCTTTCCCTACTGGTCCATTTCTCTCATTCTAAACATGTCATTATATTTCCCATCCTTAGGAAAACAAAACAAAACAGTAACAATTATATCTACACTCCAAAAATAAAACCGTTCTCAGATTCACCATCTACACTTTGGAATAGACTATCCTATTGTTCTCTTCCTCTTCCTCCCTAAATTTATTTTTAGACCACAGGTATAAAAGATTGAGTAACCATTTTCATTAGTGTAAAGCACTTTATCACCATCAGTAGAATGTCCCTCTTGTTATAATATTTAATACTAATTGTATTCCTTTTATATCCATGGATACTCTGATCCCCATTGGCATTTACTTAAACACATATGTATATATTTGAAAAACGATGTGCCCTTGCAAAATGCATACTGCTGTTTTATGTGTATACTACACATGTTAAGTATATGTGAATGGCATTTTGCTATTCTGCCCTTGTTATTCATTCAACACTATGTTGTTAATGTGTTTTTTTTTTTTTCCTTTTAATGACATCTTGGGAAGATTCCAGAGCTTTCCAGTTGAGAAACTAAAATAGCTTATCTGAATGTCATTCATTCTGTTAAACAGGGGGAGCACCTCCAGAGGAAAAAATACATAAAACAGGTCAACCAGACTAGTTTCCTTGTAAATGTATTCTCAAGTAAATAGGAAAAAAAAAAAAGATATCTGCTGAGGGGAAGAGAACTTATCATTAAAATGCGCTTCATAGGATGACTCTGCCTAAGAATAACCTGTACTAAGTAGAACTTAGGTTCTCTGAGACTTGATACCCTGGAGAATTCTGTGTAAGCTATGCAATCTCTGATATAAAATGGAGGTGTGTCATAATTGCAATTCTTGCTGTGTGAAGCAAGCAAGCACTCTATAAACTCATTAGGAACCTCATCTCTCCTGTGCCAGAGATGCATATCTGACACAGAAAGGTGAGGGCCTGGGGAACTGCCTCAGTTTCCCTGACATCTTTCTGCTTCACTGCACCTTCTTGCTTGCCTATGTCCTTGAATTTATTTAGTAAAGCTTGACACCCAGTGAGATCTCTGATTTTAACTGACTGAACAGTCTGATCCTGTATTTAGCCCATTAGTCACTTTCTGTTATTAAATGTCTCATTTGATAATTTAAGTACATTCTCAAGCATTAAAACTTTCAGTCTAGTTCAATTTAAGATATCAATCTCACATCCAATTCAAAGCTTCCAAATCCAGTTTGAAACTTGATCTTAAGCTCAAGAACCTGCAGCAGGAAGAGAGGCACAAGCTGCTTTCTCGTTATTCCTTCTCTCTCACCGCCTCCATCCATTCCCACACTAGTGGCTCTTCTATAAGTTGGGATGAAAGGTTAAGGGATGATGTAAACAGGTAAAATCCTTATAAGACTGCCACTACTTTAATTTAGACTTCAATGAGAGCTCTATCACAGGCATTTGAATGTTGCTGTTTCTAGGATCCCCTTCTTCAATTTACATTTTTGGGAGGCCTTATTAAGGCATAGAAAGACAGATACCTTATGTGGGAAGTGCATTTTCATGAAAGTTGACTTCTTGTGATCCTACCCCTCAGGGTTCTTGCTACTGGCAACTCAAGCAAGCCTCGCACAGGGTCTGCGAGACAGCTCCTTGGTGAAGTCTGCCATGACTATGAAGAGAGGAGACTTAGCTGATTATCTGCTGAACCTTATAGGCTTATCTGAATGAGCCCTCAAATTGTATCACACAGGAAATTGTATTTCCTGTTCACAAAGAGCATCAATATCCACAGAAAGAACTACTACTTACACCACATAAATGAAATGCTTTTTCCCATTTTCTATTAACTACACCCATCATACAACTCTGTAAGAAACACAAGCTTCAGGGTAGGGAAGGGAAGATGACTGAAAGCGTATAAAGAAGAATAAATCATGCTCCCATACTTTCTCTTGGGAAGGATGCTAAGCCACAGTTCTACTGTGAGCCCAGAATAAAATAAGTTGTTGTATTTGCTGTTAGATTAAAGTTTGACAGAGCATTGGACAGGACTTTATAATATCTTAAGATAAATAGCAACCACCAAAATTAGACCAATTGCAAAACAAAAATAAAAGGAAGTCTCTGGGATTCACTGAGATCATCAAAGAGTAGATGTGAGAGAACTGGCAGAGCCTAACTGAACACAGGAGTAGAATAAAAATAAAGCCATTGCTTATTTGTGCCCCATTAAAGTCAACTCATTCAGTACATCCATTATATACATGAGTCATTTGGGGTTCTTGTCTAAATTGTCTCTTTATAGCCTCCCTACATTTTTATTTTAGGTTTTCTGGGATTTTTGACTTCTCTCTCAGCCAAGTATTGTAAAAATTATCCAGTCACTCATTGCTTTACTATACATTTCCCACCCTCAGATATATTAACACAGCTTCTATTTCTTCCACTCTATTAAAGCTGTTTTTCTAACATGGATCCCTGCATGCATATTTTACTGAGACTCTCTAATACTGTTTAATGGTCAGTTTTTAAACTCTTTGTTCCTTCTAGTTTAATGACACTATTTTGTCTGATTTTTCATCCCCAGTCCTTTGTATCCACTTTTATACTTGATCCTTAAACACTGAATCTCCGAAGGAGTTGTAAACTAGTCCACTGTACTTCTTTTTCTTTCTCTTTGTTTTAATTTACTCTCCTGACTGAATATTCCATCAATATGCTAATGATTCCCAATGCCTCTCTTTAGCCCTCAACCTGCATTTCTAACTCATCTATTTACCTGCTTATAAGTCAGGTCTGTATGTCTCAAAGATGTCTTAAGCTTATACAGTTCAAATTATAACAGAATACTTATTATGATGTCACTTAAACTTCATATATATATTTAATGGCATATATCTGTTAATTTAATGGCAAAAATTTATCCCAGGTACATGAATCTGTAACCTAGGGTCTATCCTGTAATTCTTCATCTCCTCCCACTTCCAATCAATTATCGACACCTCGAGAAAATTTCTCTAAAATGCCCTTCCCCTCTTTGTCATCATATTACACCATACATGCTTTTATTTTAATGCCTATATTAGAGTGGACCCATTTATTCATTTGTCTCTCGCATGAAAGTATATGCTTATCCCGGACAGTAATTCTTAGGCACCTCTGTAGTATATTACCTAGCACAGAGTCTGCAATCAAAAAGTATATGTTCCATATGTATTTTCTGCCCTGAACTGACTTCCAGTTTGCAAAATAGTTTTCTTTTACTTGCTTCTAACATTGATAACCTTTCACTAGATCAAAATATCATTCATGTAAAATATTTTATAAAGAGAAATATGATGTGTCCTTATTAGCTGTGGCTGACCATCTGAATTGCTTTGTGAAATGACGCATAATAAACAAACAAAAAATTGATCACTAAATTTAATTTATAAATGTTTTTTCCTTCCTTTTTAAACATATGCAGTGCCAATTTTTATAAAATTATTGATTCAATTAGGAGAATGCCACTTTATAAAGAATATAATTAAAGTATAAGAATACTTCACAGAATTGCCATAAAAGTAAATTTAACAAGTTCTTTCTATTTATTTCCATGCTGACTGCATATATACTATTTCCTTCCTTTTGCATTAACCTAAGTCCCTCTCTCACAAACAAACTTATTTGCCCTTGCTGTGCACTGTATCTATAACCAGTTTTTTACTTCTTTTTTCGACAAGATATATTATTTTGCTTTTTACACCTACTACTGCTCTCTCTTTACCTTGCTTTCACACTCTTTCTCATTATAATCTGGCAGCTATATCCTCTTGGTCTTTGTTCTCCTTAATCATTTTTGTAGGATTTAGCAATGTTGACCATTTCCTTTTGGACACCTTCTTATCCAAATATTGTTCTACTCAACTGCTCATTCTGTCTCATTTTCTCTTCATAATACAGAAGGTAATAAATTTCCATTGATTTATTCAGTCAGCCAACAAGCATGTATTAAATGGCTCCTGTGTGCCAGCACTTTGCAAATGATAATAAAACACTTATTCCCGAAGAACTTACTATTTGGATGGGAAGACAGATATATAATGAATTCAAACATAGAGAGGAAGTCATTCTAAATAACGTATAAACACCTAGAGGGTTAAATTTAATTTTGACCCAAAAAGCATTAAAGGAAAAATTAGATACAATATACCAAGAAATGTGGTGAGAATTTCCTATCTAATATTTATTCCTTTGTAAGGAATAAATTCAACTATGAATCATTGATAGAAAAATCGGAAAATATAAGTCAAGAAAGACTAGCTTTGCATTCTCAAAAGATACTGCTTTAGAAATTCCTATGCTAATTTTCCACTTTTGTAATGAATTTATGTTTTAAAAATAATGTATTTAGTCAAGAATTATATAATATTTAAATAATATTTCCCCCCTCTGATACACTGTATACCTAATTCAAGTGCAGTAGTCTGCTGTAGCATAAAGTTTTTATCATAGCTTTTGTGATATTTCATACTGATAGGATGTCTGATAGGATGTCTCCTGTCACTCAGAATGATCTTGCACAGCCTTTTGAGGACTCATGCATGTGAAAAATAATCCTTCATGACAGTTTCCTATAATTTAAGACAGCAATTTCTTCCACATCTGCCTGTTTTATTGATAAGCGTCATTGGTGAAAGGGAATTGTCTGCAACCCAGTATAGATGAAAATGAATAGTACTGGAGATTATAAATGTAACCTTGCTAGAGAAATTATATCAATTTGAGACATATTGTCTCTTGAAGGTAGACAAATACTAAAGAGCTGAACCATACAGTTTATGAAACAATTTATTTTTGTCATCTCTTTCAGCAAAATCAAAACCAACTTTTTCTTCTTTCCTTCCTTTCTCTTTTTTCTTTTTTTCTTTCTTTCTTCTTTTTCTTTCTTTCTTTCTCTTTCTTTCTTTTTCTCCCTTCCTCCCTCATCCTCCCTCCCTTCCTTTCTTTCTCCCTTCCTTTCTTCCTTCTTTCCTTCTCTCTCTTTCTTCCTTTTTAGTGCTGTATATGTTAACACTCTGTGCCTCAGTTTACTCATGTATAAAACTGGGACACCAATCATACTTCACAAAATTGTAATTTTTAAAAATGAAATGTTTTCAACAGTGTCTTTCACAGTAGTGTTATTTAAGTGTTGTAACATTATTTTTTCATATCCTTATCAACCTCTTATGAAACATTCAAGTATAAACTTCTGTACCTTATATTGTGAGTCAAGAGCTATGATTCCCTCTCTTATGCTATGTGCAGTGGGCAGAATTCCCCTTAGAACTGTCAATGCCCTAATCACTGGAAGCTGTGAGTATGTTACCTTACATGGCAAAAAAAAATTTGCAGTTGAGATTAAGGTTAAGGCTCTTAAAATAGGTAGAAGAGCATAGATTATCAAGATGAGTCCAATATAATTACATGAGCTCTTAAAACACAGTAAACTCTCTTGGTGTGGAGTCGAGTGAGGTGAAGTAGGAAGAAAAAAAGAGAGATCCCAATCACAAGAATATTGCCACCAAGACAATTTGCCCACCATCACTACACTATTGAATCTCAGAGGCAATAAGATGAGAGAAAGACAGAGGGGGAGAGAGATAGTGCAAGGATAAGAAGGAAGAAAAGGATGGGAGAAGGAAGTAGTTATACAAGAAAAACAATATTAACTTATTCCAAAATAAAGTAAGACTGTAGAGACATCACTTAAAATAGCAACAAAATTAAAAGATATTTAAGAATGAATCTAACAAAAATTACACAAAACACAATTGAAAGAAAATTGAAAACCATGATTGAAAGACATAGTAGATTTTCATTTGAAGCAAAAGAAAACACAATAGTGTTATAACAAATGGTATTCAAAGCTAAGTCTCTTATGAGAAACACAAAGAATGGAAGGCAGTTTTTCACATTGTCTAGAAATCAAGACATATTATAAAATATACTAATTAAAATCTAGTAGTTTTATACAAAATTATGGAAATAGATTAGTGGACAAGACTACAGAGTCGGAGGACAAAATATACATATATTTTGCTCTAATTTGAGAGAGGAAGCCTTATAAGTAATCAAGAAAAGATTACTTAGTAAATTTTCCAAAAGTTAGAAAAACTAAATATATGAAAAGCACACATTAGATATCAAATCACTCAAAATTATATAAACATGATAACAGTTAAAACTTAGAGAAAAATTTCTTATCTTGGTATATGGATATATATCTTAAAAAGCAAAAAGCAAGTATATTAAAGATCTGATAAATTTTACCATATTAAAAATAAATATTTTGTGAAACAAAAGACATTCTAAATGTTCAAATAAGCAAAAGACATATGAGTATAAAAATGGGTATAAAATTAATCAGTGTAAAATTATGACAAGCAATTTATGAAAAAAAAAAAAACAATGATCAAAGGAAGAGTTCCTCATAATCATATAATGAGATTCTGTGGAGCAAAAAGAGAAAAATTCTTTGATCTACAAGTATCAACATGGATGTGTTTTCATTATGTTAAATGAAAACAGCAAATTTCTATGAGGCAGGATAATAGGACAGAACTCATGTGAATTACAAATGTTCATAAAAAGTATCATCATAAAGTTTATGGCTATACATATATTCAATATATAGAAATATGCACTGGAACAATACATACTTTTTTTTTTTTTCCTGGAAATATCTGATGGGGGCTGGAGCAGGGGAAAAATACACATTAATTTTGAGTGCTGTGTACAACTTGTGTCTATAATATTAGTTTCTGTGCTTTTAATGTTTTGAAAAAAAAAAAGTAAAACACGTGGGGAATAATCAATCAGGCTTTTTGGCTCTTTTTGCAACATTATATTTGTTACCAAACTCGAAGCTTCCATCACTTTCTGTATCCATATTATTTTGTCCCAAAAGCTCTTATCTCATTTGCATTCAATTTACTTATAAGAATTTCATCATACCAAATTATTTTTCTTGCTGACAAATTTGTAACAGAAATAAAAAGATCTCATTTGACTTCTACTAAACCTAAGTACAATAAAAGTATTATATTTAATAGTGATGACTCTAAAGACATGTCTGTATTAATTAGATCAAGAAACTAACTTTAATACCAGGTATTAACTTAATATTGAATATTTCCCAGTTCACATAAACCTGAAACTCATTCTGTCTAGTTCCCCCTATATTTTTTAGAGTTTAGTTTGTAAGTGCTTATTTTTAAGTCAATTAAATAGGGCTCTTTTATAAGTTCAATTTTGATAATATTTTCCAGGGGTAGAGACATGGCGTATGTATAATGTGTACACTGACATATAAACAGACAAAACTAGAGGTCTCATAGCTTCACTTTAAAAACTTAGTCACAACACAGAACACAAAGTACACATGCACAGCCATCACAGGTTGACCAGTAGAGGCCCTAATCAGACACTCCCTTAAATACAAGTGTCTCTCAATGGCTTATGCACGTCAGAACCAACTGGCCCAAAAGAGCACCCCTTACCCAAATGGTGCCTGGTGCCCACAAATGATTCTCAATGGCAGATGCACATCAGAATCAACTGGCCATAGAAGGAGGCTGCCTGGGCATGCTCCAATGGGAAAACCTGGTCCTGAAGCTTGTCAGTTCATCCAAATGCACGTTCCCATCTCCACCAACTGAAAGTGAAAATGGGCAGCTGGTGCTGAGCAGAGGAGAGACAGGGAGCATCCCAGGAACGAATAGTTTCAGCAGCTGCTGGGACTTCCCTGATAATACCCCACTCTGGCCCAACTAGCCATAAGCAGCTCTCAACCACTGCGCCACCAGGGAAGCCGCCTGCTCAATTTTTTTTGATCAATCTTAACAATGAAGCCCTAATGCATAATTTAGATATTTAAAATGTGTCAATTTTAAAAGCTGAATTGAACAGAAACGTTATTTAGAAATCAAACAAATCTCTCTCACTTAAAGTTGATGCAAAATAAATTTCTCTTAAAAATGCCCTTGGGCTTCCCTGGTGGCACAGTGGTTGAGAGTCTGCCTGCTAATGCAGGGGACACGGGTTCGAGCCCTGGTGTGGGAGGATCCCACCTGCTGCGGAGCAACTGGGCCCGTGAGCCACAACTACTGAGCCTGTGCGTCTGGAGCTTGTGCTCCGCAACAAGAGAGGCCGCAATAGTGAGAGGCCCGCGCGCCGTGATGGAGAGTGGCCCCCGCTCGCAGCAACTAGAGAAAGCCCTCGCACATAAACGAAGACCCAACACAGCCAAAAATAAATAAATAAATAAAAATGCCCTTATATTTTTTACTATATGTTAATGCATGTAGTTTTATTTGCTATGATTTTTTCTTTTATAGAATTATATTTCTAATAAACATAAAAGTATTAATTATAGGCTTAATTAAATTATCTAATGATATTGATTAATTACATATTTTAATATCCTGGTAAACTTTGTCAATTACGCTTTCTAAAAAATTTGAATTTTTTATTGGCTAAGCAAGGGACATCTTTTATGGGCAGTGGACAACGAGGGGACCATTGAATTACTATAATGCTTTTAAGCTATATAACTGTAAAATTTTGTCTATGTTCTGAATAATCTTACAGATATTTGTTTTGCTATTTTTCATATGTAGAGGTAGCTGTGATTAATCATTTTTTTCAAAGTAAATTCCTATTGTTTCCATTAAATTAAGTACATTCTAAATCAATGAATACTTAGAGCATAAACGGTATCATGCAGTTGTCTGAAAATACTTAGACATAAAAAGTGTTCCTCACATTGGATCATTTAGAAGATAGTTCTGCCATTGTTTGCTCATTTTAAGAATTATTAATGTTAATTTTTTCAATGCACTCTATTTTTTCATGAGACATTTTATTGTGATGTCTCCATTAAAATTATTCTCCTGCTAAAGAACTAGAAAAATGATTATTGTAATAGTCTCTCAAGACAGCAAACATCTAATGAGAAAAATTTATTTTTACTGGCAATGATAAATTACATTTTAAAAAGAGTTTCTGAGGTAGATAGGATATGTAGATTGACTTAATTATATATTTAGTCAATCTAAACAACTATTGTTTTCATGTACAGCAAATATATCTCACATTTAGAGCAGACAGAAATGAGTATTAAATTACTGTTATCTACTACTGCCATTATCGTACTTTGCCAGATTACATTATGAACAATATAGGACGTTAAGACTTAGCTGAGCAGAGTTCTGAAGTCTAGCAGTGTGATTCATTCTGTTACATGCCTTGCTCTGTATATACATCTGAAGTTCATGAATAGAATTAAAAAGAAACAAAATTCTAAAATAAAATATGTTCTTAATATTTAGTCAACTTTTATAACAATTAACATGTGGCTGTTCCTTCACAAGGTGCATTCCTATGTCAGGTGTAATAAACATTGTGTGGTGAGGCAAGATAGTAGTCACTGATGTATTTTTTAGTGTTCTAAATTTGGTAAGAATGGCTTGCCTGATTTAATACTTCCAGATTTTTTCCATTATATCCATGACATATGATAGTCGGGTCTGATAATCTGATATTTTGCTAGCATTCTTCTTGTTTTTAAAGATTAAGCCTCTTATAGTATTTTATCATTAATACAATCTATAACCAATCATGATGTCTCAATATAATTATCTCCCTGCTATTAGGCTAAAATCTATTTAACTGGGAAAACCTTTCCTAATTAATAGGGCAATACTTATTCTCATACAAATGAGGAACTGCTTCTCACGAAAAGGAATTCACATAATATGTGTGTGTGTGTGTGTGTGTGTGTGTATGCCGTGGTATACTTTGTAAATTTGCAATCTTTTCAATCGTGTGACATACAGCTACCTCATAAACGAGTCACGTGGTGCCCAGAGGTACACTTAAAAAGGGCAAACTGATGTCATGAATGCTTGTTTGTATAAAGCTCTATTAATAATAAATTAGTTCTCTCTTCTAGAGTCAGGATATAGTGCCTGTGTCTAGTAAATGGTAAGCATAAAATCGGGCAATTCTTTACAAAGAAAATGTAAACTTCCAGAAATATATATGTATCCTTTGGCTCTTTGTAATGATTGTCTCAGAATAATAACAGTGAAAATATAACACCACATTTAAAATAAGTTTTCTACTGTGTATTGTTGGAAAATAAATAGGGAATCTCCATTTTCTATTTCAGCACATTGTTCTTTTTTTTTTTTTTTTTTTTTTTTTTTTTTTTTTGCAGCACGCGGGCCTCTCACTGCTGTGGCCTCTCCCGCTGCGGAGCACAGGCTTCGGACGCGCAGGCTCAGCGGCCATAGCTTACGGGCCCAGCCGCTCCGCAGTATGTGGGATCTTCCCGGACCGGGGCACGAACCCGTGTCCCTGCATCGGCAGGCGGACTCTAAACCACTGCGCCACCAGGGAAGCCCTGCACATTGTTCTTTTTATTTTTAAATCTATGCTGGTAAGATACTACTACAGATTGACCCACTGTGCTAAAAATATGCTATGAAAAGAATAACAAAGAAATTTTCTATTTAACCTTCCATTTAGCGGGCTTCTTATAGCTGGATGAGCTTATAGGGTGTCTGAGAGTCATTTTCATAATGTATTCCTTTATATGCATATGTGTAGTAGTTATGCTATAGCTATAAAGTGTTACACTTCTCTTTTTTTTTTTACCACATTTGAATTATTTTTACTTAGTGTAACATGAAAATCAAAAGTACTTAAGAAAAGTAAAACTTCTGATTAAAATCAGTGAATTGAACATTAAGTTCCACTATGTCTGCAAATCCCCAAATGACCATAATGGAGTTTTTAAAGGTATTTCCCACAAAGACATAACAAAGGAAAGAACAGCAGTATGTATCTTGAGATCTGGTTTGACGTTAGATGAATGGAAACTGGGCTTACCTGAACCAAAATCTCTAATCTAAACAAAACAAACAAACAAAAAAAGAAAACCAATTCATATCATAAATACGTCAGAAGATTGAAGAAGATATGAGTGGGGAGATGTGATGGAGGAATAAGCATGATAGGATTATGTGGCAGTCTTTTAAGAAAAAGACCAATGTATCTACCAGGTTAATTCTACAACCCTGTGTTGAACCCCAATATTCCTCTACCCCTTGGGAGAAGTCTGGAGATTTAATCTCTGCAGAAGGTGAGAGAAAATATTTCTGGACATCAGGCACAATGAAGGACCCAGACTGGACATTAAAGGAATGTTTAGAGAATGTATAGACCACTACTTACTTTCCCCATGTGCTAAGCACAAAATTGGTAACCAGGTGGTTTACAATCCATATATGATATTGGAATAGTCTCCTCTCTGAAATGTGATGAACCCAAAAGAAAATTCAGAAAGATATTCTAATGGAGTGTGTGTATGTTGAATTGATGGGGAGTGGTCTTTTTCAATCAGATTCTTAGTTTTCTATCACAAATACAAAGTGACCCGTAAGGATCACCACACGTTTAAGAAAAAAATATTCTAAGGAAAATATCTTAAGAAAATTATCTAAAATTAAATGCAGAAACAAAAGAAAAACAAGAAACAAATGTAAATTGAAGGAAACAGCTTAGATAAAGCTGGAGTAATCAAACTTAAAAGATCACCAGTAATATTTTTAGCCTTTTGAGTATCCCTAATAAAAGAAAAAAATGCTGTAATAATTATTTACCAAAAAAAAAATGGAAGTTAAAAGTATGATGGCAGTAACTAATACTTAGTAGAAATATTGGAAGAAAGATGTGAAACAACCTCCCAGAAGGAGAGAAAACAAAAGAAAATTAGAACACTGGTCTGGAGAGCCAATAAATGTTGTTTGTCAGAAGAGGGAACTCAGAGGCAATGCAGTCTATTTTCACTAATTTTTGAACGATTCCTGCATGTTTCAGAGAGAGACAAGGCCCACGACTCTTGTGAATTGCTGATCCCTGGAAGGTGATAGTGAAGCCCTTGATTTACTCTTTACTTCGAGCAAGTGAAATCACTGATTCCTTAGAAGCTGAAACATGTATCTTAAACACATCCCCAGTGTCTCTGATGTTTGGCGTTCAATTCTGTGGTAATCCATAGAAACTAAGGGAGTCTTCCAGAGCTTTCACTTCAAGACGCTGAAAGAACAAAAGGCGTGCCTGCCTGGGTAGTCAGGACTTTCCAAACAGCTCAGAAACAAAGGTAAAAGGGGAACCTTCCAGGCTACCTGGGGAGGCACTATTCATTCCATCTATTTCCAGTGGTAGATGAATATGTTATAATCTTTTTTCTGACTTTTTCCCTTCTAATCTATTTCACTTTGAGGGCTGAGAAAATATGTTAAAATTTAGGTATCCCCTAGGCATCAAGAATATCACTGGACTCATTTTTGGCAGGTTATTATGTATATATTTTTGTAATTTAACCTGACAGTCTTCCATTCAATGGTCCCAGTTTCATATATGCTTGTACTCTGTAAATTCTTGTCCGTAACCTCAGCAAGGTCATTTGGAAGGGAATTAGAGATAAATTTTCATGCTACACAATAACCACTTGTTGATTTGTTTGGCTCCAGTAAAAAGAATATAAAAGTGTTACTTAGGAAATGATCCCAAACTAGTTTCCAAAAAGTCAAAAGTTCATATTTTAACAAAACTTTGAAATAAATCACTTTACTTTTGATATTGTAAAAGTATGCATCTTCTTTGCTTACATGATATAAACTCTCCTGGTATGTGTATAATATGTTGAATGTAGTTTTAAAATAACCTATAACATAGGTGGAGAATATTATGAAATTTACTCAAAAACTTCCTAAAACTCTTTCTTACGCAATGTTAAAGGCATAATGTGGAGGACTGCCACTTCCAGCCACAATGAAGTAACAATTCTTGCCTGAAATAACTAAAAATCCAGGAAAAATATATGGAAAAATTGTTTTTAGAAACAAGGTAACAAGCAGCACAAGGCAGTGATCACTGAGAGAGCGAAAATAAGCAAGTGGAGCCCAGTGTCTGTCTCAGTTTATTGCCTGGAAGAATCCCAGATCAAAGCACAGGGAGTGGGACCTCAGCTGTTCTACCCTGGGCTCACTGGAGTATCTTGTGCACATCCAGCCAAGGATGTGAGGGGGTTTATACTCAGAGCTTTTGTATTCACATTATGTGACACCTTCCTTTCCAGGTTTCTCCCCCCAGTGACAGCTCTGAATCCCTCTGACACCTTAAGCCAGTGACAATGAAGATTTCCCAGAGAGCTCTTACCACCCCTTGCTAATCAACTGGAGAGTGGTGTTAGGGGCCAAGCCACATAAATGTGGACTTCACTCTCTGCAGTTCACTTCTTTCAAGGACTGAACTCTTCCAGATTCTGTGTGATTTAGGTCATTCCATCAAATAACCATTTTATTTTTTGGTCCAGTATATAATGGTCATCAAAGTTAGAGTCGAATCCAAAACCAGTCATGTGAAATTATTTTTCTCATAACTGTTTACACATGTTTCTCAACTTGAATTGGAGCATATATATAAAAATATAGGTATCTACTTATATTCATTATAAAACATGGCAATGCTTAGCAGTCTACCATCTAGTACTCATACTGGAAACATACAAACTCATTTAGTATACTGGAATCTCAAATATTTCATTTTCTGATCATATTTTTTCGCCCAGGTACATTATTGATGAATAAGTTCATAGTTATGGTCTCATTTTATAATCTTTCATAATTTTAAGCATAAAAGGTAGCAAGCAGAATAGGTGACATTTCCTTCTGTAAACAATCTTTGACCAAGCTATTCCCTATCTTGTTCATTTATTTGAATCTAAACATATTATTACCAGTCAACAGTTAGTATTCCAGTTTGAGACACAGACAAATAAATACAAAAGACATGAACGTATAAAGTAAGCGCTATATTTATTTTGGGACTCATCCATGTTGCTGTGTGAATCCCTAGCTCTGGCTCTTTGTTGCTGAGCCAGACTGGAAAAAAATATATATATACTATAAAATTCCAGTTGCACAAAATTCTATAAAACACAAACTGATGGAGTCACAGACAGCAGGCCATAGTTGCCCGGAGGTGGCGGATGCAGGAGGGAGGGATTGCAAGGGGGTGTGGTGGAACTCTTGAGGAAGATATGCATGTTTACTGTCTTGACTGTGGTAATGGTTTCACTGGCATGTACATATGTCAAATATTTATCAAATTGTGCATTTTAAATATACATGGTTTACTGCATGTCAACTATAACTCAATTTAAAAATTTAAATTAGAGTCATTAAAACATTAACGATCCCCTAAAAAAGAAAGTTAAGTACATATTGAGATGAATGCCATTGGGGAAATACACAAATATTATGAAAGGTATGCCCCTCCTTCATGCAATGTTCAGAGACAGCCTCCTGGAGAGCGTAACATTTAAGTACAGATATGAAGATGAGACAAAGTCACTTTGCTACACTTTGATGGAATGTTTTCCACGCAGAATGAACAAACTATGCAAAGATGGACTATAGAGACCAGTGTGACCAGATTATGATGAGAAACTAGCATGAGATGAAGGGGAAAGCTCAACAGGGATCAGATCATAAATATCCTTATCTCTATGGTATGGAATTTAGACTTTTAAGTATGAGAAAGAAAAATCTACTGGATTTTTTGTAAGGAAATATGATTTAAAATTTTAAAAATAAAGTCATTCTGTGCTAAATGGAGAAGGGAGTATGAAACCAGCAGAAGATAAGCAGGGAAAAGTTGCTTTCATGGGTGGTTGATTGGAATTTTGCTGATTGGGGAGGTGAAGAGAAAGTGAATTAGATTAAAAACATAGATTAAAAATATAATCTGAGAGTACAACAGAGAGATTTAAAATGATAGACTGAATGTATGTGGCTGATGAACAAGGTAATTCTTTGATCCCTTTTCAATTCACGATTATTACTATAATGATGGGGGGGTTGATTAGGAAGTTGGTTATTTCATAATCCATCTGATTATAAGAAGTCATATTTGTCATGCATCTTAAAATAACTTGATGAGTTTCTATACGTTTGAGCAAATTCCTCCTGTGCATTTTAGATATGGCACCAAAACCACAGTCAGGGCTGGTATATAGCTATTGTCTTGTACATCTAAACCACTTGTGTAAATGTTGAATTTCAATACTTCTGTACTGGTTGGTCACTACTCCAAGTCCTGATATGCTCCGTTTTCCTCTCTCAGGACCTCTAGATTTTCTTGTGATCCAAAAATTAGAGGACTGAAACTTAGCATGGTAGGAAGTGTCCAGAACTCTGCTCTAGTTTTATGGTTTAGTTCCTGTGTCTACTCAGAACGCTAAAGCCCAAGCCATGTATTTTGGATAGTACACGAGACCAATTCTTTACAATTATTCAATTTTTCTCTAGATAAAATTTCCTAGCTATATTCATTACACCTTTTAGAGCATTTTTCCATCTCTAAAAAATATTGTTCTAATATTTGTATTGTGACTACACTACATATATGGATACATTTAGAGACATTAAAATTCTTCACAAAATTGAAAATAAACCAATTTTATCCTAGGTCTTAAAATAGACTTTTATAATTTTATTTATATAAGTTCTATACATTTCTAAAGAAGTTTATATTTCTAGATTTTATGTTTTAAAAATGTAAGTGGGAATTTAAAAATAATTATACTGCTATGTGCTATTAAAATTTAAGAAAAATATTTCTTCTCTCACATTTATTGGTGCAACTGACCACCTTACTAAATCTCAGAATTTTCCAGTGGTTTTCATCTTCCTATGCTTTGTGCTTAGTAAATCAAATAATTTTTTTGATGAGTAATGATCATTTTTTTCCTTCTTACCTATATTTATATTTCTTGTGTATATGTTATATACATCAGAGTTTCAATTAAATAATTATGGCTTCTTTCTCTGCAATTGTAGAATTACACTCCTTTACTCCCCTCAAATCAGATATGACTATGAGGCTTGCTTTGAACAATATTTATGCATGTCAGAATGGTTAGAAATATTTCATTATGCCCCACCTAAAGAAGACTATACAATCCTGCATCCTGCATGTATTCAATATGCATTATGTCTAGAAGAAATTCTACAAAAATATGCTAAATATGATTAGTATCAATTCCTATTTTCAGCTCAAAGGGATTTTCCTTCTTATAATTTTTCTATGAAGAAATGTACTTAAATTATCTGATTCAGAAAATAAAATTCGATGCCATTTTTGCATATATAATTGTGTGTATACATACATATATATGCCTATTTAAGAAAACAATAGTGCTTAAAATTAAGCAGAGTTGAATCAAACAAGTATATCATCATATACATATGCTTTATGTATGATATACATCCCCCCCACACACACTTTCTGTTGTATAACAAACTCCTTGAGAGAAAAGGATTACTTATTTAAAAATTTTTCTTTATATATCACATGCCTAGTATAATATCTAGTTTAAGAAATATTTCTTGACTGAAGTTCTAACTGTAAATGCTACTGTATATCTTATAGTTTCTGCACTATTGATGTCGTCAAATAATTTGTGCACTTAAAATATGAAAGGTTGTAAAACTTGCCACTGTTTAAAAATTAAAAAAAAAAAAAACCATTTAGTTTTCTCTCCAGCCATAATAAAACAACGATATAAGCAAAGCTTTAAATGACTATATAAATGTGTGTAATTCTCTGTTTATAGTTTAATAAGTACTATTATTATTTCATGAGGCACCATTAACTTTTATGGTGGTTTTTCTATACATATAAAGTCACTGCCCATTTGATGTACTGGGAATTCTTATTTTAAGATTAATATAAATAATTGCATGCACAGGGCTCTGGTTATTTTTTTGTAAGAGCATATTTTAATTGAGTTTGAATGCCTAGGCAAGGAAATAATAATTAGAATACCAAACATAAAATCAATCATCCTTATCCAGGACTGTTCATTTGTGCTAATCTTTAGGATTGGAATCATTAACAAATAAAATATATATCCTGAGCATGAAAACGTGAAGGCAATGGATTTATCCCAAGTCCAGTGGTCTTACCTCCTTTTATTTAAATTTTCTTGTATAAAGCATTGCATAAAACCTGGGAACTTGCCTGCTGTGTAACTATTCTAACTCCAAAGCTAACTTTGCTCTATCTCTAGATATTTAGAAACAAAATGTTCTTTACAAAAGTTGTCAGCTTAAGGTAGAAAATTAATTTCTTCTTACTCTATGAAATAAGTTTAAGGAGTGTAGCTAATGATTTTTAAAAATGTGATGTGATACAAGAATGATGTAAAAGAAATGAGATGCGTTATAAGGTAATAATAGATGAAAAGTAGTGATAAATATAATTTGTATGGCAAAATAGCCAATACCTGAATCATAAGCACTCTAAAAATTATAGTTAAATTATAAGAAGAGTAAAAGTAATGCTATTAATTTACATAAATATATCATATCTAGAAGACATCCATTCCATACGTCTGGAAGTTACCAGAAAAGAATCTTAAGGGGGAGAATATACTCATTCTCAGATGTCTTATGGATTATTATAATCTCATTTAAAAATATAACTGGAAACTATCTTGATATTTTCAGTGTGAGGGCTTTGGGAGGGAAATTAATTATCATGTTATTTCCTCCTAACTTCCTTTTAATGCCTAAAATCCAAAAATCATACTTCCACCTGTTCCAGGGTTCTCAGCTGAAGAGGCTCATGGAATGGATGCCATTGATGATATGGCTCAGCTCTCTGTGATGCCCAAATGTTGTGCACTGTATTTTTAATCTTAATTCCTAGAAAGGTAAATATGAATGTTCAAGGTGAACCAATCAATTGGTTCTGGGAGACCAGGTCCAAAATCAGGAATATGAGAGGAAGCCATTATTGTGAATACGGCAGACTTTTCCAGCAATTACATACTGGTTTCTTCTAATACATATCCATGAGTCTTTTTCTGACTACTATCTCACCTTGTATCATAGTTTCCAAGTCGCACCACTGTGCAGATATTCTGGTCTCCCAGTTTCCTAACCATATGCAACTATTTTCTCAGCTGTGGGCTTTTCACTTGTTTCTTCTAACTGGTATATGTCCTTCTATGCTTATTGCCACACTTAACCTAGGGGATCAGGGGGGATCTTTTTCTGCATGCTGAAATTTCACAGGTAAATTACTCTGTTGAAATTAGCATCCTCCCCCTGTGTGGTCTTTCATATCACCCTTTAATCATCCTGCAAAGACTCTATTAAAATCTGTAGTTTTCTTCTTTGTAGAAGAAACATGTAGGTTTACATGTTTTATTCTGATTTTGCCATCAGAATTTAAGATTCATAAAGGCAACATTTTTTAATCCTCATTACTGTTATATCTCCAGTGACTAGCACAATCAATACATTTGCAAATGAATACGTTTAAATAATTCAATAGTGAAAAGTGAGCTTGAATGTATGATTCCTGAATGTCCTCCTCCCATTTCACAATTTTAAAACAGAATTATCAACTACATTAACCAATTAAATATAATTGGTGAATACATATAAGTTGTTGATATTAAAAATGAAAAATCATACACATTATTAGCATTAACAAGAGTTAATGTTGTTGTGAAGACATCTTCATGCTCATGTTACAATTAATTTTCAAAATTCTTGTATACTAAAGCAGAGAGGCCTGAGAGTGTAGGGTCTGGAAACAAGCTGAGTTTAAATCCTAGCTTGACACCTTCTCTTTATGTCACTTAATTTCTCTGTGACTCAGTATTTGTATCATGAAGGTATGATAATAATAAATATGAAATAGATTTTTATGGACATTAAATAAATACATAAAATGATTATAATATGAAAATTATAATTATGTTCTGTCTTTAACACTGGAATATTCACTAATCATTTGTTTACATATCTAAAAATGAACTACACAGAGAACTAACTGATTTCTTAGTAAATTGCTCAGAAAAGTTGTGATCCATGACAGAATTTATTATATCTTCATGATATTAAGTCCCATGGCAAATATAAACACAATATTTGTATTTAAATTTGAGCCACATTTATTAACCTAAATCAGTCATTACATTGATGTCTTTACTTTATAAATCATGGATTTTTTCCCACGATATAATTCTAACTCCCTTTTCATCTATTTTACAATAAACTGTCCTTCAACTTGAACACAGGAAAAATTTACTGCTTTTTAATAGTGTGTGATTATCTTGTTTATTTATGCCTACAGCCAAAAGGATGAATTTGCTGTTTAAACTACATGACTCATCCTAGACAATAATTGTCATTCTACAGCAAAAGCTTCACTTTCATTTTTACCCTAGGCAAAATATGTCTTTATTTGTTCGAACAGAGAGAATGGAAAGAGATGGTAAGCCTAACTATTTGAATCCTGGGGTAAATATTAAGAACTATGTTTAGGAATCCAATGTCTCATTTTTTAAATGTAAGTTTTATCCTTATTTCATTTTTAAAGCAAAGAAAAAAAGTTTATCATAATTGTGGAAGTATGATTGAAAAGATTTGCTCACATAGAGAAAATCATTTATGGTTATCCATAGTTTAAAAAGTTTATTTTAAAAGAGAAAAGTAGCCGATTTCACAATTTAAATAGATAATAAGGATCAGAAGGAATGTTAAATGAATCCAGATGACAATAAGCATAAAGATTCATGAGAAAAGATCTGCATAAATAATGGCTATAAATTTCTCAAATTTGAGAAAAAACATTAACTTATACCTCCAAGAAGTCCATTCAACTCCAAATAAAATCAAACCAAAGGAAATCACATGGAGACACATTATAACAACACTGCATAAAGCCAAAGCTAAAGAGAAAAGATTGAATGCTGCAAGAGAAAAATGATACCTCACATACACAAAACAATGAATCAAATAATGGTTGAGCTTTCATCAGAAATAACAGAAGCCAGAAAACAATGGAATGACATATTCAAATGTTGAAAGACAAAATCTGTCAAACAAAAATTCTTCATACATTGTAACTATTCTTCAAAAATTAAGTGAAATAAAGACATTTCTAGACAAACCAACAGTGAGAGAGAATTTGCAAGCAGACCTACATACAAGAAATTCTTAAGGAAAAATTGTTGAAATGATGTCAGATGGTAACTTGAATCCACAGAAAGGAAAGAAAAACACCAGAAGTTATGTTATCTAAATTTATTTTATAGTCTTAGAACCATTTAAAGTAAATAAGAGAAATAAATACACCTAATGATATTGTAATATATAAAGTAAAATATTTTTCAAAATGTAAGAGAAATAAATGTGCCTAATAGCATTGTATTAATATGTAATTTTATATGAAAATATAGTGCTCTCTGCTTAAATTAAGTTATTTATAATTTCAATATCATTCACTTAGACCAGCAGTCTCCAACCTTTTTGGCACCAGGGACCGGTTTCATGGAAGACAATCTTTCCATGGACCAGAGGTGACTGATGATTCACCTCCTGCTGTGCGGCCTGGTTCCTAACAGGCTGCGGACTGGTACTGGTCCACAGCCTGGGGGTTGGGGACCCCTGATTTAGATTATACTTTTTATATGCACTCATTGAAAACTCATTTCTTTTAAAAGACAAAACAGGGATAAATTTAAGTATACACTAATAAGGAAATCAGCTATGTTTCTTCATTTTATCTAACAGCTTTAACTTTTTTCTAAAGTCCATTTGTTTCAAGTATTTGAGTTAATTTTAATTTAATAAACAAGCACAGTTCCTTTCATAAACACAATTTTATTAACCTTTGTGGGAAAGCAAAAAATTCTAGAAATTGTGTTTTTGAGAAAAACACTTATTTACATCATGGACTGAACAGTGTTCCCCCCAAATTCATATGAAGAAGTTCTAACCCTCAGTACCTCAGAATGTGACTGTATTTGGAGATGGGGCCTTTAAAGAGATAATTAAGGTAAAATGAGATCATTTGGGTGGGCCCTAATCCAATAGGACTGGTGTCCTTATCAGAAAAAGGATATCAGGACACAAATAACAGAGAGCGACCATATGAGGACACAGCAAGAAGTCAGCCATCTGTAAGTCAAGGAAAGAGGGCTCAGAAGAAACCAAACACCTTGACTACTAGCCTCTACAACTGTGAGAAAAATTCTTCTTCTATTCACCACCCAGTCTGTGGTATTTGTTAGGGCATCCATTTCAAACTAATAGAACTCAATACCTCAATATTCTTACAATAATAACATAGAAACACAATATGATCTCAATCTTACTGATTATTTTCTGACTTAGTATTACTTTCTCAGTTAACTATGTCTGTTTTTAAGTTATTATAAGTTTATAGGTACTGTACACACATGTATACATACACATATAGACACACACATATATAATTTTGCTTTTTAATATTTTGATGATTTTTAGAGAGATAAAACTAAAAAATATCTAAAGACAACTGAAGATTTATTAATTACTATTCTTATATAATCCAAACAGTAACCAAAAATCATGTAATACAGAGATACCATGAAGCCAGTTGATATTGCATCAATAAGAATAAAATATGACATTTTACCCTCCTTTTCCTTTATATATGTTATTTTTCAAAGATTATTTTAATTGAAACAGTTTTTATAATTAGTTTTTTGCTTCATTTGGTTTTATTGTTCATTCACCTGTCATTATGAGTTATATATCTTTCCAAAAGTATATACTTATTGAAAGAGAATGTAATTAATAATGTGGTTAATAATTAACTAATATTTAATTTAGATAAGAACATAATGTCAGAACCTGAACAGCCCATGACTCTTAAAGTTCCTTAAAAATTCATAAAGTGTCTAGGGGTTTATGTTTGCTCAAAATCATGAATCACCAAGATGTATGTCACAGTTAATACAGTTTACATATATTATTTTCTATTTTTGTAATATATTCCATATTATTTATGCTTAGTAATGTATATACGTAGGAAGGTAGGCAGGTAGATAAATAGGTAGATAAATGGATATTGCCAAATTCCTCTTTCTAGAGTTTGTATCATTCTGTCTCTTCACAAGCAAGATATAAGAGTTCCAATTTCTCCAAACTTCACCAACAGAATATGTTTTAAATTTTAATCAATCTGATAGGTGAGAAATGGTATCTCAGTATATGCTGATTTTTTATTTATTTTATTAGGAGCAAGGGGTTGAGCATCTTTTATACATTTAAGGCTATTGGTATTTCTTTTAATCAAACTGTGCATTCATATTTTGACCATTATTCCATTCAAATTTGGGGTTTCACCTCTCAATTTATAAGAGGGAGGAAACAGAAGTAGACAGGTTCTATTTCTATATTTAGAGAATCTAGATTTCTCTGAATGTAAATTATTATAAACTTGAAACTATATGGTAAATAAATAAAACTAAACTTAGTAAAGGGGGAAAGCATTCCCTAATTTGGAATACAAACTCTAAATGTCTTTGGAAAACAATTGTAGAGGAAAAATAATTTTCCCCCTACCCTTCTAGGTTCTTGGATAAGACTCTCCTGTAATAAAAGAGAGATTAACAGGAGAAAAACAAATAGAAGTTTAATAACTTGTATACCTCCTGTTTATATGGAAAATACCCAGGAAAACTGAGTAACTCCCCCAAATGGCCCAAGCCTCCACCTTAATTCCATCTCCAGGTAAAGATAATAAGAGGATGTTGGGAGGGGGGGAAGGATTTCAGGAGGTTACAGGAAAAACACAGTAAACAAGGATATTTTGCTATTATGCAGATTTAAGTCGGTACCATCTTCTTTGATAAGAGTTTCTAGAGATTTGGTCATCCTCCTCTTCCTGGTACAGAGATGGAGACACCCTCATAAATGGAGATTTTCCTTGTAAATGTAAATGTCTCTTAGAAAAGAGTAATTTCTACTCTGTTTTCAAAGCTTCTCCTATGTCTGCTGTTTCTCGAAATAATCTTTATGCCAAAGAAGCATATTTTGTGGTGGCATATTCTGCTACCCTTCAGCTGCTTTGTGCTTCTGCCACGATCATAAAAAGACATACCTAGACTAGTCCAGTGTTCTCAAAAGAGGATAATAAATAGTCAGAGCAGAGCCCTTATGCCCAGGTGACCCCGAAGAGTAGCCCACTCCTAGCCTAAAGCATGAGCAAATTTAGCTATGATCAGCACAATCCACAGATGTCCCAATCCTGGATCAGCTGACTTTCAGTCCATCCATGGTAACAAGAGCTAGATAAATGCTTATATTGGATTGGCCAAAAGGTTCGTTTGGTTTTTTCCATAAGATGGCTCTGGTAGCGCTCATTTGTTTTAACTTCATTCAAAACAATTTTGTTAGATTGTATTGTGACAGCTGTCATATCAGCGTGCATTAAAAAAAAAATTATCAAAATTGGTGAATATTTGTGTAGCCATTTTAATACTGAAGATGAAAACAAGCAACATTTTTGGCATACTATACTTACTTATTTCAAGAAAGGTAAAAACACAACTGAAATGCAAAAGATTTGTGCAGTGTATGGAGACGGTGCTTTGACTGATTGAACATGTCCAAAATGGTTTGTGAAGTTTCGTGCTGGAGATTTCTCGCTGGATAATGCTCCACTGTAGGGTAGACCAGTTGAAGTTGACAGTGATCTTAATTGAGAACAATCAACATTATATCACGCGGGAGATACTCAAAATATCCAAATCAAGCACTGAAAATCATTTGCACCAGCTTGGTTATGTTCATTGCTTTGATGTTTGGGTTCCACATAAGTTAGCAAAAAAAACCTTCTTGACTGTATCTCCTCATGCGATTTTCTACTTAAACATAACAAAAACGTTCCGTTTTTAAAACAAATTGTGACAGGCGATGAAACATGGATACTCTACGATAATGTGGAACGGAAGAGATTGTGGGGCAAGCAAAACGAACTACCACCAACCACATCAAATGCTGGTCTTGATCCAAAGAAGGTGATGTTGTGTATATGGTGAGATTGGAAGGAAGTTCTCTATTACGAGCTCCTCCTGGAAAACGAAACGATTAATTACAACAAGTACTGCTCCCAATTAGACCAACTGAAAGCAGCACTCCATAAAAAGTGTCCGGAATTAGTCAACAGAAAACACATAATCTTCCATCAGGATGATGCAAGGCCGCATGTTTCTTTGATGACCAGGCAAAAACTGTTACAGCTTGGCTGGGAAGTTCTCATTCATCTGCCGTATTCACAAAACATTGCACCTTTGATTTCCATTTATTTAGGTCTTTACAAAATTCTCTTAGTGGAAAAAATTTCAATTCCCTAGAAGACTGTAAAATGCAGTTCTTTGTTCAAAAAGGCTAAAAGTTTTGGGAAGATGGAATTATGAAGTTGCCTGAAAAATGGCAGAAGGCAGTGGAACAAAACGGTGAATAAGTTCTTCAATAAAGTTCGTGAAAATGAAAAATGTGTCTTTTATTTTTACTTAAAAGCTGAAGGAACTTTTTGGCCAATCCAATATTTGTATAACCACGAGTTTTGTTCTTGTTGTTGTTTCTTTCACATTGTGGCAATAAACAACTGACAGAAATAATAGGAGACTCAGAAAACATGTATAAGCTAAAAACCAAAACACCCCAAATTTCATGTGCACAGAGACAGCCCAAATTAAGCATTTGGTGTACATTCTTCCAAATCTGCAGATGTAATTTTGATGTTTTAAATAGAATTTGTTCATATCATACGCTTTTCTAACCTTTTTTCACTATATATTGTGACTATCTTTTCATGTCAGTCAGCACATTTCAGTGATTGCATATGAAGTCAGTCCTCCATTTTTGGTCATTGAGAGATTTTCTAATTATTTGCTAGTAGTTATTTCCTTTGGCTAGGTTCCCATAGTGGAAGAGCTGAATCAAGGGTATGCTTATATTGAGAGTTTATTAGTAAAACTATCAGATATGAGGTCCAGCTGAACCAAGTCTACCAAGCTGACAGATCTGAAAGCAAGCTAAAGGTACACAGCAGGAGCAGTGTTCACATATGGCCCCCTTGGGTGGACAAGCCAGCATCCAGATAATGTACGGTGCCCCTGAGGTTAGTGTTCACCCTGTGGTGGCACAAGCTTTGTCTGTGTTCAAATGCCATCTTTCTTTCACATATTGGCTATTTAATGTTCTGGAAGGTTCTTAAACTCTGAGTTTCCTCATACATGTGATGTGGATAATAATACTTAATTGAAGAGCATTAAATGACAGGGGCATGTGATTGTTTCATAGTAGGGACATATTTCGTGTCAAATACAGCAGTAATAAAAGTATTAAAATATTTCAGGTATTACTCATTTTTCAAAGAATCTTTCTTATCAATTTTTAATTAATCATATGTTTTTGATTACCTACTATGTATCAGGCTCTGTGCTAAGCACTGGGAATAAAATGATAAGGATGATAAAACCAGTGTCTGTTCTCATGTAGCTCAAAGTTTAGAAAAAGAAATAAACAACAAATAATATAAACATGCATATACAATTGCAGCAAGCATTACGAAAGTGCTATGTGATGATATCAAATTTAAAGCAGTGAGAACTGCTCTGACATCGAGGTTTAGAGAAGATATTCCTAAGGAACACTGGTTGAACTATGAGTAGATAATTTCAAATAGATCTCTTCATAACCCAGATGAGTGTTGTGTATGTGTTCGTGTGTGTGTGTATGTGTTGTACCTTACTATTTGGAAAAGTTTGGACTATCTGAATCTTTTAATAGGTATCACTGATTAATTCTGGAAATGTATTTGTTATTATTTTGTGAATGATTACATTTTCTTTGTTCTTCAAAGTATTTTTCCTGGAACTCTAATTAGGCCAATGTTGGGCTTTACATTCTTCTCCATTTTTCCTAAACTTACTTCTATATTTTCTAGTTCTATGATAGTCTTTGTTGAATTTAGGATAATATCTTCAGCTCTATCCTCCAATTTACTAAGTCTTTCCTCACTGTTCATTGAGGTGCTAATTTTTATTGTCATATATCATATTTCAAGTTCCAATTGATTATTTTCCAACATTGCTTTATTTGTTAGTTTCTTTTACCTTTGTTATACTTCACTCATCTCCTTTTATTCCTTAGAACATATGAAATGTGTCATTTATATTTTTATTTAATAATTTCAATATGTAGATACAATATAGAGGTTATATTTCAAATAATATTAAACCTTCAATGTTTCTCTTTGTCTTTAGTAATATTTTTAAATTATTTGCTCATACTATCTCTAATATTACATGTGGCAGATTTTTGAGGAATAACTTTAAACTGTTTTCCTCCAGAGAGATTTGCTTTCTGTTTCTGCCAGGCACTGAGGCTTCACATTAAACTTTAAGTCAAATTTCTAGGTTGCTAGGTTGTTGATATTTTTATTATTGTTTTTATGGTTGTTGATATTTTTTATTATTGTTTATATTTTAACTGCAAAGATATCATTAAATATAGCTTAAACTCATGGAAAAGTGTCCTTTATTTAGGAATGGCCAGAGGGAAATTTTGTTCTTTTTTGTTGAACTTATACTTCTTGCCTTCTACCTAGAGCCAAGATAAAGACAGTCAATTAAGTATTCCCTGTTAATTCTGAAGAACAAGTGTTTTCTAGTTCACTCACTGAAGAGAATCTGTATTATCTGGGTAAGTCTGAGTTATCTCCTGTATTATGAAAGTATAGTTCTTGCCTCCTTTGCTGTAGATTAATTGACGATAAGTGTGTGGGTTTATTTCTGGGCTCTCTATTCTGTTCCATTGATTTATGTGTCTGTTTTTGTGCCAATACCATACTGTTTTGATTACTGTAGTTTTGTAATATAGTCTGAAGTCAAGAGGTGTGATTCCTCTAGTCTATTCTTATTACTTAAGATTGTTTTGGCTCCTTGGGGAGCTTTGTGTTTCCATACAAATTTTATTTTATTTATTTATATATTTATTACATGTTTATTGGAGTATAATGTCTTTACAAAGGTATGTTAGTTTCTGCTTTATAGCAAAGTGAATCAATTATACATATACATATGTTCCCATCTCTCTTCCCTCTTGCATCTCCCTCCCTCACACCCTCACTATCCCACCCCTCTAGGTGGTCACAAAGCACCGAGCTGATCTCCCTGTGCTATGCGGCTGCTTCCCACTAGCTATCTATTTTACGTTTGGTAGTGTATATACGTCCATGCCACTCTCTCACTTTGTCACAGCTTACCCTTCCCCCTCCCCATATCCTCAAGTCCATTCTCTAGTAGGTCTGTGTCTTTATTCCTGTCTTACCCCTAAGTTCTTCATGACACTTTTTTTTTTCTTAAATTCCATATATATGTGTTAGCATATGGCATTTGTCTTTCTTTTTCTGACTTACTTCACTCTGTAGGACAGACTCTAGGTCTATCCACCTCATTACAAATAGCTCAATTTCGTATCATTTTATGGCTGAGTAATATTCCATTGTCTATATGTGCCACATCTTCTTTATCCATTCACCTAATGATGGACACTTAGGTTGTTTCCATCTCTGGGCTATTGTAAATAGAGCTGCAATGAACATTTTGGTACATGACTCTTTTTGAATTATGGTTTTCTCAGGGTATATGCCCAGTAGTACGGTTGCTGGGTCATATGGTAGTTCTATTTGTAGTTTTTTAAGGAACCTCCATACTGTTCTCCATAGTGGCTGTACCAACTCACATTCCCACCAGCAGTGCAAGAGTGTTCCCTTTTCTCCATACCCTCTCCAGAATTTATTGTTTCTAGATTTTTTGAGGATGGCCATTCTGACTGGTGTGAGATGATATCTCATTGTAGTTTTGAGTTGCATTTCTCTAATGATTAATGATGTTGAGCATTCTTTCATGTGTTTGTTGGCAATCTGTATATCTTCTTTGGAGAAATGTCTATGTAGGTCTTCTGCCCATTTTCAGATTGGGTTGTTTGTTTTTTTGTTATTGAGCTGCATGAGCTGCTTGTAAATTTTGGAGATTAATCCTTTGTCAGTTGCTTCATTTGAAAATATTTTCTCCCATTCTGAGGGTTGTCTTTTGGTCTTGTTTATGGTTTCCTTTGCTGTGCAAAAGCTTTGAAGTTTCATTAGGTCCCATTTGTTTATTTTTGTTTTTATTTCCATTTCTCTAGCTGGTGGGTCAAAAAGGATCTTGCTGTGATTTATGTCATAGAGTGTTCTGCCTATGTTTTCCTCTAAGAGTTTGAAAGTTTCTGGCCTTACATTTAGGTCTTTAATCCATTTTTAGCTTATTTTTGTGTATGGTGTTAGGGAGTGATCTAATCTCATACTTCACATGTACTGGTCCTGTTTTCCAGCACCACTTATTGAAGAGGCTGTCCTTTCTCCACTGTACATTCCTGCCACCTCTATCAAAGATAAGGTGAACATATGTGCATGGGTTTAACTCTGGGCTTTCTATCCTGTTCCATTGATCTATCTTTCTGTTTTGGTGCCAGTACCATACTGTCTTGATTACTGTAGCTTTGTAGTATAGTCTGAAGTCAGGGAGCCTGATTCCTCCAGCTCCATTTTTCGTTCTCAAGATTGCTTTGGCTATTCGGGGTCTTTTGTGTTTCCATACAAATTGTAAAATTTTTTGTTCTAGTTCTGTGAAAAATGCCAGTGGTAGTTTGATAGGGATTGCATTGAATCTGTAGATTGCTTTGGGTAGTAGAGTCATTTTCACAATGTTGATTCTTCCAATCCAAGAACATGGTATATCTCTCCATCTATTTGTATCATCTTTAATTTCTTTCATCAGTGTCTTATAATTTTCTGCATACAGGTCTTGTGTCTCCTTTGGTTGGTTCATTCCTAGATATTTTATTATTTTTGTTGCAATGGTAAATGGGAGTGTTTTCTTGATTTCATTTTCAGATTTTTCATCATTAGTGTATAGGAATGCAAGAGATTTCTGTGCATTAATTTTGTATCCTGCTACTTTACCAAATTCATTGATTAGCTCTAGTAGTTTTCTGGTAGCCTCCTTAGGATTCTCTATGTATAGTATCATGTCATCTGCAAACAGTGACAGTTTTACTTCTTCTTTTCTGATTTGGATTCCTTTTATTTCCTTTTCTTCTCTGATTGCTGTGGGTAAAACTTCCAAAACTATGTTGAATAAGAGTGGTGAGAGTGGGCAACCTTATCTTGTTCCTGATCTTAGTAGAAATGCTTTCAGTTTTTCACCATTCAGGACAATGCTGGCTGTGGGTTTGTCATATATGGCCTTTATTATGTTGAGGAAAGTTCCCTCTATGCCTACTTTTGTGAAAGATTTTATCATAAATGGGTGTTGATTTTTGTCAAAAGCTTTCTCTGCATCTATTGAGATGACCATATGGTTTTTCTCCTTCAATTTGTTAATATGGTGTATTACGTTGGTTGATTTGCATATATTGAAGAAATCTTGCATCCTGGAATAAAACCCACTTGATCATGGTGTATGATCCTTTTAATGTGCCGTTGGATTCTGTTTGCTAGTATTTTGTTGAGAATTTTTGCATCTATGTTCATCAGTGATATTGGCCTGTAGTTTTCTTTCTTTGTGACATCCTTGTCTGGTTTTGGTATCAGGGTGATGGTGGCCTCGTAGAATGAGTCTGGGAGTGTTCCTCCCTCTGCTATATTTTGGAAGAGTTTGAGAAGGATAGGTGTTAGCTCTTCTCTAAATGTTTGATAGAATTCGCCTGTGAAGCCATCTGGTCCTGGGCTTTTGTTTGTTGGAAGATTTTTAATCACAGTTTCAATTTCAGGGCTTGTGATCGGTCTGTTCATATTTTCTATTTCTTTATGATTCAGTCTTGGCAGGTTGTGCATTTCTAAGAATTTGTCCATTTCTTCCAGGTTGTCCACTTTATTGGCATAGAGTTGCTTGTAGTAATCTCTCATGATCTTTTGTAGTTCTGAAGTGCCAGTTGTTACTTCTTCTTTTTCATTTCTAATTCTATTGATTTGAGTCTTCTCCTTTTTTTTCTTGATGTGTCTGGCTAATGGTTTATCAATTTTGTTTATCTTCTCAAAGAACCACCTTTTAGTTTTATTGATATTTGCTATCATTTCCTTTATTTCTTTTTCATTTATTTCTGATCTGATGTTTATGATTTCTTTCCTTCTGCTAACTATGGGGTTTTTTTGTTCTTCTTTCTCTAATTGCTTGAGGTGCAACGTTAGGTTGTTTATTCGAGATGTTCCCTGTTTCTTAAGGTAGGCTTGTATTGCTATAAACTTCACTCTTAGAACTGCTTTTGCTTCATCCCATAGGTTTTGGGTCGTCGTGTCTCCACTGTCATTTTTTTCTAGGTATTTTTTGATTTCCTCTCTGATTTCTTCAGTGATCACTTCGTTATTAAGTAGTGTATTGTTTAGCCTCCATGTGTTTTTATTTTTTACAGATCTTTCCCTGTAATTGATATCTAGTCTCATAGCGTTGTGGTCGGAAAAGATACTTGATACAATTTCAATTTTCTTAAATTTACCAAGGCTTGATTTGTGACCCAAGATATGATCTATCCTGGAGAATGTTCCATGAGCACTTGAGAAAAATGTGTATTCTGTTGTTTTTGGATGGAATGTCCTATAAATATCAATTAAATCCATCTTGTTTAATGTATCATTTAAAGCTTGTGTTTCCTTATTGATTTTCATTTTGGTTGCTCTGTCCATTCGTGAAAGTGGGGTGTTAAAGTCCCCTACTGTGAATGTGTTACTGTCAATTTCCCCTATTATGGCTGTTAGTATTTGCCTTATGTATTGAGGTGCTCCTATGTTGGGTGCATAAATATTTACAATTGTTATATCTTCTTCTTGGATCGATCCCTTCATTATTATGTAGTGTCCTTCTTTGTCTCTTCTAATAGTCTTTATTTTAAAGTCTATTTCGTCTGATATGAGAATTGCTACTCCAACTTTCTTTTGGTTTACATTTTCATGGAATATCTTTTTCCATGATTGAGTGGGTGCTGGTAATGTTGTATTTCTTAATATGTCTTGCAAATATTTTCTCCAGTGATTTTTAGCTTTATGTTTTAATCATATGAAAGATTTTAATTTGTATATAGTGAAATTTATAAATATTTGATTTTTTAGTGGGGGATTTTAGCTTTGTATCACTCTTGTATTCTTCTAAAACATTTCAGGTTTAAATTTTTATAACTGAATATAAATCTATGCTCCATTTGAAATAGATGTTGAATACAGGTGGGAAATAACATCATTTTTAATTTTTTAATAATATCCCTTAAAAGTTTTTTGTCAATATACAGCTTGTTGATCCAACACCATTTTTTCTCAAGGATTCAAAATAGCACATTTTCTTTTTCAATTTTATCTAAAATCTACCATTGAGGATCACTACACAAAATGAATAAATACTAATATTTTGACTGAAGATGTGTAAGAAATAAAACTATATAAAAAATCATTGCCCAAGGTTCCAGGTACAAACAACGGCGCAGAGAGGTAAGCATTTGCAGGGGGAGCTCAGTAGAACCTGACACCCTGGTTGGAATCCTGAAGTGCTTCACCCTCAAGGTAAGTAAAATCCATAAACAAACATAGAATTCTTTCTGGACGAAGAGAAACCTACCCTAGCCGTCAAATTATTTACTGAAAGAATTTTGCAAACCCAGTATCTAGCACACAATAAAAAATTCCAGGCATATAAGAAGATAATATAGCATGAATGAAAAGTAAGGGAAGAAACTGACCACAGAAACAGAAAACCAGGGGTCCAGTTATTGGAATTCTTTAAATAAACTGTAGTATATCTGCTTGCTATGTTCAAAGAATTAAAAGGCAAGATAGAGAAACAGATGCTATAAAGAAATGGGTGCTATAAAAGAGAAACATGATAAAAGAAAATCAAGTGAAATTCTAATCCTGAAATATAAAATAAGCAAAATTAAGAACTCAAAAAATGACTGTAATGGAGAGATACAGGTAGAAAAATAATTAATTATTGGGAATATTGTCCAGAGGAAAACATAAAGAATGAATAATTAATAGAAAAATTATAGGGAATTCACTAAATAAATGTAGTAATACAATATACTAATGGTTTGGGAAATTAAATACCATCATGATGTCCATTATTTCCAAGCAGATCCTTAGATTCAAAGTTATCCCAATAAAAATCTTGTGGAAAAAATTTTAATATGTATGTGTATAGAATTGAAAAGGTCAATTCTAATTTTTGTACACAATTTCACAAGACCAAGAATAGCCAATGTTATTGAGAGCAAATGAGACTAAGTAGGTCCACCTGATATAAAGATGTATTGTGAGACTTTAGTAATTTTAAAAGTGTCATTAGCACAAGAATAATCATGTAAATAAAGGAAATATAAAGATTCCAAAAATATATTTACTTTTTTGTTTGTTGTTATTTATTTTTCCAGTTTTATTGAAATATGATTGACAAAAAAGATTGTATATATAGATTGTACATGTGATTTTTTAAGGTGTAAAAATGTGATGACTTAATAGACATATATGTTATGAAATGATTACCATTATCATTTAATAAGTTACTAATATATCTATCACCGCATATAATTACTTTTGTGTGGTGAGAACACTTAAGATCCACTTTCTTAGCAAATTTCAAGTACACAATACAGTATTAACTAAAATCACTATGCTGTACATTAGGTCCCAGAATTTGTTTATTTAATAACTGAAAGTTTGTGCCCTTTGACCAGCAACCAGAAATACATTTACATAAAATAATGTGGACTTGTTGCAAAGATGGAGCACTGGCATGTATGTTAATTACAACTACCTCCTCAGCCATTCTGAAGTGTGGAAAAAGTCCCACAGATTTTTCTGTTGCCTGAACACAACCTCTGTCTGCATTATTAAAAGGCTAGTTTAGCACTTCTAATTTTTTAAATCAGGCTTTGGGCTCTAAGAATGGAATTCCTGGGTTAAGAACCTGGCTCTGCTGCTTATTGGCTATGCCTGGCTTACAGTATTGGTATTCTGATCAGATCTTCCTAGATCCCTATTACCATTTTCTGTCTCTCCCTCTCCCCCTCGAGCACACACTTCAGTATGCTTTCTTGTTCTAACAGTCAGACTGCAGCTCTTAAGCAACTTGAGCCTGCATTGCCCATATCCAGAGAGACCCAGACATTACTGGGAATTTGTAGCCCCCCGGGTCCCAAATTAATGACTAGAGAGAATGGAGGAATCAAGCTGAAATGTCTTTCTGTGGGACTTTGCCTGAGATCTCACCCTTACCTCGGTGCTCTCCCTTTCCTGTCCTGTTTCTTCTGCACATTTTCTGATTGATTCTCCCTGTAACCACTTAGAAACCCTGGCACAGGAATCTTCATCCCAGAGCCTGTTTCTGGAGAGCACAACTAAAGACTTGGTGTAATATGAAACTAGTTGTGTAAATTCCTGTTTCTTCCACTGCAAAAATGTATTAAAAAACACCCTAGTTTCTATGGCAATTAAAACAATTAGCACAGAGCTGGGTGTGTGCATACACATATGTATATATATTCTGATTTAGCTTCCTCTCATGAAATGTTGTACCTTTCGTTTCATTAAGTAGTTATATTAACTTTTTGCTTATTTTATTGTATTGGGTGACTGCTTTCAGGGAAGAAAGTATACTATTGTGCTATTTTTTACAAAGATATCTAATCAGTTGCAATAGGAATTGATTTTACAACACTGTTATCTTTACTGATTATAAAGACATACACTTATAAAAAAGGGACATAATTAATTGTTTTGTATTTTCCTTCATTTAAAAATTTTCTAAAGATGTAATACAGGAAATGAATACATAAAAATACAAAAAATCCAAGTATATTTTTGAAAGTACAATATGGCTCCTTTTTTTTTTTAAATCAAACGGCCCTAATTCAAATTTTGTGATGTGTTGCATGAGCCTCTCGCTACATGATTCCCGTTAAAGTCAATGATCTCCACTGACTGTAATGGGGATCATACAGTTCCACCCCCAGAAAGCCCTTTGCACATCTACTTATGTCTATAAAACTGCTTAGGCAACTTAGGTATTATTTTGTTTCAATAAGAAAAAAAAAATTGGTATTTTAAAAAGTCTTAATTTTCACCAAGAAAGCACAGTCTAAAACAGTTGAATAACGTTTTAAAGAAAGAATGCCCCACATAATTGGATGTTGTGACTAAGTTTTGGCACCACTTAATTTCATCTCATGCAGTAAAATAAAGAAGTGTAGTTTAATGACATAAACATTTAAATAAGAATATAGCAGCTAATATCAAGACCTGGTCAGGTGATTCCTGATTGACAGTACTGGAAATTATATTATTTCCACCACTTCTCTATTTCCTTTGCAAATAAGAGGGGTCATAGAACAATGACCATTTTTGTTTCTGGAAAATTTAAAGGAGCAAAAAAATACTAAATCATGTGTTTAAAATTTATGAAACACAAATCTGGTAATTTTTAATCTTATTTATCATCTCTCTCTTACAAACAAACACACATTTGCAAACACACACACTGAGCATGAAGATGCATGAACACTTCATTTCTAAGTGGAAACAGTATATCCTGAATGTAAGCTCTACTTTCTGTAGAGCTAGACTGCTCAAATGGAAACCTATCCCTTAATAGCTAAGTCAACTTTGATAATATCAAACCTCACAATTTTCCTAGTCTATAAAATGGGGATAACAGTAGGATTTATATTGTAGGGTTATTATATGAAAATATATGTGTTAATATGCGAAAAGCACTTAGAATAGTGCCTAGTATGTTAAAAGATCTCTACATATAAGCTAATAATTTGAATTACCCATATCCATATTTCAACTAGGTGGTTTACATTATGTACACTTTGCCTAAGAAGAATGGGAAGGAAATGAAAATATGTGTGTTAATCCTAGGTATAAGACACTGTGCTTGGTACTATATCGTGCATTCTGTAAGTAAGCAGCAAAGCTGTATTAATACCTTTATTTTGACAGATAAGGAAACAAGTTCACAGTGCTTAAGTAACCTTAAAAGGTCATGAACCTACCGATTGGTGGATCTGTGAGTCAAACTTAGATTTTCTGGAAATGTATCAATTCATTCCTAAGTAAGTCATTTTCATATGCTAGATATGTGCTATATAATATCCCTGAACAAAACAGACAAGGCCCCTTCTCTGATGCTTCACATATTCTAGTAAGGAGAGAGAGAAAATAAACATGGTAATAAACACAAGATAATTTCAACAATGATAATTATCTAAAAAAAACAAAATGAGATCATTTAAGAAATTGTAACGAGAAAGGAGGCTTACAGTAAAATAGAGTTAACAGGAGAAACACTCAACAGCGTTAACATATGAGTTAAGAAATTAGGGTTGTTGGAGGTGGTTAGATTTCAAAGCAGAGAGAACTACAAGAGTAAAGGGCTTGATAAGAGAGAGAGATTAAAGATGCTAGCTTGAGCAGTTGATTAGTACTGGTAAGGATTACTGGGAAGAGAGAGGAACCAGTTGGGAATCAAGTACAATAATTTGATCTTGGACAAGTTAAGTGTATAATATCTTAACAGATATTCCAGTGGAAATGAATCAGCAATTGAAATATAGGTGTAGAGCTTAGGAGCAAAATCATCTTTGTATGTATGATGTGAATTTTGTTGACGGCACTGAATGAAAGGATCTGGAGAAGAAAGCACAGAAAAGAAGGAGGCACAGGCACAAGGCTTGGGGTACTCAAAATTATAAGATTAAACAGAAAATATATTCAGTAAAAGAAATAAAAAAGGGACAGCCTGGTCTAGACAGAAAACAGATTGTATTGTCACAGAAGTCAAATGAAACAAGTTTTTCAAAGACATGTAAAAGATTACTTCAATGAGAAGCTATTAAACAGGAAAGCATCAAGAGCATAGAGGATAGTTTGCAACACAGATTTCAGGGATTGATGTGGAATGATGAGGTAAGAGGTCTGGTTGCTCCGGATTAAGGGGAGACTTCGGGGTAGGGGATTACAGGGAGCTGGTTGGGACAACTCTTTCAGTGGGTCATCTAGAACAAGAGCAGAAACCTGGTTAGTAGCAAATGAAGAGGTCATATAGAAAATGTAAGAACACCTTAAGAAAATAATAGACCACGTTGTTAGGTAATGAAAATGAACAAGTAGAAAGAGTTAATTTGATGATGTAGAAAAGAAAGAAAATTTGTCAGAGCAAAATGCTAAAGTGATTAGAATATATTGAATCTAGGGCACAAAGAGGAGTTAGGCTTAGACAAATGCAGAAATGTGTTCTTCATTTTAGGAAGAGGAAAAGGAGAAGGTTTAATTGCTGCTGCCGGTGGGTTGGTAAATTTGAATATGGAGGATTATGGAATTCTCACTTGATTACATCCCTGTTCTAAAACTAGTGTAGAGTAAAGCCTTAAGCTTCCTTTGGTGGGTTAGACGTTTAAAGAGGGAAGAGAGGACGCAAAATGGTTGTTTTGGAAAGTACAGAAGTAAACATACTCACTAACGTGAAGGAAGATTCCTGTAAAACATTAAGTGTATGAGCCAAATCAGAGGACACATAACCAGAATTACATGAATCAGAGATCAAGATTTGCTAATAATTTCAAGTAATTAGTCAGTTAAGAAGGGCTGAAGAATTAGTGAGAGAGCTAGGATGTTGAGGACAGCTATGTTGGTCCTATATTCCTGTACGAGACATGCCCTCTCTGGCCCAGAATAATAAATGAAGTCTCTAATGAGGTCTGCATGTCACCTCACACAGCAGGCAGAATTTACGTAATGGAACATATCTGTTTTATATTATAGACAATTGCATAGCTTACATGACTTTATCCAGTGAGCCATGTCTCAGGTTTATTTAGTATAAGATATACTTTAGGCAGGGAACATCCTATAGATATGTCCTTCCTTCTAATAAATACCCTCGATTTACTTTCCTGGAAGTGCAGTTGACAAGGATATTAGCCTAGATGCATGTTCTCTTTTCTTCCCTTGCCTCAAAGGAGTTTCCCCACCTTCCCAAGGAAGCAACACAATACATGCCAACAGTTTTAACCCCTTGCTCCTCAGTGCTCATTTGCAGTTTGTGCATTTATAGATTTTAAATGAGAGAAGTCATCATGCTATTTGTTGTTATTATTTGTTTGTTTTATAAAAGTAGTAATGCTAATAGATTGGAAGTCTTGAAAAGATTTAAAAAATATTGCAATGAGGGATTCTAGAGTAAAAGTACTTAGGAGTAGTGGCCTAGTGGTGCAGTAATTAAAGTTAAATCTTTAGAGATGGTGTAGTTATTAGTGATAGTAAATTTAAGATAACTATGGGAGTGGAATGTGGAAGGAGAATAAAAGAAAATACTATAGGAGGTAAGGAAACCAAAGAACTGAGAATCTGGGTTGAAGTCATACACATATGAATATACATATCCATTCATATATATATAGATATATGGATATATATACATATGTATTCAGTTGAAACTTAATCTAAAAGCTATCATATAGAAGTTAAAATAAAATGTGTTTACATTGAACTTTTGTGAGATATTTTTTGAGTTAACTTTCTGGAAACTATCATAATCAATGTTATTATTCTAAAGCCATAGAGCTTTTAGGGCTGAACCATATTTTCTTTAATGAAATCTACCTTTCAATTTTTATTCACAATGTTCTAATTAATTGTCAAGTGCAATCCATCAAAACAAATTGGGATACAATTTGCACAACGTTGTGTAGAATTTGACCTTCACCAAATTTTACCTCACTAAATCTTCCTCATACTCCTTTGAAAATGCCCTCCTAAGTCAAATGTATTTCTCAGTTGTCTTGTACGTCATGAGGAAATACAACTAGAGGAAATGAATGATAGGTTTACATTTTATATTAAATATTCAGTCAGCCCTCTTCTATTCAACAGCCAACTCACACAGTCCTAAAAGTATTAAGAAAAGAATGAACAGTGGAGGTAACACTGTTTGCTCCTCGTAGGACTAGGTTTCCCTCCTTTCAATCCATTAAAAAAAACCCTGGATTATGATATGTGTGTATTTCACACGTATGGCACACGTGTGTATTTCACACTTCTGACTCTAACCATACCATCAGAAAGAGAGAAGAGACAAGTGTAGGACTACACGGCATAATTGGCAAGATCTTCAAAAAGGAACGAAAGATTCAGCTGAGTTAACAAAAATATACGCATTAAGTTTCATAACAAATACCTATCAATCTTAAGAACAGCTCAGGTAATTCTAGGAATGCACAAATAAACTAACCAGAATCATGGAGGAGAAAATCCTAGAGTGTATAAGAAAATGTCTGGAGTGGGAATGTTGGAAAGGTGGGTTGAGCCCAGACTTTCAAGGATTATGAAATATAGGGCCATCAAATAGTTTTACACCAATTTTAACTAGAATCATTGAGCCATAAAGAGGTAAATGTCCACTAGAAAGCTGCAGATTGTTGTAACTAGGCAAAACAATGCCCCCTTCTCCCAAATATTACACATACTGTTTCTATAAAACTAGAGAAAATAGAGTGTATAACATGTAAATTGAATATTCCAAAATGTTTTTTCCCTAATGAAACAATTATGATTGTGGTAAAACTAAGGAACCTGAGAAAAGAAAACAAAACAGAATTTCAGCATTTCTGTAGGCAGTATATTGGGTGGGGGGCGGAAGTGACTAGCAATTGCAGCAAGGCAAGGTATTAAGCGGATGAGGTAAAGCAAGAGACGAATTTGCTCAAATGCAAAAATAATCCTTCTTCATAGAAAATTGGACAAGTTACGCTTTTTCAATATCCAAAATGGATTACTCTAAAATGGAATGATTTCAGTCTTTGATTGAAATATCAGAAAGAGAAATACTAAAATCCTTAAATTCAGAAATTGAAAGGGAAAAGTGAACCAGATAATTGATCATCATTTTGACACCAAAGGAAATAGAATTTTAAGGAAATCTTAATTCATTAAAGGACTGAGAACCTGAAAAGTATTGATAAGTGCTCAGGAGAAAATGAATATCTATGAATCAATTCCAATGCTAGGTTAGCAGTAACAGGAAGAATTCAACAGGGAAAGATTTATGACCAGAGTGAGGAAGATCATCGACAGCAGGGCAACGGAAATATAATTTAGCTAGATGGTGTGATAATAAAAATGTAATAAAAAGGTCAAAGGCTTAGAGACTCATAAAACATTTTGAAAGGTGAACAATTCGTATTACATTAACCAGACAATAAAAATATGAATATGATGTAGCTATATTCTAAAGTTTAGGAAAATGCTGTTTGCTAACCCATGCAAAATTGAAGTGATATGCATGGCTAGGACATTACCCAGTAAACCTACTTGATGTCTCATAGAAATGAAGGCAACATTGTTTCCAAATGGCAGTTGATAAAAACATAGGAAGGTAGTGTCCTACTGTAATATGATATTAAAATTCCTCTAATTCTGAAGTATTATGTTGATCAAAAGAGTAGCGAGCAAATATTTTTTATTTTACTACTAGCAGTAAGTAATTTTAGATTGAGGATAAATTTTAAATTGAGACTCACCGTAAGAACACATGTTTACCTAAATGTTTAGATATTTGCGTTCAGTACTAACAGTTGCGGAGAAAGTGATGCAAACAGAATGATCTATTTAGCCTTAGCCTCCCAACTATCTCACACACACACACACACACACACACACACACAAATTCCATATTCCTCTTATATACTTTATTTCATATTGATATTTACATTTTATGTATTCAAACTGACAGAACATGTCAGTAATTGATATTAAGAATCACAAACTCTTATAAATCAATAATACAAAAGATAAATAATACAAATGAAAAATAGACAAAAATCCTAAAAAGTTAGTTCACAGAAGAGGAACCACCAGTTGCTAAAAAGATTTGAAGAGAAGCTAAACCTCATTAGTGATAAGGGACATGTGCATCGAAATTTCTTTTAAAATCGCATTTTTTACGCATTCTACTGGAAGCAATTAAGAACTCTGATAACACCAATGTTGGAGAATATATGGATCAATAGGGCTATTTGTTCATTTTGAAGGGGTGGGGAGTATAGAATGCTTTAGAAAATGAATTAGCATTACTTTCTTTTAAGTTGACCAGTCACATTCCCTACTACTCAACAGTTGCACTTCTTGGAATAATCAAGATAAATTTTAGCATATTTGAACCAAAAGAAAAGGAAAATGATATTTATACTATTGTTCTGTTAGTAATGGTTACAGCAGAAATAGTAGTTATAATAATAATAATTATTATAATAGAAATAATAACCTGAAGATAATTCAAATGCCCATTGATAGGAAAATTGTACACATAATTTGTGGTCTATTCACATAATGGCATAAAGTTAGGGGTAGTTACAAAACAATATGAATTCTAGTAACTTAAAACTGAGTTGCCAAAAAGGAAGTAGAGAAGAAAGAATGCAATATATTATAGAATGTTCAATCAAAACTAAATCATGTATCATTTGAACATACATATATGTGTAATAAAAGTTGAAAAATTTAAATAGGAGGGAAATGATGAAACTAACTAACAGAAAAACATCTGGGGAGGTACTAGGTTCAGGGTATAGGGAAGAGAATATGGGAAATATAAGAAACAAGTAATTTCATAGTTGTTTGAGAAGTAGGTTCCTGAATGTGGATCATAGATAATAAATTTTAAGTTAAGTCATCTATTCAGTCTTTAAAATAACAGAGGGCTGTATAGAGGAAAATAGGATTAACCTAATTCTGTGCATCTGAGGATAAACACAACCATTAGAAGAAATCTTTGATAGTAATTTATGTAATGTATATAATTAGGAGGTAAATATTACAGTGAATACAAGAGTTAAATTTATCACCAATATTTTTATGCTTCTTTAGTTTGTGATAGTTAAATGTATGAACAGGCTTCCTTTCTGTAAGTCAAGTTTCTCAAACTTTCTTAGCCTCACATTTCACATGTGGAAAATTAGCATAATAAAATCAGTTTGCTTAGTTATTTGGGGCATTAAATGTAACTGTGTGTGTGAAAAATAGGACAGAGTATTTTCTCAGTAAATACTATTATTGTATTACAATTCCTGGCAGTGGCCTACATTCCCCTCTACTAATATTATTTAGAGAAGACATTCCATATTAAATCAGATGTTTTGGGTTTGGCAAAAAAGCATTGTCTATTCAGTTAGCTCCTCTTTCCAATGATGTCTTCAGATGAAAATCATAGACAGCTCAGTATTTTATAAAATGTGACTGTATAGCATTCAGAGAGCTCCGGCAAATACCATCACTTCCTTTATATTATGCAGTTTATAGGAGTTATTAATATAAAGTAATCTAGCTACAAGTAATTGATATAAAAGATACTCGAAAAATTATTTAAGAAGAAAAAGGAGAAGCAAACTCAGAAAAAATTACCTGATTAATGAGGTAAAATGTGAGATTTGCTTACAAGGTGCTTGAAGACTTGAGATGGTCTTGGAGGAGTTCCTAAAAAACATTAGCATAGGAAAGATATAGTAAGAAAGCTAATACAATTTTTACACATTTTTTCTAGGAAAAAATTGGGTTGAGTTAAAAAACAGCTCACTTGAGTTTCTTTTTCTTTTCTTTTCATTAAAAATATGAGACTTTACTAACTTCTGAAGATAAAAGTGTAATTTTTGAATTTTCAAAATTTATGAAAATGTTATGAAATTGCAAGATTTAATTAAAAAACGGAAATGAAAATCAACCTAAGTCTGATCAGCAAGTTAGGAACTTCCAGCCATGACCAGTGTGGAAATCAATTATATATGGAGACGAAAATATTTCTTTTTTTTTCTTTCACTTTGTAGGTTTTATTTCATTTAACTTTTTATTATGGACAATTTTAAACAGGTGCATAAGCATATGGTGTAATAATCCACATACACCTAACCCAGCTTCAACGATTAACAACTCATAGTCAATTGTGCTTCACCTCTACCCCCACCCAACCCTCACCTACCCCATATCATTTTGGAGCAAGCATCAAGAGATCATATAATTTACTCCTTAAATTTTCCAATATGTATCTCTAAAAGATAAGGATTTCACAAAAAATAACCACTATAGCATTATCCCACCCAAAATAAAATTAAGTCACTTGAGTTTCTTGAACTTCTGGTTCAAGCTTCTATCTACAAGATTTGGCTCATTAAGTGTTTTAGTTATTTTAGGTACATATAGTAGTGTCCAATAACAATGAGTTAGTTAAATGAATAAAATAAATAAGAAAGAATTAAATATATTAATAGCTGGAGATAGACTACATATGTTTTTAAAAACTTTTCTCATCTTATTTTTCTTGATTCTTGAAACCACAGTTCATGTAATTTTAGTTTTAATTTTTTATATCCAATATCATCATAGTTCTCCAGGTTCTTCCCTGTTCATAATTCATATGATTAGTTTTGATCTCTGGCCTCATTACTGAACATTCTGGCATATTTAATCACATTAACAACTTTTTTTAGCCTGTAAACTTTACCTAGGAGATTTTGAAGGATAGCACGAATTGAAATTCATAGTTTCTCTTTGTAGTAATTTGTGTCTGCTACAAATTCAGGGCCTATATGCTATTTAATTTCGTTTATGTAATTATGTATAACATCATCTTGCTCTGAGAAGTCTCTTTTAGTCCATTTAAATCGTAAGTTTTAATTATTTTTCTGCATAACAACTACCTTTAACTTTTGCTCTATTAAAAACTAACAGTAAATTGAAAGTTATCATAGGTAAGGTATTGGTTCTAAAAATTATATGGAAGAAGCTATAAAAATAAGGACTGATTTGCATAATTAAACTGATTAAACTTTAAAAGCATATCAAAATTTGTTTAAAGTTAATATTTCCCAGGTTTTCAGACTTTGCATTACTATCAATTGTTTATTAATAATTTCTTGATTATTTAATAACTCTCAGTCCACCTCTTCATTGTGTTATATGTGTCCATTATTGGAAAATATATGCTTATGCCCATATCCTCTAAAATTAACTGGCAAATACCCCATTAATTCATTGGTAAAAATGATAATTTAAAGGATAATTCACAACCAAGTTAATTTTAGGAAGACAATAATAAAATTATTAGGAATGTTTTCAATTACCAATGTAAACTAAACCAAATTGTATAATAATATCTGAAAGCCATTTGATAAAATTAATTCTCCTCAACCCACCTTTTAAATAATTATTTCCTAGCCATTTAGTTCACCTAATATTGCTACTTATGACTCAGTCTATACAGTATATTCATTTTACTTTTACAATGAAAAACTATAGGTTTTCTATTAAAAGAAGGAGCAAAGTGTCTGTTAACACAAAGTTGTGGGAGAATTAACAGTCAGGTATATTTGGAAAGCATAGAATAACTCAATTATATTTAGGACTTAAATAAATTTATAAAAAGTTTTGGTTTTCATATAACTCCTTTGGAAAGAAGTTTAATCTTAGTTATTATAGCACATGATGAGCATTAATTATTATTGAAAAATTGCTGGGATGATATAAAATGAGTTTAGAATGGAATGAAGTAACTATAACTTTAGTTAACCCTCTTACTCTTGGAGAAATATGTCTTTCCTATGGGGAAACTCAATCCTTGTAGTCCCTGTGATGTCACCACCCTTGATCCACACTAGGGAAAGATGTATGTCTTAGGTTCTGCTAGTCAGAGCTCTTCCTTCACTTTGGTACAAACATATAGTCAGGAAGAAAATTTTTAATTATATAATTCAAGAAATTTCTCCTTTCTTTTGCCCCAGGTGTTTTGAGATGGATTTCTATAAGAATTCTAGTTAATATATAGTTTTAAAATTACAATTAAAGTTGTATAATCAATGATTGCTGATTTGATAACATGAATTATTGACCTCATTTGTATATTTCAGTAATAGCTGAAAAGTCCAATTTTTAAAAGGGTTAAGTAATTGATAACATTACAAAATTCTGTGCTAAAGAAATTTCAAGAGATTCCTTAAAACTAATCTCAGAACTTTTGATATGCTAATAAGTGATAGAACTCAAAGAAAGGGTTTAGTTTGCTGAACTATCCAGGTTTCTTTGAAAACAGAAAAATTTCACCATCCAACTAATGCCTCTCAGGATACTCATGTTCATTAATAGGGATTGGCAAAACTGGGCCAAGCTGCTTGTTTTTGTAAATAAAGTTTTATTGGAACAGTTACACAAATTTCCTTTTTTTGTTGTTTTAATGTATTTTCTGTGCATATTTTTGGGCTACAACAGCCAACTTGCTATAGAAACTGTATGCCCCATGAAACAGGACATATTTACCATATGACCATTTACAGAAAAAGTAAATTGCCAAACCCTACTGATATGAAAAGTTTGGGGACAGCATATATGAACTTTTAAAAAAGAATTCAAATTATTGAATGAATCATTTAATCTGAACAAGACTATTAGCATATGTGACTTTTTGGAAGGCTAGAGAGGTATCTGAAAACTATTATTCATTAAATGTAGGCCATTTCTATACATACTCCAGTATTTATTTAATCTCTATGAATATATGTTCTTATCTTTTTGGTATCGTTAAGACTAAATAACTGTAGTAAAACAAGAGGCATGGAGTAGTCCAGACTCTTTCTTTTAACTTGAATTCAGTGGGCCTGAAAATTGCTAGATTATTTGCATAAGATCATATGACATATGTGTGCAAAAGTGTATTTATTTATTTTCAGAAATAATTTAAATCTTGCATCTTATTCCATTAAGATGGGACAGATCTGACAGCTAACTCTTGTGTCTTTTTCTGTAAGACATATAGAAATTCTGAATGTGATGGGTTTTAATAACCAAATCTCTCAATCTCTCTGCAGACAAAACTGTAGACAGAATGGTGAAATTCAGCCTCCTTTAAATCTTACTATTTTGATAAAATACTTATGTCTATGAACTACATTACATTTGACAGGAAAGGAGAAATATTATTAAAATATGTTAAGATTGAACACATCCAACCCAAACTCTGATTTCTCACACTGATAAAGTACCTTTCTCTGGCACCAATTTTTACACATAAGTTGGTTTATAAAACATTTTATCCTAAATGCTTTTGAGATCATTTCCTTCAGGGGCTCAGAATAAAGTATTTACTTAGAAGTAAGCAATGATTTTAACATAGCAACTATTTGGAGTTATCCAAACTTTTAAATTCTGCCTACATCATTAATTTGAAAACATTTATCAGTGCCCTTCCTTTAGGCACTAAAGTATGTTTCCCTTTTGACCTGCCTTGCAACTCAGGAAAATTATTCTGAAATAATTATCCCAACAGAACTTAGTGATCAGTACATCAGCAGACTTGTATGTCTTGGGAGCAAAATCAGCAAATTAAAAGGGCATTTTATGAAGAACAGGTCATTTAGGCTAGTTCAATTCTTAAACCTGAAAGGAAAACCATAACAGAGAGCTATTTTCCTAATGTCCTTGAGTATACTGGAGCAAAATCTCAAGTCTTTTATACAAAGAGCTCTGTTCATAAGAAATTAGGTCAAACTATTAAACTCACCTCTGTTTGATGTAAAATAAAACTGCTTATTGCAGATCTAACAAAACACTTGGTGTCCTATTAGGTTGCCTTCAAAGAATGTCCTAGATAACCTTAAAGTAATTTAAAGCACAAGCTAACTTCAATCCTTCTTGTCTGCTATAGGGCTCAAGCACATTAGAATATATTTGAAAATGCAATCTTGCCAAAACATAGCCATTTCTTGCTGATTATATGTTTCTTTTCAACTGGTCACCTGTGTTTTAATTTCTCTATGTTTTGCATATGGTAGAGGATGTTAAGATAATTAAAGGTAAAATAAAAGAACTAGGTTAATTAATGTTAAATCGATGAAGTTTTGAAAGGCATATTGATATACAAAGCATCAGTGCCTTCTTGTGTGATATAACTTGACTCCTTCTCTTTCCCTTCTCTCTCTCCTTTCTTTATCTCTCAGTGTTTTATAACCATAGAAAACTTCATGTGAAACTATATTTTCCTCTTTCATTTCCTAAAATGATAGAGGGGGAACTTTAATCTCCATTTTATCCCAAAATATTTGTAAATAATATTTTAAAATACTCCTTTAATTATTAAGGGAAAAATTACTCATAACCCAGATGCACCATCAAACAAAATTACTTAAGAACACTTGTATATTGATTCAGTATACTGTACTCTATCTTTCTTTGTCTATAAGACAAAGAAAGACATGAATCCATTTGGATGTTGCCTATGCTACTCCACAGCAAGGCAGCAAGAAGAGACTCTTACATATTTTTGAAAATTACATGAAAACTATTAATTGACTGACTTCTATTAAAATATCTTACAACATAGTGCCAGGTAATTTTGCTGCATGACAAAAGATCCTCAAACGTATTGGCTTAAATGTTATTTTAGTTCATGATCTGTGTGGTGTTTCTCCTCTTGGTCAAGCTCAGCTGATTCCAGCTAGGTTCACTCATGGGCTCCCTACAGTAGGCAGGTTATCTAGAGACTGGCTTGCACTGGATGGCCTCATTCACATGTTTTGTATTTGCTGGATTTTGGCTGGGACAACAGAGACTTGGTTCTCATCATCTCGTAGGCTAGCCTGGACTCTTTCACATTGTAGATGTATTTGAAATATTATGTTTTCTATTTTAAAATTAAAACCAATTGTTATGAATTAAAAATATAATTCAAATTTGATTCAGATTATAAATATCACACATTATAAATGCAAAATACATTATATATATATATTTACAAAAATACCTGTTGTTTAATAAAGTACTGCGGTGATATTTACATTTGATTTGGCATTTATTTTACAGGTTTATGGGTACTTAGATTTTTTTTTTGAATTTTAAGGGCAAGTCTGCTTAATTAAAGATAAATAAAAATCAGATAAGATTTCAGATGAGATTTTATTTTAACTATATCGATGTTTATTCTATATGAATTTATTTTGGAGATAATAGTTCTCCAAATATTGTCCAAATTGAAGATAGAAATGCTGGGTTTTTTCTCATATTTTTCTCTTGTTCTGGCTTGAAATTTTTTTCTACTAGAATTTAGTATTGGGACTTTGGTAAGCTGTACTATGGTTCCCAAGTTTCTATTTTCCTTTTTTAGGAGCTTCATATTCACCTGCTCCATTGACATCTGACTTTACCATGTGACTTGTGGTGTCTCACCCAGAAGGAGGATTAAACTTTACTTTCCACTGCTGTCGTGCTTGGTGATATGATTTGCTTTGATAAAATTTGAGCAAATGGTATTCATCACCTTTCGGCAGAAATTTTAAGAGATCCCTCCTATGATTCTACCATGGCTCATATGTTTCCCTCTGCAAAAAGTTTAGGCATGTCTCAGATAGCATATTCTTCCAGTAGGGTCCTATACTGAAGGACATGTGGAGCAGATTCAAAGAAATCATCAATGAACATGTAAAATAAGACAGAAATAAACATTTTTTGTGTTAGCCCACAAAGATTTTTAAAAAACTATCACATGTTGACTGATAGAGAAATAAGTAATTAGAAGTAGGGTGCTTCCAATGTGAGAAAATCTATGATATGTGACTTTGACCTGGGAAGAGGCAGCATCTCATGTTAGAGGCATTGTAACTGGATGTTAGAGATGGCATTCCATGCTGCTGTGCAGTGGCAGCATGCTTGGTAAATGGTGCCTGTGATAACATATAAAGAAAAAACGTGTATCTAATAAACTTGAGGTTTTAGGTGGAAATAAGGGAAAACAATGTTAGTAGTTGACATTGTTGCTCTTGGCTCTCCTAGACAAAATACTTAAAGAAACCAATGAATTTAGAAAATAATAGGCCAGATGCAAGAAGAAATGTAAAAAAATAAAGCCCAGAAATTCCAAGACTTGCAGAACTTGAAGATGAAATTAGTATCATTGTTAACCAAAAACCGAAAGCCCCTAAGTGGCAAGGATAATTCAAGTGCAGCATCATGGCCAAAAACAAAATCAAGGATGTGGCCCAAAACCCCCAGAAAAAAATTCTGATTAAGATGGCATTTAAGTACTTTTTTTTTTACATCTTTATTGGACTATAATTGCTTTACAATGGTGTGTTAGTTTCTGCTTTATAACAAAGTGAATCAGCTATACATATATATATATCTTCATATCTCCTCCCTCTTGTGTCTTCCTCCCACCCTCCCTATCCCACACCTCTAGGTGGTCACAAAGCACCGAGCTGATCTCCCTGTGCTACGTGGCTGCTTCCCACTAGCTATCTATTTTACATTTGGTAGTATATATATGTCCATGCCACTCGCTCATTTCGTCCCAGTTTACCCTTCCCCCTCCCCATGTCCTCAAGTCCATCCTTTATGTCTGCGTCTTTATTGGATTAAATGGCTCAAAGAAAACACAATAAATGCAGCTCTCAAACAAAGTCTGATTAAACTGACTATAGATGTAATTAAGCTAAATTTAATAACAGTATGGTTATTGCTATAGGCATGTCAAATTTATTGAAAGCAAATAATTTTTTTTTACAGGTTATGAAGGTTTTGAGAGAGGTGTATGGCCAAAAGGACTACCGACCTGGATTAAAAGCGATCGCAATTGTCTGAAATTCAATATAATTTTTGGTTTCCAACCCCCCTCAAGTAGGAAGCCCTTTGGAATACCGAAATATTTCCCATTTAATTATTTATATATGGCCAAGGAGGATAATAGGAAATGAAAGACTTATTGGATAGCACAGCCAAAAGTCATGGCAAAGAACAGGCTAGGTGAAATTTCCCAGGAAGCAAAACTGGGGCCTGGCAAAGCTCCAGAGTTGAGACTCATATTTGCCCAGAGAAATTTCAGAATTGCAATTGACTGATTACTGCTCTAAGCTTTCCATTCTTTCCCTTTTTAATGGGAATGTTTATTGCATTTGTCTTGTCCCTGTTCCATCATTGTGTATTTCATGTTTTATTAAGGAGCAGAGAGCAGATAATTTGTTTTCTTGTTGTTGTATTTTTTGTTGTATGTTGGTTGTTTGGATTGCTTCTTGCTATTGTTCATAGGTCTCAATATCAAAAGCAGCCAGGCATAACTAGATAGAAATAGATACTATCATACAATTCTGGACTTTGGGACTGATGTTGTTATTGGATTAGACGGTTGGGTTTTCACCCTTAGGAGAGGGTAAGTATCTTTTCAAACTTAAGGAAGAGAATTGGATCATAGATACTGGTTGATTATATTTTCTTCTCAAGTTTCCTTACCATTTCCTGAAGTAGAATTATGCTACATGCCCCAGTGAAGTCTTACATTTCCACATTATATGCTTTGGCCAAGGATATATACGTGGAAGCAATTTATGTCACTCTTGAGAAATTTAAAAGTCATTGCTTGGTTCTACCATTGTTTTTCCTTTCTTTCCCAGCTCAAAATATGCCAAATAAAGGCAGCTCCTTTTTTAGCCTGGGCCCCGTGATAAAGAAAACATGAAATAAAACCGAGCCAACATGCAATAAATGAAAAATAAATATAAATATCAATTAATTTATATAAACGATTTGATATTAATTATTTTGATATTTAAAAAAATTAGATATCAAATATTTTTGATATTAAAAATATAAGGTGTTAGAGTTGTTTGTGTAGTTGAATAACTCATCTAAGATGATTTATTCAGACTCCTTTTGAGCATAGCCTAAACATTCTTAGAAAATTGAAGTATTAAATTTAAAGCACATGTGTTTATGTAGAGAAGAGGATCCATGGGAAGGCTAGCTGCCTAGACAGGCCTACACCCTGCTGAAATCAGGAAGTCTTCGCTCTTTATTTACAGGCTACAAAACAGCACTTGTCAACACCACAGATCAGTATCACTTTAAGAATGAGAATAATACTAGCCTTTATTTCTTAGGGATTTTAAGGAATAAAAATATCTGGAAAAATATAAATTAGTATAAAATAACATTTGTCTGGTTCTTAATTATATATAATATAATATGTCTTATGTGACTGGCAGCTTGGTGTTCTTATTGATTTATTTAAAACAAAGGAGGTCACATCTGTATAACAATATCAATATTTTAAGGTTTCATATCAATATTTTTAAGGTTCCACATAGGGTAGATTAATGTTTTATGAATTATTTTAATGTTTTAGGAATATTACAATAGTATTTAAAATGTACAGTATATAGGGATGTCATAATTAATGAACTGCTGTTAAATAGACTAATTTTGTTGAGGCCAATTTGACCGTTGTTAAATAGTCAATTACTGGGAGTTAGAGCTGTAATAATCAAATAGTCTTTGCTATTAATTAGAGTTTGACACTTCTATTTTTTTAGTTGTGATTCATCATTTTCATACTTACAAAGAATTGGCCTAAGTGGACTTAAACATCTAATAGATGGCAAGACATTTAAATGGCAGAAACAGATTTCTAGATACCTTCTCACACCTCATCCCCAGTAAACCTCTTCTTTCCCCATTCTCCCCAACTCAGTAAAGCCACTCACAACTCCTATGCTCCTAGATGCACAAGATAAACCCAGGGAACCATTCTTGAATCCACTTTGTTCCTCTCTTGACATCTAGACTCTAGCAAGTCTTATTGTCTGTCTTGCCAAAATATATTCTGAGGTCAACCACTTCTGTCCATCTTCACAAATAATTCCTTAGTCCAAACCATTGTCCCTCAGCTGAAGTACTGAAAACCATCCTCAAAGTAACTTTATTAAAAATAGTAAAGCACATCATGTTATCCTCTATCTTAACATCTTCCACTATCTTCCCTGCATACTTAAAATATAAATCTAAATTTTTATCAGGTCCCTAAAGGCCTGTGCAGTCTGGCTCCTGTGGCCTTTGTGAACCAAGGTCCCATAGCTCTCCCCTTACTCATGGCACTGTCCACGTCACTCTGACCAAGCTCCTGCCTTCTTCAAGGCCATTCCTGGGCTCGAGAACTCTGGCTCTAATTGGTCACATAACTGACTTTACCTCATTATTTAGGCTTTAGGTCATAGACTGCCTTAAAAAGTGCCTTTTCAGACCAAGCTAAGGAATCATAGGCCCCAGATACTTACTGTATAACATTATTTATTTTCTTACTGAACTTCCAGTAACTTAAATTATGTTATCTAATTATTGGTTTACTGTTCAATAAAAAAAGGAGAGAGAGATCTTGTCTGCTGTAATTCTCCCTATAATTCAGTTCTTAGAATAATAATGTAATGTAATAATGTAATTCTCCCTATAATTCAGTTCTTAGAATAGTGCTTGCCAAAAATTCAATGCATGTGTTGAATGATAAATTAATGAATATTCCTTTTCCTTTGGGGAAACAAGTGGCTAAATTTCTGCCAAATCATTTTCTTTAGTGGTTTACCATGCAAAAGCACCCAAGTCCAAAGACATTTGTGTAAATGTTTTTTTATGTAAGAAGACAGAAAGAATGATCTCTGGAAAACTCTGCTTAGAACTGAGAGATTAATTTTAGTTTAAAAATGCAGTATGTAAAACATTATTCATTTCATCAGAAACTTCACATTTATATTTTCAATTACTTTTCAATAAGTGAGCAATACTTCATCAAACATTACTAATAGCTTTCTAATCAATACAGTAAAATTTTCCCCATAGTAATCTTAGATGCCAAAAGATTACTGTATGCATATGAACTAGCAGTATCCTATATTAGTTTTAGACCATTTCCCAACTATATTCCTGTCTTCTAAATGGAGAAAAGCATAGGAAAGAGACATTTGTGTATGTGAAGGCTTTTAAATGCATGATCAAAGGTCTAATCTGATTTCAAAATGACCATATTTTAATAATATTTTGTTGTCCTAGCTGATACCATAGTCATATATAAATATATCAAGAAACAAAAAAATTATGAAAATGAACTGATAAGAATGGTTTGTAGCACTTCCTTTAATACTATAGCTAAGGAGATAACAATAGGGAAACTGACTTAGACACTAATAAAATAAAGAATTGAAATACTGTGTAAGTATTTTGAAATAAATGCTGTTTAATATCTGAAATGCTTTAATCTTAAATATAATGTTTAGTTAAATTTTAATGTTTAACGGTTACTGTTCAGAAATACTAAATACTCAATGAGATATTATAGGTTGACATAGTATATTGCAATTGTATTTGGTTATGAAGCTGCTTCTTCAGCTACCAATTGTTGGTGACCTTGGGAAAGTCACAAAATATTTCTAAATTTAATTTTCTTCTTTGTAAAATGGGAGTATGGAGATCTCTTACAGCTATCTTCATGCCTAGCATTATTTTTATCTCTGTGACCTCTTCCTCTGCATTATTTATTTTTGACCTTCATGTAATGAATTTTTCTTTTGGCACTGACAATTCTGCTCCGACTATCTGTGCTGTACATTTAATCTGAGGTCTGAATTTTTATTTTGTCTGCATTCCTTGCATATATATCCACTTCATTTTCATCATAGCTTGCATGTCCTGCATTTTCTATGTGAGACAAAATTAAAATCTTCCTCTTTCCTTTAGAAAATATTTCTCATGGATATAATATTAATGCAAAAATAACAACTGCTGAACCTTCATTTGGCTAAGCTTTAGGCTATTTGGTGTAAACACACACACATGTACACACATTATTTTCCTACCACCATAACATTTGTATTATTATTCAAGTTGTATATATGACAAAAGTGAGGCTTATATTGACAAAGTAATTTCTTGTCCAAAGTTATACACTTGCTAAATGCTAAAGCCGAGATATAAATGGCGGTTTCTCTGATTCTAAAACTCATGTGATTATGCATTAAACTCCACATCTGCCAACTTTGTATTGTACCCTTTTTTCCTGAATTTTTAGAGCAGTGATCTTCTTCTACTTGACATTTTTTTTTTTTTTTTTTTTTTCGGTACGCGGGCCTCTCACTGTTGTGGCCTCTCCTGTTGCAGAGCACAGGCTCCGGATGCACAGGTTCAGCAGCCATGGCTCACGGGCCCAGCCGCTCCGCGGCATGCAGGATCGGATCGGAGCACGAACCCGTGTCCCCTGCATCGGCAGGTGGACTCTCAACCACTGCGCCACCAGGGAAGCCCTACTTGACATATTTTATATAATGTATCCATATATTTTAATGAAATACTTATTTTGGAAGAAGAAACATCCTCAAGATTAGTGTTTGCCAACTATCAGAGTGTGTGTGTTTCCACATCATCGATTGTCTCATTTCTTCTATGATAGTGCTATCAGTTAAGTTGAAAGGACAGAATTTAATCATTAGTCAAATAATGAAATTTCTGGTGTCAAACAGGTATTCATAAAGGATCATTCTGCTTAACCGAGGCAGGATATTCTCCTCCAGTTATCTATTCTCCTGAATATAAAGTAATTATTTTCTGATAGATTTGAAAAGTATTTTATACATATCTTACTAGAAATAGTTTTTTTTAAAAATTACATTTCCTGACAGCATTCCTTTGAGCCCTCCTTCTGCTTTTGCCACAGCTGATTGGTTTATTTCTAATCCAGTCTGAAATGTGCCAGCCCATTCCACAAAAGCTCACTTTTATTTTATTTTATTTTTTTAACATTTTTATTGGAGTATAATTGCTGTATAATGGTGTGTTAGTTTCTGCTTTATAACAAAGTGAATCAGTTATACATATACATATATCCCCACATCTCTTGCCTCTTGCATCTCCCATTACCTGGGCTGAACTGAGTTCTGGAGAGACAAAACCTCCTTTGGATGTTTAAAAGTTTGGATGTAGCAAGGAGAAGATTCAACTTCCTTTCCTTCTTAAAATTGGCTTCTGAATAATTGCAGAAGACTTTTTTTTCTCACTGATGCAGCCCTAAGCCGCTGATACTGGGGCACAGGCAATTCTAAGTTTGCTTTCTTTTAGAACTCTAGATATTAGTTAGTGTAGTAGGTTGAATTGTATCTCCCCAAAAGATATGTTCAAGTTCTAATTCCTGGTACCTGTGAATGTGACTTTATTTGAAAATAGAGTCTGTGCAGATGTAATCAAGTTAAGGTGAGGTGATACTGGATTAGATGACTTCTAAATCCAATGACTGATGTCCTTATAGGAAAAAGGGAGGGCACACTGAGAAGAAGGCCCTGTGAAGATGGAAGCAGAGGTAGAAGTGACATAGCTATGAGTCATGGAATATCTAAGATTCCAGGGGGCCACCAACTAGGAACAGGCAAGGAAAGATTCTCTCCTGAAGCCTTCATAGGGAGCATAGTACTACTAACATTTTAACTTCAGACTTCTAGTCTCCAAAACAGTGAGAGAATAAATTTGTGTTTGTTTAAGCTACTTATTTTGAGGTAATATTTTATGGCTGCTGTAGGGAATTAATGCAGTGAGCAACCTGTAATTCATCAACATTTAGCAACTATCTTCCTTGAGACTACCCTTCCTGAAGTTTAAAAATTTGTCTAATAATATCCTCACATTTCTGTACTGTTATGACTTTGTATCTTGGAATGCATCATGAATATTTCTTTTCACTCAAAGAGATGTAATTGAATTCATCTATTAGTCACAACAAATTTGAAGTTTGATATTTACATTTTAAAGTAAAATAGTGAACATAAAAGTTATTTTAGAGACAGCTTAAAGCAGGTTGACTTTCAAAATCACAGAGTATATACATAGTATTTTATTTCACCTAAACATTGCAAAGCATACATATGCACACAAACAAAGGCTTTTAGTTAGATTCTTATTTGTTGACTATTATTCCATTTTTTTTACTTGCACGTATTTGTTTAAAAGAACAATACAAATTCATACTAATATATGCAAATGATTGTATATGGCTATATATGTATATATATGTTCTCTCAGATTATTAAGATCTACTTCAGAAGTTAAATAGATGAGAGAGAGAGAAAGAAAGAAAACATCATAAACTGGAAAAATGATTCTCCTAAGCCATAATAACTAGCCCAAATAATAAAGGTTTGATTATTGAAATTTTATTATATTTCTATTTTTAGAGCATTATCTTTGTATTAGTTTCTCAATATTCAGGGCACTATAGAATAGGAGTTAACTGAAAAAGAAAAGACAGTGGAAAGCCTTTCAACAAGTATATGGAGCTTTGGGCTATATATTTACACTACCTAAAGTAATATTTAATTAAAGATACTACAATAAAAATTAGTTTACATTTGCTGTTGCTGCTGTAAGTATTCCTGGCTGCATCCTCATCACAACAGAAAGCCAAAGTTTTGTTCCACCCAGGGGATTTTGTTTTCAGGCTTCCCTGAGTAGTAGCCAGGCATTAAGAGACACCTCATTAGGATGGTCTCAAAAATGAGATGGAAGGAGGCCTGACTTGGGAGTACATGACTCACAGCAGAACACAAGGGTCCCTGAGACTGAAGGAGTAAGTGTCCATGTGCTGCAAGTGTGGGTGTGTGATCAACTTCGTATGTTTATGATGACTTTTATCCACGAAACTTTGCACATCTTATTCCATTATCTTTTAACAATTTGATTGGTTGTGGACTGAGTTTATTTGTTTTTATTATTTTTCCCTGATAGCAAAAAACAATTTTATGCCTAGATTCTAGAAGGATTTTTCTTTTCCATGCTTTAAAGTTATATGAAAATCTATATCTATTAATGTATGTATAGATGTAGAAAATAAATCTTCCTTTTTCTGTATTATATTTAGCAGCATATCTATTAAAATATTTTTACACACTAATTTTCCATATGTGAGCTATATCTGGCCAGTCCCACCTATTGCACAGTCTCTGTCTTTTCCTCCAAAATTTTGTCCTTTTTCTCTGCATTCTGAGGTATTGTTTTCAAGTAGATCCTCCATATCACTGCTTCTTTTTTCCATGCTATCAATTTGTTCTTTATTCCTGCTTCATTCTTTGAAATTATTATGTCGTATATTGTTTCTAAATATTCACCCACTTAGAATTCACTGAAATCTTTTATTGTAATTGCCGTGATACCACTTCTCTTTCTACTTCCTACAGTTGTTTAATCACTGTAATTACAAATTTCCTTTTATGTTGCATCCTGACCTGAGATGCATTTTATTTGGTTTCTATCATGTAGGCTTATATCTTTTAAAAGGTGAATAGCTAATATTTAAAAAATGGAAACTTTCAAATAAAAATTTAAATGCCCTATTTCTCTAGAACATAATTAGAATAACTGTCAATGATGGTACCACATTTCCATGTGACAATTAAGTGGAACTCAGTAGTGATTCTTCCTTTTAGATGAAACAAGCATGCACTTCCCAGAATGTCACAGTCCCCACTATTCCCTATTTATGCTTGGCCTATTTAATCTATGAATCCTTCAATCATTTGCACTTTCCTCACTTTTTAACTTTCTGAAAAAAAAGTGATATAAGCTTACAATAGTAAATTATATATTATATAATCAAAATTTTCCTGAATATTCAGCATGGAACACAGAGCTTCCATAAAATGAAAGTGCTTTATGTTATCACACATTTACTATCAGAAATAAGAATATCAGATAATCACTGATATGAAACATTAAGCAATCAGAAAAATTAGTTTTTGTATTAACACACTAGAATTGTCTTGAAAATTCTAAACATGAGGAACCAACATTATTGGAAAATATAAACATGTTTTTCCTAAAAAGAGTAACAATAAAAGCTTCGTCAAATAAATATGGCTCAGAAATCCTTTTAAAATTTTTTAGCAAATTTAGTTATTTTCCTAAAGGCTATCAGTTGCTCCTCTTTGTTTTCAAAATCAGGATCTCAGAGATATGCAGCCCCACTTTTGTTATAGCATCATTCACAATCGTTGAGATGTGGAAACAACCCAAATGTCTACTGCCAGGTGAATGGATAAAGAAAATGTGGTATGTACATACAACAGAATATTATCCAGCCTTAAAAAAGAAGGAAATTCTGTCATTTGTGATAACCTAGATGAGCCTAGAGGTCACAGTAAGTCAAATAAGCCGGTCACAGAAGGACAAACACTGCACAATTCCCCTTATACAAGGTATCTCAAATAGTCAAACTCATAGAAGCAGAGTAGAATGGAGGTTGCCAGGGGCTGAGGTGAGGAGGGAGTGGGAAGTTGCTCAGAGGGTACAAAGTTTCTGTTATACAAGATGAATGAGTTCTAGAGATCTGCTGTACAACATAGTGCCAATAGTCAACAATACTGTATTGTGCACGTCAAAGTATGTTAAGAAGTTAGATCTCATGTTAAGTGTTCTTACGATAAAAAACAAAAAACAAGCAAACCACATGAGGAAATTTTTGGAGGTGATGAATATGTCTAGTATTTTGATTGTGGTGATGGTATCATGGGTGTTTGCATATATCCAAACTCATCAAAATGTATGCATGAAATGTATGCAATTTTTTTGTATACCAGTTATAATTCAATAAAGCTTAAAAATGGGTTCTCACGGCATGTTGTAAATATATTAGCTAATCTTCATTTACAAAATAAACTCGATTATATGAAAGTGTTTATGGAGAGAACATTAAGATTCATTAAGATTCTGGTGATGATGATTTAGTTCTGTATTTATAAATAAACAATATCAAGCTTTAGTTTAAATAATAATATTCCAGGACTTCCCTGGTGGTGCAGTGGTTAAGAATCCGCCTGCCAGTGTAGGGGACACAGGTTCGAGCCCTGGTCTGGGAAGATCCCACATGCCGCAGAGCAATTAAGCCCGTGTACAGCAACTACTGAGCCCAAGTGCCACAACTACTGAAGCCCGTGCGCCTAGAGCCCATGCTCTGCAACAAGAGAAGCCACCGCTATGAGAAGCCCACACACTGCAATGAAGAGTAGTGACCACTCGCCACAACTAGAGAAAGCTCGCATGCAGCAACAAAGACCCAATGCAGCCAAAAATAAATAAATAAATTTATAAAAAATAATACTACTATTCCATTCTTAAACTCTGAAATTTCTCTCTTTTTTTTTTAACTTGAGAGATACCGGATGCCAATTTCATTAGTTTGTGTTGATTCTAACTATATTATAACACCATACATTCGTCAAATTTTAAGTTGGAAGATATTATAAAAATACTGTTCATATTAAGATTTTATGATGATCTGTCTGGGAATATTTAAATTTTAGTATTTCTCATATTCTAAATTACTCATGCTAAATATCATACTACAATACATGTTACAAATAATATGACAAGCATAACAAATATGTTTATAAGTTGTGTATGAAGATGCATTTTTCTTTAAAATTCAAGCATAAGAATAATGAAATATAGAATATGTCAGTAATTAAAGACCTTTAATTTTTCAAATATATTTATATATTTAATTTTTAAGTATTAAATATACTATATATAATTCCAGGTATTATAACACATATAATACATCCTAAATATCTGTGAAACTAGTAGAAAACCCCAAATTCAGAGAATAGATACTATGGGTATCAAACATTAAAGTGTGTCAAAGGAAATGAAAATTAAATATGATATTGCATATCAAATTATCCAATTATTTTAATGAAGCTTTGGTGGTACAAGCATGTTAGAACATTGTTCTGGCTCTATAAATGTATATAATGTGGAGTAAAAATAATGTTTTAATTAAGTTTTCAAACAGAAGTATTTGATAAAATTCCCCTAGGATAAATTCATAAAAATAGTTACTGAATTGGAATTATAAATAGTATGAGTTCTTGATATATAACATATTGTCATATTTATTTTCCAAAAAAGGTATATATTTATAAACATTATAATTAAGTAATTTTAATTAATTCAGATGTATTTTTTTCAAAATGAGTCTTAAGTAATAAGATCAATTACATAAACTAAACTAAATTTATTTTTCATGTATCCAAATAGTCTTCGCACTGAAATCTTATATTTTGTGTTAAAATAAAATAGAAAAATGTTTTATAAAACAAGGGAAAATATTAACCTGTAATTTGCCATACTTATTAATACTCAATATTTTATTCCAATACAAACATATTTAACATGTACTTCTAGAAAATACACTTGGTTACCATGTAATAGATGAATAAAAAGTAGCAAATAATTAAATCTTCCTAGGTGGATAGGAACTGGTTAAGACAATATTAAGATTTGATTTTGTATCTTTGAATGTTCTAATTTCAGGGCTTAAATTATGTACTAAATTATTAAATTACGTTTTTAGGTCCTTGGAAAATAAAAATTACATTTAAAACTACTTAATTTTTTTTCTGTTATGCACTGAACATTTATCATTCATTATATTCCCATTGCAGTATTCTAACTTTATTTTTATCCATGTTTTAAAGGATAAAATATTCCATATGATTATCAAATAATGAATCACTTATTCAATTCCATCTTTTAATCACTAAATCAGAATAACAGTAATTTATCAGATATAAAAGTGATTTTTAAATTTTTCTGATCAACTGATAACTGTATAGAGAGAAGTACTCAAACATGTAGTGTAAGAAAAAGTGATGAACTACTTTAAATCTGTATTTTTTGGCAGCAGGGCATTTTCTCAGGATCCTATGAATCACCTAAGGGTGGTTTCAGGGTTCTATGAGGTGTAAGTCTTGAATATAAATAATTTATTATTTCTGTCTCACTAAGCACTATTCTAATTAATATACAGTAGGTTTGTAAACTGCATTGAAATATAATTTTAGTGTCAAAAGAACAATTTTTGGTGCCTCCTGGAGTTCAAAGTATGAATCTAAATGGACATAATTTGAGTGATTATAAGTGGTATAAATGTATAGTCCTTCTACCCATACATTTTTCTAGTTGCTCTACAGTGGTGATATAGAAATTCTTACTACTGTAGAAATACTTTTGAGAAAATGCATATATAAATACTTTAATCAATTAGTCACTTTAATCCAATTAGTGTGTCAGATTAGAAAATCAGCTCCTGCTGAGATCATGAAGGCAAGCAACACGGCACTGACTATTCAAAATAGTGAGAAGATATAATGTTGAAAATCTGAATCAGGCTTATTAAGATCAAATGGAGTGTTCCAATCACAAATTTTCCTATTACCTTCTCTTAGTGCTGTTTATCTTTCCTATATGACATTTTTACCAATTGCATGGACTGAAAAAAATATCTAAGTGTCATTTTTTTTACAAAGTACACAGAAACATTTGATTTTCCTTGTATGCTACTAGTTAATCTAAAATCTAGCGTTAACCTAATATTACTGTGTATGTGGTTTTTAATTTCTTTCATGTTTATAATGTAACTGATGTAATAACGATGTACATATTTATCTTCAAAAATAATACAAAGACCATGAAAGCCTTTTGAAATATACAAAATAAAATGATGAAAGGTCAATGACTATATTTTTTCTATTCTACATAAGTGACACATGTCACATTTTCTAAAAACACACAATAATTTCAAATTCTTTTAACACAGTCACTCATTAAATTATATATAAAAAAAGTATATTGCCAATTTTGTTCAATACACATACACACACACATACAACCATCACCACCACCGAAGCCTGAAGCTAACAATAGTCTATTTGCCAAATATTTAAAAGTTATATTGCAACTTTCCTAAAATATTTTGATTTATGTTTATTATGACCACACCTAGAGCCAGAATCACATTAATAATAGTTTGTAAGCAATGGAAACAGTTTCTACTGCCTTAAGTCCAAAACTGTCTATGATGTTATTTCCTTCTTTATACAGCATATCTATCATACTGATGAAATTAGCAAATAAAGAATAATCTTACAAAAGAAATACAATTTGTAAGATTCAAACTAATTGCTGATTTAACAAAAAGTTAAGACAAAATATAATGCTTGCATAACTAAATCATTTTATATCAGTTTCATAAAGACTTTAATTCTGGCCATGTGAAAGTCTTCATTCATGTGAAAACTAATTTACACTGGATTACTAAAAAGGCTCATTATTGTATTCTTAATAAATTCATCTTATTTGGCTAAAAAGGACCATAATGAAATTTGTTTGATAGTTGCCCAGTAAACATACATTTCATAAAAAGCTGGAGAAATAAATAATAATTACATCATAATAGTCTTCATTTACAAATATAGCTTAGTTTTCTCCTAAAAAAATTTATACTGAGCTTATGAACGTTTAGTGCTTCAGAAAGAGGATGCTATGACCTCACTTAGCAATTAGTTTTCTTTCTATGCGCCATAAAATTGAAGAGATTTACAAAGCAAGTGGAAATACTAACTTTTATAATGATGAGCCATATGGTACTTGTTTTACTATATTTATGCTTAGCAGAGAGTATAAAATTATAGTTATTGCATTTTTTTTTTTTTTTTTACAAAATGAGGTTACTACTTATATTATGCTTACAAATTAGCATAATGAGGATAACAACCACAAAAAATTCAGGTTACTTAAAAAAAAATTGATTCTGCTGAGACTAACATTTTCCTTGAGCTGTTTTGGTTTATAAATAAGTTTTAAAATGTTTATAAACATGAAATATTATGTTTACAAAAATTGTCCAGGTGAAATCCATGACACAGTTCATTTGATTTGGGAAAATGAACTTACTTACATCTTCCTCCCAGTCCAAATGTGTTCTTAAAGGAAGAGAAACAGAGGCACTAACTCTGATCTCCCACCTACTCCCTATCTCCTCAACTGAGTATATTTAGTTTGAAATGGATAAATTTGTACTTAGTGATAGGTTAATCTATAATTCGTTATAAGAGATTGTATAGGCCCATACTTTGGTAAATTTTAATCTCCAAATGACCTGGAGAGGCAGAGTTATATACATGAAATATGGTAGATTTAGCTAATAAAATGTAGAAACCAAGTATGCCATTTATTAGCTGTGTGGTCATACTCACAAAATGATAAATTACTCTCCCAGCCTTCAGTTCCATCTAGTTTTGAATACTAGATCAAAGTAGCACTTTATAATGAGAGTAGGGCTGAACTCAAGCTCATGGTCATTGCACTGAATTAAAGAGTAAAAACATTATGCTAGTTTCAAAATAAATAGGATAAACTATCAGGTATTTGCAGAAACAAAGAATGGAGCATAAACCAGGGAAACTTTCTAGTAGTATTTTTATTTTCCATAAGTCAGAAAGATTAGCTTTCCTTTGTATAACAATGTGCTATCATTTTGTAATGCTAACAGAAATGATTAAATCAAAAAATGTAAATGTAATCAGTTTTACAGCCATCTGAAGACTCATCATCTAAGATATAAATTATAGGCTTTCCATGGCTGCTGAAAACTTAATAGCTTTATTTCTAGAATACATACTAAGTTGAAAGTCTGATGTTTTACACAGCTTAATGAGAATTCAAATCAGAGTACTTGTAAAGAGAAAGTAGTGGTTCACACTCAGTCAACCATGATAAAAACCAGTTCCTACAGCTATCTGAACTACTACATAAATCCATTCTCTTGTCAATTGTAACTTGTTTCAATTGCCCCTTCATACCTTTTAAACAAAATGTAAATGGACTATTTCAGTCTATAAATGGATTAGGTCTTTTATACATAGATCTATCTTGTACACTTATTTTCAAGAGCCTCTACTGTAATGTCAGAAAGATCAAACTCCTCAACGGGCATCACAAAGATCATTTCTAAACTTTTAAAACCCCCTCTTGGGAGCACAAATTTTTCATCGACTATTTTATTTATTTTTTGCTTTTATAGAGTTCTAAACTGGCATTATTGATAGCAGTGTAATCTGCCACTCTTTTCCCTTCTGACTGTCAGTAGTCATAAAAGTGGTGTAGTTTAAAAGATGGAGCCTATTGATTCTTATACTCAGTTAATGAAAATACTTTCTCACTGCCTGAAATATTTGGGAATGTTGGCAAGAAATGTGACAAAAAAGATAAAGTATGATTAATACAATCTCAAACTTTGAAAATAAATTACTTTTACTTGAATTCTGACTGACCAATTTATAGAAAAAATACTGAAGTAGGTGAGGACAGGAATTTTATATTGCTGACATTTTACGAAAATGTTTGTATCAACTAAATCCTTGATTCTCAGTGTCAGTTTATAATCTGAATGGAACACATAAATAATGAAAGATATGGTTTGGGAACTCTTGTTAAAAAGAATTTAAATCATATTTGTCTACCAATCTAGTGAAAACCAGTTTTACATATTTGGATGAAAGGTTCAGAATAAAATTTGCTGTGCAGAGTGAGATCAAACTGAAAAAAAAAATTGTTTAAAAATTACACCTGATGAAATTTAGAGCTGTGGTCACAATAATCTTGGAGAACAGACTCTGTCAAGCATGAGAAATGTGGCTGAGGGGATATGACACAAGTGTCATAATGCATTTTGGAAGTGAAGTACCTCATGATGATAGAGGCTGGACTGAAGTGAGAAGAAAGTTATCTCTATGGGCATTTTAGTAAATATATATTTCAGTAAACTAGAAGGTATTAAAGAAATGTATTAAAACCTTCCAGTAAAGAGAGATGCAGAAGAGTAACTGTGTTTTAACAAAGCCCTGTTCTGTAAAGGCCACATTTGATTGTTATATTGTTTGCTTTTTCAGTGGAGACTGAAGAGTGTCTCTAAAATATAACGTACAGCTTCTTTACTTTTAGCTCTTTCATATGAACTGCCAAATTTTTCACATACTTGTGGTGGAATTTTCCTTAGATTTTAATATCAAACTGTGTAGAGCTGCCCTTTATATTTTCAAAAATAGTTACACATTGATTCTTGATTTCAATTTTATTCTTATTATGGATAAATATAAATATTTTTGCACTTCCAGTTATGGTAATGTCTGCAATATCTAATTTGTTTCAATTTTAGCCTATTCTCCTACTTCCAATTCATCACCATCTTGTTGCTTATATTGTATGTGTGAGAGAGAAGAACAAAAGGAGAGACAGAGACAGAAAGACAGAGAGAGATATTTCCCATGTGTAAACTCATATGTATATTCACACAGACACACACACACACTTCATCCTCCTCTCTTGCTCTCCACCACTTCTCTGACTATATACTTCCATAGGGTGTGTCACCTGCACCCAGGGTACTCTCCACAATGCAGCAAGTGTGATACACATTTTTTACTGGAAATATCATCATATATCTTCCATGTGTAATATAATATACTTCTTACTGGTTTTAGTTTCAGAGAAGTCAAAGTTCTTAACTAAACCTGCAATACTTTGTCTTTTCACCGCTGCCTAAATCACCAGTCTCATCTTTCAACACTTATTCCTCTCCCTCTCAACGCTCTGGCCAAAACGTCTTTTAATTTTATAAGCGTGCTGCATTCTGTTCTGTTCATGACCATTGCATATGGGTTCCTTTTCCCAAGACATTATTCCTGAGGTCTATGCTTGGCTGACATCTACTGTGCTCTTAAGTCTCGAAGAGTCTCAGGATCTTCCTTTATGTGGCCTCAAAAAATACAGCGTGTCCCCTTCGTGGCTGATGTGGCCCTTTTTTCCAGCTTCTTTTTCTCACTACCACGGCAAATGACTGAGGATAGAGACTTGCCATTTCTGTCCTTCACATTATTCCTAGGACTACCTCATTGATCAGCATATTGCTTAAACATGTTTGTTGCCAAAAGGAATAAACATGATGTGAAGCTATCCATGGTTAGACATGAAGTGTTCCATTTAACCCCCTTCCCTCTTTCTCATGGGTACTGCAATCCAAATGGGCATTGCTAAACTGTCACAGTACCCATGCTTCTACCTAATGGCTATTATTACTCCAACTTAATAAACTCTACTCCTTTGAAGCTCCTGTAATTAAATTGTACGTGCAACTTCGGCATTGCCACCTATTGGCCTCCTGTGGAGAGTCCATGGTTTATTGTGGTTTTAGAACATGGTTTACACTTTACCTTTTCAACCAGATGCCTGTTGCTAGCCTAGGTATTTGCATGTCCATCATCATGGACAGAGTGAGACATATACTCTTGCCTTTGCTTTTCTCTTTGCCTCGCTTGAATTCTATTATCCAGAATCATCTTCCTTCTTAGGCAAATTCCCTAAAATCATTGCTATTTTTTCCAAAATCAATTCAGTGATTCTTTTGCATTAAAGTGTTTAATTCCACTCAAGAATATTTTATAATCTGGAATTTATAACATGACAATATTAATAATAGCTGCATTTACTATATGCCAGGCCAAATAGTTAATCTTCACAATAACCCTATGAGGTAAATGTCTTTTATCACTACATTCAACAAAACTTCCAGTTTCACTTGTCCATTTTAGTACATTTCTCTTATTTAATTCATTCATTCACTCTTTGCTACAATGATTTCCATATACTTCCTCTCATGGGATCCCTCAACCTTATCTCTGCCCCACTACTCTCAGTGGATGACCTTTCCTCATCTTTCACTGACTGATTTCAAGCCACCCAATGGAACACCTCCACCCTCCTGCCACATCTCTCTCCAGCATCTCTGCAGGTACTCTATCCTTCCCTCCCATTATAGTGGCAGAATTGTCTCTACCAATCAGGGGAAAACTACTCTGCATGTGTCCTGAAGCCTATCCTCTTCTCTCCATGTAACTTGCCTTCTACAGAATGTCAATTATTCTTCCCCATTCTTTTATACAATTCACTTTTTCCTGTCTCCTAGTCCTTTTTATTTCTCAACTTCCAGTATTTTTTCTTTTTCCTAGAAGCTGGATACAATTAACTGTAGCAGGGCAGTGCTCAATACTATTGAAGCCTCACACTTTAGGTTCTACTACTTTAATATCTGTAAATGCGAGAATGCACATTCCAAGAACTGCAAACTAAAATTTGACATTATACCAACAAGTTTACTCAATATTGATGTAATTATACAGAAGCTTAAATATATCACTCAAACTTTAATATTACAGAATTTGTCCTTCTTATAAGTCATCTTACATATAAACAAAGTTACTCTTTGCTTATCTGTCCTAACCTATGAAATGTTGCACCAACAGACTCTTCCCATAGTTCTTCACTATGTTCTTAAACAGGTGATTCCTCCCACTTTGGCAAGGTGAAAAAAATCGAAATCCCTATGCAGAAAAAAATGTTAACTCAGAATTACCAAATTCTGAAGTTACAGCTGATGGTACACCATAAATAAGCTTTGGGAAACTCCTATTAAAGTCTTTTACCTAAGTAGGACTATAGGAAGTTACAATGGTGACCAAAAGAAGACACACGTTCTTCATTAAAATTTGTTTTAATGGGTCTCAAAGTTCTGTGACAGATTTGTGGTCAAGTTGTTTCCATTAGAAAGTACTGATTTTAAAAACTAATAACTTAAAATAGTCACACACACGCACACACATGTAAATGGCCCACAAGACATTCTCCTTTCCTTCTGAAGGTTTTACGATGTGTTTTATCATTAACCAGTCTTTTACTATTAAACTTAAATGGCCAACTGAGACAAAAAGTTCTGAGACTGTTCTTCTACCACTGATTAAGACATGGGTGGCAGGGATTGGGGATAATATTCATTTAACCTTCTGAGCTTTTGGGGCAGACTTGGTGACCTTACCAGCTCTAGCTGTCTTCTTGTCCACTGTTTTGATGACACCCACAGCAACCACATCTCATGTCACCAATACGAAAGTGTCCCAGATGAGGATTGTCACAGAAGCTCTCAACACACATGGGCTTGCCAAGAACCGTATCAATGGTGGTGGAATCACCACACTTCAAGAATCTGGAAGCATCTTCCAGCTTTTTCCCAGAACAACAATCAATCTTCTCATTCAGCTCAGCAAACTTGCAAGCAATTTAAGCTGTGTGACAATACAGCACAGCTGCATATTCAGCACTGCTTTGGCTGGAATTGTTCAAGATAATCATCTGGGCTGTGAAGCCAGCTGCTTCCATTGGTGGGTCACTTTTGGTGTCACAAGGCACACTGCCACAATGGACATCTTTGACAGACATTTTCTTGATATTGAAGGCCATGTTGTCCCCAGGAAGAGTTTCACTCAAAGGTTCATGGTGCATTTCAATAGAGTTTACTTCAGTCGTAACACTGACTGGAGCAAAGGTGACCACCATGCTGGATTTGAGAACACCAGTCTCCACTCAGCCCACATGGATAGTACCTATAGCAACAATTTTATAGATGTCCTAGAAGGGCAGACACAAGGGCTTGTCAATTGTATGAGTTGGTGGCAGGATGCAATCCAGAGCTTCAAGTAGCATGGTTCCACAGGCACTGCCACCTTAATGGGTAGCTTTTTAATCCCTTGAACCAAGGCATGTTAACACTTGGTTCCAGCTTCTTGTCACCATTTCAACTAGAAATTGGCACAAATACTGCTCTGTTGGGGTTGTAGCCAATTTTCTTAATGTAAGTGTTGACTTCTTAAAGATCTCCTTGTATCTCTTCTGGCTGTAGGGTGGCTCAGTGGATCCATCTTGTTAACACCAACAATTAGTTGTTTCACACCCAGTATGTAAGCCAGAGGGGCATGCTCACAGATCTGCCCATTCTTAGAGATACCTGCTTCAAATTCAGCACCCATCAGCAACAATCAGGACACTGCACAGTCAGCCTGAGATGTACCTGTAATCATGTTTTTGATAAAGTCTCTGTGTCCTGGGGCATCAATGATGGTCACACAATACTTGTTGGTCTTGAATTTCCACAGGGAGATATCTATCAGTAGTGATACCAAGCTCAGTTTCAGCTTTCAGTTATCTAAGACCCAGACATACTTGAAGGAGTTCTTTCCCATATCAGCAGGCTCCTTCTCAAATTTTTTGATGGTTCTTTTGCTGATCCCACCACATTTGTAGATCAGATGGCCAGTAGTGGTAGACTTGCCTGAGTCTACATGTCCAATGATGATGATGTTGATATGAGTTATTTCCTTTCCCATTTTGCCTTAGATTTAGCAGTGGTTTTCATGAAACCTGTGTTCTGGTGGTAAACCCACTGTGAAAAAGCCTTCCTATTCCTTTTAATCGATATTCAATATTCAAAGATGGGCTGATTGCTCCCAAATTTAAAAAAGGGAAAATAAGATTCATCAGACACCATGTTCTCTTCCAGCTCCCTTCCACTGACAGCTAAGTTCAAAGAGAAACTGACCATACCCATAATTTCTATTTCTCCATCTCTCATGCCTCTACCTCTGCTCTTACATGTCATATTTCCCCCAAACCTTCATTTTTCACTCTGACTGCTCACCTAGATGATTTAATCTCCCCACAAGTTGTCAAAAATAGTCAACTCTATTATATTGACTCTGAGCTGTAAATTTCTTTCATATTTAACATCAAAAAGGTAATTCACTTTTAGATTAACTGCATGTCATATTTCTACTGGAAATTTTTATTTATTGTTTCTTTCTGTGTGGTACAAAAATAATGGTGCATATTACAAATATAGCATCTTCTATATGAAGAAAGACAGAATTGGCATAAGCAAACATATGTTGATTCTCCTCTCAATTCCAAACCTGTATCTGAGCAATAGTTACATGCAACTTTTCCTCAACATTTGTAGATGGAGTTCTCTCAAGCATCTTGTGTTCATCAAATAAAAAAGGAAATCTGTGGAGTACATTAATCACATATGCTCCAACTCTAGTTTTTACCGTTAAAAAGAAGCCTTGATTTTTCAGAAATTTGGGAGTGATTATCAATATTTGCCTTAAATCCACATTCAGTCATTTGGTAAGTTTTACCTCCTAAACAATTATTAGTAAAACTAACACTTATTAAGGAATTCATGTACTAACACTTTAGGCTCTTTGCATGCATTACCTTAGTTTTATTAGAAAAGAAAACAAAAACTAAGAGTTTGGTACCACTGTCATCCTCAATTTACATATAAGGGAACAGAGACGGAATTTTCCAAAGCTACTCAGCTAGTTAAGTGGGAGTCCAAAATTTGATTTAAACACCTTAGGATCTGTGCTCTGTTAATTTTTCTTTTTCTCACATTTTTCATGAAATTCATTAGAAAATCCACTCTTAACTCCTATTAACTGTGTACACTGCATACAAGCGATCTTTTAAAAGGACAAGTTGAATTGCTGATGCTTCTCTTGCTTAAATTCTTTAATTTGTTTCCATTTAAAATAGTCTAAAATTCTTATCATAATCTCCAAAACTCTTCCTTACCAGGTCTGTCTCTCTTTTAAGTTAATTACATAGTATCATAGTATGGTAGGCAAAATAATAACCCTCCCAAAGATTTCCATGTCCTAATTCCTGGAACTTGTGAATATGTTAGGTTACATGGCAAAGGAGGAAATTAAAGCTGCAGTTGGAATTAAGGTTGCTAATTAACTGACTTTAAAATAAAGAAATTATCCTATATTATCCCAGTGGGGCAAATGTGACACAAGGGTGATTACATTAAAAGAGAAAAGAGAACCAGAGAAACGTCAGTGTGAGAAATACTGACATTGGTAGCATTGAAGATAAGGGAATTGAACAATGCATCAAGGACTACAGGCAGCCTCTAGATGCTGGAAAACACAAGGAAACAAACTCTCCCATAGAAACTCTAGGAAGAATGTAGATGTGTCAATATCTTGATTTTAACTCAATGTGACTCATTTAGGAATTCTGATCTTCACAAATGCAAGATAATAAATAAATTTGTATCATTTTAAGCCATTCAGTTTGTGGCAATTTGTTAAAACAGCAATAAGAAACACATGGTGATATTTCTTTCAAGCATTAATTTATTCCTTCAGTTATTCTTTGAACAGGTGTACTGTGCAGTTGCTATTACTTATTAGAAACTGCATATTCAGTCATTTAAAGAAATACTCCAATTTTCTCAGATGTATATATTTTCTAAAATATACTGAATTTATTTTAAATAGATATACGAAATAAAAAGAGATATGGGGATATATGTATATGTATAGCTGATTCACTTTGTTATAAAGCAGAAACTAACACACCATTATAAAGCAATTACACTCCAATAAAAATGTTAAAAATATATATTAAATGAAAAAAAAAAGATGCTAGCATCCCTATAACAGTAAAGATTTTGGTACATGGATCCACATTGAGAACTTGATGAAATGTTAGAATCATTCACCCCCTCTTGCCTTGTCTCTGTGGCAAGTTTGCTCTTGTGCTAAAAGCTCGAACAAAAAAGAATGAGACAGAATAGCATATGTGCTCTCTGGGGATGTAGAAAGAAGAAAAATTGAGTATCAGAATGATGTGGAATATGAACATAGATATGCCCATGTGTTTAAAGGAAATACTAATGTTTAACAATGGGTAAATTTTTCAAGTCTTAATTTAGAAGAGTGTCCAGTACATATTTATAAAACAACTAGTAGCAAGCACATATAGGGTTATCTATATATTCTTGTATTTTAATAGTTTTCTAACAGTCAATTGTATCAATTGATAGAAAGCCATGTTTCATTATTTTACAAACTTAAATGGATTCATTTCTTTTGGTAATTGAACTCAGCAATTGAAATGATGGGAGAAATAATAACAAAACTGAATTTTTACATTCCCCCCCCCCTTTTCTATTTTCTTTTTAGACTATAATCAGTACATGACAAAAAAAAATTACAGATTCTTTTTTTTTGGATCTTATTTATTTTTTTATACAGCAGGCTCTTATTAGTTATCTATTTTATACATATCAGTGTATATATGTCAAGCCCAATCTACCAGTTCATCCCACCCACCACCCACCCCCTGCTTTCCCCCCTTGGGGTCCATACGTTTGTTCTCTACATCTGTGTCTCTATTTCTGCCTTGCAAACCAGTTCATCTGTACCATTTCTAGATTCTACATATATGCATTAATATACGATATTTGTTTTTCTCTTTCTGACTTACTTCACTCTGTGTGACAGTCTCTAGGTCCATCCACATCTGTACAAATGACCCAATTTCGTTCCATTTTATGGTTGACTAATATTCCATTGTATATATGTACTACATCTTCTTTATCCATTTGTCTGTCGATAGGCATTTAGATGGCTTCCATGACCTGGCTACTGTAAATAGTGCTATAATGAACATTGGGGTGCATGCGTCTTTTTGAATTATGGTTTCCTCTGGGTATATGCCCAGTAGTGGAATTGCTGTGTCATATGGTAATTCAATTTTTGTTTTTTTAAGGAAACTCCATACTGTTCTCCATAGTGGCTGTATCAGTTTACATTCCCACCAACAGAGCAAGAGGGTTCCCTTTTCTCCACACCCTCTCTAGCATTTGTTGTTTGTAGATTTTCTGACCATGCCCATTCCAACCAGTGTGACAAGATACCTCTTTGTAGTTTTGATTTGCACTGTTCTAATCATTAATGATGTTGAGCAGCTTTTCATGTGTGTCTTGGCCATCTGTATGTCTTCTTTAGAGAAATGTCTATTTAGGTCTTCTTCCCATTTTTTGATTGGGTTGTTTGTTTTTTTAATATTGAGCTGCATGAGCTGTTTATATATTTTGGAGATTAATCCATTCTCCGTTGATTCACTTGAAAATATTTTCTCCAAATCTGAGGGGTGTCTTTTTGTCTTGTTTAGAGTTTCCTTTGCTGTGCAAAAACTTTTAAGTTTCATTAGGTCCCATTTGTTCATTTTTGTTTTTATTTCCATTACTCTAGGAGGTGGGTCAAAAAGGATCTTGCTGTATTTTGTGTCAAAGAGTGTTCTTCCTATGTTTTCCTCTAAGAGTTTTATAGTGTCTGGCATCACATTTAGGTCTTTAATCCACTTTGAGTTTTTTTGTGTGTATGGTGTTAGGGAGTGTGCTAATTTCATTCTTTTACATGTAGGTGTCCAGTTTTCCCAGCAACACTTGTTGAAGAGACTGTCTTTTCTCCATTGTATATCCTTGCCTCCTTTGTCATAGATTAGTTGACCATAGGTGTGTGGGTTTATCTCTGGGCTTTGATACTGTTCCATTGAACTATATTTGTGTTTTTGTGTCAGTACCATACTGTCTTGTTTACAGCTTTGTAGTATAGTCTGAAGTCAGGGACTCTGATTCCTCCAGGTCCGTTTTTTCCCCTTAAGATTGCTTTGGCTATTCATGGTCTTTTGTATGTCCATACAAATTTTAAGAGTTTTGTTCTAGTTCTGTAAAAAATGCCATTGGTAATTTGATAGGGATTGCATTGAATCTGTACATTGCTTTGGGTAGTACAGTCATTTTCACAATGTTAATTCTTCCAGTCCAAGAACATGTTATATCTCTCCATCGTCTGTGTCATCTTTGATTTCTTTCATCAGTGTCTTATAGTTTTCTGAGTACAGGTCTTTTACCTCCTTAGGTAGATTTATACCTAGGTATTTTATTCTTTTTGTTTCAATGGTGAATGGGATTGTTTCCTTAATTTCTCTTTCTGATCTTTCATTGTTACTGTATAGGAATGCAAGAGATTTCTGTGCCTTAATTTTGTATCCTGGAACTTTTACCAATTCATTGATTAGCTCTAGGAGTTTTCTGGTGGCATATTTAGGATTATCTATGTATAGTATCATGTCATCTGAAAACGGTGACAGTTTTACTTCTTCTTTTCCAATTTGTATGCCTTTTATTTCTTTTTCTTCTCTGATTGTTGTGGCTAGGACTTCCAAAGCTATGTTGAATAAGAGTGGTAAGAGTGGACATCCCTGTCTTGCTGCTGATCTTAGAGGAAATGCTTTCAGTTTTTCACCATTCAGAATGATGTTTGCTGTGGGTTTGTCATACATGGCCTTTATTATGTTAAGGTGGGTTCCCTCTATACCCACTTTCTGGAGAGTTTTTATCATAAATGAGTGTTGAATTTGGTCAAAAGCTTTTTCTGCAGCTATTGAGATGATCATATGGTTTTTATTCTTCAGTTTGTTAATATGGTGTATCACATTGATTGATCTGCGTATACTGAAGAATCCTTGCATCCCTGGGATAAATCCCACTTGATCATGGTGTATGATCCTTTTAATGTGCTGCTGGATTCTGTTTGCTAGTATTTTGTTGAGGATTTTTGCATCTATGTTCATCAGTGATATTGGCCTGTAATTTTCTTTTAATTGTAGTATCTCTGTCTCGTTTTGTTATCAAGAGTGATGGTGGCCTCGTAGAATGAGTTTGGGAGTGTTCCTTCCTCTGCAACTTTTTGGAAGAGTTTGAGAAGAATAGGTGTTAGCTCTTCTCTAAGTGTTTGATGGAATTCACCTGTGAAGCCATCTGGTCCTGGACTTTTATTTGTTAGGAATTTTTTAATCACAGTTTCAGTTTCATTACTTGTGACTAGTCTGATCATATTTTCTATTTCTTCTTGGTTCAGTCTTGGAAAGTTATACCTTTCTAAGAATTTGTCCATATCTTCCAGGTTGTCCATTTTATTGGCATAGAGTTGCTTGTCTCTTAGGATGCTTTGTATTTCTGCAGTGTCTGTTGTAACTTCTTTTTCATTTCTAATTTTATTGATTTGACTCCTCTCTTTTTCTTGATAAGTCTGGCTAAAGGTTTATCAATTTTGTTTATCTTCTCCAAGAACAAGCTTTTAGTTTTAATGATTTTTGCTACTGTTTTCTTTGTTTCTATTTCATTTATTTCTGCTCTGATTTTTATGATTTCTTTCCTTCTACTAACTTAGGGCTTTGTTTGTTCTTCTTTCTCTAGTTCCTTTAGGTGTAAGGTAAGGTTGTTTATCTGAGATTTTTCTTGGTTCTTGAGGTAGGATTGTATTGCTATAAGCTTCCCTCTTAGAACTGCTTTTACTGAATCCCATAGGTTTTGGATCATGCTGTTTTCGTTGTCATTTGTCTCCAGGTTTTGCTTGTGTTTCAAGGGAAGAACCTACAACCAAGATTACTCTACCCAGCAAGGATCTCAATCAGATTCAACAGAGAAATCAAAAGCTTTACACACAAGCAAAAGCTAAGAGAATTCAGTACCACCAAACCAGCTCTACAACAAACACTAAACGAACTTCTCTAAGTGGGAAACACAAGAGAGGAAAAGGACCTACAAAAACAAACCCAAAACAATTAAGAAAGTGGTAATAGGAACATACATATGGATACTTACCTTAAATGTGAATAGATTAAATGCTCCAACCAAAAGACACAGGCTAGCTGAATGGAAACAAAAACAAGACCCATATATATGCTGTCTACAAGAGACCAACTTCAGACCTAGGGACACATACAGACTGAAAGTGAGGGAATGGAAAAAGATATTCCATGCAAATGCAAATCGAAAGAAAGCTGGAGTAGCAATACTCATATCGTATAAAATAGACTTAAAATAAAGAATGTTACAAAAGAGAAGGAAGGATACTACATAATGATCAAGGGATCAATCCAAAAAGAAGATATAACAATTATAAATATATATGCACCCAACATAGGAGCACCTCAATACATAAGGCAAATGCTAACAGCTATAAATGAGGAAATCTACAGTACCACAATAATAGTGAGGGACTTTAACACCTAAGTTACACCAATGGACAGATCATCCAGCATAAAATTAATAAGGAAACACAAGCTTTAAATGACACAATAGACCAGATAGATTTAATTGATATTCATAGGACATTCCATCCAAAAACAGCAGATTACATGTTCTTCTCAAGAGTACATGGAACATTCTCCAAGATAGATCACATTTGGGTCACAAATCAAGCCTCAGTAAATTTAAGAAATTGAAATCATATTATGCCACTCCCTTCCGGCTTGTAGAGTTTCTGCTGAGAAATCAGCTGTTAACCTTATGGGAGTTTCCTTGCATGTTATTTGTCATTTTTCCCTTGTTGCTTTTAATAATTTTTCTTTGTCTTTAATTTTTTGTCAATTCAATTCCTATGCTTCTTGCTGTGTTTCTCCTTGAGTTTATCCTGCCTGGGACTCTCTTCACTTCCTGGACTTGGTGGCTATTTCCTTCCCCATGTTAGGGAACTTTTCAATTATAATCTCTTCAAATATTTTCTCAGGTCCTTTTTATCTCTCTTCTCCTTCTGGGATTCCTATAACACTAATGTTGGCGCTTTTAATGTTGTCCCAGAAGTCTCTTAGGCTCTCTTCATTTCTTTTCATTCTTTTTTCTTTATTCTGTTCCATGGCAGTGAATTCCACCATTCTGTCTTCCAGGTCACTTATCCATTCTTCTGTCTCAGTTATTCTGCTATTGATTCCTTGTAGTGTATTTTTCATTTCAGTTATTGTATTGTTCATCTCTGTTTGTTGTTTAATCCTTCTAAGTGTTTGTTCTTTAATTCTTCTAGGTCTTTGTTCAACATTTCTTGCATCTTCTCGATCTTTGCCTGCATTCTTTTTCCGAGGTTCTGGATCATCTTCACTATCAGTATTTTGAATTCTTTCTCCAGAAGGTTGCCTATCTCCACTTTATTTAGTTGTTTTTCTGGGTTTTTATCTTTTTCCTTCAACTGGTACACAGTCCTCTCCCTTTTCATTTTGTCTGTCTTTCTGTGAATATGGTTTTTGTTCCACAGGCTGCAGGATTGTAATTCTTCTTGCTTCTGCTGTCTGCCCTCTGGTGGAAAAGGCTATATAAGAGGCTCGTGCTTGCTTCCTGATTGGAGGGACTGGTGGTGGATAGAACTGGGTGTTGCTCTGGTGGGCAGACTCAGTAAAACTTTAAGCAACTTTTCTGCTGATGGGTGGGGTTAAGTTCCTTCCCTCTTGGTTGTTTGGCCTGAGACGACCCAGCACTGGAGCCCACAGGCTCTTTGGTGGGGCTAATGGCAGACTCCGGAAGGGCTCATGCCAAGGAGTACTTCCCAGAACTTCTGCTGCCAGTGTCCTTGTCCTCACAGTGAGCCACAGCCACCTCCCGCCTCTTGCCTCTGCAGGAGACCTTCCAACAGTAGCAGGTAGGTCTGGTTCAGTCTCCTATGGGGTCACTACTTCTTCCCCCTGGGTCCTGATGTGCACACTACTTTTTGTGTGCCCTCCAGGAGTGGAGTCTCTGTTTTCCCAGGTCCTGTCAAAGTCCTGTAATCAAATCCCACTAGCCTTCAAAGTCTGATTCTCTGGGAATTCTTCCTCCCATTGCCAGACCCCCAGGTTGGGAAGCCTGACGTGGGGCTCAGAACCTTCTTTCCAGTGGGTGGACTTCTGTGGTATAATTGTTCTCCAGTTTGTGAGTCACCCACCGAGTGATTATGGGATTTGATTTTTTTGTGATTGCACCCCTCCCACCATCTCATTGCGGCTTCTCCTTTGTCTCTGGATGCGGGGTATCTTTTTTGGTGAGCTCCAGTGTCTTCCTATTGATGACTGCTCAGCAATTAGTTATGATTCCAGTACTCTCGTGAGAGGGAGTGAGTGCACATCCTTCTACTCTGCCATCTTCATCTTCAAGACAATAACATGAATATTTTGAGATAAGGAAAAAATAACGACATCACCTCTAATTTTATTTCAGACTATGCAATATGTAAAGCAATTCCATTTCTACAACAGATAAAACTGAATAAAAACAGTGCTAAAAATGAACAAAATAAAACTGAGTAATACTACAAAATTATACTATGCTTCTCTAATGTCTCCAATAAGGAAACTAGGGTATTTCCTGTAGTTTACAATAGAATATTAAATTAATGACAGGTTTATTTGTCTATAATAAAGGAAAATAAAGGAACCATAAAATATTTATATTGTTAGCAAAGGACATTTACTGTTTAATGTTAGCATTCTTTGGCTTCTGCAGTGATTCAGCCACATTGATAATCATTATGGATCTTTATAATTTGATTTAAATTGATGGCATCATATAAATTAAAATGATGAAATCTCTATTAAATGGTGTATTTTTAACCAACTGAATTCTTATTCTTAAATATATATATACATTTTAATTTTGAAAAAAATTTATTTATTCTCATCACTGTCATTTCAACAATATATTAGTTATTCTACAACTTACTTGTTAAACTTTATGATTAGTCTGAAAATGAGATTGTACTTTAAGTCAATTCCACTTTTCAGTAGTTGGCATACAGTAGGGGTTTAACAAATTGCAACAATAATAGTAATAGTGGTAGTAGTTACAGAAGTGGTAATAACAGGAGTATTTTTGGTATTTATCATCATTATTTTTATGACATGCTTTATGTTAACCAATGAGGTTATATACTAGAGCATATACGATGGTGTTTACCATTATTCCCTTCAAATTGTTAAAGTTATCAAGAAACAATTATGTGGTATGAATAGATTAAGATAAAAATTTTCAGAACTAGTTTATAATAAATAAAATTCTAATATCACCTCATTCTTTTTTTTTTTTTGCGGTACGCGGGCCTCTCACTGTTGTGGCCTCTCCCATTGCAGAGAGGAATGAATGAATGAAATTAGAGCACTCCCTAACACCATACACAAAAATAAACTCAAAATAGATTGAAGACCAAATGTAAGGCCAAACACTATAAAACTCTAGAGGAAAATGTAGGCAGAACACTCTATGACATAAATCACAGCAAGATCCTTTTTGACCCACCTCTTACAGAAATGGAAATAAAAACAAACATAAACAAATGGGACCTAATGAAACTTAAAAGCTTTTGCACAGCAAAGGAAAACATAAACAAGATGAAAAGACAGCCCTCTGAATGGGAGAAAATATTTGCAAACGAAGCAACTGGCAAAGGATTAATCTCCAAAATACACAAGCAGCTCATGCAGCTCAATATCAAAAATACAAACAACCCAACCCAAAAATGGGCAGAAGACCTAAATAGACATATACAGATTGCCAACAAACACATGAAAGGATGCTCAACATCACTAATCATTAGAGAAATGCAAATCAACACTACAATGCAGTATCACCTCACACCAGTCAGAATGGCCATCGTCAAAAAATCTACAAACAATAAATGCTGGAGAGGGTGTGGAGAAAAGGGAACCCTCTTGCATTGTTGGTGGGAATGTAAACTGATACAGCCACTATCGAGAACAGTATGGAGGTTCCTTAAAAAACTAAAAGTAGAACTACCATATCATCCAGTAATCCCACTACTGGGCGTATACCCTGAGAAAACCATCATTCAAAAAGAGACATGTACCACAATGTTCTTTGCAGCTCTATTTACAATACCCAGGACATGGAAGCAACCTAAGTGTCCATCGACAGATGAATGAATAAAGAAGATGTGGCACATATATACAATGGAATATTACTCAGCCATAAAAAGAAACAAAAGTGAGTTATCTGTAGTGAGGTGGATGGACCTAGAGTCTGTCATACAGAGTGAAGTAAGTCAGAAAGGGAAAAACAAATACCATATGCTAACACATATATAAGGAATCTAAAAAAAAAAAAAGGTGAAAAACCTAGGGGCAGGACAGGAATAAAGACACAGACATAGAGAATGGACTTGAGGACACGGGGAGGGGGAAGGGTAAGCTGGGATGAAGTGAGATAGTGGCATGGATGTATATCCACTACCAAATGTAAAATAGCTAGTGAGACACAGCCGCATGGCACAGGGAGATCAGCTCTGTGCTTTGTGTCCACCTAGAGGGCTGGGATAAGGAGGATGGGAGGGAGATGCAAGAGGGTGGGGATATGGGGATATTGCATATGTATAGCTGATTCACTTTGTTATACAGCAGAAACTAACACACCATTGTAAAGCAATTATACTCCAATAAAGATGCTGAAAAAAAAAACTAATAAGAACTAGAAAAAAAATTACAGAGGAGATAGGCGATTATGTAAGGAAAAGAAAGTGGCAGGAGCTCTGAGGCAGAAATTTAGTTTTTGAAGGATAAGAAGCTCTGCACTTTATTGGAAGTTTAAAAAAAGCTGATTTTTTTTACATCTAGAATATAGCATATCTAGATTAAAATATATAAAATATTTAAATGTATTAAATGGGGGATTATCACCTTACAGCTTTATTGTTTTCTCACCTCTACCTTCAGTAGTGACTTACTGAATCTTCCTCCTCTTGACTTGGCAAAATCTCAAGTAAATCTTTATGCATCCATTATTGATTTGATCACTGTGCTATTCTTGACATTTCCCATAATTTTAGCTCCTCTCAGTTCCTTGAACATTTCTCCTCATTATCATGTGTTCTCCCTCTAATTTCATCTTTTTAATTCCATTTTCTGGTCAGTACCTCCTATCATTCTAGATCCCTCTCGTGTTCTTTGATCTCCTTTGAACTCCAGTCCATCAAATCCTCCATATTTTATATTTTCTCACATACTTCATGTTGCAGGTCAAATGTAATTGTCAATGGTTACAACATGGACTATAGTATTATTTAGATCATTATTAGCCTTTCTTCCAGTTCCACCTTTACATTATTATAAGCTTTCATGATTCAGTTTAAATCAAGAGGGAAACATGGGGCCAGAGAGATGATTTCCCAGAGAGAAGCATAGCAAGGCACTGAACAAAACAGCAAACCACCTGCATTTATGACTGCAAGAGTATTTCCGTTTTCTAGAAAAAAGATTACAAGAAGATAGAGAGTGCTTATATTGCTTATATGCAGGGCACAATTATTATCTCTAATTGTGGCTTTTACTTGGGCTACTTGCATGTGTTTTTAAAATGATATATACTGTAACAATCCTGAACTTTTATTTAATGAAACAGCATATCCATCAATATTTACCACTGCCTAATTTGTGACCCTTTTCATTGCATTAGAGAGATACAATGCTTTCAAATATCCGAAAGCAGCCTTAATATTGTGCAATTTTCAAAAACAAACTTGGAGGTCTGAAGTGAGAATGCTAACAGAAAACTGACTCTCTAGTTACAGGACCCGCAAAATGTTAAATGCAGAGGTGACTCCTTCCTGTGCTCTGCTTACATTCCTAAGTGCTGGATACAAGTGCTCAGTTCTGGGAGGAATGGAAGTTCATGCATCCATCTCACATAGTTTTTCCTTTGTCTGACAGTGCTGCCAGCCAAGGAACCTATTAATGCCAATCATCATGGCAAATGTTAAACAACAGAGTCCTGTCCAGTTAGAACTGGCCACAGCCAACCACCTCATTTCACCAATGTATAGAAGTTTTCAGTTTTCAGAGAATAATATGTTTTTACTAACATCTAAAGAAATAGGAATTATATTTTGGGATCAAAATGAAAAGTGAAAATTAATATACTTATTAGCACTTGAATCAGGACCATAATTCTGCAGAAAGAGATTTGTAATTTTTATTGTTTTTGACATTATTGAGGGGTGCCTTTTGTTACATACCTTAGGATTTCTGATGCTACAACGTATCATAAAAATTAATTAGTAATATCACTATCGGTTTAGAGATGAGAAGATTTTCCAGTTATATTCTAAGGGTTCGATCACAGATTTAATTCATCAAAGTTATATGAATTGAACAAATGAATAAGGAACTCATAAACAAGAATAAACTGATGGACTTGGCACACAAGTCTGGCATCTGGGGTGATAATGTTATACTAATGTGAAAAGAGAGAGAACTTGCTGCTGAGATCCATAAGATGAAAAGCTGTATGTTTATCTGGAAAGTTTGGCCAATAAATGCCTGAGTTCCTTAACAGAGGTGAAGGAGCCCTGTTATCAATACTTGACAATGATCTTGCATTAACTTTTTGGAATCTCACTAAACTGACCTTTCATAACTTATTAAAATTACAGCACAGTCTAAAATAGAACAATACAGAAGTATAGGAGTTCATAAGCGAGAGTTTGAATCTTGTTCCCATACTAGCGCACATAGAGGGTTTTAAAAAAAAGTGGAATGATATATCTGAACATTTATTAAATAGATTTTCTTTTGTAGACACTCTATTTTACAAATACCATTGGGTACAATTATTAAAGTAGTATAACTAATAGTTTGTAGATATTTTTTTAAAAAGTTTGGGATGAAATACACACACTGAAAAAATTTTTTTAAATATGCAAACAGCATAGAGAAACATATTTAAATACATAATCCTGTTGGCATTTGTCCTTGCAAATTTTTCTATGTATCCAGTCTTTATTTTTCAGTGAATAAGGATCTTGGTGACAATGAGACTTATGAAGCAGAATAGAACAGTCAGGAACTCAAGAATATAAATAACATTATGTGGTCATGGGAATGATTAAAATATTTAATGAACAGTGAAACAATTATACTAAAAGGGAAAAATACTATTGTACAATACAGTAAAAAGTAATATGCAAGTATATTATAATACAAACTTAAAAATAAATGCTTTTAAAACTTTATATAAAATATATAATATTTTTATGTAATTGTAGTAAAAGTTCTTCAAACAATATCATGGCTGATATTTTAGAACTTTAAAAAATATTCTTGCTAAATTTAGCAATTCCTTTTTTTATTTGAATTTAATTTGAATTTCTTAGATTTTGGGTGAAATTAGCTGTACTGTTTGTGTCATGGATTCTTCATCCTTGAATATTTATTTTTAATAAATTTTAGTTTTATAAAATATATGCAAGGGTTTTTTCTATATTTTATGTGCTATGTTTTTTAGCCGTTTGTCACAAATATTCTATATTGCCTTTATAGATGACTGACAGTTTGACTACAAAGAGAATTACTTGATCACAACCATATCCCACAATGCTTTCCCATTAATATTGGATATCACTCTCCTTTGTTAATTTTCTTAAACTTGCTTATACCTTCATAATGAGTATCTTTATTAAACTCTCAATTACACCTTTGTATTTGCCATTTATTTTCTGCCAAAACCCTATTAATCTTCCATACAGAAGAATGAAAGAAGTTAACAGGATCTGCCCTTTCAGAAGTCTTTATATCTCAGAATACTTGAGTTGGAGTTTGTGCTCAGTTAGCTTTCTTCCGGAGAACTCTGGTAGTGTAACCTATCATATTGAAACACTGGTTTGAGTACTATTTGTTGTTTATTTCTGGTGTTCATTAATACTTCATGTTTATGGTTTGTTCTCTTCTTTTTCTGGGAATATATGGCTTATTTGAAATTTCCTGATTGAAAAAACAGGCATTCAGTTTATTAATTCACAGATGTATATATGATATAGCAAATCAATGCCCATATACGTCTAGAACAAAACACACAGATATATTTTATGAACAAGCATAAACTTAATAGAAAAATAGAACTCTACCTAATTTATCCATGTATCTATGTATTTCTCTCTCTCTATATATATGTATGTATGTATATATCTATCTAGATCACAAAATTTTTTAATCAGTTTATTCCTAGCTACTATATTTTATTGTGACTGTTAATAAGATTGCTTGTCATTATGATTTTAACTGCTTATTACTAGAACTTAATAAAACTACCTTAAAAAATAACAAATATATACTTTACATTAGCTTCAGTGTATTTCACTTGATTGTCTTAGATTTTCCAAGTATCTTATTCTTACATTTGCTTTATTAGTAGTTTAGTTGCTTTAGCAGTTTATTTTAACCTATCAATAAAACTATGAAGTAATTAATTTTTGAGATTTGTAACCTCACACATGTTCATTATTTTCTAAGTTATATGTGTTTTTAAAACATATTTGTATTTTTAAATGTAATAAATTACTGTAAAATTTGAAAAGCTGCACACTATTACATTAGATATAGTATATTATACAGCTCTATATTTTATATCACATATTTCATACTTTCATTTCATTTTCCTTTTCTTCAATGTCTTTGAAAGTATCTCAACTTTATTTTCTACACTACTCTTCAATTCTGCTTTCTAGATATTTTTAGATTTGTTAATAAAATTTTATTTTCCTACAAGTACTTATTTATATGATGAGTTATCTTTTCTCCAATTATTTTTCCTCAATCTCTTAAATATATTTTTTAATTTATAAATGCTACATTTTTATACATTATATTTTACTATGGATTTGAAAACCTTTCTGAAAATTTCCTCTTAATCTCTATATAAAACATTTTTGTTAGGAGTTTTTACTCTATCTTTTGTAGTAAACTTATTCAATGGTCTACTTTCTCATGAAATAACATCCTCAGAGTTCTGAGGTAGGTAGGTAAATGTTGGGAGGAGGGAGGAGAGGCTTATGAGAATTTCCTGGTTAAAAAAAAAAATAGTCTCCTCTCCCAACTCCACAAAGAGGGTCTTCCATGACCACTTATACTTAGCAATACTTGACTATGTTATTCAAATTGCTCAAAGGCCACTTTTCAACAGCTACCATAACTACCACATTTCTTACTGCAGCTTTTACTGCTCTGATTTTTCTGGCCCCACTTTACCATGTTATTAGTTATTTTTTCCAGAGCCTTTATTATCTTTTAACAATACATAATTTGTTTTTTTTATTGTCTAGAGTTCCACCTTACCTCCTGCTAGAATGTAGGCTCCATGAGGGCTCAGAACTGTTACACCTGTGGCTGGAACACATTTTATTTCATGTGATTAAAACTCTGAAGCTCACCTCAGACTTACTAAAAAAACAAATTCTGGAATTCTGAATTTTTATAGGTTCTCCTCTGATTCTTATGCACAAAAAGTTGGAAATTACTGTACTCTAAAATTAGAGATAGGGGTGGAATGCAAGTATGTGTATTTTGAAAAGCTACCCAGGCGACCTCATTAAACTCCTGATCTTACGCCTTCTGGCCTGGTGGATATTCAGCAAGTGCAGTCCTTTTGTACCCAAGCTGGGATCTACTCTTAAGGTCATGCTCGTTTTCTGAAACTTGAAAGTTTTTGCTTCCTGCTAACACTGTCATTAGTCACATCCAGAGACACTAGGTCTAGTCCTGCCTCTGTTTTTGCCTGGCTTACTTATCTTGGTCTGTGAATAAGGTGGTATCTACCAGCTTTGGGGACCCCACAAGCTTTCCTGCTCTGTTCTTTACTTATGGCTCTCTATATGAAAGGAAATAGTGCCCCCTGGAGGCACCAAAGTGTCTTTTATCCATCTATATTTAGGTTAAACTGGGCTGCTTTTAAGTGAAGTAAATTATAGATGATACACTTTTTTTTTTCCAAATTGACTCTGTTCTTCTTATTTGTGAAATCTTCCAAGTGATTATATAATACCTTTAAATGTTTAAACTTTCAGCTTTCTTTTTTGTCTTCATGGGAATTTTAGTGAGAAGCTGGGAAAGACTACATGATAGACTACTATCAGATGTCATGTGAAACCAGACATTTCTCTTGATATAATTTGTTTTGATGTCTCACAAGGAAGTAAACTATTTGTTTTTATTACTGATATATTTCAAAATACTTCAGGATCAAGATAAGGTAACACTATTGTTAAGAGATATTTATGAGATAGACTAATGAAAAAGACCAGAAAGTCAGGTGCAGTGCCAACAGAATTGATAACAGAGTAGACCTCTGAGGATTGCTTTGTTTCAAAGTCAGTGTCTGTAAATTTGCTAATATTCTTGAGACTAACTAGCATGGGAATAGTGAAAAACAGATGTACAGGAATTTTGGTGACTTATGTTTCACAATGTTTCTGATGTTTTAATTAAGTTATACAATTATAGAGGTCTCATCAACTTAATATGTGAAAAGCTTAAGTATTTAGTCATTAAAACAAGTCAAATCAGTATTACTAAAAGAACTTTTACTATGAGCCAGATACTTGTGCCATGGACTGTGAACACTATGATAAATGAAACTTCAAGTAGATAGAAATCTAATATAAGTGACACACACAAGCAAACGCATGCACGGCAGTAGTGGGTACAATAAAAGACATATAAGCTCTTTAGGGGTGACGCAAATGAAGGAGCTATCGATTCTGATTCAGTGCTTCAGGTAAAGGTTCAAAGAGGTGACTATTTAGGGCCAGTGAGCCTCAGAGAAATAGGTAAAATATCCAAGCACAGAATGCTATCTAGTGCCACAGTTGGAACTTGCACAGAAACAAAAGACTCCCAGAGAGTAAAACTCTCACTCTTACATAGTGAGAACACTATGTAAAACACAGCCCTTCATTGTTGTCTCCAGAATTTTTTTCTTTTCTTCTTAAACTTCAAATCTAATATATTTGAAAGATTATATTAAAATATAGGGAATAACAAATATTGGTTCCTTATTACATATATAAAAATGTAATAAGTCTGTGGCAAACAATGTGTAAAATATTTAAACTGTTATCTATTCTAGAGCATTACTCCAGAGAGAATAATGGACACCCTCATCCAACACAGGCAGCAGTAAAACAGCAAGAGAACACAGGCTGTTTGGCATGGTCACAATATATACACTAGAAAGTAATTTGGTAATAGAATCAAATATAATCAGAAGCCTTAAAACCTTATTAGAATCGTTTTCTATTTTTAAAACTTATGCATAGACTATAACGAAAGAAATGTGAATTACTGGATGGCAAAAGGTGTTCATTTGCATCCTTGCAAATAGTATATTTTTAAAATACTCAAAAATAAAAGTGCTGTTAAATAAACTATGCTGTGTTCACATAATTGAATATTGTTAATTTATTTTCAATCTGTATGCCATGAGCTCCCAGGGATTAAGATAATAAGATTCAGGTTTTGCCACATGCTTGTAAACAAGAGTTCCTCCTAAATGTTATATTAGAATTTAATATAACATTTTATCTTAAAAGTCCCAGATATAAAAAATTCAAAAATATTCTATACCTATGTAACTGTATAAAATTAATAAATGTGCATGTCAATAAAAATATTTCTGACAGTGCTCATGCTTGATTTCAAAAATAGTTCCAGAATTTATCTAGAAAACAAAACAAACAAAATGAAGAGAACATTAGTAATAATGTGAGTTAAGCAAAATCTTTAAAATACAGAATGAATCATGTTGAATATTTTTTGTGTGTGTGTGTGTGTGGTACGCGGGCCTCACTGTTGTGGCCTCTCTCGCTGCAGAGCACAGGCTCCGGACGCGCAGGCTCAGCGGCCATGGCTCACGGGCCCAGCCGCTCTGCGGCATGTGGGATCTTCCCGGACCGGGGCACGAACCCGTATCCCCTGCATCGGCAGGCGGACTCTCAACCACTGCGCCACCAGGGAAGCCCCATGTTGAATTTTTATACAGTTTTCCATACAGATTATATCACAGTATAATTTGAGTTTCACAGCATGATCATGTATTTCTACTTTTGCAAACTTTCAAGATCTTAACTCATTTCCCCCAGCTTCATTCACTCTTGATTTTCAAATAATTTTCCTTTGAAAAACAATCATATCTTCACGCTTGTAAATGTTACCCAATTGATTGCAATTGGCTTTTTAGTTCTCCAATATCGTCTCCATTAATTTCACAAAATCCTATATTCATGAAGTATTGCTATGTACTTGCACTGTGCTATAGAATGTTTCCAAAATCCAAAAATCAGCTAGATTAGGCCAGAAAGATATAGCTTATGTAATCTCCTAAATGTAGGACTCAATTCATAAGTAACTAAAAAAATATTTCTACTGATATTTTGAGACCTGATGTGTTTCTGAAATTGCTCTCCATTTCATATTATAATTATTGTCGCCAAGTTATTCTGTCTTCAGGGGCAGAATTTAGATCAAAAGTTGGTAAATATAAGTAGACAAATATTAAAAAAAACACATTTAGGTAGAACTTGCTAAACATAAGACTGTGTCCTTTGTAAGAATGGAAGCTGACTACAGAACCACGGAGATAGCAGCTATTGTAAAGGATCGAGCAAGCACCTCACACTTGTCAGGGCTGGTGGCTGGGCTAAATGCTCTTAATTCTATAATCCCAAGAGTTTTCACTGGTTTTAATATGAAGATGAGGAACAGCCTGAAATCAGAGATTTAAATTAATTTGTGGGTTCTGTCCCAATCTGCTTATGCCAGTCTATACAGAAATTCATCAACCTCAATTTATATTTTAAGGAAAAATCTTTATTTTTAGTTTTTTCTGATATTATTCCAGTAAATGTGGGCAGCAGAAGCTAGTTTTTTATTCTATTTTACCTTGATCATCAACTTTTTGCTTACAAATAGGAAAGAGCTGAATGGGGGAGGAAGTTGTTTTACCGCTCACAAGATTCTTTTGAATTACAGGTTAGAATTCTACAGCAGGAGGGTATTTTATTTTAGCTCCACTTTAATAAATGAGTAAATGTTGTCCCTGACACTATCATTCTGACTCCTGTGAGCAGTTGACTGAGGATTTACTACCAATCCCAAAAGAGATAACCTAGGTGACTAAATTAACACTGTAAATAACTTCTGTTTTTTCTAAACTAGAGGTTTAATTAACCTCTGTCCTTTCTGCTTTCTGATGAATGGCTTGCCTGTACTGAAGAGCTAGCAACTTCACTAAGCAGCAGCATCATTTCTTCAGTTTCACTGGCTCTTATTACTCTTAGAGGTTATTTGGAATCATTGAAACACATTTTCAAAATAACTGAAAAAATGTAACCTACTCATACAATAAGCATCTTACCAGAACTCAACAAATTTTAATATACTATTTAACAAACTTTTCTATCTTGTTTTCTTCAAATTTACAGTCTGACTTGGCATACGAAAAGCTGTAGATGTAACAGAATTCTTAATTACACTGAGTTTTATGTACACCGACATAGTTCATTCTCTAGTACAGGTCAGAATTTCATTCTATTACCATACAATTTGCTATACAACAAAATAATTTAGAAACTGAAGTTGATGTCATCCTAATTTCAAGAATGGTAAATGCATGAAAAAAAATTCACTGTAACAAAGGTCTTGTAGCCAAGACTTTGGTGTTTATTATGAGGTTTTTTCAATTATTATGACAGTCAATTTCAGTTGTTTGAATTCATGAGTTAAATAACCTTCCAATCTTGCTTTATTTTTCTGAAGGCAACAAGTTTCTCCTTCATTTGCGAACATCGAACTTGAAATTTCTGCTTTCATTTGCAAGTGTAAAAACATTGTTTCGCTGTTAAGAATTATTCTATCCTGGTTAAAAAAAAAAGGTAAATTTTCTTCTTGCTTTTTCTCAAGACAGCATAGTTTTTCAGTTTCTAAAGAGATTTACAATCTGTCTAGTAACAATATAAAGCTTTCTGTTAGATATGGTTGACTCCTTTTTATCCAATGACCCAGAAAAATGGTTATTTTTGATCAAGAGAAGAATCAGACATAGTTGGCAATTAAAAAAATAATAATCTCTGTAGTCATGTAGGTGATGAGGGAAAGAGACTAGGGCTGGGTTAGTGTTGGCGGGGAGAGAGTGAAGCTCTGATTTTTTTGAAAAGGCCTCATATGAGTGTATTCAGCTGGGTCTATACAAACACAAAATCACTTATTAACTCAGAGATTTTGGTGTCAATGATTCCTATAAAATTCAGAGATAAATAAATAAAGCTTGAGTATCAGGGCTTAAACCTTAAGTTTTAACCTAAGAGAGCCTAAGGAAGCCAGGTCAGTATGTATGTGGGAGACAAGGAGCTGAGGGGACAGTGAAGAGCTGGTATGACACACAAGAGGGACAGTGTCTACCAAACCAAAGTAATACTAAACTTAGTATTTTAAGCTACTATGGTTATGAACTCTATGTAAGATCCAGATATATTTACTGATACTTCTTCATATTCCTAAAGTAAAATATGTACTTTTAAAAACACTGTTTCATGCTATGCTTATCAGAACTCTGTTGAACAGATAGAACATGTACAAGCTATGATACATACAGCTTAAACATCTTACCTAAAAGTTCATCAAAGGGAATCCTGCTTTCTTACTGATTATTTTTCCTGATGTATTTCAGGGATAGGATGACAGTATAGTAATGCCTCCATCATTGTCCTATCTCAAAAATTCTATTTTTTGATTCTTCCAAGAAAGTCAAGTTCACACAAATGTTTGATTTTTCACTATACTGTTTTAATATTCTAATCCATGCACTACTTCTGTGTTATAAAAGATTGTTTTAGTGTGTTTATTATGTGTGAACAGGGAGAATGTGGGTTGTATACTTTGAGCTATGTATATTTGTGATAACAATCTAAGTTATTTACCTATGTACAGCTCTGTATTTCCCATGTAAATAATACTGAAATGTGCAGAGAGAGTTCTCACTTTCTGGAAGAAGACAAAAAGATGAACAGAATAAGTATCCTATGCAATAAAATAAAGATCCTACTTCTACCTTAAAGAAGTGAAAAAAATACCCTGAAAACCTTGCAGATCTGTCTTTCAACAATAATCAGTTGAGCTCAGAGATGTATTAGGCCATGTGAATATTTTTCTTTAATTTTTACCTTATGTCCTTCAGACAAAGCATGAGCTGATATATTTTTCAGCTCCACATCACTTTTTCTTTATTCTTACTCTAAATAAATCCACAGCCAACTCTGACATTTGGATTTCCTGAAATTTTGATGATAGCCAATGGGTACATAAAAGATAAATTTTAAGAAACTGTCAAAATAAGACCGGTAATCTAAAGAATCCTCAGGTACTCTGGCAGGATAAATATATAAATGTTGAGACATATTATGTGTATTTTTTGGAGAGTTGAATAAAAACTTAAAGAAAGAATAGGTATTGGGAAGCTCAAAATCATTTATAAGACGTTATTTGTGATTAATATGCCTCCCTTTACTAAGATACTTTATCATAGGACTTAGAGAAAAGGCCAAAATTTTGCAAATTATATTACGATTTTTTTGTATATAGCAAAGGTCATTCGCTCAGAATTTCTAAATTTAGTATATTCCACCACATTCCAGAAGTGATTTAAGATGTGAGATGTTTATTTCAGAGGCAGGCTCTCTCAGTTAATTTACAAAGCTATAAAAAAAGAATGGGTTGATAATCTACTCTACTGGATTAATGAAGGTATTAAATAAAGCCATGTGTATATTGTAACGTTGGGAGAAAAGAATTAAGGCAAAAAGTAAAGATATGGGTCTGAAAATAAGAGTTGGTTCAGTTTGAACTTCGATAATAAGGGGACATTTCAGGAACTTGACTGAGGTCTCAAAATCAGTCCAGAATTTAAGAAAACCTCAAATGAACAATGTACTAATAAGTGCAAGTTGGGATTATGTAATGGAAATCTTGCATATTCACCACTTACTTGAAACATTTGGCATAAGACAATTAACTGAGAGTGAATTCCATATTTAATATTTACTTATGTGGCATGTGTTACCTCATTAGTGAACATGTTGGTATGCTGAGGCACCTTGCACATGTCAGTGACAAGTGTGCTGTGCATGAGATAATATAAAATATACAGTTACAGTATTAAAATTTAAGAAAAATAAAGTTAGCATGCATCAGTTCCACATGGCACGTGCCCCAAGGAATACTTACACAACATTTCTCAGTGTGAATTAATCACTAATAAGCTCTGCTTACCAAAATGCCTAGGCATTCTTTTAACTATTGAACAATAGAAATTAATGTTTTCCTGGGGGATTCTCTAAATGCTATCCCAAGGCTTAGTGTTATATATCAGGTATTCCTCAGTCATCAAGGAAGACAGATGACAAACATGCTTGATTTTTTGAGGACTGCTCATCTTAGGGTAAAGAATGACTGTTAACACCTTTGTAACCACTTACCAGAAGGATCTGAGGCAACCATAAGTTTGCTACTATTGAGGTAATCCTAGAAAGACATTGATTCCAATGCATTTATTCAAACACTCTGGAAATGGGAAGGACAATCAAAGACCAAATAATTTAGTTCTAGACCCCATACAGCCTCTCAAGCACTGCCTATCCATTGATGCATTAACACCTTTCCGTACCACATATTGGTATTCAACTATGTATTCAGTAATTATATTGTGAAATCTTACTATTTGCCTGGCATTCTGTTAATGTTCTGGAGATACTGTGGAGAGATACTGTCCCCAAACTTGAAGTGGTTTGAAATTCAGTGTATGTGATATTTCTTTATGAACTACTATAATATGGCAAATAATTGAGAAGCAAAAACAAAAACAACAACACGACAGAACTAATGTCTTGGAAACATGGTGTGGACTTAGCAGGGAAACATCCATCATCTGCTTTTCCATGCACACGCCTAAATGAGAAATCTGTATCATGTCTCTGAATGCCTGTACTTTCATCAGAGGGAAACGAACTTGTGTGTGTGTTTGTGTGTGCGCATGTATGTGTATGTTCTTGATTCATTCAAGCAGAGCAGTTATGCAGGATCATACATCCTCCTTCTCTATTCTACTTTTGCTTCTATTATCAGCATTCATAGTTTGGAGAAAGATCCATTATTACTCGTGGGAAACAAAGAAAAGTAAAAACATAATACATCCCAGTGATATATTATATTTGGGTCTCTAGTAAAACTACAACCAATGTATCAGATGTTGGTGGCATTCCATATCCATCTCTCCTTTTTGCTTTCTCTTTGCTTGTGGGCCTTAGTTTTTCTCACTGAAGTTTGGCTACTTCAGTGTGTCGCAAGAGAACAAAAGTTACTGATCGTAGCTTTCTTTTAAATCTGACTATTCTAAGTCGGAAAAAGGTTACTTATAAATTTTTTTCACAATATTTTATTTATTTTTTATTTTATTTTTTTAACATCTTTATTGGAGTATAACTGCTTTACAATGGTGTGTCAGTTTCTGCTTTATAACAAAGTGAATCATCAGCTATACATATACATATATCCCCATATCTCCTCCCTCTTGCATCTCCCTCCCACTCTCCCTATTCCAACCCTCTAGGTGGTCACAAAGCACCGAGCTGATCTCCCTGTGCTATGTGGCTGCTTCCCACTAGCTATCTATTTTACATTTGGTAGTGTATATATGTCCATGGCATTTTCTCACTTCGTCACAGCTTACCCTTCCCCCACTGTGTCCTCAAGTCCATTCTCTACATCTGTGTCTTTATTCCTGTCCTGCCCCTAGGTTTTTCACCTTTTTTTTTTTTTTTTTTAGATTCTTTATATATGTGTTAGCATATGGTATTTGTTTTTCTCTTTCTGACTTACTTCACTCTGTATGACAGACTCTAGGTCCATCCACCTCACTACAAAAAACCCAGTTTCGTTTCTTTTTATGGCGGAGTAATATTCCATTGTATATATGTGCCACATCTTCTTTATCCATTCATCTGTCGATGGACACTTAGGTTGATTCCATGTCCTGGCTATTGTAAATAGTGCTGCAATGAACTTTGTGGTACATGACTCTTTGAATTATGGTTTACTCAGGGCATATGCCCAGTAGTGGGATTGCTGGGTCGTATGGTAGTTCTATTTTTAGTTTTTTAAGGAACCTCCATACTGATCTCCATAGTGGCTGTACCAATTCACATTTCCACCAGCAGTGCAAGAGTGTTCCCTTTTCTCCACACCCTCTCCAGCATTTATTGTTTGTAGACTTTTTGATGATGGCCATTCTGACCGGTGTGAGGTGACACCTCATTGTAGTTTTGATTTGCATTTCTCTAACGATTAGTGATGTTGAGTATCCTTTCATGTGTTTGTTGGCAATCCGTATATCTTCTTTGGAGAAATGTCTATTTAGGTCTTCTGCCCATTTTTGGATTGGGTTGTGTTTTGTTTAATATTGAGCTGCATGAGCTGCTTGTATATTTTGGAGATTAATCCTTTGTCAGCTGCTTCATTTACAAATATTTTCTCCCATTCTGAGGGTTGTCTTTTCATCTTATTTATGTTTTCCTTTGCTGTGCAAAAGCTTTTAAGTTTCATTAGGTCCCATTTGTTTATTTTTGTTTTTATTTCCATTTCTCTAGGAGGTGGGTCAAAAAGGATCTTGCTGTGATTTATGTTATAGAGTGTTCTGCCTATGTTTTCCTCTAAGACACTTATAGTGTCTGGCCTTACATTTAGGTCTTTAATCCATTTTGAGTTTATTTTTGTGTATGGTGTTAGGGAGTGTTCTAATTTCATTATTTTACATGTAGCTGTCACAATATTTAGAATATTAGACAACATATAACTCCTTTGATAGGTGAAACACTCAAATTTAAGTGGACAATTTTTCATTGACCCTTTTACTCATTAACCAAGCAGAGCAGTCAGATACGTACTAAAGGAACATTGGTTAGTTTGTTGTTTGTTTCTAGTCATATTTTACTGTTTTGAGGATTTGTGAAGTTACATTCCATGGCGTGAAATTACATGCTAAATATAAACCAAGTTTATAGACATGGGGCAGATATGCATATAATTTATCATTAAACGTTAGAACAATCTGCTGAGTAGGCATAATTATTTTCATATTATGTATAAAGAAACTGAGATTCAAATATTTTAGGAGCATATAACTTGTAGTCTAGTGCTTTTACAACCTTTTCTGCATTGCTCTATTTTCCTCAGTATTGCCAAAAAAACCAAAAAAACAAAACCAAAAACACCCCTAATACCAAAAACACCCGTTGCAAAGTCAGTGGTCCTGCACGGGAAGGCAAATAGGGCTGATGCAGAATTCTGTATTCAATAATTGTAAATTATCTTGAAATAGCTGTTTCCCTTTAGGCTTACATTGATCTCCTATATACTATTCCTTTGGTATTCATTTCAATGAATTCAAAATCCACTTAAACATTTGATTTCAGAGCATACCATGCTGTTTCAGGGGTCATGGCAAAAACATATAAGCTGGCTTATCTAACGAACTAATCCACTCTGAAATAGCCTTGACATCCAACCATAGATTATTTTACTATATTAGGAGAGATTAGCATAAGCTTTTATTATAATTACTTACATTATTAACATGTAACTGATAAGCTGTAGAAATTTCAAAAGATTATGTCTACAAAAATATTTTGAAAAGGAATTAGCAAGAGTGCACATGAAAAGACCATAAATGGGAAACTTTACTACTAGGAGAAAATTGTCTTAAGTTGGATAACAATTATATTTTTCTGGCAGAATTTTACAAAAGGTAACTGAAAAGATAAAACATAGGATTATGATAAAAGGAATACTAGTATGATTTCATTAATAAAACATGCCCAAAGAATTAACTTCACCATCTCTTTTCTTATTGAAAATTGATTGTAAAGTTTTTTTTTATAGTAAATTATCGGTTAGCAAAGATATTTACATTTCTTTCCTAAGCATGAAATGCATGGACAACTTCAGAGAGAAAAAATAAATTTTGTTGATTTAAGAGAAGCAAGATGTTTATGGCAAATTAGTTACTTTGATAAGAAATACTAATATGCAGTTGATCCTTGAGCAACACAGATTTGAACTGTGTGGGTCCACTTATAGGCAGATATTTTTCAGTTAGTACATACTACAGTACTGGTTGAATCTGAAGATGCAAAACTGTGGGTATAGAGGGCCAGCTGTAAAGTTATTTGTGAATTTTCAACTGCATGGAGGGTCAGTGCTCCTAACGCATTCAACATGCCCATGACATGCCCTAGATTGAGACAGTATCAATTTTACATACATGCATGTGTATGTATTGTCTCCTTACTAGGCAGTTTACTGGAAAACCAGGAAGAACTAAAGGGAATCTGCTGGAGAATTTTCTTTAATGCTCAGGATGCTGTTTTTTTGTTCTACTCAGAGCTTCAACTGATTGGATGAGGCTCACCCACATTATGGCAGGCACATGCTTTACTCAAATTCTATTGATTTAAATCTTAAGATTTGGGGGATAATTTGAACGATCTAGATTTCTTTGGAGATTAAAAGTTGCTGCCAGGGGAAATATGAACCATGGCTTTCTCTTTTTCTTAGAGAGATGACAGTGTCCAATCTTTCTTAAATCCTGCTCAGTGCCAGACATTTCATGGATGGCTCCAACAAACAAAATAATTCAAACTTATAATGTTGATATAAAAGCTTCATTTGTTGGGACCATTCTTTCCAAAATAGCTGTTGCATTGTTTAAGTATTTGAAGACCTTACTACAGAGCTTGATTACATCCTCAATGTCACCTATTTATCATCTCTATTTAATATATATTTTAATGATGTTTTCAAAATGTTAATCTCATCTGAGAACACCCTCACAGAAACATCCAGAATAATGCTTGACCGAATAGCTGAGCACTGCTAGGCTGGTCAACTTGACACATAAAATTATCCATCACAAGTATACCCCTTGTCAACCTGTCACCCATATACATCTCCTTAAACCATACTTAATCTACAAATAAGGATAATAACAAGGTTATACTTCTACCTGACATGATACAACTATCCTGGATACAACTGAAAATACTCTAGCTCTTCCCTAGAATAGGAAGCAAATTCCTTGTAGATGTTGACTCTTCTCCTTGATATCCCATAACTTAAATGTATATTATAATATAAAGTCAATGTATTTTATGTTATATGATGAGGATAAGATATTTGACATATATATATATACATACACATGAACATATTTATAACAAATTAAGGAGGGAATACTCATGACAATTACATTCCTTGTTTCTGTAACTGATCATGCAGTCAAAGCTGGTATTCATAGCTATAATACCTTTTTCCAATAGTCTTTCCATATTCCCTTTGCCTTAAGCAAGCACCTCAGCTAGTCACTTTTCTTTACCTGGTGAGAGGACCCAAAACTTAACTACTGAAGGGTCTGGGCCATTGGTAGTCTAGCCTGGTTTGGGTTGTTGCAGTTTTTCATTGACTTTAATCACAGGGCATGGTAATGCTAAGAGACTCCTTGGATCTTCTGTATTCAGGACATGAATTCTTCCTTAGCTCTGTTGTGGTGTAGTAGCCCAATTTCCCCTTGATAGTCAGGATTTATCATCCCAGCCAGCACAATAACTTCCCTATTTGCCCATTGATTTTTAGGCATGAGGAGCCCAACAGAGGCTAGACGGCAGTCTTAACTTCCAGTTCAGTAAATCATTGTTGTGTCTCCAGGTGGAAGCATCCTTCCTTTTCGAACTAAGACCACTAGACCAGCAGAGTATAATGTTTCAGGGACAGGAAGCAAAAATTTGGCTAGTGGGTCACTAGGGGTAACAGTAAGTGATTCTGCTCTCATTTTCATCCCTTGATTCCTGAACCTATGAATCCCACCTATGGGAGAAACAGCACCATATATCGATGCTGATGCTCCTGGAGAACCCTGCCACAGTCCTGCAAGGTATTGCCACCTATCTAGCACTGTAACTGTCTTCAAAAGTCCCTTTGTGACATAAGAAATGTATATTTCATCTTTGCCCCTGTTTCCTTGCAGATGGCACCTAAAACCCTTGTAATCTGTCAAGTTATGTACATTTTTGCATGCTAATGAGATGACTGATTGCATGGGGCTACTGGGTAACCTTAGGATGGGGATTGGTTGCCAGGGGAAACAACTATGGATAGAGGGTTGAAATTTTCAGCCCTTCTCTCTGACCTCTGGTGATGGAGCGAAGGGGCTGAAGGTGGAATTAATAATAATTTTTATTAATAATAATAATTTAATCATTCATACTTACATAGGAAGGCCTCCATAAAAAGCCCTAACCAAAGGAGTTCAGAGAGCTCCTGGGTTGGTGAATACATTAAGGTGCTGGGAGTACAGCATGCCCAGAGAAGCATGGAAGCTCCACCTCCCTTCCCACATGCCTTACTCTACCTACCTCTTTCTTTTGGCTGTTCCTGAGTTGTATCCTTTGTAATAAGTGGGTAATTTATCAGGGACACATAACTAACATAAATATGTAAATTACATGGACTAATTACAATTTCAGATTCATAATTGGAGAATACAATACTCTTCTATAGGAAAATAATAGAACAACTAGATTAAAAAATTGTCATAAGAGATAGGAAACTATCAGCTATCCTAGATATACTGATAGTTAATATAGCACTATTACTGACTACAAATATACACATTTTTGAAAATTCATTTTTTTAAACTAATTTATACCATATATTGAGCCATAAAAGCAAATTTTGATGAATTTTTACAGGATTAAATGGTACAGGGTATTTCTGTTTTTTCTTTTTTTTTTTTTTACCAAAATACAATGAAAATTGAAGTCAATAAAAATGAGAAATCTAGAAACCACCCAAATATTTGAAAACTTAGCTACATACTTTTAAATAATTTATAGGTTAAAAAGTAAGTCATAAGGAAAGTTATAAAATAAGTGGAACTGAATAGAAATAAAAGTTCAACCTACCAAAATTTGGGGATAAAGTTATGCCTAAATGTAAATTTAAAAGTTTAAATTCTAATTTTAGAAAAAAAAAACACAAGGTGAGGAAAGAGACTAAAGATCATCAGCCTTTGAGTAAGTTTTTCAATAAAGGGAGTAGAGAGGTTTTATTAAATATCCCACTAAATTTATGAAGAGCTCAACTGAAAATTGTGACACTAAAACTGATATTTGAAGATACCATGAGGCAAATATTATTCAGAATTTAGTGTTAAATTATTAACATTGATTTTCTATCTAGTATGTGTTAAATATTTTATGAACATAACATCATTTGATTCTCACAAAAATAGGTCCTATTCAATTTTTGTGAGATGATTGAGACCTAGAAATATCAGTTTATTTGTCTAATGTGAGGTTTAGTAAGTGATAGAGCTCATTTTGGAATCCAGGTAGTGAGGATCCAGAATCTTCTCTTTCACATCACTGTGCCTCTAACTACAGTGGTGTTTTGATGGCATTTTACTTTAGAGATTAGAATATACTGACTCTGCCATATAGACAATGTAAAATCAAAGAGTCTGGAAAATAAATTGAATCTGATCAAGAATCTCTTCTAACTGCTGCCAATTCTGGAACCACGTCTATAAGATTTGTAATTAATTGCTACCTTGCCACTTATGTTTCTTCATCTCTGACACTGAGAGAACACAGCAACTAATCTGTTTTATGGCAACAGAAGTAAAGAATTCTTATTACTACTGGTCTACTGTCTCTGTAGCTTCCTTTCATTAATCCTAGTTATGTATTCTATATCTATAAAGGCACTCTAACCTCTATTCTATTAACCTGTTTTATATTTGAAGACTTATCCACCCAAATTCAAGACATCTCTCAGAAATATATGTCTATTGCTTTTCTTCTTCTGTTTTGGCTATTTTTAAACTAAATTTTATTTAACCAATATTTTTATGCTGTGAATACAGACTACTTTATATAAACTAGACCAGTAATATGATTCAATGCATCTGTGGGCCTTTAAATGAAGACTTAAGCTTCCCTGTACCATCAATTCTACACTTCAAGAGAAAAAAAATCTCTCTTGGAAATGAATGAAAAGCACAAAACAATGCTATTCTGACAGTGTCAGGAAAAGAAGACCTATCTCCAGAATATTAAGTATATGTATTCTTTCTATTGCAAACTTCCACAATGGGCTATATGCTGGACCGACAGTAAATTTTGATGTGCAAAGAATATGAGCTAGAAAGTTATTTGAAATTGCAAAAGAAAATGCACATGAATAACAAGTGCACTTTGAGCAAGTGCTGCATAATTATTGGCAGGTGGATATACATTATGTGTTACCTTCTACATAGAAAAAGTCTGCATGACCAGACAAACTTTTTTTTTATTAACACTTTATAATTTTAAAAGATGTGGCTTTGGGGGTTAGTTTTATAGGCATTGCTTCCTCAGTTGATTTGGGAGAAAAGCAAAATAAATATTCTATAAATACAGAAGCAGTAATTAATATGCTTATTAAATAGGAATTATAATTTTAAGATGAGAAAGATGCTATCTCTGAAAAAGTGATGAATTTCAAGTTTAACATTGAATTAACTAGTATTGAGTACTTTGCTGAAAGATATAAATGATTAATAATTTCATACATTAAAAACGTAGAGGGGCATAACAGTGAAATGTGTATAGTTCTACAACACTTTGGTCATTAAGCCTACACCCCAAAAATTCAAGATAGAAGTTATCAATTGCAAAATAAGAGAAAAACATTATCTCTGAGTTATGGCTCAATCTGAAGCTTTTACCACATCATTCATGATGATAATCTTATAGGCAGCAGTGAAAATCATGCTCATGGACATCTTTTCTATTACAGAAAATGAGATTTTGAGAGGAAAAGGGCTAAATAATTTGAATAGCACTACTTAATTTTCACCAGAAAAGCTGAACCAAATTGAATATGCAGTATTGATTACTTATTCAATGAATAAAACTCATTAGCCTGCACATAAGTAAGTAGATGGCATGACTTTATGCCATCTCTGACTAATAAAAATAAGTTATGTTTGCTTAAATTACTTAGATATATTCATCTGTAGATTACAGGAGAGGCAAACTTGTGTCATGAATGACTTTAAAAGCTGCCTGAGTAAATTATTCATAAAAATTACTAAGTGTTCTTTGGATGAATTAATATACTTCTAAGTGAGGTTAATATCTCATCCTTATTGAAGCCATACATATAGGAATGATCTTGCTTTTTGAAATTGATGTATTATTATTCTTTCTAGTCTTTTATAAATGAGAGAAACAGATTTTACAAGTAAGTAGCATAAATTTGTAGTTAGCTTAGCCATAGAAACTTCATTTGCTACATATAAATGGTTTTAAGTGATAAATATAATCTGTTTTTGAATTCTTACCATCTGACTTGCCTCTTTCTATTAAGTTTAAAATATTTTCAGGATCTAAAAAGAGAAATATTAAGGTGGTTATTTGTTGATCTCTAATTCTCTGACATTGTGATAACCTGTAAGGGAATGTCTACTTCATCTTGTTGTCTGCATCAATAGAAGACAAGACTCCTTCAGACAAAGCAAATTCACAAAACTAGAAGCAACAATGATTCAATGCCCAAAGCGCTTATTCCCATCACAATTACATATGAAAAGTGTGACACAGACATGTACATTGGCATTATATATGTTGAGAACCAATTGGGAAAGAATAAATATAAGTTAGATGTGGAACATTTTATTTCTAATAAAAGCTGGATTGGGTGCATGAAATACATGTGCTGCCACAATAATCTAGTAATGAAATATACACATTCATTCACAGGAAGTACTACACAGCTACAACTCACACTGCAGCCCTAGGTCCCAGTTATTTGGCTTACTGTAGGAACCCTTGGTTAATAGCCATTGGAACTACAATATTATAAGCAATTGTGTAGGTGAATTATGGATTTTAATTCCTTATGACATCAATTTAGATATCTGAGTATTGGACTATTAACATACATTACCAAGTAAATAGTATGTTTTGACTGATATTTCACTGGTTATTTAGTAATTTGAAAGGATTATGTTGGGGGCATTTATATATTACTGCCATAATATTATAATAATATAGCTGTGATATGATTTTACTTCATTATATAACCTTTAAATAGGTATTTTTGACAGTGTATTATGGGGAACAGAATAGTAGTGAAATACTATCCTGGAGCATTCCAAGTTCTTGGGATGGAAAAATTGGTATTATATTCAAAGTCACTTCAGGACTTTTGAGGGCCAAGTCAAACTGTAGCAGCTCAGAAGGATCCACAAAGTGCAGAGGATGTTAGTTTTTGGAGCTGCCTCATAAAGGTAGGAAGAGGAGCTGGCCTGTGCTTATAAACTCCTGTTTTCCTCTGCAAGGACAAGATGCATCTCTAACAAGCAGAGGTTTGTTGGTTAAGCCCAATATGTTAAGATAGGGGAGGGGATGTGAAAGGAGAGCTGGGGAATGTTAAGGCTAACCTCTACTTCCCTGGCTTCATATTTCCATGTGGAGGTACTTCTGTCAGAATAATACTTTCAACCTCTATTCATACCTCCCCAATGATTTTGGCTAAATAAACAAATAAATAAAACTGCAGTAATGTGGAAAGTAAAAAATCAATACCTAAAGAACTGGATGATTTTGTTAAGGAAATTTCCAGCCAGGATGTTGAAAATATCATCTGATTTCTTCTTATTGCTTATAATAAGATATGAGAGGAGAGAATTACACTAAAGGAAGGAATTTAAACATGAAAGAATCAGGACTTTATGATTTGAAAAATCCTCATCCTCTACAGATATCAAATGATGTTAAAATTAAGAAACAGTTTTGAGCAGAGATAAATTTAGGGCAATGCCAACAAACCATAGTTCAAAGCATGTGGCAGACCAACCATGTGATTTTTAAAACTTTTGTTAAGTTCTCATAAACTATGAGGAATAAATGTTTGTTTAGTGCCACTAAATATTGAAGGTATCTAAGTACAGTTCAGACAGACAGACACACACACACACACACACACACACACACACACACACACAAACACACACACACGTTTCTCTGAAGTATTCATGGGTGTGCTTCATAGATTCTCTCAATCAACAAAAAGAGCTTCTAAAACCCCTGAGATCAAGATGGTGACACATATGGCTTCTGACATTCCCTCCTCCTAATAACACACCAAATATACAGCTACACATGGATCAACTCCCTCTAAGAGAAATTCAGAAACTAGCTGAGTGACTCCTTCGTACCCAGTGACTGTGAAAATACCCACATCAAAACAAATAGGAAAGGTTGAGACACATTCTTCCTATAAACCCAATTCCCTGCAGTGACTTAAAATCAGAAGGGAACACCCAACTCCCAGCTTCTCTCTGAGGAATGAAAGGTTTGGACTACACACACAATGGCCTAACTTTAAGGCTATCACCTGAGGTATGGGTCCCCAAATCACCTAGCTCTGATAGCCAATGGTGTTTTGCATTCATGAGTCCCGTGTGAGTATAGCAAACAAAAAAGCAGCATTAGGAAGCATTGCAAATAGTGCAGACCACTTGGAAGAGAGAATCAATGAGAATTGGGAGATTGGCATTGACATGTACACACTACAATATATAAAATAGATAACTAATAAGAACCTACTGTATAGCACAGGGAAGTCTACTCAGTATTCTGTAATGGCGTATATGGGAAAAGAAATCTAAAAAAAGAGTGGATATACGTATATGTATAACTTATTCACTTTGCTGCGCACCTGAAACTAACACAACATTGTAAATCAGCTATACTCCAATAAAACATTTTTAAAAAGATAGAAATCTAGATATAATTCAGGTAGAAGAGGAGAGCGAACTAAGATTTTTAAAAAGTGAAGTAATTCTCCAAGAACTATCTACTCCATTAGGAAGGGCAACATAAGGATAATGGGTATCTCAGAAGAAGAGAGGGAGAAGGGAACAGAGAGTTTATTTAAAGAAATAATAGCTGAGAACCTCTCAAACCTGGAGAAGGAGCTGAATGTACAAGTCCATGAAGCTAAGAGAACACCTAATTATCTCAATGCAAAAAGATGTCTCCAAGATACATAATATTAAAATTGTCAATGACAAAAAGAATTTAAAAAGCAGCCGGGGGGAAAATGGTAACCTACAAGGGAACCCCAATTAGGCTAAACACACATTTTTCAGCAGAATCTGTACAGGCCAGGAGAGATGGAGAGTGTGGAAAGACATACTAAAAATATTGAAAGATAAAATCTGTCAGCCAAGAACACTCTATCCAGCAAAGTTACCTGTCAGATATGTAGGAGAAATAAAGGCTTTTTTAAACAAACAAAGGCTGAAGGGGTTCACTGCCACTAGATCTACCTTACAAGAAATGTTGAAAGGAGATTTTCTACCTGAAACAAAAAGGCAAAAGTACACAAATCTGTGAGTAAGGTAATAACTAGACAGAACTAATAGGAAAATTGCAACTGTAAATCAGAATAGGCTCTTAAACAATTATAGCATAAAGGTTAAAGTTAAAATAAGTTAAAATAACTATAGCTATTTCAATGTGGTAACAAACTCACAACATAAAAAGGGATAACTTGAAATAACAAAAACATAAAAGGGGAAGAGGAAAAGAATGGATCTCGTATAGACAAATAAAAATTAGCAGCTATCAGACTATTTTATCTATGAGACATTTTATACAAACCTCATGGTAACCACAAAATAAACCTACAGCAGAGACACAAAAGTTTTTTTTTTATTAAAAAGAGGAAACAGAAAATTTTAGAAAGCCACAAAGCTAAAACAGCAGACAGAAACACAAGAAAAAACAATGGAGTTATAGAGCAACCAGAAAATAAAAGATAAAATGGTAGTACCAAATCCATATCTGTCTATAATCACCCTGAATGTAAATGGATTGAATTCAACAATCAAAAGACATGCTGTGGCTGGATGGATTAGAAAACAAGACCCAACTATAGGCTGCTTCGAGAAGACTCATCTCAGCTCTAAAGATAAACATCGGCTTGAAGTGAAGAAATGGAACATGATGCTCCAAGCAAACGGCTGCCGAAAGAAAGTGGGTGTAGCCATACTCGTATCTGACAAAATAGGCTTCAGGTCAAAAAAGTTAACAAGAGATAACAATGGACATTATATAATGATGTGACAACTAACCAAGAAGATGTGTTATCAATACACATACTTATAGGAACAGAATGTGGGTAGATGAAAAAAAAAAGTATGTTGAAACACAGCCATTATAACCACCAATTTAAAATTCTACTAATAAGTCCCTGAACTACATCATTATTAGACTAAGCAACTTTAGAGTTTTCAAATGTAGGTACTTAATAAAACTTGGTGTAAAACAAAAGGCAATATCATTGCCTTTGATAAAAGAAAATGATCGCTAGCATAAAATATTTCTCCTTAATTTCTCTATAGCTTCTTAATATATAGTACCCAAATTATCATAATCTTTATAACACATGACTCTGGGTATTAATCATCATTGTTGCTAATGCCCAACTGCATACTTCTCAATAAAATGTGAAAATGTGTTCTCCTATTTATTGAATTTGCTTGATGTTGACTACTGTGTCCAAATTTGCTTTAAAATCAATAAAATGCCACTGAATATTAAAAAGGTTTCACTTACAAACCACAAAATAAAATTGATCTCCTAGATATTTTGTCCCATAAAGGCTAAAATGTTAATTCATTTGCTAGAACTGTATAACACATAACTTGCCCATCCTCTCTGGAAGTTAACTTATTCATAATCCAGTTTCACTGATTCTAAATTTCCTCATCTATAACTAGATTTTATTATATGTTTATATTTGCATTTTTTTGCACTTTGCATATGCAGCTTACATATGACTTACCCAGGGAGCTCAAGACCAACTCGCCAACCTTCTAGACCAGGAGAGAATATGAGGACATCCTCTACTTTTTGTTGAATTAAGCTTTCAACAAATGATTGCTGAACAAACAGATGAAGTATATAAATTTACATATATTTGTAAGATCAAAGACTGCTAATATTCATATTTCTGACTGGCCATTTAGAAGCAAATTCTCTGCTATTCACATACTACACACTAATTCTACAAGGGTCAATGGAGTTTATATACTTTTTTAGCACATGGACGATATTTTGCAAATGCAATTGCCCTAATCAGAGCAAGCCTATACTATTCATTTATTCTTGCATGTATTCATTCATTTAACATATATTTATTGAATGCCTACTATTTGGAAGGTACACTTTTAAACACTGGATACACAACAGTGAACAAAATACTATCTCTGCCCTCATGTGGCTTAAAATCAGGGGCTGATATGAATTAATTTTTTTTCTTTTTTTAAAATTTTATTTATTTATTTTTGGTTGTGTTGGGTCTTTGTTGCTGCACATGACTTTCTTTAGTTGCGGCAAGTGGGGGCTACTCTTTGTTGCGGTTGCTTCTCTTGTTGCGGAGCACGGGCCCTAGAATGCACAGTCTTCAGTAGTTGTGGCACGCAGGCTCAGTATTTGTGGCTCGTGGGCTCTAGAGCACAGGCTCAGTAGTTGTGGCACATGGGCTTAGTTGCTCTGCAGCATGTGGGATCTTCCCAGACCAGGGATCAAACCTGTGTCCCCTGCATTGGCAGGCGGATTCTTAACCACTGCACCACCAGGGAAGTCCCTGAATTACTTCTTGATAATATATTCAGTTACTCAGTTCTGTAACCCTGTTTTGTGATAGATAATATGCACTTTTGACATTGTGGCCATCCGTATTTAATTAAACCATTTCTTGGAAATCATTTGGGAAAAGTATATTTCTTGTTACAGAGTTGTTTTCTCATTTTAATTTTTTTCTTTACCTTTACTCCACTGCTGAGTAAGCGAACAGATACAACTATTATTTTTTCTGGCTGTCAATGTTCATATAACCAGGTATTATAAGGAATCACCTCTGTAGCTCAGCCATCAACCCAGTATAAAAATAGTCCCACCCAATATTTCCTCTCAAGTGACAACTGCCTACATATATATTTTAAAACCTTGGGCTTCCCTGGTGGCGCAGTGGTTGAGAGTCTGCCTGCTAATGCAGGGGACACGGGTTCAAGCCCTGGTCTGGGAGGATCCCACATGCCGCAGAGCAACTGGGCCCATGAGCCACAACTACTGAGCCTGCGCATCTGGAGCCTGTGCTCCGCAACAGGAGAGGCCACGATAGTGAGAGGCCCACGCACCGCGATGAAGAGTGGCCCCCGCTTGCCACAACTGGAGAAAGCCCTCCCGTAGAAACGAAGACCCAACACAGCAAAAATAAATAAATAATGAACTCCTACCCCCAACATCTAAAAAAAACCAGAAAACAAAGTGAAGTAGAAAAGATGCAATGAGAACAAGTCACGTTCAAGAAACTTTAAAAAAAAAAACCTTTATACACAGGATATTAAAAAAAATGTACTCAAAGTGAAGTGTACAGAAAACTGTTCTCAAAAGCACTTTCTTGGAATTGTTTACAAACAGCTCTGCTATCTAGCAGCCGTTTATCTTTGCACATTATTAGAAGCAAAAGAGTCAATTTTTAGAATGGTAATACATGATAATATTAGCAATTCATTTGAATTCTTAATTTCTGAATTTCATCTATTCTTCTAGTCAATTTTAGTGCACATATGATTATCTGGTATTCCTCTTCCATGTATTTCTACTCTTTCACTTTTGTGATAGCTTATTTGTAAAAATGTCAATATCTTTTCCATATCCTTTGCAATTTGATTTTGTTGTCTCTTCCATCAATAAATGGAGTCTATTTCCTCACGTTATGAATCTGGGCTGGCTTTGTGACTTGCTTTAACCAACAGGATAGAGTAGTAATGAAATTGTACAGGTTCTGAATCTAGGCTTCCATAGGCCTCTCATTCTTCTGCTTTCTGTCTGCATTGCTTATACCCCAGGCCAGCCTCCTAGAAGTTGAGAAACCACACAGAGCAGAGATAAACCATCACACATGAGACCAGCCAAAATCAACCTGCCTCTACCCAGTTCAACAGTTGACTGTAGTCACATGAGTGAACACAGCCATACTCAGAACTGCCTAGCTGAGCCTTGTCCAGATTACTGACAAAAAGGATGCTGTGCTAAAGGACTGCTGCCTTAAGCCACTACTTTTGGGGATGATTTGTTGTACAGAAATAATCACTATAACCTTAGAATATTGGTCAACGGTGGGATTTTAGATTCTACTCCTATGCTGATGACACCAAAATACATATGATGATGTTCAGCTCAAACAACTTTTTCTTGTGCTTCCATGACTTCTATCACTACTATAAGGTAATTAAATCATTTAATTGGCCCAGATCACTATTCTGAGATACCCGTCCACATATCTCCTTGCCTGTCAAGAATCTTGGCTCATTTAACTTACAGGCTACTCATATTCAGAAAGTCAAAAAGTAAATTAAACATTTTCCCTAGAAAATTCCTTCTCCTTTATCATCTCCCTGGTGAAAGACACTATGCCAAACACTCAGCCATAGTGATATTAATTCTTACACAATCCCTTACTCTCCATAATAACTTTTAATACCATAATAACTTTTGCATAATAGCACATGACCATTCAGGTGAATGGATTACAGTGGTAGGGAATCCAGAGATCAGAAAGACAGTGGCCCCTTTTATCTATGAGTGGAAGAAACATATTTCCCATCCAGGAAAAAGACAAGAAGGAATATGGGTCTCTGTCAAAGGTCTGATGTTCTTAATAGTGCTGTGTTTTGCAGGGCATATAGTATATATTGCAAAATAATAAATTAAACATAGCAGTAGGGGTGGCACAACATAGAGAAAGACTGAAAAAGTCAAAAGAAAAAGGCAGTGATGTTGGTACAACATGGCTTTAGAGCTGTGGTCCCTAGTAAAAGATACTGTAAACATACTGGCATCAAGGGCAACTTAGAAAACAATAACTCTGATTGTCAGTGTGTCACTGAGTTCCAAATTTGAGAGTAAAACCTAAAAATTTTAAGCCCCATCATATGAGTAGATGTAGTTGTTGATATTTCTATTATCCTAATCAGGATTAGATAAAAAACTAGATTGAGATTTTAAGTGGAAAAAATCAGTGGATCAAGTTTCTAGGAAAAATAGAATGGACAAAAACATTTGTAAGTGATTAACACTGTTCCAGCCAAGAGTAACACATTTTTATTCTGAATGTGCCCAGGATTTTCCATTACATGAATGTATTCTTGCATTCTGTCTTATCTCATTTGCTCTCCCTGCCCATTGCAATTGTGAAATTCCTATTAATCTCTAATTCTACTTCCTCCAAATAGTTAAAGTGTAATGCAATGACTTCCTCATATATTTCCTTTTTATCACATATCATGTTTTCTAATAATTTATGTATTCCTATGAAGCAGCAACTAGAATAAGAACACAGTAACTTTTACATAATAGATGTCCTATAAATATCATGGACAGTAATAATATTGTTGTCAATATTATTAAAGGTGTTTACAGGATATATCATTTAATTTATTATATTTTTGCTACCATAAAATAAGCCAGCATATTCTAATGATTATATATAAAATGTCTATGCAAAATATTTTAATGACTATTTCTCAGAAATCAACCTTCATATATCACAAGTAAAATTCCATTTTTCTAAAGTGTGAGGAATTTCCAACCTTAAGAAACAGAAAGATAGTGACAGTGTAACTAGGTTATAATTTTCAACTTTTTAAATAAATAGTACAGGTAGATAAATATTAGGTAATTTTTATTGTAAGTGTCACTTGAAAATGCTAGCGGCATTTGCTAAAAGATTTATCTGATACTCAAGGAAGCGTTTTAATAATAAAAAAAAGCATTTTCCTTGGACTTCATAGGTCCCATAGTGAATTGTTAAATGTTGGTGAAAAATTTATAAATATGAACTGTATTTTGGTATTTTCCCCATGCATTAGAAGCAACAAAAGCTAATATCTCCTCTTTTTTTTCTTAATAGCACACAAAACTGTCTATAAGAAAAATCAATAGGTTTTGGGAACGGGAAAAAATAGTCTATTATTAAAACGGACTATATATTATATATGTATAGTGGACACTTGATAGGCCACCTCTTTTATTTCTCAACTTAGAAACATGATCATTTGTCACCTATGAATGTGATGTTTTAATATATTAATGCTGGACTTGGTTTTGGAACTCTGGCGTTTTTCTGTCTCAACCATAATGAAATTAATAGCTTTATGCATATCTACAATTTAAAAATGAGTAGAAATGCCACTTTCTGTGAACCTAAAACTCATTAGAAAATAGTCTATTTAAAAAGTATAAAGTGGGAACATGTAAAGAAAAGCCTAAACAAGCTAATTTTTCTTATTTTTGAATACCAGTTCTACCCTCAATTTCATTAAGTATAACCTTTTCAATATTAATTTTTTGCCTCACTCGTGGGAATTGTTCTTTTCGAGATTAGCTGGAAAATATTTTCTGAAGAAATCAACTTTACTGAAGGAACTATCTGACATGTCCCAATTCAGAAATACCTAAGTAACATGTAATATGTTTCAATTTAAGTTAAATTTTGATAAAGTGCTTACTGACATTTTACTGATATTTTAGCATGACTTACTGATATTTTAGCATAACAATTAGTAAATCAAAAATAAAAATTCAAATTGTTAGCTGTCATGGTTAATTTTTTGCAATGGCACATTTCACATTGAAAATTTGGATTGATATTATTACTATTAATGAGACATTTAACATAACATCAGTAAATTCTAGTTATATTTGGAGACACAGAAGTCATTCAGATTTGGTTTATGTAGAAAAGTTTAAGAAAAGTACTAGAATAACTTCAATAGTGGGGGGAGGGAATAAAGCTTAATTTGCATTTGGGTAAAGAGGGTCAGCTTAACATATAATTTAGTTTCATATTCAAAAAAATAATAAATTTACCAAACCTAGGAAGGACCTAGGTAGGAATAATTAATGAGATACTGTGTTAAATATCTGGCTTTATTAACTAGCCTACTAAAAATCTTTTCATCTCTCTTTTTCCATATAAGTCAAGGATTCTGATATTTTCTATGGGAATGTTACATTTTCCTTTCTTGACGGGTTTTGATAATATAATAGCTACAATATCTGGGAAATAGGACAGGGTAAAAACAGTGCAAGTTTTTAGTATCTTTATTCTCTATATATGTATTTCTTGATGATCTGTACCTTCACTACCAACCACCTACCAGTGTTTATTCCATTTTAGTGAGCTGATTATTCTTTTAACATGAGCAATTTAAAACATCTATTCAAGTGCTTGAGAAGATATCAGGTCCTTTAAGAAAAGGATGTAGAATTTCTGCTTGGCTGGATGAGGAACTGTGTCCTGAGGAGGAATGAAACAAATGAACAAAACTACCTGGTGCAAAGTTTAAGGATAACTTGCTAGAAAGACTGTTGTATGGTCTAACAGAAGAAAGCAAGGCCTACAGGGAAATGGTGAAACAATACACAAAGCAATTAAATCAATGGAAAGTCTTGGCAGAGACATGAGACCAGTTCTATCATTCTTCTCTTGGAATCTACCACTACTAATATACTATTGGAACATCATAGTCTATATTGACAGCACACAGTTCACACATAGGAAATTTCAATATATTCAAACTTTTTATTTATATGGTTTAGTTTTTCATTATTATTTACATGACTAGAGTAGTGTGTTGGCTAAGCCTGGATATCTTTGTTTAACAAATTTATATAATGCCTCACACAAAGTGCCAGGCACATAGCAGGCCCTCAGTTAATATTTGTTGAGTGAATGAATAATCAATCAGTCAATCAATAATCCTGGCATTGTTGTGAACTGCATTACTTATTTCAAATTAGGAGGTGAGAATTAAGATCAGTACTCTATTGGCTTGGTCCCCTATGTTATCATTTGACATTTTTGTATAATTGATTTGGTAATATTGACTTAGTTTCATTTTAAAAAATTCAGCACACCTACATTGAAACAAAGACTATGTTACATATTGAGTGTACAAAGTTAGATAAACAGCCACCTGGTCTTAGAAGATTTTGAAATCTAGAGGTAGAGACTAACATGTAAATCAGGAATTATACTGGCAGGATTAGTGTCATAATTAGATAAGCAGAAAGTAAAATCAGAACAAGGAAATAGCATCTAATAAACTCTTGAGTTCTTTGACAAAATAAAATATTGGGAAATTTGGCTGAGTTGAATCTTTTAGGGTGAATGAAAGAAATCAAGTGGAGAGGAAAGGACAAGGCAAAGAAGTAGCAACCCCCCAGCTCAATCTGTAAGAATTTCAGCACAACTGAAATGGGTGGGGCTTGAGAACCTGAAAGGCAGAAGAAATTACAACACAAATGAAGACAGTGATCCTGAAGTATCTTAGGTATCAGCTTGTCTAATGAGTTTGAACTTTATCCTGAAAGCCTCATGGACAGCAATTGCATTATCTGAAAATGAAATATTATTTTAAGTTCATAAGAATAAATTGCTTAAAATAGTTATTTCATGAAGCAATTAAGATGCTGAAATAGTACCCATTAACTATCAGTGGAAGTGTGAATAGTGTGATAAGAACTCTAGTTATTATTGAAACTGTATCATTCCATTGAAATCTTACTATCAGGAATGTAAATCCCTGCACAATACTGAAAGAATGGTGCACCCATGAAATTGAGAAGCAGCAAGATATGATTATGGAGCTCAGTTTCAGATGATGAATTATTTTGTGATGCTATGAGTCAGTAATTTGTCACTAAGATCAAAAAGGAGGATGTTTAGTTCGTAAGGCATCTCTGATAATTTTGGGGAGTTCAATTCTCTTCTTATATTCATTTTCTTGTTTCTTGCTTCAAAGAATATCTGTTACTTCCTAAGCCTGTTTAAAGCATTAATATGCTTAAAACCCTCTTAATAGAATATGTAGATGGCCTCTGAAGCAATTTACCACATTCAAACTCAATACTCATATTAATCTTCTCAAGATACTTGAACACCTTATAGTGCTAATTATGTCTATTAATGTGTCATTTACTTTGAAATGATATGTATGTTTTCTTCTAAAATAGAAATCCCTAATTTTACTTAGCAGAGTTCTATTTCAGTAAGCCTTTATGATCTAATGACTCTGATTTCTCTTGGAAATAATAGGTTTACTTGTACAACGAATAGTAACACATATGTTTAATGCAGATAACTGGCTGCTTATCAAATTGGTTCTAATTAGACATTTTTGCATTATGGGATTAATATAAGCACTGCTGGGGCAGGGCACATAAAGCATGTGAAATTTCCAAGTGAGAATACATTTGTAAAGATGGCATTTTCCATTTCACACTAGCTTTGTACCATTTGCTAAATGAAAATGACTACAGGTGCACAACTGGCTCTTGATAGTACCTGCCTAGTACCTGGATATTTGGGTGGAAATAACAAATATGGTGAGATTTGACAGGAAAATGTTTAAAATGCTGACATTTCCACATAGTACTCCTAAATTAATACATGAAGAGATGAGAAATTTCCCAAGTGATAGGTTCCCGTGCTAAACTAAATTTATTGGTACCAAATGATGTCTTTTCCAGCTTGCTATTGAACACTAGCAAGGGAAGCCTGGATGATTCGTCCCTGAGCCTATCATTCTTTTGCTCACTCATCCATTTTTTTTCTTATATGTATTTAATCAGGATTCCTGATTAGATGTTACTAGATGAATACAAGGTTCAGTTTCCCACAATTTTTACTTTATTTTAAAGCAATTCTACCAATTTATATTTGTAAAATTTTTCCTTATATCAGATTAAGATATACTTCCACTTTAGCTGAAGAACTATTTTCTGGAAATTTATTTTTACACACAAAAAATTAGATGCTAAACTGCTAAACTCTTCTTTATGTAGAACTCTATTTGTCCTTGTTCTGTTGTGGGGGTTTTTTGCATAAAATAGCATATTCTTTTCCATTATGATTTTATTAAAATTTCCATGCAATTATCATACCTTTCCAACGTAATGTCTAGTAGGTAAGTGATGAATCCTTAATTACCTACATATAGTATGTGTCATGCCAACAGGAGCAAACAGCTAAGCAGTTCTGAGCCCAGGTCTGTTGGTGCAGCCTGGAATGGGGAAACCTCCCAGTGCAGTATCAGCAGCAGATGCATAGGTCACCCAATACCTGTCATCCTTGAAGACATTGCACAGCTATCTGGCAGGGCCAGACATCACACTTAAAGAGAACTTAAAAAGGAACCCCAACGTTTGACTGAGGGGCTTTGAAGCTGCATGATCAGGGAACCTACTTCTGGTGTCATCAGGGGTTGGTCCTAAAATATAACATGCAGAATCTTGGCTCTAGCCCTATTCTGCCAGTACAACATCAGTCCCACCTGTGGTACAATCCAGGGGCTGGGGTCTAGTATTTGATGTTGCAGCTATTTGATGGGGCATTATTTGCTATCTCTGCTTATGGTTGGGAGATATTCTGTCCCTCATTCCTTCCCTCATGATAGGGACTTGGCTAGGAAAGGGCTATGGGCCAAACTTTGTAGTCAACTAAGGCTGCTTGTCTCTATGCATCTATGCAGAAGGCCAACGTCTTTCACAGGAGCCCAGCTAACAAGGGATCAATTTGGAGAAATGTTTCCTTACCACTGAGTAAGACACTAGTCTACATAAGTTATAAAATACTACATACTATTTATATTACATACATATGAAGTAAAATTATTTTAAAAAAACAGAGAAAAAGAAAATTTTTTTTCTCAATTGTCAATTATCCCACAACCATTTATTGACTAGTCAGAATGAACAGTCTACTCATTTTGCACTGCCCCTTCTATCAAATACCAAGTTTCCATATACGTACAGGAGTATTTCTTCACTTTCTATCATTGGTTCATTGGCCTAGCCCTGTATCAATGCTATACAGACTATGGCTGTAAATCATTTAATTATCCATATTAAATGAAAGATAGTTAATGTTCAAGAACTTCTTAAATGATTTAAATGTTATACTTACATGCAACATACAGGCAAACATTATAAAAAGTTAATATTTGCTAAGAAATTTATGATGGCACAGTCAAGCAGTACAAAACATTTCATGTCATATCTAGAATATATAACACATTATCTAAAACAACAGTGTTTACTGCTTCCCCTCACTAAATTTTGGATTGTAACTCATTACATACAAAAAAACCTTATAAGTCATTAATAATCTTAAGAAAGTATCAGAAGATGCTTTGAAGTAATTGCCTTTATATGTGAATTATATTGAACAAAACAAATCTGGAAAGTTCAGAGCTGCAAATGTCCCAAAACAGAGTATTTTCTTCTTTAGGAGAAAAAGTTCCTTTGTTCTCTTTGATAAAACCTGTGGTTCTAGAAATGGGATAAAACATAGTAAAAAAAAGTTATGATGTGAGGAAGTTGGATGAGAGAGGGAATGTCAGTTGGAAAATCAAGTATGTGACTACCAAATATGTGACAATTTTAACAGGATACTTATTCCTAATAGTCAACAGTTAAATACCGTAATCCCTATTGCACACTCTTGAAATCACTATAAGTAATTTGCTTACTAAGAGTTCAACCAAGTCACTTAAACATGAGATAAATAAACTTGTCAGAGAAGGATGCTAGATAATAGTACAGGGCTTATATCTGCTCCTCTAACATAACCCTCCCTTTCCTGTGCAATATGAGAAATCAGTTTCAACTGGGATTATAAGGAATATCTAGAGTCTCAATTCAATAGTTCTCATTAACTGTTACAATTTAATGGCCTAGATTACAGTATTAATTACCTAACTGGTGTCCAAGCCTTTCTTTATACTTCTCCAATTTATTTTCCAAATGGTTTCAATAGACATTTCTAATCTAAAAAGTGGACTACATCACCATCTTAATTAAGATCCATCACCTAAAATATAGAGTCCAAACACTTTAATACAGCATACCTTACCATGGTCTTTGCCTACCTGCCTAAAGTTATCTCCACCCACTCCCAATACACACACACACACACACACACACACACACACACACACACACACACACACACACACACACACAGAGAGAGACCTTGATAAGATTTCAATTATCAAGCAATATGAACCACATGCAGTTCCATTATTCACTGGGAATACTGCTGTGGAAGAGACAAAATACCTGCCCGTATTCATTTACACTTTAGTGGAAGAGGCTAACAAAATAAGTAAAATATATAGTGATACATACTAAGGAGAAAAATAAAGAGGGAAGAAATAGAAAGTATTATTCTATTTCTATGAGGTAAACAAGTGGGAGAATGTTACAGGATGACCGCTGTTGCAAATACCTCTTCCTTTATTGTCAACACCAAGTCTTTACCTAAGTTTTATTCCTGTTTCAAAATTTGCCTTGGACAATCCTTCCAACCAGAAGCCATCCCTGCTATTTACCAAAGTCTGGTGAAGGTAATGCTTCTTAGAATTTTAACAGCATGTTCTATGTACCTCTATCAAAGCTATTCAAGCACACTGTTGTCTACATGTTTGATTGTACATGTTTGTTGAATTATTCATCCCCTGCACAGGAAGTTATTGACTATTGGTGTAACTCAAGGTTAAAGGGCAGTAAAGGATAAAAATTAAAAATTAGAATCTTTGGGTTCTAATGTCAGGTTTTCCATGAGCTAGCCATGACTTAAAGAGTTAACTAACCTCACTGTTTCAGACTCCTCAGCTCTGAATTGGAAATAATTGCAATAATATAATACTTGATATGGGCCAGGCATTGTTCTGGGAGCCTCATAGTTATTAATCCATTCATTTTCACATTATTCTTACCTGTAAAACTTACAGGGTTATGGTAAAGGTACTGATTTAGTTAAATTATGTAAAATGCCTTTCTGGCATACAGTTAGTGTTTAATTCTGTATGCATTTAAAGAAAAATATTCATGAAATAAATTGTTATGGATTTCCTAAAATTTCTTCACATTCAAAGATCTACTTTTAATCACTTTTCAAAATCATTTATGGCCATGTTCTATTATAAAATGTCATCTTCTGTGAAGTAATGATTGTGGTTCATACCATATTTCTTAAAACAGTGTTCCATATTTGTCCCTTGGATTTTCTCTAAGCCTTAGACATTCATTCTGGTATTTTCTTGATAGTAGAAAATAATAAACACTCATATTCCTTCCTCAAGGGACCCTTATGTGGAACATTATGTCAAAATATTAAAATTGTCCAGTCATGTTCTCAAGAACTACTTGTATGCACACCCAAGTAATGAAAACTATTTCTCTACTGGCTAATAGTAATTTTAAGGTTTCATAAATTTAAAGCTCACTCATGCTCAGAGATATAAACAAGTGAAATTTTTCAGCCAGAGAAATATTGTAATTATTTCTATATCTCTTGAATTGAGCAGTGTTCTTGGAAAACTGTGAAATTGTAGGATGAGTAAATCACTCATAGAAGGAATGAGATAGATCTTTCCTTATACAAGAAAGTAGCATCAGCTAAATTATATAGGTAGAATTTTCCTAGGGAAGTTAGAAAAGCCCTGGGTAGTCATGTGTAAATCTAGAGTACAAGCAGAATAACTAAAAGTGTCATACATGGAGTAGTAATGATCCAAGAATTGTTTGTAACCATCATGAAGAAATAAGGAGTTTGTTTCAGCAGGTAAAGCAATACACTGCTTCCTTTATCAAGAAAATCTTACCATGAAAATGTAATGGAAGCTTAACTAGAGTATGCTTTATAAAGGTTTTTTTTGTTGTTGTTGTTGTTTTGCAGTACACGGGCCTCTCACCACCGTGGCCTCTCCCGTTGCAGAGCACAGACTCCGGACATGCAGGCTCAGCAGCCATGGCTCACAGGCCCAGCCGCTCCGCGGCATGTGGGATCTTCCCGGACTGGGGCACGAACCCGTGTCCCCTGCATCGGCAGGCGGACTCTCAACCACTGTGCCACCAGGGAAGCCCTATAAAGTATTTTGATTTACATTCTGGCGCAAGCTTTTTATCTCCTCAAGTACATGTAATAAACACTCTGATACCATCACTTTGGGACTGGTGTAGAGAATATATAGAAAACAAATGAATTACAATTTTGCAAAGTTGGACAGTACCAGAATATGGAATTCCTTAAATGGCAGGCATCGATGAATATTAATGTTCTGAATAGTGTAATCATATGATCAGTTAATTTTAAGGACTCGTAATAGCTAATCTTACAGGAAACACTGGAGTGGCAAAGAAAGGAGATATTCATCTGGGGGGAACTAAAACTATGAAGGGTACTCATCAGCATGCTAAAACTTGAAAATAAAAGGAAGAATTTGATAAACAGTACAAGTAGATAACCAAATGGTTTTGGAAGCTTTTTTTTTTTAATCCATTGGGATACACTGTATGCAAATTTGCTAATAAAGCACGTCATTATTTTAAAAAAGCATAATGCATGACTGTACATAAACAAAAGAAATATACAACAGGACTTACACATTATCACTTTTTTTTTTTTTTTGCTTGAAAGGCAACTAGTCCATCAACAATTGCAAGCATATCTGGGTCTATAATGTTAAGCAGAAATGAAAATATAATATTAACTACACCTGGAAACAAATATCTCTATAAATCTCTGCATCAGAGGTTAACTTGTACAAAGCCATAGAGACAGTTTCCATGTGTGTAACTAAACATTTACTTAGATAAGTACAGATAACATAAACGTATTAAAATCTAACTCTGTTAAACTTGAAAGTATTTTAAGAGTTACCAAAATATACTAAGGCAAAAGGACCATAGGAAGTGGTTCTTTCACGGTTGGACCTCATGCCGAAAGGGGTAATAAACAGAATATATTCTCAATGACAATATATTAATATATTTTTAAAAGAAATAAAAATACAAACACTTTTCTTTATAACATAGACTAGATTTACCAAATGAAAGAGAAACTTAGGTTACTTATTCAACATAAATGAAAGGTCAACATAACCTTCAGAAATGAAATTCCAAAAGTACTTTTGAATTTGACTTAAATACTACAGCAATTGCCAACAGAATGATGATAAATTATGTCTCTTAAATCTAAGTGCTACAATTATAAAATTCTCAGAGCAGTCTTAGAAACGATAGATTCAATGTTCTGCTACATAGAAGACAAAATAACAGTACTCGGTGGGAAAAGCTTTTCTATAACAAATTTCCTTTTCCCTTTTCAGAAAGGATTGACAATAAGAACAGCGATCCCTGAGGATGGTTTGGAAACATCATAATATCTGTAATATTTTTTGAATTTCAAAGAAGAAATGATGGAAAAGAAAAATGTGCATAGATTATTTAACGTAATGACAAGGCTTGCACCCTCAATGAAACATCCATAAAAAATTACTTTTATCATATATCCATTGGGGTTTGAAGGTAGAGAACTGCCTATAAAAATGGAAAAATTAACTGTGAACAAAGATTTGCTACATAGGATAATTTGGCATCCTTAGACTCTAGAAGTTCAGACAACAAAACTGTGATTCAGTCAAGTAATAGGAGTTTTTGTTTCAATAATCAAAAGAAAGTGATATTGGTTATATAATGATGTTTATGTATAATGTATAGACTTTAAAACATTAAAAAAAAAACTTCGATGTCTGTTAACTATATAGATCACGCATATTAAACTTATCCCAACATTCAACACTGTTGTCAAAATGTTAAACTTATATGTATAATAAAAAGCCTGTGAATATAACACTCCTTAGGCTTCAAAACACCGCATTTAGAGAAAAAGAATGTGTTCAACTAAGGTGGGAATCAAAGAGAACTTGATCTAACCATGGCACAATCTGCAGTTCTACGGGCATAGAAGAGGGATTTTTGAGTTCATATGTAAGAATTGCCTTCAAAGAGAAATGGAGATTGTCTAATCAAACATTTCATTAAAAATGTCTTTTTCCACCAACAAATAAAAAGATATTATTTTAATCCAGGGAGATTTGGGTCTCTTGTTGCTTCAAAGAAGATTAAAAACACTGCCCTACTACCATCCAGTTCTAACAAATTTATTAATATTTATGCCATTATGAAGAGTCTTAAGAAAAATGTCTAATTGCTGGAAAACTTCAAACTTATTTTTAAAATCGATTTGGCTATTTAGGTTACATCAATATCAAAGGCCAGAAGTGCCTAGATATTTTAGTATATAGGAAATCCTATGACAACTAAATTTTAGGGAACCTTTCAAAAAAGAGAAAAAAGTTAAGTAGGTATTAACTGTGAGTACAAGGAGTTCCTCAGGGCTTCCCTGGTGGCACAGGTTTAGAGTCTGCCTGCCAATGCGGGGGACGTGGGTTCGTGCCCCGGTCCGGGAAGATCGCACATGCCGCGGAGCGGCTGGGCCCGTGAGCCAGGGCCGCTGAGCCTGCGCGTCGGGAGCCTGTGCTCCGCAACGGAGAGGACACAGCAGTGAGAGGCCTGCGTACAGCAAAAAAAAAAAAAGAGTTCCTATATCCATTCTCTAACATATGTTATAGCACTAAATTACAGAGATAAATGAAAAACTTAGCATTAACAATTTAAGAATCAAAAAGCCCTTCCCAAAATATCAGAAGGTAACAAAATTAATGAAAACCTTGAAAATAATGCTCAGTCACTCTTTAAATGATGGTAATAGATTTTATATATAACATAATTTGCAAAGGCAATGCCACTCATTCATATCTTTACACCCATCCAGATTCTGCCCCAACATTTTTCTGTTGAGCAGTGTATAGCAGTTCAATTTCATACGTATCATTTATGAATGGAGATCTTTGAAGACCATAAGGCTAAAAGAACTTGGTAGCACTATCTAGCCCTTTTAAGTGGCAATTTATATACTATAACCAAAAGGCTAAAATCAATTCAATTGAACAAATCTTCATTAAGTCACTCATATCAACAAATTGCTAGATGCAATATTCAAGGAACTCAGAGCCTAATGAAAGTAGACAAACACTTTAAATAATATACATTAAATACATTTCAAAACAATCTATAAACCATGGTAGGTTCCTAGTGTAGTGTATCACATAAAATTATTTATCAATGAAGTATAAATTTGTTCCTTGCCTTTTACTCTTAATGACATTGCTTTATGATACTCAAAAGTATAATGAATATTTCTAAAGTTGCATTTTTCCCAGTTGATTATATTTTGCTAATCATGTGCATTTTACAGGACTAGGCATGACTCTCCTCCTTTGCTATAATTTGTTTGCTCTCTTGTTTCTTGTCATTTTTTAGTAGGGCGCTTTTTTTTTCTTTTGGTGTTATATCCTTTTATCTTCCTTTCTCAATGCATTAGTTTTTCAAAAGATTTTTTTTTACAAATTTCACCATTTTTGTACTTTTCAATAATTTAACATGTGATTTGTATTAACACATAAAATTTTCAAAGATGTTTTCAAAGAAGTAAAGTTCCAGGTGCAATCATTATAAACAGTTACTCTCTTCTTATCATTTACTGTCAGCATTGGATAATCAAGAGGTGTTGTTTTCATAATATTTCCTGCATGCCTGTCTGGTTTTCCTTAGTTGAAGCCCTTACATTAAAACCATACTTGCACAACACTGTAAATCAACTATATACTTCAATAAAAATTAAATTAATTAATTAAAAAAACACACTTGGCTTTATGTGGAACAGAACATACTTAGAAACATGCAAAATATGTCTTTAGATGTTAAGAGAAAGTATAGGAGGTTGCAAAGTCAGGTACACACAAATGTCAAAATCTGGGAGAAAATAAGGTATAATGAAATTAGAACAAACAATCAGAATCATTTGAATTTGTATAGTGTATAAAATAGGATTAGACACACAAATAGCATTTTCTATGTTCTAGGCACCATTTAAGTGTTTCAACTATATTAACTCATTTAATTATTTTAAAAACTCTACAAGGAAAATGCAATTATTATCCCAACTTTAGAGATGGAAAAATTTGAGGCCCAAAACTACAGAATAGCTTGCTGAGGTTCTCATAAGCAAGCATCAGAATTGTGCCTTGATGCAGACAGCTAGGCTCCAGGATCTTGAGCTCTCCAAAACCAGGCAATATTGCCTTTCAGAAGATACATGTGGGGAAAATGGAGGCTTATTAATGCCAGGTTAAAGAGTAAGAAACTGTAGTTACCTTAGCAAATGGTTCTAAACAGGAATATCCCTCATGATATATATTTTTACAAAGATAACCATTGGATAAGATTTTTTTTATAGATCTTTATTGGCGTATAATTGCTTCACAATACTGTGTTAGTTTATGTTGCACAACAAAGTGAATCAGCCATAAGCATACACATGTCCTCATATCCCCTCCCTCTTGAGCCTCCCTCCCATCCTCCCTATCCCACCCCTCTAGGTCATCACAAAGCACCGAGCCGATCTCCCTGTGCTATGCTGCTGCTTCCCACCAGCCAATTATTTTACATTTGGTAGTGTATATATGTCGATGCTACTCTCACTTTGTCCCAGCTTAACCCTCCCCCTCAAGACCTCAAGTCCATTGTCTATGTCTACCTCTTTATTCCTGCACTGCAACTAGGTTCATCAGTACAATTTTTGTTTTTTAGCTTCCATATATATATATATATATATATATATATATACACATATATCTGTCTTAGCATATGGTATTTGTTGTTCTCTTTGACTTACTTCACTCTGTATGACAGACCTTAGGTCCACCCACCTCACTACAAATAACTCAATTTCGTTTCTTTTTATGGCTGAGTAATATTCCATTGTATATATGTGCCACATCTTCTTCATCCATTCATCTGTCGATGGTCATTTAGGTTGGTTCCATATCCTGGCTATTGTAAATGGTGCTGCAGTGAACACTGTGGTACATGTCTCTTTTTGAATTATGGTTTTCTCAAGGTATATGCCCAGAAGTGGGATTGCTGGGTCATATGGTAGCTCTATTTTTAGTTTAAGGAACCTCTATACTGTTCTCCATAGTGGTTGTATCAATTTACATTCCCACCAACAGTGTAGGAGGGTTCCCTTTTCAACACACCCTTTCCAGCATTTATTGTTTCTAGATTTTTTGATGATGGCCATTCTGACCAGAATGAGGTGATACCTCATTGTAGTTTTGATTTGCATTTCTCTAATAACTAGTGATGTTCAGCATCTTTTCATGTGCCTCTTGGCCATCTGTATGTCTTCCTTGGTGAAATGTCTATTTAGGTCTTCTGCCCATTTTTTAACTGGATTGTTTGTTTTTTTGATATTGAGCTCCATGAGCTATCTGTATATTTTGGAGATTAATCCTTGTCTGTTGTTTTCATTTGCAAATATCTTCTCCCATTCTGAGGGTTGTCTTTTGGTCTTCTTTATGGTTTCCTTAGCTGTGCAAAAGCTTTTAAGTTTAAGTCCCATTTGTTTATTTTTATTTCCCTTAGTCTAGGAGGTGGGTCAAAAAAGATCTTGCTGTGGTTTATGTCAAAGAGTGTTTTCCTATGTTTTCCTCTAAGAGTTTTATAGTGTCTGTTCTTACATTTAAGTATTTAATCCATTTGGAATTTACTTTTGTGTATGGTGTTAGGTAGTGTTCTAATTTCATTCTTTTACATGTAGCTGTCCAGTTTTCCCAGCACCACTTATTAAAGAGGCTGTCTCTTCTCCATTGTATGTTCTTGCCTCCTTTGTTGTAGATTAGGTGCCCATATGTGCATGGGTTTACCTCTGGGCATGCTAACCTGTACCATTCATCTATATTTCTGTTCTTGTGCCAGTACCATACTCCCTTGATTACTGTAGCTTTGTAGTATAATTTGAAGTCAGGAAGCCTGATTCCTCCAACTCCGTTTTTCTTTCTCAGGATTGCTTTGGATATTCAGGGTCTTTTGTGTTTCCATACGAATTGTGCAATTGTTTGTTCTAATTCTGTGAGGATACCATTGATAGTTTGATAGGGATTGCATTGAAACTGCAGATTGATTTGGGTAGTATACTAATTTTCACAATATTGATTCTTCCAATCCAAGAACATGGTATATTTCTCCATCTGTTTATGTAATTTTTGATTTCTTTCATCAGTGTCTTATAGTTTTCTGAGTACAAGTCTTTCACCTCCTTAGGCAGGTTTATTCCTAGTTATTTTATTCTTTTTGTTGCAATGGTAAATGGGAGTGTTTCCTTAATTTCTCTTTCTGATTTTTCATTGTTGGTGAATAGGAATGCCAGAAACTTCTGTGCATTAATTTTGTATCCTGCAACCTTACCAAATTCATTGATTAGTTCTAGTAGTTTTCTGGTGGCATCTTTGGGATTTTTTATGTGTAGTATCATGTCATTGGCAAAGAGTGACAGTTTTACTTCTTCTTTTCCAGTTTGTTTTCTTTTTCTTCTCTGATTGCTGTGGCTAGGACTTCCAAAACTATGTTGAATAAGAGTGGTGAGAATGGACATCTTTGTCTTGTTCCTGATCATAGTGGAAGGGCTTTCAGTTTTTCACTATTGAGCATGATGCTTGCTGTGGGTTTGTCATATATGGCCTTTATTATGTTGAGGTAGGTTCCCTCTATGCCCATTTTCTGGAGAGTTTTTAATCATACATTGTGTTGAATTTTGTCAAAAGCTTTTACTGAATCTATTGAGATGATCATATGGTTATTATTCCTTAACTTGTTAATGTGGTGTATCACATTGATTGATTTGCGTATATTGAAGAATCCTTGCATCCCTGGGATAAATCCCACTTGGTCATGGTGTATGATCATTTTAATGTGCTATGGGATTCTGTTTGTTAGTACTTTGTTCAGGATTTTTGCATTTATGTTCATCAGGGATATTGGTCTATAATTTTGGTTATTTGTGATACCTTTTTCTTGTTTTGGTATCAGGGTGAAGGTGGCTTAGTAGAATGAATTTGGGAGTGTTTCTCCCTCCGCAATTTTTTGGAAGAGTTTGAGAAGGTTCAGTGTTAGCCCTTCTCTAAATGTTTGATAGAATTTGCCTGTGAAGCCATTTGGTCCTGGACTTTTGTTTGTTGGAAGATTTTTAATTTTGGTTTCAATTTCATTACTTGTGATAGGTCTGTTTATATTTTCTCATTCTCCCTGGTTCAGTCTTAGAAAATTGTACCTATCCAAGAATTTGTCCATTTCTTCATGGTTGTCCATTTTATTGGCATATAGTTGTTTGTAGTAGTCTCTTATAATCCTTTGTATTTCTGCAGTGTCAGTTGTGATTTCTCCTTTTTCATTTCTAATTTTATTGATTTGCATCTTCTCTCTGTTTTTCTTGATGAGTTTGCCTAAGGGTTTATCAATTTTGTTTATCTTCTCAAAGAACCAGCTTTTAGTTTTACTGATCTTTGCTATTATCTTCTTCGTTTCTATTTCATTTATTTCTGCTCTGACCTTTATGATTTCTTTCCTTCTACTGACTTTGGGTTTTCTTTGTTCTTTTTTCTCTAGCTGTTTTAAGTGTAGGGTTAGATTGTTTATTTGAGATTTTTCTTGTTTCTTGAAGTGAGACGGAATTGCTATAAACTTCCCTGTTAGAACTGCTTTTGCTGCATCCCATAGGTTTTTTGTTTGTTTCGTTAAAATTTATTTATTTATTTATTTATGGCCGTGTTGGGTCTTCGTTTCTGTGCAAGGGCTTTCTCTAGTTGTGGCAAGCAGGGGCCACTCTTCATCATGGTGCACGGGACTCTCACTATTGCGGCCTCTGTTGTTGTGGAGCACAGGCTCCAGATGCGCAGGCTCAGTAGTTGTGGCTCACAGGCCTAGTTGCTCTGTGGCATGTGGGATCCTCCCAGACCAGGGCTCTAACCCGTGTCCCCTGCATTAGCAGGCAGATTCTCAACCACTGTGCCACCAGGGAAGCCCCATCCCATAGGTTTTGAGTCATCATGTTTTCATTTTCATTTGTTTCTATGTATTTTTTTTATTTCTTCTTTGATTTCTTCAGTGATCTCTAGGTTATTTAGTAGAGCATTGTTTAGCCTCCATGTATTTGTGTTTTTACAGGTTTTTTCTTGCAACTGATTTCCAACCTCATAGCTTTGTGATCAGAAAACATGCTTGATATGATTTCAATTTTCTTAAATTTTCTGAGGCTTGATTTGTGACCCAAGATGTGATCTATCCTGGAGAATGTTCCATGTGCAGTTGAGAAGAAAGTGTATTCTGAATTTTTGGATGGACTGTTCTATAAATATCAATTAAATCTATCTGGCCTATTGTGTCATTTAAAGCTTGTGTTTCTTTATTTACTTTCTGTTTGGATGATCTGTCTATTGGTGTAAGTGGCGTGTTAAAGTACTCTACTGTTATTGAGTTACTGTTGATTTCTCCTTTCATGGTTATTAGCATTTGCCTTATGTATTGAGGTGCTCCTATGCTGGGTGCATAAATATTTATAATTACTATATCTTCTTCTTGGATTGATCCCTTGATCATTATGTAGTGTCCCTCCTTATCTCTTGTAACAGTCTTCATATTTTATAGTCTAGTTTATCTGATATAAGTATTGCTACTCCAGCTTTCTTATGATTTCCATTTGCATGAAATATCTTTTTCCATCCCTTCACTTTCAGTCTGTATGTGTTCCTAGGTCTGAAGTGGGTCTCTTGTAGACAGCATAGTTATGGGTCTTCTTTTTGTATCCATTCAGCCAATCTGTCTTTTGGTTGGGGCATTTAATCCATTTACATTCAAGGTTATTATCAATTATGTATGTTCCTATTATCATTTTCTTAATTGTTTTGGGATTGTTTTTGGGTCTTTTTCTTCTCTTGTGTTTCCCACCTAGAGAATTTTCTTTAGCATTTGTTGTAAAGCTGGTTTGGTGGTGCTGAATTCTCTTATCTTTTGCTTGTCTGTAGAGGTTTTAATTTCTCCATCGAATCTGAATGAGATCCTTGCTGGGTAGCATAATCTTGGTTGTAGGGTTGTAGGTTTTTCTCTTTCATCACTTTAAGTATATCCAGCCACCCCATTCTGGCCTGCAGACTTTCTGCTGAAAAATCAGCTGATAACCTTATGGGAATTCCTTTGTATGTTTGTTAGTTTTTGTTTTTCCCTTGCTGCTTTTAATATTTTTTCTTTGAATTTAATTTTTCTTAGTTTGATTAATATGTGTCTTGGTGTGTTTTTCCTAGGGTTTATCCTGTATGCAACTCTCTGTGCTTCCTGGACTTGGCTGGCTATTTCCTTTCCCATGTTAGGGAAGTTTTCCAGTATAATCTCTTCAAATATTTTCCCAGTCCCTTTCTTTTTCTCTTCTTCTTGTGGGACCCCTATAATTCGAATGCTGGTGCGTTTAGTGTTGTCCTAGAGGTCTCTAAGATTGTCTTCAATTATTTTCATTCTTTTTTCTTTATTCTGCTCCTCAGAAGTTATTTCCACCATTTTGTCTTGCAGCTCACTTATTTGTTCTTCTGCCTCAGTTATTCTGTTATTGATTCCTTCTAGTGTATTTTTCATTTCAGTTATTGTGTTGCTCATCTCTCTGTTTGTTCTTTAGTTCTTCCAAATCTTTGTTAAACACTTCATGTGTTTTCTCAATCCATGCCTCCATTCTATTTCCGAGATTCTGGATCATCTCTACTATCATTACTCTGAATTGTTTTTCAGGTAGATTGCCTTTTCCTCTTCATTTATTTGGTCTTTTAGGTTTTCACCTTGCTCATTCATTTGTGACATATTTTTTTGCCATTTTTTTTTTTTTTATGAGTTGGATTATGTTCCTGTCTTACTGGTTGTTTGGCCTGAGGCTTCCAACACTGGAGTTTGTAGGCTATTGGGTAGAGCTGGGTCTTGGTGCTGATATGAGGAACTCCATGAGACCTCAGTCTGATGAATATTCCCTGCGCTCTGAGGTTCTCTTTTAGTCCAGCGGTTCAGACTCAGAGCTCCCACCACAGAAGCTTTAGCCTGACCCCTAGCTCATGAACCAAGATCCTGCAAGCAGCGTGGGGCATCAAAAAAAAGCCAATAACAAAGTAAAAAATAAAATTCGACTAGGAAACTAACAGATATGTTGGAAAGAATATAAAAATAAAAATATAGATGAATCAACAACCAGAAGGTACATCAGTACTACAGTAGTAAAAAAGAGGAGGAGGGAAAAGAAAAAAAGTTGGGTGGGGAAGGCCTTGGCTGTGGCAGGGTCTAAGCAAGGGTGAGATTTGGGTGGTGGGTGGGGTCTATGCTTAGGACCCACAGGGCTGCAAAAGGCCCTGGGGGATGTGGGGGGTGGGGCTTAAGCTCAAGGAACAGAAGGGGCCCAGGTGTGCCCCCCACCCCTGATCTCAGAAGGCAGGGGACCTCACCTGGGAGCCCAGAAGGCTTCCTGGGTTTGAGTGCGTGGGGCAAATGCCCTCCTCTCCTCTCCTGCTCCTCCCGGAAGGTCCCTCCCACCTGCCTCTCCCATTCTCCCCTCAGCCTCCTTCCTATGCCCCCAAGGACCCACATAGCCTGGATGGGGACTTGGAGGGGGGTTACTGGCTTGGGAGCTCAGCAGGCTCCACAACCCGAGTGGGCCAGTCGATTGTCCTCCACTCCTCTCTTGCTCCTCCTGGAGAGTCCCTCCCTCCTGCCTCTCCTGATCTCCCTGGCCTCAGGGGCACCAATCCTGTCTGGCTTCCAGTTCTCCTCCCCACTCAGTCCCCCTACGTCCTACGGGTTCACTTTGGGGTTCCTCGCATCTCCTTGGGCATCAGAGTCCCCCACCAGCGGCCGGCAGGTGCTCTAGTTGTGGGGAGATGCTAACTCCATGTCTTCCCACACTGCCATCTTCCTGCATCTCCCTCTATTGGATAAGATTTTGATGAGAATATCTAATGCTGGGCTGAGGGGATTCAAGACAGTAAAGTGCTGGTAAAAGATGAAACAAGAAGTTGAAGTCAGTTGCTTCAGTGTAGGGAAATGGAATGCTGGATGAGCATGGGACAACGTCAGAGGGAAAACTTTTAAAGCACTCTTGTGTGTGTGTGTGCATGCGTGTGTATGCACGTGCATGTGTGTTTGCCCACAGAGACACGTGCATGTAAACTTTTGAAATAAGCTCACTTTTTCCAAGGAACACAGAGACAAGTGAATGTTTTCCAAAAAGAGGTCATATGCAAAGCAAATTTAGACAGCTGATTAGAAAGTATAATAAGGTAGATAGGTAATGTATAAATTGTACATATGTACAATTTTTAAGAAAGGAGATATTTTTCTCTTTTAATAACAAGCTATACATGCTGGAGAGGATGAGAATTGAAGGTCACAGAACAGATTTATTTATAGTGCTTTTTAAGAGGAAGAAACAGTTTGCACAAAGTTCTAGGGTAGCGGCAGCTCTGAAAATTGCCTTTAAAGAGGCAAAGTGTTTCTGAAGTAGTTTGTCCTTTTGGATTTAAACATACTGATTTTTGCAATGAATTGTTACGTCAGCACTTCATCTACCCCAAAGGAAAAGCATGATAAATCTGCAATATGCTTTGAGGAAAGAGCATTACCAAGCTCTTGTATTAGCTTTCAAACCAGCTATTTCTAATAACAGGTCAGATGTACCCACCAGCTATTCTGCCACACATGCATAGATTCACACTTTATGCTGAATGGGCTGTATGTTTTTGAATGCACCTATTAATTTAACTCTTATTACAGCATTTATTTTCAACATTTAATAAATTAAACTAATTTATATTTACTTCGCAGTTTTTCCTGATTAGGATATATAATTAATTTCAAATAGTATCTGAATGTAAAGTGTTTTATGACATGAAACAAGTCTTTTTAAGCAAGAAATATTATCCGGTATTACCTCTGCATTGACTCTACACCATATTATTATTATTGCAGTAGAAATTATTTATATTCTTCTTCACATGAACTGGTCTTTCTTTCATGTTTATTTTGATTTTAAAGAACTAATCAAGGTAAGTCACAGAATTTCTCCCTTAGGATTTTACCGTGTCTGCTTTGAAATATAAATTGGATTGTTAGCTGAATCTTTCCAAGGGCTTTAAGAACATGTCACAGAGTATGGAACCAAGGGTACTAAAATAGTTTATTTAGAATACAACCTTGCTTTTGTTTTTGTTTTGTTTTTTTGTCATAACCTGATTCTTCCATTAAAGATATTCATTTCTGTTCACATCATATTGGCTTTGACTATGCCAGAACTGAAAACAATAGGAAGCGTAAACACTCTTGGTTGCTTGGAAGGAACTGGGAAACTCAAGAAAAATGAATACTTTCTCAAATTCATCATCTTTCCCTCCTTTGTGTCTCTGATTTGCTTCTGTAACGATTTGGTAGATGTATCAAACTGCTAGTCTACAAATAGCTTAGTTATTTTGAAGGAAATGGAAAAAATGGAAGGAATGAGCTAAAATATTTGCTGTTTGTCTCTCTCTAGAACAAAGCTAAAAAGATACAATAAGGAAATGCTTCCATATTAAAATTACCAAACCCGATTTTCCCATCTCTATGCCTGTCTCTCACTTAATACTGTGTTCCAAATAACTTTCCACACACCAGCATGTTGAGATTACTGACTTATCAATAGACACCAAAATTACTGATCATCTTAAAGGTTTAGGACCCTGTGCGACGTACTAGAAAAACAAATTAGTGTAAAGTATGAATCCTTCCTTAATATAAGATAGTAATTTAGGAAAAATGCACACAAAATAATGATTCAAAGTACCATAATATAAGGAATGAATGGGTGGTATGTCCCTTAAAGTCAACCACACTCATATGAATGAGAATACTCTTAGAATCACCTGAGAAGACAACAAAAGATATCCTCTCCTGCTAGAGACTAGGATAAACTAATTCTCACTCTTACCATCATCCACAGCTCCTGCTTTCTCTTCTCAGCAAAGAGAACAGTGAAGAATGCAGAATAGCATGTGATTTCTGAGGACTGGGGCCAAATGAACAAGACCTTGTGTCCTAGCCATTTTTAATGAAGTGAGGGCATTGCAAGTTTAAGTAGTACATTTAAAGATGTAACACATAGTAGTAGAAGGATTTTTGTGAAGCTTGTTCTTACTAGAACTGCCTTTATCAAACACAGGAAGAAGAAATATAGAATGATAGCTTGAAATGGAAGTATAAAGGGAAGATTTCTCAAAGTTATCAACACCTAGAAGAGTCTGTTTTTTGAGTGTTTTTCTTGGGGGGGGGTGTGTCGCAGAAGGGAAAGGGCCCACACAGCCAGGGCAAGACTGAAAATACAAAGAAATAAAAGGGCTAATTGATGAACCATGACCCAAGACAATCCAGAGAGAAGAGAGAAGAAACAGAGAAGGAAGACTTTGTTTTAGAATAAAAGAGTAATTTTTCTCATTCTGGGGCCTGGAAAGGAATGAAAATATAAATGAAGATTTCTTTTTAAAAAAGAGGTAGATAAAGACATATTTAGTGACGGAAAATAGAATTTAAAGTGTGTTTAACCTCTAATGGCATCTTCATTTAGCGTTATCTAATATTCCCAAACATTAACTTTAGAGAGATTATATCAAGAAAATAGACATTCTGAAAATAAGGATGGTATTTAAAACATTAGGCTATCTACTATGTTTTATTTTTTAATTAAAAAATATATTTTTTATTGTTTAATTTTTAAAATTATTTATTTATATTTTTAATTTGTATTGGAGTACAGTTGATTTACAATGTTGTGTTTCAGGTGTACAGTAAAGTGAATCCGTTATGCATATACATATATTCACTTTTTTGTAGATTCTTTTCCCATATAGGCCATTACAGAGTATTGAGTAGAGTTCCCAGTGTTATATAGTAGGTTTTTATTAGTTATTTATTTTATATATAGTAATGTGTATGTGTCAATCCCAATCTTCCAATTTATCCCTCCCCACCCCTTAACCCCTGGTAACCATAAGTTTATTTTCCTCATCTGTAACTCTACTTCTGTGTTGTGGTTAAGTTTATTTGTAGCCTTTTTTTAGATTCCACATATAAGCAATATCATACAATACTTGTTTTTCTCTGCCTGACTTATTTCACTCAGTATGACAATCTCTAGGTCCATCCACGTTGCTGCAAATGGCATTATTTCTTCCTTTTTTTATGGTTAATATCGCATTGTATATATGTACCACATCTTATGTTGATGGACATATGTTGCTTCCATGTCCTGGCTATTGTAAATAGTGCTGCGGTGAACATTGGGGTGTGTGTATCTTTCTGAATTATGGTTTTCTCCAGATATATGCCCAGGAGTAGGATTGCTGGATCATATGGTAGCTCTATTTTTACTTCTTTAAGGAACCTCCATACTGTTCTCCATTGTGGCTGTACCAGTTTACATTCCCACCAACAGTGTAGGAGGGTACCCTTTTCTCCACACCCTCTGAAGCATTTATTGTTTGTAGATTTTTTTGATGATGGTCATTCTGACTGGCATGAGGGGATACCTCATTGTAGTTTTGATTTGCATTTCTCTAATAATTAGTGATGTTGAGCATCTTTTCATGTGCTTTTTTACCATCTGTATGTCTTCTTTGGAGAAATGTCTATTTAGATCTTCCACCCATTTTTTGATTGGGTTGTTTGTTTTTTTTGATATTGAGCTGCATGAGCCATTTGTATATTTTTGATACTAATCCCTTATCGGTTGCTTTATTTGCAAATATTTTCTCCCATTCTGAAGGTTGAATTTTCATTTTGTTTATGATTTCTTTTGTTGTGCAAAAGGTTTTAAGTTTCATTAGGTCCCATTTATTTTTGTTTTTATTTTCATTACTCTAGGAGGTGAATCGAAGAAGATCTTGCTGCGATTTATGTCAGAGAGTGTTCTGTCTACTTTTTCCTCTAAGAGTTTTATAGTATCCAGCCTTACATACAGATCTTTAATCCATTTTGAGTTTATTTTTGTGTATGGTGTTAGGGAGTGATCTAATTGCATTCTTTTACATGTAGCTGTCCAGTGTTCCCAGTACCACTTATTGAAGAGACTATCTTTTCTCCATTGAATATTCTTGCCTCCTTTGCCATAGATTAGGTGACCATAGGTGCATGGGTTTATCTCTGGACTTTCTATCCTGTTCCATTGATCTATATTTCTGTTTTTGTGCCAGTACCATACTGTTTTGATGACCATAGCTTTGTGTAGTATAGTCTGAAGTCAGGGAGCTTGATTCCTCCAGCTCCATTTTTCTTTCTCAAGGTTGCTTTGGCTATTCAGTGTCTTTTGTGTTTCCATACAAATTTTAAGATTTTTTGTTCTAATTCTGTGAAAAATGCCATTGGTAATTTGATAGGGATTGCATTGAGTCTGTAAATTGCTTTGGGTAGTAAAATCATTTTCACAATATTGATTCTTCCAATCTAAGAACATGGTATATCACTTCATCTGTGTCATCTTTTATCACTTTTATCAGTATCTTATAGTTTTCTGAGTAGAGGTCTTTGGCCTCTTCAGGTAAGTTTATTCCTAGGTATTGTATTCTTTTTGTTGTGATAGTAAATGGGATTGCTTCCTTAATTTCTCTTTCTGATCTTTCATTGTTAGTGTGTAGGAATGCAAGAGATTTCTATGCATTAATTTTGTATCCTGCATCTTTACCAAATTCATTGATGAGCTCTACTAGTTTTCCGGTAGCATCTTTAGGGATTTCTATGTATAGTAGCATGTCATCTGCAAACAGTGGAAGTTTTACTTCTTCTTTCCCAATTTGGATTCCTTTTATTTCTTTTTCTTCTCTGATTGCCAAGGCTAGGACTTTCCAAAACTGTTTTGAGTAATAGCAGTGAGAGTGAAAATCCTTTTCTTGTTCCTGATCTTAGAGGAAATGCTTTCAGTTTTTCACCACTGAGAATGATATTTGCTGTGGGTTTGTTGTATATTGTTTTTATTATGTTGAGGCAGGTTCCCTCTATGCCCACTTTCTGGAGAGTTATTATCATAAATGGGTACTGAATTTTGTCAAAAGCTTTTTCTGCATCTATTGAGATGATCATATGGTTTTTATTCTTCAATTTGTTGGTGTGGTGTATTGCACTGTTTGATTTGCAGATATTGAAAAATCCTTGCATCCCTGGGATAAATCGCACTTGATCATGATATATGATCCTTTTAATGTTTTGTTGGATTCAGTTTGCTAGTATTTTGTTGAGGATTTTTTTGTCTATGTTCATCAGTCATATTGGCCTGTAATTTTCTTTTTTTGTGATATCTTTGTCTAGTTTTGGTGTCAGGGTGATGATGGCCTTGTAGAATGAGCTTGGGAGTGTTCCTTCCTATGCAGTTTTTTGGGAGAGCTTCAGAAAGGTAGGTGTTAACTCTTCTCTAAATGTTTGATAGAATTCACCTGTGAAGCCATCTGGTCCTGCACTTTTGTTTGTTGGAAGAGTTTTAATCACAGTTTCAATTTGAGTACTTTTGATTTTCTGTTCATATTTCTATTTTCCTGATTCAGTCTTGGGAGATTGTATCTTTGTAAGAATTTGTCCATTTCTTCCAGGTTTTCCATTTTATTGGCATAGAGTTGCTTATAGTAGTTTTTTATGATCTTTTGTATTCCTGTGGTATCCATTGTAACTTCTCCTTTTTCATTTCTAATTTTATTGATTTGAGTGCTCTCCCTTTTTTTCTTGATCAGTCTGGTTTATCAGTTTTGTTTATCTTCTCGAAGAACCAGCTTTTAGTTTCATTGATCTCTGGTCTTAATGATTTCTTTCCTTCTACTAACTTTGGGTTTTGTTTGTTCTTCTTTCTCTAATTGCTTTAGGTGTCAGGTTAGGTTGTGAGGCGTAAGGCATTAGGTGTAAGGAGGCAATCACTGGGGTGTGCATGCTCGCTCAGCTGGGATCCTCCTCCAGTGCCTGTGGCAGCAGGAGCCAGTAGGAGGTGGTGACGGACTGGGTCTTGCTCAGGCATGAGGGGGACAAGGCGGCAACTATTGGGGCATGTGCCGTCGCTCTGGCGGGAGACCCCCTCCAGTGCCAGCTCTACCATATTTTAAAATGCCATTTCTTGATAGAAAATGGTAGAAGCTTTCAGTCTTGGAATATTAAATTGTCGTCTTCTGGCTATTGCTTACTGCACTGAGAGACTTTAAATTGCACTATATGGATCTAGTAATGTTTTTGGGAGAGGATCCACTAAAATTGGAAACGTCCCACAGTAGATTCTTAGGTAAAATCATACTACCTGGAGGAAACGGTAGACAATACTTTTTTTTTTTTTTTTTTTTTTTTAAGTAAAACTGCTCCTTGATTCCATGTCATGTTTGGACTCTTTCTTCATAAGGAAGGGATCAGATCTTCATTAAAAATTCTCTGGCTAAGGGCTAAATAATAATTCCTATAAAGCACATATTTATGGACCACAAAAGCATCTTATCTATGTTATTCATAATTTAAATTTTAGGATATTCTTGCTAACTAGACTATCAAATCCTCAACGATGGAGACCATTCCTTATGCATGTTTGTATGCTATCATCTAGCACATAGTCTAACACTTAATAGAGGCTCAACATGTGTTAATAAAGCCCACTGATCACAAAGACCACAAGAAATATATTATTAGCCATACCAGCTAAATTTTATTAGCTTTATTAGAATGCACTTCAGGATAACTATGGGGCATATCAAAAAAAAAGGTGGTTAGAAAAGGATACTTATAGGATTTGGAGGACTAGAGTTAGTCATAGGATTATCTTTGAAGGAACTGATAAATATTTCTCAAGGAGAACAGCAAGGTTTCAATTAATTGACAGTCTAGCTGATTATAGTGCATTGATAAAGCCAGGGAGTCAGTGACAGATTATAGAAATGCTCATATTCCTATGAGTTGGCCATAGGACTTTCTTTGGCCATGGAGACATTGGCAAACATGATCTAACCCTAAGCTTGAAGACTGTGTGCCTTGGTGCTTACACTTTTTGCTTGATAACCCAATTGTTAGGTAAACAAACCACCCATTTGTATGAACATCCAGGAGGAAGAGGGAGGTCATTCTAGATTAGGTTATCCCAGATGAAAAGGACTGGTGACTGACTGTACAAAACTGAGTGAACCAAATGGAGAACATGTGAACCACCCAGGTAAGCCCAGCCCAAATTACTGACTCTCAGAGTTGTAATCTGAACGTGTATGGTTTTAAGCTACTAAGATTTGGTATGGTTTTGTGTCTCAAAAGCTAACTGATAAAGAGAGAATAGAAGATGAGCCAAATCAGGAAGTCTTTCTATTTCCATTCAAGTGTGCAATCATTCATTAACTATGTTCAGAATTTATGTTAAATGCATAAGTTGAGGGCATTTTATTGACAGTTTTCTGCACTGGTTGCCTCAAGGTTTGTTCAATCCTTCTTATCTACCTTGAAAAGACAACCCCTTTTTCAACAGATTAAAACCTTCAAAAGATACCTTAAACTGAAATAACAGTGAGAACAAGTGAAGTGAAAAATTCCCCCTCCCCCAATACTTGTCTTTGCATTAGAAAAATGGAGCTAGTCCACAAGATGATGAACCTGTCCTCCCACCAGAGTATGTGTTATATATCAATACAAATTGCTGGAAAAAAATCAGAACATTTGGGAGATTCAGAATTCTTAGTCTGGCTTCAAAAATAAGCTTGACCATCTGCCTGCACATTTTAGTTTTTTTCTTTGGGAAAACTCAATAGATGTTACTCAAAAGTCTGTATTGCTTATAAATGAAAAAGAATTTGGAGTAACTCAATGCAAGTATGGCAGCTTAATTACAAACATGAGGTGTGTAACATTTTGGTAAAGCACTGGCTCTATTGAAGATGTTGTTATAAAGCAGTGTTTTAAGTCCATATTTTGTCATGCCTATAATTTAATGGTGTAGAAGCAAAATTAATGTGTTGGTGTTTCCCTTTGATTAATACAGAACATTTTATTCAAACTGGCTTGCTATTCCTTTTTGTTTCTGCCAAAAAGACCTGGTAGACACTGACAAGCAAATGGAATATTGTATGGGCCAAATTTCTGATATTCATTTCCCTCAGACAGTAATTTAGTACAAAGGAGACTAATCTGCTGTTCACAATGAAGAAAAAAAAGATCCCACACATTTGAAGAGAAATCCATTTACTTAGAGGTTATAGTGACTGAAACTAATTTTTTCAGGCGGGAACTTTGATGTCTGAAATGTCTAAGAATCATCAGAAGGGAGAGTTAGCTGCATCTTGTCAATTGTAGGTCTTTGGGTAGTTAAGGACACTGAATAAAGGAGAAAATTCCATCTGTTTGGAATCAGAATCAATTTTGACACAAGCTGTCAAATAATAACAACAAAAACAAAAAAGAAGCCAAACTGCCCTAGAGTAATATAACACTGCTAAACCAACTTGATGGAAAATTAGAAAATTATACCTGTATTTAATTAAATTTGGGCCAGAGGAGACTACCAATTCAGCTCTTTGAAACAAAGTTAGAAATAAATAGACCTACATAGACTTTACCATCAGAGATTATCAAAGTGTTTTTTGAAGGTGAAGTACAAAGACAAAGTGTAAAAAAGATGTTGAATATTTTCATAGAGTAATTTTTAAATTCAATCCATTAAAACTTCTTTAACTAAAATCTAGAGGTTGAACATGACCAGAGGCATTTTTAATTCATAACATATGTGGTAGCAAAGAACTGGTACAAATTACTGAGGAAAATTGAAAGGAGATAGTTTACTTATTAGAAAACTACATCTTTTAATAGATAAAGAGCAAATTCTTATACAGTATTAACAAAGAAAGCAAAGGGAATGTAACTTTATATACAGACATTTCTACTGAATATGCACAAAATATATTTTATGTAGATATACAAAAAATATAGAGGATTTTGCTATATAAAACTGGTCTTCACTTTCCCTGATGCCATATGAGGTCTACTTAACATCTTAAAAAATACATGGTTATCAAGATAACAGAATTGAGACTTCGGAAGAATCCAAAATGTTTTAATTTTATGAAGAAAAAATAAAGTTCTATTTATTACACTTATTCTTTTACATCCGTCAAACTATATAAAGGAGAGTAGCTTAAACATGTACTCATGGGTAAGAGTGCTTGGATTCAAATTTTTACTCTGCCAATTCAGCCATATTTTTAAACTCTCTTAATATTAATTGAGTCACATAATTTACTTTATCTCATAGATTGGTTGCAAGAATTAAATATGATGATATATCAAAAACGTTTAGCAGAGTGCCTGTTTAAAACATTTAAAAAGCACAAAAAAATGGTGATAAAGACCATTTATCATTTATTCCAATGAAAAAGTACAAGATCCCAAAGAACTCTTATCAGTGAGGGATTATTTGTCGATTTGATTTAGTTATTTTAGAGTACAGTGGCAAAATACTTTCGTACAGTTCATTTAACTTTTCAAATTTTCAAATAGCACTGTCATTCATAAAATAGCAATATGGTCCAATAATGAATTCACATATTTATTGTCTATATTTTAGTAAACACCTAATATGTGCCAGGAACTCCCTAAGCACTAGCTATACTGCAGTGAACCAAATAGATAAAAACTCCTATTCTCATAGAGTGTGCATGTTAGTGGTAGAAAATGTATAATAAACAAATGAGTGGTAAATATATATCATATGATGTGTTAAGTGCTGCAAAGGTAAATAAAGCAGGAATTGGGGAACAAAGATGGCTGGGAAAGTGTTTGCAGTTTAAAATCAAATAATTAGGGTAAGTTTCAAAAGACAAAAAGGACATTTGAGCAAAATATCTGAAGGTGAGGCAGTAAACAGTGAGATGGGGAAAGTACTTTCCAGATGGAGAAAACAGCAAGTAGATTGGATGTGATGTAAGAGAAGAAAAGGAATCAAGGTGATTTAAAAGTTTTGGGCCTATGCAACTAGAAGAATGGAGTTTCCATTTTTTGAGAAGGGGTAGAGTGAGAAAAGAGGAAGTTGTAAGGAAGACATAGAAATATCTAGAGACCACTGATTTTAGGGATTAATATTAGATATTAGTAAATATTTAACATTAGTGAGAATATTAGATGACTATTAAACATCAAGTAGAGATATTGAGAAAGTAGTTAACACGAAAGTCATAGCTCAGGGGAAGTGCTAGGCTAGAGATAAAAGTTAGAGATAAAAGTTTATGCTAAAAATAGCATAAAAAATGCTATTTTTAAAACATTTAAAAAAATGATCCCTGTCGTTAAGTACCTTATTTTTACCTTGTTTTTTACCTAAATATTTCAAATTCCTTAAGACTTAAGACATGCATTTCCTCTTCTTGGAAGCCAGACCAGTCTGAAATAAGTTCTTTTCCTAAGTAGATGTACATATCTCTATTATTATAACACTTATCACTCTTTATTGTAATCACCTTTTTATTTAGCATCTGTACTCTAGTAGAATGAGAGCTCCCAAACTGAAGAATTTGTTTTATTTCTCTTTGTAGGTCCAGTTCCTAGAGAAGATTCTCAATTCAAGACTGAATAGTGTTATATAACCAGGAAATATTTTCATGTGATTTAATTAAACAGTTTGTAAAGAAAATTATACAGAACTGGAGAAAAAGGGCTGGACTTTGTATATACAAACGTAAGGAGTTTGCATCCTTCCCTGAAAACTATGAAATTCTAAAGAATTTTGAGCAAGTGATTTGCAATTTACAAAACAATTCTCTTATGACCTGATGGAAATGGACTGGAGTGAATACAATGGTGGTTATGTAATTTGGGAAATGGCTGAAGTTGCCTAAATTAGGGTGTGGATACTGTGTAAAAGCCTATATCGCAGCAGAGAAAGAGGATCTGGGGATTAATATGGGTGGCAGTTGAGGCATTTACTTTGGGAGACTGTAGAATGAGAACAATTAATAAAGGACTGCTTTTTTTTTTTTTTAGGACTGCTTTTTATGGAAGTACTAATAAGTTGTGGAAGCAAAAGTAAAATAAGGGACATAATGAAAAAGAGAACAAGAGAGAGAAGAGAATGATCAGAAGAAAGTTGTACCATAACGAAGAGAGAGTTTCAAGGAGAAAGAAATGGATTAATATGAAAAATTTCAGAGAGGGAGCAATTACATAAAGAGCAAAATTATCTACTGAATTTGACAATAAGTTCATCACTGGAAATTTTAGAAAAACAATACTTCAGTAGTAATAAACTTAGGAGGGAATGGGAAGATTAAGAAAAAAAATTTTGAATACAATACACCATTACAAAGCTTAGAGGTGAAGTAAAAGATATGACATTAGCTGAGGGCAAAAGGGCTTAATAAAGGTTTCTGGGTTTTGTTTACCTAATGATAGGAGCAATATGAGCATTTTTATTTTCCAAAGGGAGAGATTGCTCAGAATCATTTGCCATTGCTTTGGATACTCTCTCTGTTACAGTTAATGATAAAAATACAAATGTTCACAAGCTCTGGGCTTCCTCTGGCAAATGAGTGTCTCATTTTTGCCTTTACTGTAGATTGAGCAAATTTCAAAATTTGATGTTTCTAAAATAATTGTCTTTGTGTCTCTGAGTATCTCGAATGAGAGCTGTTTGTATTAATGGGACATCTGCTTTGCAGTTAATTCTATGCATCTCTTTTCATGACTCCCTAGATGAAACCTGCACTTTTTTTAATATTCTTAGGCTATCATCAGGCTATCAACGAAACACTTCTTGAAACTTAAAACAAATTTTCTTTGAAATGTCTTAACAAGAATCTGTAACCCATAAGTTAGGTCCAAAACAAACTATTTAGAAGAGTGTAATCAGTCAGACTAATTAGTCCTTTGTAGCCAAGGGCTATTCCAGAATAGTATCTGTCTAGCTTTCTGTGTTCAATCCCTGCAGCTACTGTTGAGCACTTCTGGTATAGTAGCTTAAACAAATCTCTTCTCACAAATATTTATGTTCAGGTGTTCTAAGAGTCCACAAAAGAAAAAAAAAAAAAAACCCTCTGTTTTCAAACTAAAATATAAAGCTTATATAAATGTAATATCCCCAATAATTATATGAAATAAAGTTAATTCTAGTTACAAGAAAATAATCTTTTTATTTTATAATTGTATATAATCCATCCATTTTGGCTAAATAAAAAATAGAATCAGATTTGTATTGCATATGAATCTGTGCGTGTGTATAATAAATCGTGACTTATAATTTGCACTAGTTTCTAAGGGGTCAGTACTAGAAACAAGAGTCTGGTTTCTGTAAAAACAATTTAGGATTGTGCATCGGACAGTGCTATCTATGTCCTTCAGGGAAGGACTAAAGGTCCAGTGACTCTGCTATATGGCTGAACTGTTGTTTAAATTGTTGCCAATTCTGCCTGACTGCTATTCTCATTCCTCTTATCATTAACCCTTGATCCAGATGTTTTGAAACTCAGGGAAAGTTCAGGAGAGTGAAATTTTTCTTTAAGTGAGAGGTAGAGAGCATGAAGCGGTCTGTTACCAAGAAAGCCCATCTGGGGAATGCTGGGTTTATAGTCTTGAGATAAAGGTGGCAAGAAGCAACATCTATGGGGTAAGGGATTAGTCCAGGAAAGCTAGCCTAGTGTGCTGTGAGATGAAATGTGGTGCCTTGACCATAAAAAAGAGAACAAGACTTCATATCAGACAAGAATAAATTCTCTAGGAATCCTTGAAAAATGGATGACCTTAGACCAACCCATTTCAGAAAAGTATTCAATCAAGAATTGACCTCTCCCTTGAGCATACACCAATATGAAACTTTGAGGTTAAAAGAAAAATGGAGACACAGATAAATGCAAGTAACAGCCCATCCTAAAACTCTCTAGATAATAGACTTTCCACACCTGGTTACAGCTATATCAATTTATCTTCCTCTCTCTTTCAGTTTTAAAATCTACCATATAAGCCAGAAATTAGAACAACAAAATACAATATAAAAAGAGTAAACAAAACCAAAGCTAGTGACAAATTACTTTCATTTTTTGTTTATACATATCTTTCCCATCATCTAAAGATATTAAGATCTGTTGATTATGTGCTCTGTCTTCAGAAAATCATTTTTATAAATTCAGTTGACATCAATAAAAATACTGATGCTCATATGTCATTTCATAAAGAAAAATATATGACTAAGTTATTATCATCTGTTACAGAGTAAACTGGAAATTAGTTATAAAGAAACTCATTATATCGTTAAAGAAGATTAGTTCACTCATAACCTGGCCATTCTAAGATTTTTGGAAATTTCAAATTTATACACAGTAACTGAGACACTTCCAGCCATTTCAATTTTATCTACACCTTCAGAACTTGTTAACAGACCTAGGTCCAAGTCAGAAACTCCTTCTTTAAACACTCATTTAGGTACATGGATAATACTCAGAATATTGAATAATCAATATAAATCTGTGAATCAGCATAAAACCACCATAACCTTTGTTATTGAAATCAACTTAAACTAGATTTTTAGAAAGTGTTTAACATGTGACTTAAGCTGTGGCACAAATCAATATATTCTAGAAATTTTCAGTCATCCGTTGATTTATAGAAGTTGTGAGGTGACCCTTCTGTGTGATATAGCTATCAATATGTCAACACGATAAGGAACTGTATTAATCTCTTCAAAGATTTATTCATTAAATGACACCATTAGTGACTGAGTATGTGGTAGATGCCAAAGGACACTGAAGTCACTGCCTTCCGTCTTAGTCTTCCCACTGCCCTCTGTGTTTTCCCTCATCTTTCACTCTCCTTTTTCCTCTACCATTAGTCAGGATCTTCTAATCTGGACACTGTTTACATGTCTACAGTGAGGGTGAAGAATACTCACACCAGATGGGGAGGAAGCCATGAGAAAACTAGAAGCGTGTGGACATATACAGAGCTAGTTGCTGGACCCAGGAGTCTGACCTTTTTTGGCCTGACCCCATCCAGGGAATGAGATAGCTGTGTGCCTTGCACAGACCAATTCAGCAAACAGTTGGTTCCACACACGGAGGCAGTTGTTGGCTGAGGCTCTGTTGTTAAACCAGAGTAAAACAAAGGGGAAAAAAGGAAATATACCAAAGAGTTGAAGTAGTGATTATTGACAGACAGAGTCAACACGCAAGGGCTCTCCTCAAAGCTAACTGTTCCGGCTCACAGGAGGGAATAAGCAGAGGAAGGGGAGCTGGGGAGCTGGAGGGAGGCTCCTTGGCCTCGCAGGAAGAGGAGGGGAAAGAGAGGAGGGTCACCATGCCACACCATCAAGATATGTTTATGTGTGTACCCTGTTAACAAGGATACAATGTACTGTTTCCCTTTGCATAGACCTTATCACAAGGAGTCAAAAGGGCCTCCACTTGCCCTTGCCAACACTACAAAAGGACAACTTTCCGATAAGGAAAGAACGTGAAACGTATCTAAGGAATGAAGTCTCCACACATGTATATCCGACACAATAAATTTTCAATATCCTTGGGTCCTCCATAGCCAGGGTCTGAGCCCATAAAATGCTGAGCATTTCTTTGTGCGTTTGTGTGTAAGAGGACACACAATATGCCTTCCTCAGCTCTGTGGTACAGCCTCCCTGTCCATCCAAGAGCTTTTAAGCTAGAGACAGTTTTCCACATCTGATATCATTAAAATACCCGTAACACTCTCAGCCCCATACCTCCCACCCCACAACACCCGTATACTCCAAAATGTGTGCTCCAATTTCCAAACTAGAATTAGAGAACAAGTTCTGTGTGCTAGATGAATCACATGCACTAGAAATATTAAATAATTTAACAGACTGCAATTATATACTATTCCCCAATGATGACACACATTGTAATTCAATATTTTAATACTTACTGCACCTGTGGTTGAGCAAATTGACTCTCATGTAAGCCTCATATTAATTATATTCTGTTTGGCATGTGTTCAGGGCTCCTATTTGTTTCAATCTTAAATTAATACTAAAGCGGTTGTTAAAACCCACCCCTCTGCTAGTAGTTTACCCCCATTAAAGTCATGTACTTTTGTAATTTAAGATGGTGCTATTGAAGATATTTGATAGTTTCTACATTTGATAAGTTTCTGCATTTGCTTTGTCAGCAGAGTTTGACTTAAGTACACTACTTCTATCCTTGCTAAATTTTGTCTCAAGTAATTGAGAACATGTGCCTAAGAAGTGACTAGACTTAACTATTCTTTAGAAACATTTTAACTTAATTGATTTTTAAGACCCTTGTCTAGAAGGATATGTTATTTTGTCTAATTGCTATCTTAGACATTCTGTTTCCAGTTGGAATATATTGACAGATTTTCACAGTTCCTCCATATAAGATTTTTATCATTGTTATCTGTATCATCACTTACCACTGAATGAAGAAGGATTTGAACTCTCTTGGGATTTGAAAAAGTTAAAATACTAACCATGGTTTATAACTGTATTAGGAGATGTGAGAAAAATAAAAAGGCACAGAACTTCAAAATATTAATTCGAATTCAATAGCTTAAATGAATTTGGTTATTAAGAATAACTAAATACAAATTTATAAATTACATATGTAAAAAGGCCAAACAGAATTACATGTTTGCATGAAAGATACATTTTAAATATCAGGCTTTAGAAGTTTCTCATAATTTGAAATTTGATGTTTTCATTACATGAGAACATTAAATAAAATACTATGTGTACATGTCTGTGTTCTAAAGTTTAAAGTTAAATTGCTTTAACTCTGTGAGCATAAGTCACATTCCGAAATTTACTGATGGAAAACATGTTGATCCTAGTAAGAAGTTCTTTTTAAAAAAAATCTCTTAATTATGTTATCCAGTGAAAGAGATGAAGCTGGGGAGTTAATCAATGAAGAGATCTCAAAAGGCCTTTCCAAGAATGTGAAATTTTATTTTATCCTGAGGAAAATGTGGGGTCATTAATGGCTTTTAGCTCTCATATCATTAACATTTCTACCAAATGTCACTTCTTTAGAGATGTCTTCCCTGACCACCTGATCCAAAATGAAAGACCCTCTAGTTCTTTATTGTCCTCCTTTATCTTTCTTGGTTGGCATTGCCTACTACTATTTTATTTATCTATATTTTAGATATTTGTTTAATGTCCAACTTTCTCATCTTCCCTTTAGAATTTAAGCTCCATATAAGCAAGAACTTTATTTTCTTACTTCTGTTGTTATTTTTATTTATTGCTGTATTCCCAGAGCCAATAATACTACCTGGAGATAAGCTTTTTTTGAATGAATACTGGTATAATAAACACATGAATTGCATATAATCAGCAATAGCTCATCTGAAAAACACATGGATAACTTCACCTAACCAGAAAATAGGTAAAATCTGAAAATAAAGACACAGTAGCCACAAAATAACCTAAAAAAGGCATAGATATATTATCTAATGCAAATTGTTTTTGAGTACTGAGGAAGAGCTTTGTCTTTCTCATAGGACTTATTAATTACATATAACTCTAATTTATTTATTGATCAGATTTCCATCCCTATATCAAGTTAGAAATGCAGAATATTAGAGAAACAGGAAGGTGGTACACTTTGCAACAAGTGCAATCTTTTGAAACAGGTATTATTAGGTCACGTTACTCCCTATTCTGGGTTGAATAGTGTTCCCCCAAACTTCTTGTCCACCCAGAACTTGTGAGTGTGACCTTATTTGGAAATAGGTATTTGCAGATGCAATCAAGTTAAGAGGAGGTCATACTGATTAGGTGGGCCATAGAGCCACTGACCTGTATCCTTATAATGAGAGGGCTACTTATAGACACAGAGACACAGAGAAAAGATGGCCTTTGTGAAGACAAAGGCATAAATTGGAGTAATACAGTTACAAGCCAAGGAATGCCAAGGATTGCAAGCAGCCACCAAAAGCTAGGAGGATGCAAGGAAAGATATGTTCCTAGCATCTTCATAGGGAGTATGGCTCTGCTGACAACTTGATATCAGACTTATAGCTTCCAGAGTTGTGAGGGAATATATTTCTGTCATTTTAAGCCACCTAGCTCATGGTAATTTATTACAGCAGCCTTAGGACACTAATGTATTCCCTTGTTTAAAATGCTACAGAGGCTTACAACTGTACGAGCAACAGCACTAAATGGTGTAACATACATATGATATGTACACAAATGTCTGCTGAACATGGGATAAGCTCACAAAAGTACAAAGTTGGCTGGATATATTAAGAATTCTCAAGTCAGTGGGAGAAATCCAGGTATCATATAAAGAGGAGATTCAAATTGCCCTCAACGTCTATGTTTGTGAAATATATGTTAGGATATTCTTGGTTTTGGATACAGAATACCAAACTAAAGTGGGTTTATAGAAATGAATATGGCTTTCATTAGTTAAGTCTTTTTTCCATGGGATAGTATTGCCAGGGTTGGGTTTTTAGTGGCTCAGTGGTATCAGACCTTTCGAATTCTATAAAATTTCACTGGCTTTTACCTTTATTGTTGCAAGATGGACATAGTAGTTCTAAGTATCATGTCTTCATTCAAGATGTCCAGGGAGTAGATTCTAGGGTTGTGTTTGCACATGCACGTGTGTGTGTGTGTGTGTGTGTGTGCGCGTGCATGCGTGCGCTCACGCTTGAAGAGAAATATCCCATAATCCACCCAGAACAAATTATCACTCATTTCTTTTTGGCCAGTATTTTATCACATGCCTATGCCTTAACTAATTATTGGCCATGAGAATGAGGTTAACAGGTATGGCCTAAACCCATCAAGATTCCCTCCATGGGGCTAGGCAGGAGGGCACTGTCCTCTTCTCTCCTGAAGGACAGTTTCAGCTGAATGGTGGTGAACAGACTGGGTTTCTGTTGGCAAGAAAGATTTGTATATGGCTGCTAAGTAGCCAACAATTGTGTCTACCACAGTTTAAATGTGGAAGCCACAGGCTGTGACAAGATATGAGTGTCTTAATAACATGATTATCAATATCTCAGTTTATTCATATTTCTTATTATAAAAATCAAACTACCCCCAGAAAGTCAGTCAACATTTCTGACTTCTTGAATTCGAGATTCTCTCCAGAATCCTTTTTGTACAATAATGAAAAGTTAAGAACAGGGTATAACACATTTATCTTTGCATAAATATGTCTGTTGGGTGGTTAGGGATTTTTCCCCGTTAATTCCAGAGAGATGGCCAACAAATAATAGTAATTCATTCCAACATCAACTCATTTTTTCCTTTTCTCAAAAGGGTTTGATTAAAATATTTACATTTAACCAAATGCACAGGATTATGTTTTGGCTCTAACAGCAATGTTCTATAATTATTTTGATCTTATAACTACTAATAGAATTAGAGAGGTACTTAAATAAAATTAAAGTGATTGGAAAACATTATAAATTCACTAAGTTAATAAACATTTATTAAAATAAAAACATGTGCTTAAAACTGTGTTGAAACAACATGCATATGTGGATATAACAATTTAATACCTGAACCATTGCTCTGGGAGGATGGCAAGATCTCTGTTTCCTAAAGTAGCTGAATCAGGGGATATTGTAAAGGTGTTTCCTAAAGCCTTGGGATTCCTTGGAGTTCTGTAAAGTTGTCCTTGGAAGGTAAAAGAGGAAACAAATAAAATGGGGCTCTCGGGCCCATTCAAACTCCTCTTCTCCGAGGCAGATCAGACTTACACATCAGAGTGTCCAAGAACAGTTAAGGCAGAAGGAATAAAGAAAAGAAGGTTGGGTGGAAGCAAGGAAGAGGAGGAGTTTTTAAACTGTGGACTATTGTCTCTTGATCCATTCTTTTATGACAAATAATTATTGGTCAGCTAGAAGATTATACATACAAGTATATCATTTTTAATTTAGGGAGTTTTTAGACATATTTCCCCAAAATAGAGATGCACATGCAGAAGGTTTATTGGGGAGTGCTCTTCAGAATAACACGAAAGAAGTGAGGGAATCAGTGTCATCAGAGGGAAAGGATGAAGTACAAATACATTTGTAACAAAGACCTCAGCAGCTCCCTGAGGAAGCTCTGGAGTTGGAATGGTCTTTCAGAAGTGCTTTATTGAGGCAAAGGGCTGGGCCTTTGTTCTCCTACTTGTCCTTAAATACAGACTGCTCCTGGGGGCTGGTCTAACCTTAGATGATGTGGCTTTTTAAGCTGAGAGAAAGCTTTGGCTAGCAACTCTCCAGGCAACCAGGGGAAGGAATGCCTTGGTCCTAAATTTGGAATCTGGGGGATGGGGAGAGTGCATCACAGCATTCACTACAGGGTTTAGACTTTCTTGATTATATGTTCAGAAAACAAAATAGGCTACCTCCTTAATTTATCTCCCCCATGCGTATTTTCACACGGTTGCAATTTTTTCTCTGTACTTCTCCCTAGGAGAGGTAGCTAGGAAACCCAAGGCTTACCATCTAGAATGTACTACAATGGTTATTGCAGAGACATGGAGGTGGAAAAAAAGCAATTTTCAGTTTCTGACTTTCAAATTGACATTGAGGAATATAGTCCCATGACAAAGTTTTTTGCTTTACAAAATCCAGGACTTTGTTTTTACAAAAGAAGGCTCTTGAAAGACTCCAATATATATCACAAAGGGAGAGTTTTCCCATTTGCCCAGACCAGAGGAAGATACCATTGCTTAGCATAAGAAGGAATGTCTAAAGGGAAATCAACAAAGACTGAGGTGCTGCTGTGGATATATATTCTACTTCTGTCACTAGCTGAGCACAGTGCAGTGGCATGGGGGTGGAGAGAGACCCTTCTGATGGGTCTGAGTTCTAAACCAGAGAGAAGCTAAGCACTACTTCCACTGTAAGTCCATGGTAGGCACAAGCTCCCAAAATTCTTTGTTTCCATGGCAAAGGAGACTAGACTTTGAGATTTGGTATGCCTAGGTTGATGCGTTACAGGCAGCCTTATAGAATTCCTTAGAACTCCCAAAAGTTTGCTGGGAGTTTGCTCCCAAACTCTACTTATGTGGTCAAAAATCTGACATAAATATAATACTAAGACCAGGCTAACGTAGAAAGAGCTTGAAGCTTTGACAAAGTGATACCATCAATAAATAAGTCACAGATTGTTTGGTTGGAAACCATTTGGGAAAGGTCATGCCTCAGAAATTCCAATGTGCAGGAATGGTCATGTTCAATGAGGTTTAAAGTATATCTCAATGGAGATGCATGTTGAACACGCACAAATGTCTTTCCCCAAAGCCACGCTAATACATTAGATATAATTTAGATGTAGGGTTTGGAGAGTAGAGTACTGACTGATGGCAGAAAATACAGTAACAATGTAACTTAATGATTGAATTGCAGAAATTTCTTCAGATTTCATAGATTGTTCCCACTACTATACAAAATAAAATCAAGATAGAGATAAGGTTGAAATATTGAAAAATAAAGGCAGTTACATCTATTGCAAATCTGAGTAAAGAGCTTGAAAATATCATAGTCCACATAGGGGAAAATAAAGCAAAACCAAAAATTATAGTGCAAGAAAGCAGAGAAGAAACAGGAACAATTATAACACTGAGAGATGCAATCATTTCAGCCTAAAATTGGAGGTAATGAGGGTTGAATGAGGATTCTATCTGGTGACAGAGCATCCTTAACTCTGTGAGAAGGGCATTTTCAAAGTCCCAGAGTCTGAGGAATATGCCTGCTCAGGAAAGTTTTTGCCTTACCATTGTCAGGAGAGTTTTTCAAAGACTTAGAACTTGACCAAAGATATTACTGGGTATCTTTTCAGTCACTGCTGGGTACTGATTAGTGCGCCTCTGAGGATTATCTGATTGTATAGGGTTTTGTACTTTTATTGTCTTTCTATTGATTATTCTATTTCACAACTCTTAGGCGTAGAAGTTAAGTGGTGAAAAATTGATAATAATGTAAATATAAATGCATATAAATTTTGTTTACAGAAATAAAATTGATTTTTGCTCTGTAGAAAATATAAGCCCAAATATTAAATTTTATTGCCCTATGTATATGATATTTACTAGCTTTGCATCTTTAGCAAATTTATTTCAACTTTCTTTATATATGTGTGTGAGTGTGTTCATATTTTGAGTTAGTTTTAATATCTTAATGTTTTCCTCATTAATGAGTTAACTTACATGACTGAAATACATTCACTTTATACTTGTACGAATGTCATGATTTTGCATTTTGTAAGTTATGCTTACCATTCCACATTCACTTCAGCTGGTAAATCACTCAGATTCTTGAATTAAAATTTCTAATGCTATATTTGTCACTGGAGGCCTAGTGTGGATCTACACCTCAGTCATGTGCTAGGCAAAACACTTTTAGAATTCCACAAATTTCTTAAATATATTTTCTTCAGGACCAAGCAGTATCTACAAACCTGCCTGCCTTAAGCTCACTGAGCAATTCTTTGAATATTTTCAAGGACCTAATTTCATAGACAAGCTACATTAAACAATTTCCTTCAATCCCCCCTCGGCCCTTAATACAGAAAATAATTTGGAACAGCTGATGTAATTTTACAAACATAGGCCTAAAATGCCTATTGTATCACACTAATATAGGGTTGTTAGATAAAAAACAGGAGGCCTGGTTAAATTTGAAATTCAGACAGATACTTTTTTAGTATAAGTCCCATGCAATATTTGGGACACATACTTATTTACCTATACTAAAATAGTATTTATCTTTAACTAGTATTCAAAAGTAAATGGCATATTGTATGTTTATTTGCTAAACTTAATATGCTGCCTGTACTGAATATATGCCCCAGCAGTCCCTATTTAACTGTCTCAATTGGACTACAACAAAATACTGTAAACTGGCTATAAACAACAAGAATGTATTTCTTACAGTTCTGGAGGGTCAAAGTCCGAGATTAGTGTCAGCACAGTCAGGTTCTGGTGAGAGTCCTCCTCCAGGTTGCAGATTGTCAATGTCTCCACAAATCCCTCACAGTGGAAAGAAAGCAAGAGAGCTCCCTGGGGCCCTTTTTATAAGGGAGCTAATCCCATTCAAGAGGGCTCCACCTTCCTAAACTAATTACCTCCCAATGGCCCCACCTCCAAATACCATTACACTGGGGATTGGGATTTCAACATATGACTTGGAGGAGGACAGAAACATCCAGTCTATTGCACTTAGAACCCAACAGCTTGTAACTGACATGTTCTTCTTGCCTTCATTTATGCTTCTTGATGCTGCTGCCCACACACAGGCATCTTTGATTTTGCTGAGGCTGCCAATGTTTGCAAATTGCCAGAGGTCCTCATCTTTGCTTAAAGGTTCCCAATCTTGTCTGCACCTTGGAATCACCCCTTGAGTTTTAGGACACTACTGACACCTGGGGCCTACCCTCAACAAGTCTGTATGGGCTGCCCCCAGGTGACCCTAATTGAAACCAAAAAATTGAGAATGTCCAGGTGATACTAATGCTGCTAATCTAGGGAACCACTGCTCTACAAAAACAACCACTCAGCTGTGGATAAAGCCAAGGTCAATATACTAGGTACCCTAAGGTTTAAAATCTCTTTCCTATGCCTCAATTCAATTGTAAAAACCCAGTCAACCTGACCTTTACACTCTACCAAGGTGAAAAGGCCTCACTGTCCTACAGAAGTCCAAGTTTCAGGGTCAAATAGCCAACCTCATTAAAACCCTATCTACACATTTCTTTTTCCTCTAAAACTTTATCAGCATGACCACCTACAAAAACAAGCAGCTCATTTTAATTTCTCTTTCTTTAATGTTAGGACCTCTTAACATCCCTCTTCCTCATCCAGGTCCTGAATAATTTGAGGAATAATAGAATATCATCTTATTTTTGACAAATACCAAGTTAAATGACTTCACTTTACCTCTGTACTTGGCTCACACCTGCTGGGTAAGTTCTCCTAACTCTGCTGTTATTAAATCGGTACATTAGCTTCATATATTAAAGACTAAATAAAAGGTCAGCTTTAATTAGGGGACTGATTAATGTACATCAGAGAAAACTGTATCATGACACCAGAGTAGTGGTCTGAATAAAAGGAGTTAGTTGGGTGATTTACTACGTTACTAATCAATCTTTGACAGCTTAATGGATCCATCACCCTGTGAATCATATAAATGTCAAGTTAACTAGACTATTCATTTAACCTGAAATGGTCTGCTTACTTCCTTATCTGCCCTATTAGATTTTAAGTTTCTTTAAGAAATGGATTTATGTCTTTTAACTTTATCTCCAGCACCCAGACTAGGTTAATGACACAATGAATATCAGTTGAATTAATGGTAATGCCATATGAAAAATGGCACCACCAAGTTAGAGACAGAAGGACACCTCTATGATCTCATATGTTATAGAAAAGTTCTAAAACACAGAAATGTTGGAAGAACCTTCCCAAGAACAGGCACCATCTCACGTAGACCGGAGGAGGAGCACAAGAGTATGTTTGCACATTTGCTAGATATTAAATAGTTAATAGACCTGGAGATCAGTGCATATATGAAGGCATGTTGTGAGAAATGGCTGGAACAAATTTATGAAGTGTCTTGTAATATTCTAAGTGGCTTGAAGACTGATCTGTTCCTTAAGCAGCTGTTGTACAAAGAGCTATGCAAGTCTCCAAAGGAAAAAAAATATGTTTATTTTTATTGTACCAGTGGACTTTTAAAAATATGTAACACAATAAATTACATTGATTAAACTGGATCCTGCTCTGACAGACAGTAAAGCAACAGATCTGCAAAACTGTCCCTGATCTTTGATCTCTTTACCCAGAAGCAACCCATATTTGGGAAAAAAAAAAAATCCTTCCTGTTACAAACGAGATATTTCTTTTGCTGTCTTAAGGCAAAATAATGATGATGATGATGATGATGATGATGATACTAAACAATAATAGCAATTCTTATGATAATATCTAAGAGCCTGCAGAGTGACTGAAATCTAGCTTTGCCTTTACCTGAATTACTTTACCTCTTTGTGTCTCAATCCCTTCATCTATAAAATGAGTATATCACAGTGTTTATTTCACAGACTTGCAAAGGATTCTTGAGTTAATCTGTGTTAAATACTTGGAGACTGGCAAAGAGTAAATGCTACATAAACAGTATCTGTTATTAATGACAGCAGAATTTTCTACAGACTTTCCACTTAAATTTATTTTTCTAATATTTACTTACATTTTCAATAAAATGGACTTTGTATTGGTCAATATTTATGTCCTTAACTTTGAATCTTCCAATTTCCAGATTTTGTTAGAAATTTAAATTATGATTTTTATACTCTATTTGAAAAACTATACGTGATAACAGAAGCCCAGTTAGCCAAAGTCTGGAAATGAAAAGTTGTTCATCTAGGAAAAAATAGTACTTTTCTACATTTAGAAGCAATTTACATTCAGGAAATAGTCCTTAGCATTCTATGTCAGATGCTATGTGTTCAGAGCATGATAAGGACTGGATTTGTTCAACCATCTCTCTTGACCTGCCATGTAGAAACCTCATGGTATCAAATGCATATCATTAGCTGAGAACTGGAAGAAAAACATTCTCTCAAAAACTAACAGTAAATTCTGTAAGTTTGACTTATTGGTATCTTGTCCCTCATGCTAGGAATTTTGCAAAGAATATTGATGCCATATGACAAATAATTTTTGTAAAAGAGTAGTATGATTCTTAAATATTGTTCTTTCTTTAAACTGCCATCTAATTCAGTATAACAGTATCATAAATAAAATTAACATATAATTAGTTATATAAGATACAGATACAAAGACATAGATATATGTAACTATTCTTGGAAATATCAGATTTTAACATTTTTACGTTACTTCTAGAATCCTTCTTAAAACATACACCTTATGGCTAAACAAATCACTGAGGTTATTAATTAATTAGAATTAAAGTATTATTAAGATTAATTTTCTGTTTGACCTGTACTTTTCAACATCAGTAGTATTTTTTTTTTTTTTTTTTTTGCGGTACGCGGGCCTCTCACTGTTGTGGCCTCTCCCGTTGCGGAGCACAGGCTCTGGACGCGCAGGCTCAGCGGCCATGGCTCATGGGCCCAGCCGCTCCGCGGCATGTGGGATCTTCCCGGACCGAGGCACAAACCCGTGTCCCCTGCATTGGCAGGCGGACTCTCAACCACTGCGCCACCAGGGAAGCCCGAACATCAGTAGTATTAATGAGCATCTGGTCAAAGAAATGTTCTGGTTTTTTATACAGATGCACTTTTGTTTGGAGATCAAAAAATGTGTCTAAATGTCATGAATCATTGAAATTACAAATTGTACTATAATTTCCATTATTTGAATCTCTGAATTTGAAAGGGACCTAGAGAATTATATGAGATTATTTAAATTATGCTTGGGAGTATTCTACGTAAATTAAGTACTGTAAACATTAAAATTATCATTACTCTTTAGTTTGTCTTACAAAATTTTTTTCTAGTACTGAATGTCAGAATTAATATACTCTTCAGTACTGCTCTTCTCATCAACATACAGTATTTTGTATTTTGAGAATAGACCTATATTGACTGACTTAGGCATGGTCCAACAGAAAATCCTTATGAGTATTTTCATTTTCATTAAATGTCACTTTGGGCCAATGCAGATTTTGCAAAAGTATATGAGGGTAAATAACAATTCTAGAGGGTAAAAGCAGAAGGTATATGGATTTAAAGGAAAATCAGATAGGAACAAATGGATTACTTTAAAATAATTGCTTGCAATTCAAAACATGGTAACTAATTCTCCTTTCAGTCTTTTGAAATTCCAGGTACACTGCCTTTCTTATTTTTCTAGGTATATTCCTTAGTGGGAAGTTTGTAAACATTCTTGTTATTAACCTCATTAGTACCCTTTATGTATGACTTGCTGCCTAACATGGTCTCGTGGTGGAAAAGCTGTCAAGAACAAGCGACTTTACCTCTGCACTCACAGAAATATTTCCAAGATAACCTCTGGTGAACACATCTAAGTTTCAGGCACTTGCTTGCCAAATGCCATCTGTTTTGACATATAAAATTCTCTAGAAACCCAGAGAAGGATGTAATGAGGGAATCTGACTCATTTGTCATAACCCTTTAAGATATTTTTGTTCATCTGACTTTAAAAAGAAAACGATGACCCTTAAAAAGACAATTATTGGTTTTGACCATATTATGAATGTACAAAAGAATATCAGCTTGTCGTTAGTATCCCTTTAAGAAAGGAATATGAATATATTGTAGACAAAAACATCAACGTCTAGTGTTGCAAAGGTTAAGAGCATTCTTACAATATGATTAAAACTGGTGACTTTTAAAGTAATCACCTGTGAGAAACATTAAGACACTTCAAAGAAACTCAGGTAATGGCTCTGCTTTAAATACATTCATCTTGTGATGTTTTTGAGAGTTTATACAAATCAACACCGCAAAAGAAATTAACAGTTTAATGTAATCAAAACAATTATTTTAATATGTTATCGTTGCTGAAGTTAATATTACCTCAAACCTGCAGTATATAATGGCACAAACATGGCAACGATAAAGGTACAAACAAAATAGCAAAGGTATTTCTACTGTGGTAAGCAAGGTCTAAGACAGCGCCCGAGACTCCAGTGCCCAGGTGTAATAAATAAGATGGGCTATCATTCACTTGATTAGATTCTAATCAGTCAACTTTGAATTAATCAAAAGGAAGATTGCCTGAGGATACCTGGACTAAGCAGGTATGCCTTTTTAAAAAGAAGGTTGGAAAAGTCAGAGATTGGAAGTGTGAGAGGGCCTGTGGAGGGGGCCACCTGGCAAGTCGCTGAGGGGAGAAGCACACAGGTTAAGATCAGTCTCTGGATGACAGTCAAAAAGAAAACAGGGCCTCAGTTTTACAGCAGCAAGGAGTAAATTCTGTCAATAACTACATGAGCTTGAAAAAGGACCCTGGGCTCCAGAAAGGGCAGGTCAGTTGACACCTTGATTTCAAGTTTGTAAGACCTGATGCAAAGAACTCTGTTCAGTTGTGCCTGGACTTCTAACATACGAAAACCACAAGATAATAAACAGGTGTTGTTTCAGGCTCTAAGTTAGTGCTAATTTATTAGGAAGCAATAGAAAACGAATAGTGTACAGGGGCAAGGGATGAGGGTTTGGTGACAGGAGAGGTATGGAGGTTCATTTTGGTTAAAATTCTGAACCCATTTTAGAAATTGTTTTCAGGAGGTAAGCATACCCAAAGTGTATCTCATTGAGCAGTTCTACATATTAATCCTCTACTATTTATTATTTTACTACTGAGAACTATGGAAATTCTTCAGGAATTATTCGAAAACAGTTTAAATTTATTCACTGACTGTTCACCTGTTTGTTAGATGTTATTAGATTTATAGGAATTCAAAAGTGTAATCACTGTGAGGTATCAATACAAATTCAAATAAATAAAAATAACAACTATAAAAATGAGAATTATTTGAAGATGTGCATTAAAATCATTTCCAAAGTTATAGTAATGTATTTGAAATGGTCTTCTAGTTAAGGATAAGTTAAAAATGAGGACATCTATAAAGTATGAGATATGTGAATACATGGCAGTGCTAATTAGAGTAGAATTTCAGCCTCTTTATAGACAGATAGTCATAGAGTTATAGATTTAAATATATATATATATTAAATATATACACACACATGTATCTGTCTCATTTGATAGAGAGCACTAAGCACCTTTGCATATTTTTGACAGGCTCAACAACTATTGCTCCACTTTTTTCATTTACTGTATAGATTTGGAAGATAAGGTATGGTGATGTAATCATTCCACCTATATACCTACAGATCTTTCTAACCAACAACAGTAGCTTCGAACTTCCTTAAGGGAGATACCAAACTCTGTAGTTTAGTCCTATACTTTCTCCCATATTCTTCAATTTTCAGATCATTATGAGATTCCAAGGCACTTTTTTTCTGTGTGCTCAGCTTTCTTCTTTTTATTTTTGGTTTATTTTGTTTCCCACAATTACACTCTTTTTCTGTTGCAGTCCAAAAAGAACCAGGCCTGGATTAACTCAGGAAAAAAAATCAAGAAGAGCAGATGATTATGAGAAACATTTATAGTAAGGTTTTCTACTTGGAGGTTCACAGAACACTTTAGCCTATGAGCAGTTCTGAACCTGTTTGTGTTTCAGGGGATGGGGGGTGGGCAACATTTCCCCAAATATTGAGGCAACAAGATTTTTATTTTCCATGTAACAACTGACATTCTAGATATAATGTCGCTTAGGATAAGCATTAAAAAAGGCTGAATCAGACTCTGGAGCTAAAATTCTTCCCATTTTTGTGTTGCTTTTCAAAGCACTTAAACTCAATGGTATTTGCATATTTTAAATATCTCTGTTTGACAATCCTTTGTCTTCAGAGGTCCTTCCTTTTGAGTAACTTTCCTAGGCCTCTGGCAAAGTTGAAGGAATTATATAGGAATGCCAACTTGATAGAAAAAGATTGTCCTGGATTACACAGCTATCTTAAAATTATAACTTATTTTTCTGCCTTATTTTAGGACTTCCTTACCTCTACTTCTAAATGGCCTCCTAACCATTCTCCATAACTCTCCATAACTCAACTTTTGTACGACTTCACATACAACTTTCATGACTTTTGTACAATTATAACTCAGTAATTTTTTTTAATGGAAACTTGGTTATGTCATGTTCTTTCCTCTTGGATTGGAAGCCTCCACATTTCTTTTTCTTTCTGTTAGATTTTTAAAAATTATATAAGAATACTCCCCTATATTTAGTAGTTTTAACTGAAATTCTGTGGACAATCTCTCTCACCTTTTTAACCACTTCTGAAAATTGCACCCTGCATGTTGTAGTTTTTGTTTTTTGTGTTCTTCTGTGTTTTACAATAGCACTTCATTTAACTTGGTCTTCCTGTATTTGGAAATCACTTTCTCTTATTTAGTCATGAATTAATGATGTTCTAATATCTGGGTCTATCAAATGTTCTTATATCTTAATATATATTTTCATCTATGTTTTCCATATCTGTTTCTTTTATTTTGTTTTCCTGATTGAATTTTCAGAATATTACTGCTCATTTATCTTACTAGTAACAATAAGATATAATGGTTTCATTGAATTGAAACCCTTATTCATATTCCAATAGAACAAGATTCTAGAGCCAAACTGTCCAGACCACTTACTTTTGGATGAAGTCCGGTAACTTCGTAAACCTTTGTCTCTGTGTCCTCATCTATATACTTGTGATAGACATACTGTTTACTAGAATAGGTTGTTGCAAAGATGAAATGAGTTAATGCATTTAAAAGAACCTAGAATTATTCCTAGAATGTAGTAAATATAACTTTAAATTATAGTAAATTTAAATGTAGCTAAATATGTTTTACAGTTATTATTATCTAGTTAATTTGTTATATTTTTTTCTTTTGACTAAGTCTCTTTTAGAATAAAATGCTTATTTATGTCACGTTTTATGTAGTAATTAATTAAATAAATCTAAGATGATTTTATAGCTTTAAAATATTTTGATACTTGACATTTTGCTATTTGTTTTTGACCTTGGTGATTAAACCATTATCTTTTCACATATATTGCTACTGAATATTTACAGCTAGGTGAATTTTGATAACATCTAAGTTTTGGAAATATAACTGGCAACATTTGGGGGAATTAATTGGAAGTGAAAGTCACAGAGATAGAAGTATGAGGAAGAATGCAGAAAGAAACTATCTAATTAGGAAGTAAATTTTAGCAAGAGAGATATGCTATAACCAGAAGTTAGAGAACATTTTAGAAATATATTATTTCATCTATTGATTACAGTCCTCTACAAACATTAAAAGCATTCATTTATTTTATCTGTAGTATTAGCTTGCTTTTTATTGAATTTCTGGTTTCTTATTAAAAAACGTTCAAGAAATTTGGCTGTAACTGTTCATTGAAATTATCCTTGATATATTAGAATTTCTAAGAAAGAAAGATGATTTTATTATAAATAAATGTCAGCTATATTGTCTTAATCAGGTTATCTATAAGAGAAAATATATGTTGTATTTGGTTTTCTATCTTAGATAACTTAATAACAAAAGATCTTTATATTCTAAAATATTATAGACACGTCTCTTTCAAATATATTTAATTATATTCTTCATAATGATTGATACTTCACAATGCTTGATGAATAATTATTTTTAGCACAATCTTTAATAATTTGATACTGGCTATTAGAAGACTATTATTCAGATGTATTCAAACTAAGATAATCCAGTAACAGTGTTACAATTTGAAAATACTGGAAAATATTTTAATTGCTAGGATAGCTACCAAGCCAAACACTATATAGATCTGCATTCTGGATCAACTAATTGTTATTGTAATTTTGTATATCTATTTGAGTGCTCTTCAAAAATCTTCAAAGTGAAGTAGAATGTTTAAATGGATATTCTTCTTGCTAGTTAACAAATTAATTTTTAAATTAACATTTTAAGCAAAGATTTGGACACTCAACATAGATCATACTTATCTTTTAAAATACATTACTTATTTTTAAAAGAGTCTATTAGAGAATTTCCATTTATTAGCAAAGAACAAAGACCATAAAGAATAAATATTTCCAGTGAAAGTTTTGTTTTGCAGACTATGACATATCAAAAATACACTCAAAAGAATTACCAATATTGCTGCATAAAGGGATTATAAACCAATCTTTAACCATTTGAAAAATTTCAGCTCAGAATGGAAACTTTTCCTCTAGGAGCGTAATAACATTATAAATCTGAAATTGTATGCTACTTATTTTTAAGCATCTCCATAAAGGAAAACAAACAAACAAACAATAACTAGAAGAGTGTTTAATACTTCATTATCTATTTCAACCACCTGAATTTTATTTTGTTCAAACTACTTTTAAAAACTAAAATATCTTTACATGAGATCAAGCAAAATATAGATAACACCAATCCCAAAGTATATTTTTCTGGATAGCATAATAAAGAGAAGATTGGGAAATTTAAAAACAGGAGAATATTTGGCCAGCAACATTCTAATCAGTGCATGTTGTTTTCCAATGGCACTGGAGAAGTGTCTGCCAACTAGTTATTTTAATTTCAAAAATTAGATTCTATACATAAGACAAATATTTCCCTCTAAGTTTCTTTCTCCATTTTCACATACTTTATGCTCAGCAGGTAACTTTCATTTATGTCACACACACACACACACACACACACACACACACACACACACACACACAAAACACATTAGAACCAACAGGCATGCACTCAAACACAAACCTAGGTATTGCTGTGCAGGTATTTTGTAGATGTGATTAGCATTTACAATTAGCTGACTCTAAGCAAAGTAGATTATACTGGATAATCTGAGTGAGACTAATCCAATCATTTGAAATGATGTAAGAGCAGAACTGAAGTTTTTCTAAAGAGAAAATTCTGTCTCTGGACTATAGCATAACCCCTTCCCAAGAGTTTCCCTCCTACTCTTCCTTATTCATAGCTTGCTCTATAGATTTCAAATTTGCCTAGCCTGTTGCCACAACCATGTAAGCTAATTTGTAGTAACAAATCTCTTTAAATATATATATATATTTAATATACAAAATTAATATATTATGTATTATACTACAAAACATATATTGTACATTATATTATATAGATATATAATTATATTAAATAATATATAGTACACTAAATAATTTATAAATATAATTTATATAATTATAAAATATCATTATTACATGTAAATATATACCTTCTCCTATATATGTATATAAAATCTACTGGTTCTCTCATCAAGCTCTGAGTTACATACCCCCACTCCTTTTTCTGTCCTGTATCTTCATATCTTCCATTTTCCACAAAAGTCATCCTACATTGATTAAAAAAATGTTCCACCCACTTCTCATTAAAAATAGTTATACATGTCTACATGTCTCTAAGACCCTCTGGCTTCCTCTCTATTTTATTTTAATGACAAAACTTCCTGAAAGAGATCTAGACTCTTGCTACTCATAGTTGCTACTCATAGGCACAGCATCATCATCACCTGGGAGCTTCTCAGAAATGTTCATTCTGGAGGCACATACAGACCCATGGAATCAAAATCTTTATTTTAACTATGTCCTATGGTAATTCATATGCACATTAATGTTTGGAACTATTAGACAGCCTACTGATTGAAGTTTCTCCCTCAGCACCCTAAATTCCATAATAATCAATCTTCTGTATCAGGGTTCCCCAAGTTCTCAATTAATGATCTAATTTTAAGATCCAATGCAAATCTTCAGTCCATATCTCAAATTGTTTAAATTTTATTTTATTACTGAACTTATTTCTAGAACCCTCTTTTCACAAACGCAGAATCATTAAAGAATCTCATCTTTTCTAAAGTTTAAGTTGTCACCTATAGAAGGTCTCTCCAAAACTTATTCCAATATCTATTTGCAGGTCAAAACAGAAAAGTGAGGAAAAAGGAAAACCAAGAAATTGTTATGTCCCAGACACCACAGTATGTAAAGTATTTAAAGATGAAAGGGAAAGTCAATTATATAAAATTCTGCTGAAAAGTTGAGTAAAATAAAGACCAAGAACTGACTCTTAGTTGTCCTAATATGTTACTGGTGATCCCAGTAAGAAAAATTTCAAAGGAGTGATGAAGGCAAAAGCAGAGAGGAATGTGCTCAAGACAGAAAACATGTAGGCAGATATTTTGTACAGTTTTACTCTAAAAAACGGATGATGAGATTGTGTTGGAATGGGTGATGAGAGCAATCTAGGAAGGATTTTTTATATTACAACATGTTCTTATTCTTATTGAGAACTATTGATAATGAATGAAAGAGTGGATCATTGTTAAATCAAAGACACTGATGACATGATGACATGGATGTTGGCTATTGCACTAAGGAGCAGTAAGACTGAGAGGAGGGAAAGCAGAGATTATGGGTACAGATGTAGGTAGGTTATTACATAATATAACGGAAGAATACGAAAGTTCACTTCTGTTAGCTTTTACTTTCTCAGTTAAATAAGAAGCAAGATAATCCTCAGAGAGAGAGTTACACACACACACACACACACACACACACACACACACACACACACACAGAGAGAGAGAGAGAGAGAGAGAAGGAGTGTATGTATGTGCGTGGCATGTTAGAGAAAGGAAAGTTATGAAATGCCTGCCTGAGAGAAGTTATTGTATGTTAAAGGTACACTGGAAAAAGGTTGGAAAAGAAGTGCATAGTATGTAACTGTAATCTTTATCTACACTTTTAAATTAAAATGCAAATAATTAAAATATTTTGCTGGATTTTCAAATAAACACTTATATTAGATAATGCAAAATAAAGTGTTGAAATATGGCCGATAATACTTTAAGATTACACATTTTAATGAAAAATATGTTCTATCCTTGAAAAAATAATATGCCTTATTTCATTGTATTTTCAGTGGCTTATCTAAGAACATTTACAACTAACTGTTCTTATGGGCAATACTCCAAACGGCTTGCAATTTGTTGACTCATTCACAGCTAGCTGAAACTCTGAATTCTAACTATCCCCAGTGGTAGAAGTTTAATCATTGGGATCACTGCTTACTCTGGAAACAAACTGAGCAGAAATTGAAATTATCATCCTCCCAAACCCAAGAAACATTCTCAGGGGCAGTGACCTATTTTAGATTTCCTGCACTAGACTTCATCCTGAACTCAGACCATGCTATCAAAACACAATGATGTCCACTATATTTCACAAATTTCACGAGGTCTGCACTCTTATTTCTAAAAGGGAAAAAAAAGGCCGTGGCATTATTACTCCCCCACCCCACAGGTTTATTTATTCTTCTCAACAGGTAGAAGCATTTCATTCAGTATTTATTGAACATCTCCTGTGGGCACAATACCAGGAAACTGGTGATAGTAAATGAGCCAGATTATATTGTTAGCAAGCAGATGTTCGAGCATTATTTGTCACCTGTGACTAGTGGGGTGCTTGACTTAGCTGATGTTTGAAAATTCAGCAAAGCAGCTGGAATCCTTTATGTAAATGTGTGTGTTTTTGCAAAGGATGTTAGTAAAAATGTAGTTCATTGGAGATTAGTTTCCTGGTGTATACATTCAGAAACTCATAACCTCAAATATCAGAGCTGTATTTTCATCAATAACAATGAAGATATCCGTAGAAGTTTATGGGAAATATATATATGTATTACTGGCTCCTTACCACCACTTCTCTTCTGAAAATGAGTTTTACCCAAAACAAAGATAAGCTCACAAAATGAAATCTGAGACAAAGCCAGGCTACCATTGTAAGTATCAAATGGATTTTTCCAAATTTCTTTTTATCCATGCAGTGTGTTATTAAATTAGAATAGCCAAATGGATCCTAAATATATTGCCTCTCCAAACATTGTAAAAATGTATTCAGTGCTGTTAAAAAAAAAAGTCTCTTTACGAATCAAATAAATCAACTAATTTCCCATGATTATACAGAAATATTGATGTAAGATAATTTTTACTGACATAAATCATCCTGCTATTTTTAATTATTTATTTCATGAATCCCTATTTTCAGCAATGACTCTTTCTCTCTCTTACTTCCTTCTCTCCCACTCTTCTTCTCTCCTTTTTTCTTCACTTCTCTGAAATAATGAACTGAAGTAAAAAATTTAAGATATATATAACTGAGATATAAATCTGATTAATACTTATATATAAGCATACTTCTGATCCACCCTCTACTTGCTCAAATTTTCTCCATGAATCTCAGTAAATGGCAGCTTAATTTTTCAGATTACTCAAAAACAAAACTCTAAAGTTATCCTGCTATACTGGTCTCCTTGTTTCATTTCCTATGCTCAAATTATCAGCAAATGTTCGTGGCTCCATCTTTCCATATTTTCTGTTCCAACCACCTCCCACCAAATACACCAACAGCATTATTGTTCAAGCTACCATTTGTCTCATTGATTGTAATAACACCCAAACTAGTCTCCTTTCTTCTGTCCTCATCCTCTTCGCTTCATTCTCCATGTGTTAGCCAAAGCAATTTAAATTCAAATCAGATCAGGTTACCCCTATTCTATACTCGTCAATGACTTTCCATCTCTCAAATTGGCCTATGAGGCTTTACATGTTTCGTTCCTTGCTATTCCTCTGATCTGATCCCCGTTTGCTTGCTCTACCTTAGTCATTTGCCACCTTACCGCTCCTTGCTCATACCTCATGCCAAATATGCTCTGGCTTCAGGGTATTTGCACTCCCCTATAGGTGGAATCTCTTCTCTAAGGTAACTCCAAGGCTCCTACCTTCCCTTCCTTCACGTCTCTGGTCAAATATCACATTGTTGAGACAGATCTTCATTTACTAGCCCATAAAAAATAGTACCTTCCCTACCTATGTACATATTTTATCCTTTTCACTCTGGAATATTTTTTCTCATAAACCTTATTTGAAAGAAAAACAAATATTTATTTCTCTATGTGTTTTCTGTTTCCTATCATGTGTTTTCTGTTTCCTATCATGTAGCTGTAAGCTTTATGAGAGCAAATGTTTTATATGTTTTGTTCAATACTATATCCAGAGCCTCTAAAAGAATGGCTTATATGTAGGAGCAACTTTAAAAATTGTTTAATTTTAAAATTTATTACCTCTAAGTCATGGTCTACTTATGTATTTTGCATTTTTCAACATATCTTAAAAAACACATTCAAAATTAGATTAGATTTTAATGGTCTAAAAACAAACCCACTTCATGTAACAAATAAATATACTATATTTCATATCAGTTTAAAGCATTGTGCCTAACCTCCATATCCCATCTACTTAATAGTGGGAAAACAGCAGTAAATAAATAAAGAAAAATTCCAGTTCCTTTGAGAGATTTTGATTAAAGAAAGAAGTCCTCACTGCAAGCATCTTTGCTGGTGAGCTAAAGTGGAAAGAAAGGATTATGGTTGCCTTGTTCTTAACTCATTCATTTGGAATAGCATAAGGATTAACACAGAAGATGAGAGAAAATGAATGTAACAGCTACAAACAGAAATATCACAGGAGAGTCTGTCACTGTGCTTTATGCAATCCCTATAAATTTTGCTTCTAGATAATGCTGAGGAAAATATTTTCTATCTCATGGAAGCATAATTACTCAAGGACAAGCAAGTAACTTTAATAAATTGAGTTCTCTCTTATAAGTATATTCTATAAAAAATAATTTGGAACCTCATTCATAAAGGATCTAAGAGCACGGATCATATCACACAGTCTGGGAACTTCTTTCTCTTAGCCAAATAACACAAAGCAACTATAAAAAAACAAATCAAAAGCAGCAATAGAAGGAAAAGAAGTGATAGGCAAAGGAAAAATATTTTGCAATGAAATAAAATATAATTTCATATATAATCTTTAAAAATTAAGTAGGTGACATAAAAATATTAATAAGTGCTTACCAAAGATTATCAGCACATCAATGAGGAAACTACAATTTCAAAAAGCTGTTATAAAAAACATTTTGAGTTTCTGGTATTTATAGGCATTAAGAAATTGTTAAAATAAGATTGCTGGGTTGGTTATAACTTGTTTAATGTTCTTATTCAGGATAGAGTTATTTTATAGTTAGATGAGGGAAGCTCTATGCTTATCTCTGGAGATACTGGGATATCTGGTTTGATTCTTGGCCAAAATAAGGCCTACTTTACTATTTTACTATTTTGTGATGTACTGTTTAAAGTCTGAAGCTCACTGGTATAAGAAACGTTTATTTATGGATGACTATCTCCTGGAGTAACAGATTGCACAACTTGGCTTGGCTAAGTGACCAGAGAGACATAAAATACACTGCTGAAAACACCTGTCTGGGGTTCTCTGAAACCAAATTTCATTGCACAAATCTTGAAAGTTCATCCCAAAGGCTATGCATATCTTTGTGCAAATAACAAAACATAAGCCTTGATGTCTCTTGGACCTCCTCCGAAGTTTTCTGAACTCTTCTTCTTTTTTTTTTGTTTTTTTTTGTTTTTTTTTTTGTTTTTTTTTTTGCACTATGCGGGCCTCTCACTGTAGTGGCCTCTCCCGTTGTGGAGCACAGCCTCCGGACGCGCAGGCTCAGTGGCCATAGCTCACGGGCCTAGCTGCTCTGCGGTGTGTGGGATCTTCCCGGACCAGGGCATGAACCCGTGTCCCCTGCATCGGCAGGTGGACTCTCAACCACCGCGCCACCAGGGAAGCCCTGAACTCTCCTTCTTTTGCTGTCCTGTATTTTTTGCCTTTATTACAATACCTGAATATGTTCTGTAGAGTCTCATGAACCCTAGGAATTATCCAAACCTTTGTCATATTTGCAATTATACACAGCAATTATTACAAACAAAAAAATACAACAAAACAAGGACACCAAAAAACAAACAAAAAAAACCCCAACAGATAGCCTTCGATGGTATCTTCTACGGGAGAGGAAATCTTTGCAACTCTACTGTATAAGACGTACAACATAACATGTAACTTTATGGTATTTTGGCTCTAATTGAATAGTAAATCAAAATATATTCTTCTACAGAATTAAATAATCCTTTAGAGGGCTTGTTAAACAGTGCCCCAGTATGATACTGAAAAGACATACTGTTTAACCTTTGTCTTATTTCATATTTTAAATGACTTTCCTTAACAATAAAAGTGAGTAGGGGGAGACCTTCAAGATGGCGGAGGAGTAAGACGTGGAGATCACCTTCCTCCCCACAAATACATCAAATATACATCTACATGTGGAACAACTCCTACAGAACACCTACTGAATGCTGGCAGAAGACCTCAGACTTCCCAAAAGGCAAGAAACTGCTCAGGTACCTGGGTAGGGCAAAAGAAAAAAGAAAAAAACAGAGACAAAAGAATAGGGATGGGACCTGTACCTCTGGGAGGGAGCTGTGAAGGAGGAAATGTTTCCACATGCTAGGGAGCCCCTTCACTGGCGGGGACAGGGGGGTGGGTGGGGGGAAACTTTGGAGCCATGGAAGTGAGTGCAGAAACAGGGGTGCAGAGAGCAAAGTGGAGAGATTCCCGCACAGAGGATCGGTGCCGACCAGCACTCACCAGCCCGAGAGGCTTGTCTGCTCACGCACCGGGGCAGGTGGGGGCTGGGAGCTGAGCTTGGGATTTGGAGGTCAGACCCCGGGGAGAGGACTGGGGTTGGCTGCATAAAGACAGCCTCAAGGGGGCTAGTGCACCACAGCTAGCTGGGAGGGAGTCTGGGAAGAAGTTTGGAACTGCTTAAGAGGCAAGAGACCATTGTTTTGGGGTGCGCGAGGAGAGGGGATTCAGAGCACCACCTAAACGAACTCCAGAGAAGGGCATGAGCCGCGGCTATCAGCTTGGACCCCAGAGATGGGCATGAACTGCTAATGCTGCCCCTGCTTCCACCAAGAATCCTGTGTGCAAGGGCAGGTCACTACCCACACCTCCCTGCCCTGGAGCCTGTGCAGCCCGCCACTGCCAGGGTCCCATGAACAAGGGAAAACTTCCCCAGGAGAACACACGGTGCACCTCAAGCTGTTGCAATGACACACTGGCCTCTGCCACCGCAGGCTTGCCCCACATTCCAATTATGACTACCGTACTCCTCCCTCTCCACAGCCTGAGTGAGCAAGAGAACCCTAAACAGCTGCTGCTTTAATCGCCTCCTGTCTGGGCAGGGAACAGATGACTGAGGGCAGCCTACATGCAGAGGCAGAGCTAAAACCAGAGCTGAACCCCAGGAGCAGTGCAAACAAAGAAGAGAAAGGGAAATTTCTCCATGCAGCCTCAGGAGCAACAGATTAAATCCCCACAATCAACCTGATAAACCCTGCACCTGTGGAATACCTGAATAGGCAATGAATGTTCCCCAAACTGAGGCAGTGGATTTGGGGAGCAACTGTTGACTTGGGGTTTGCTTTCTGCATCTGATTTGTTTCTGGTTTTATGTTTATCTGAGTTTTTAGTGCTTGTTATCATTGGTGGATTTCTTTATTGGTTGGGCTGCTCTCTTCCTTTTATTTTTTATTTATTTATTTTTAATTTTAAAAAAATTTAAATTTTTTCCCCTTTTTTCTTTTTGTGAGTGTGTATATGTACGTTTCTTTGTGTGATTTTGTCTGTTTAGGTTTGCTTTTACCATTTGTCCTAGGATTCTGTCTGTTGATTTTTTTTTTCTTTTAGATTTTGTTGTTGTTGTTGTCTCTTTGTTTCTTTTTATGAGCGTGTGTGTGTCTGTTTCTTCGTGTGATTTTGTCTGTTTAGATTTGCTTTTACCATTTGGTTAGGGATTCTATTTGTTTTTCTTTTTTTCTTTTTTTTCTTCATTTTCTTCCAAGCTGTGTGGCTTGCAGGGTCTTGGTGCTCTGGCCGGATGCTGGGCCTGAGCCTCCAAGATGGGAGAGCCAACTACAGGACACTGGACCACCAGAGACATCCCTGCCTCACATAATATCAATCAGCGAGAGCTCTCCCAGATATCTCCCTCTCAACATTAAGACCCAGCTCCATCCAACAGCCAGCAAGCTCCAGTGAGGTAAGCCCCTTGCCAAAAACCTAGCAAGAGAGGTACAAAACCCCAGCCATTAGCAGAGATGCTGCCCAGAGTCATACTAAGTTCACAGACACGCCAAAACACACCACCGGATGCGGACCTGCCACCAGAAGGACAAGATCCAGCCCCAACCACCAGAACACAGGCACCAGTCACCTCCACCAGGAAGGCTACACAAGCCACTGAACCAACCTCACTCACTGGGGTCAGACACCAAAAATAACGGAAACTACAAACCTGCAACCTGCGAGAAGGAGACCCAAAACACTGTAAGTTAAACAATGAGAAGACAGAGAACTATGCAGTGGAAGAAGGAGCAAGGTAAAAACCCACCAGATGAAACAAATGAAGAGGAAAGAGTCAGTCTACTGAAAAAGAATTCAGAATAATAATAGTGAAGATGATCCAAAATCTTGGAAATAGAATGGAAAAAATATAAGAAGCATTTAACAAAGACCTAGAACTAAAGAGCAAAAAACAATGAGGTACAACATAGTAAACAAAATTAAAAAAACTCTAGAAGGAATCAATAGCAGAATAACTAAAGCAGAAGAACGGATAGGTGGCCTGAAAGATAAAAGAGTGGAAATAACTGCCACAGAGCAGAATAAAAAAAAAGAATGAAAAGAATTGAGGACATTTTCAGAGACCTTTGGGACAACATTAAATACAATAACATTCGAATTACAGGTGTCCCAGAAGAAGAAGAGTAAAAGAAAGGTTCTGAGAAAATATTTGAATAGGTTATAGTTGATCAATACCCTAACATGGGAAGGGAAATAGTCAATCAAATCCAGGAAGCACAGAGAGTCCCCTAAAGGATAAATCCAAGGAGAAACACACCAAGATACATATTAATCAAACTATCAAAAATTAAATACAAAGAAAAATATTAAAAACGCAAGGGAAAAAAGCAACAAATATCATACAAGGGAATCCCCATAAGGTTAACAGCTGATCTTTCAGCAGAAACTCTGCAGGCCAGAAGGAAGTGGCAGGATATATTTAAAGCAATGAAAGGGAAAAACCTACAACCAAGATTACTTTACCCAGCAAGGATCTAATTCAGACTCGACAGAGAAATTAAAACCTTTACAGGCAAGCAAAATTTAAGAGAATTCAGCACCATCAAACAAGCTTTACAACAAATGTAAAGGAACTTCTCTAGGGAGGAAACACAAGAGAAGGAAAGGACCTACAAAAACAAACCCAAAACAATTCAGAAAATGGTAATAGGAACATAATATCAATAATTACCTTAAATGTAAATGGATTAAATGCTCCAACCTAAAGACACAGACTGGCTGAATGGATACAAAAACAAGACCCGTATACATGCTGTCTACAAGAGACCCACTTCAAACCTAGGGATATATACAGGCTGAAACTGAGGGGATAGAAAAAGATATTCCATTCAAGTGGAAATCAAAAGAAAGCTGGAGTAGCAATTCTCATATCAGACAAAATGGACTTTAAAATAAAGAATGTTACAAGAGACAAAGAAGGACAGTACATAATGATCAAGGGATCAATCCAAGAAGAAGATATAACAATTGTAAATATATACGCCCCCAACATAGGAGTACTTCAATACATAAGGTAAATGCTAATAGCCATAAAAGGGGAAATCAACAGCTACACAATAATAGTAGGGGACTTTAACACCTGACTTTCACCAATGAACAGATCAACCAAAATGAAAATAAATAAGGAAACACAAGCTTTCAATGACACATTAGACAAGATGGAGTTAATTGATATTTATAAGACATTCCATCCAAAAACAACAGAATACACTTTCTTCTCAAGTGCTCATGGAACATTCTCCAGAACTGATCATTACTTGGGTCACAAATCAAGCCTCAGTAAATTTAAGAAAATTGAAATCGTATGAAGTATCTTTTCTGACCACAAAGCTATGAGACTAGATATCAATTTCAGGAAAAAAAATCTGTAAAAAATACAAACATATGGAGGCTAAATAATATGCCACTAAATAAGCAAGAGATCACTGAAGAAAGCAAAGAGGAAATCAAAAAATACCTAGAAACAAATGACAATGAAAACACGGCAACACAAAACCTATGGGATGCAGCAAAAGCAGTTCTAAGAGGGAATTTTACAGCAATACGATCCTACCTCAAGAAATAAGAAAAATGTCAAATGAACAACTTAACCTTACACCTAAAGCAATTAGAGAAAGAAGAGCCACAAAAAAATCCAAAGTTAGCAGAAGGAAAGAAGTCATAAAGATCAGATCAGAAGTAAATGAAAAAGAAATGAAGGAAACAATAGCAAAGATCAATAAAACTATAAGCTGGTTCTTTGAGAAGATAAACAAAACTGATAAACCACTAGCCAGACTCAAGAAAAAAAGGGAGAAGACTCAAATCAATAGAATTAGAAATAAAAAAGAAGTAACTACTGACACTGCAGAAATACAAAGGATAATGAGAAACTACTACAAGCAACTATATGCCAATAAAATACACAACCTCGAAGAAATGGACAAATTCTTAGAAAAGCACAACTTTCCAAGACTGAACCAGGAAGAAATAGCAAATATAAAGAGACCAGACACAAGCACTGAAGTTGAAACTGTGATTAAAAGTCTTCCAACAAACAAAAGCCCAGGACCAGATGGATTCACAGGCGAATTCTATCAAACATTTAGAGAAGAGCTAACACCTATCCTTCTCAAACTCTTCCAAAATACAGCAGAGAGAGGAACACTCAAAACTCATTCTACTAGGCCACCATCACCCTGATTCCAAAACCAGACAAAGATGTCACAAAGAAAGAAAACTACAGGCCAATATCAATGATGAACATAGATGAAAAAATCCTCAACAAAATACTAGCAAACAGAATACAATGGCACATTAAAAGGATCATGGACCATGATCAAGTGGGGTTTATCCCAGGAATGCAAGGATTTTTTAATATAGGAAATCAGTCAATGTGATACATCATATAACAAATCGAAGGATAAAAACCATATGATAATCTCAATAGATGCAAAAAGATTTTGACAAAATTCAACACCCATTTCTGATAGAAACTCTCCAGAAAGGGGGCATGGAGGGAATCTACCTCAACATAATAGAGGCCATATATGACAAACATATAGTCAACATCATTCTCAGTGGTGAAAACTGAAACCATTTCTTCTAAGACCAGGAACAAGAAAAGGTTGCTGACTCTCACCACTATTATTCAACATAGTTGTGGTAGTTTTAGCCATGGCCATCAGAGAAGAAAAAGAAATAAAAGGAATCCTAATCAGAAAAGAAGAAGCAAAACTGTCATTGTTGCAGATGACATGATACTATACATAGAGAATGCTAAAGATACTACCAAAAAACTACTAGAGCTAATCAATGAATTTGGTAAAGTAGCAGGCTACAATATTAATGCACAGAAATCTCTTGCATTCCTTTACACTAATGATGAAAGATCAGAAAGAGAAATTAAGGAAACATTCCCATTCACCATTGCAACAAAAAGAATAAAACACCAAGGAATAAACCTACCAAAGGAAGTAAAACACCTGTATGCAAAAAACTGTAAGACAGTGATGAAAGAAATTAAAAATACAAACAGAGAGCTATACCATGTTCTTGAATTGGAAGAATCAACATTATGAAAATGACTATACTACCCAAAGCAATCTACAAATTCACTGCAATCCCTATCAAACTACCAATGACATACTTCACAGAACTAGAACAAAAAATTGCACAATTTGTATGGAAACAGTAAAGACCTCGAGTAGCCAAAGCAATCTTGAGAAAGAAAAATGGAGTTGGAGGAATCAGGCTCCCTCACTTCAGAATAAACTACATAGTTACAGTAATCAAGACAGTATGGTACTGGCACAAAAACAGACATACAGATCAATGGAACAGGATAGAAAGTCCAGAGATAAACCCATGCACATATGGTCACCTCATTTTTGATAATGGAGCCAAGAATATACAATGGAGAAAAGACAGCTTCTTCAATAAGTGGTGCTGGGAAAACTGGACAGTTACATGTAAAAGAATGAAATTTGAACACTTTCTAACACCATACACAAAAACAAACTCAAAATGGATAAAAGACCTAAATGTAACAGAAGACACTATAAAACTCTTAGAGAAAAACATAGGAAAAACACTCTTTGACATAAATCAAAGCAAGATCTTTTTAGACCCACCTCCTAGAGTAAGGGAAATAAAAACAAAAATAAACAAGTGGGACCTAATGAAACTTAAAAATTTTTCACAGCAAAGGAAACCATAAACAAGATGAAAAGACAACCCTCAGAATGGAAGAAAATATTTGCAAACAAAGCAACTGACAAAGGATGAATCTCCAAAATATACAAGCAGCTCATGCAGCTCAATATCAAAAAACAAACACCCAGTCCAAAAATGGGCAGAAGACCTAAATAGACACTTCTCCAAAGACGATATACAGATTGTCAACAAACACATGAAAGGTTGCTCAACATCACTAATCATTAGAGAAATGCAAATCAAAACTACAATGAGGTATCACCGCACACCTGTCAGAATGGCCATCATCAAAAAGTCTACAAACAATAAATGTGGGAGACGGTGTGGAGAAAAGGGAACCCTCTTGCACTGTTGGTGGGAATGAAAACTGATACAGCCACTCTGGAAAACAGTATGGAGGTTCCTTAAGAAAACTAAAAATAGAACTACCACATGACCCAGCAATCCCCCTACTGGGCATATACCCTGAGAAAACCATAATTCAAAAAGAGTCATGTACCACAATGTTATTGCAGCACTATTTACAATAGTCAGGACCTGGAAGCAACCTAAGTGTCCATTGACAGATGAATGGATAAAGAAGATGTGGCACATATATACAATGGAATATTACTCAGCCAAAAAAGAAACGAAACTGAGGTACTTATAATGAGTTGGATGGACCTAGACTCTGTCATACAGAGTGAAGTAAGTCAGAAAGAGGAAAACAAATACCGTATGCTAACATATATATATGGAATTTAAAAAAAATGGTTCTGAGGAACCTAGGGGCAGGACAGGAATAAAGACGCAGATGTAGAGAATGGATTTAAGGACACGGGGAGGGGGAAGGGTAAGCTGGGATGAAGTGAAAGAGTGGCATGGACATATATACACTACCAAATGTAAAATAGATAGCTAGTGGGAAGCAGCCACATGGCACAGGGAAATCAGCTCGGTGCTTTGTGACCACCTAGAGGGGTGGGATAGGGAGGGTGGGAGGGAGACACAAGAGGGAGGGGATATGGGGATATATGTATTCATATACCTGATTCACTATGTTATACAGCAGAAACTAACATGACATTGTAAAGCAATTATACTCCAATAAAGATGTTAAAAAAATAAAAGAGTAAAATTTGTATGATCTAATAGTTACTATATTTGCTTATTTTATGATATTGTAGGGATAATGCTTCCTTATTCAACTTCTGAAGAGTGACATTTAAAGAACATAGTTAATAGGACCCAGTGCCATTTACCTAATGTGCTATACTCGAAGAAATCTCTGATAAGGATTGAGTCCCATAGAGAAATTATACATTATACTTTTGTTTATCTAGATATATTTTAGCACAACTGTATTTATTGTGGTTGAACTGTTCAGAGAGCTTACACAGTGCTGATCAAAACAGCCCTGACACAAGATGTCCTCGTTTATTTTAGGCATACAGTGAGGAAATCTGGTATTCTGCTAGTCTACTTTATAGCTATTGTATAAGCAGAGATGAAGGGAAGGAAAGGAATAATGTGCAAGCTTAACATGGAGTTAAGAAAAGGGAAAATTTTTTTTTCATAGTTTGCTTTCATATTTTATACACACACACACACACATATACACCGACATACATATATACATATGTATGGGAGTTTTTCATGTGTTTATCACTTAATGAAATATAAAATTTAAGATGTAAGATATATCTAATATATCCCCATACAGCTTTCACTAGTGTAAACTGAACACTCAGATAATGCAAGCCAATGATATAAATTTTAAAAACAAGAAGCTTATATCATAAGGAAAATGGCATTGCAAAGGTGAGATATTCTTTTAAAATACACTATATTTAAAGAAGATTTAAAGTTGATTTATACGTATCTTTTTTTTTTTTTTTTTTTTCTGCTGTATGTGGGCCTCTCACTGTTGTGGCCTCTCCCGTTGCGGAGCACTGGCTCTGGACACGCAGGCTCAACGGTCATGGCTCACGGGCCCAGCCGCTCCACGGCCTGTGGGATCTTCTCGGACTGGGGCACGAACCCGTGTCTCCTGCATCGGCAGGCGGACTGTCAACCAATGCGCCACCAGGGAAGCCCTATACGTATCTTTAATGGGAAGCATTCTCCAACAATTCAGTTAGTTCTTAGAGTGAAGTGTGAACTAATCACCCAAATTTTTAAATACATGTATATGCTGTAATTGTTTACTCTAATTGATACTTATGGAATAGTATTTTGTATAATTTTAAATATGCTGCCATCATTTGAATAAAAATACAAACTACAAACTTTGATACAGTAAATTTTGAAGGTCATAGTTTATTTTATAAAATAGAGCTTGAATATAATTTGAAGTATTTCCTTTATATAATTATGCTCATAAAAACAATTTATCTCAAAATGTGGTATATTATTTAAAATGTCATATTATTTCCTTTCTTGCTTTTTTCCAAATTTTTAGCCTTTTTACTTATTACTAGTTATTTTAGGAGTAGCCAGAATTTAACTACCCATTTTGTTGTTAATGGCACAGAGATCTAAGAGCCCACAGTTAACTTTGTTCTATCAAGAATATTTTTAAAGTATTTACATAAAAGCCTAGCCAGACATTTCTCTCAGTATCAAAGATTGATTTCTAAACTTTAGTTTAAAGAGAAACATTTTGCTAGAAATATATCTTATTTAAATTATCTGGAGAGTTTTCTATGATAATTATGAACTCTCCTTTTGGTATATTCATCTCTAAAATTCTTGTAATTAACTGAAAGTAATGTGCTGTGGTGTTTCCTAGCTGTAAAAACAATTGGGTCTCAAAGAATAGAGTACCTCATTAAAGCTAAAACATAATGATCACTTGAGTATTTTTCCAACAGACTAATTTTGCTTTACAACTATAAGTTTATCACATTTTTTGCAACATCTTATCACATAATGAAAAGTAAGTGCTTAGATGCTTATTGCTGACAAGTTGGAAAACCAGCACAAGCTCCTAGTCCAATCATGGAGATGTTCTGGAGGTCAGAGAAAAATGTAAGACTACAAAGAGTTACAGTGAAACCAGTAGGAAACACCTGAGGGAAGAGAAGGCACTTTGACCTGATGAGGAAAGGAAAGGGCAGTCCAGAGCTGAGCAGAATCGGTTTCCAGATTCAAGTGAGGGGATTAAAAAAAAAAAAAAATACCCCTACCTTATGCCATACATAAAAATTGACTAAAAATATATTGAAGACTTAAATATAAGATCTGAAACTGTAAAACTTATAGAAGAAAAAATAACGGAAAAGTTTCTTGGGCTTCCCTGGTGGCGCAGTGGTTGAGAGTCCGCCTGCCGATACAGGGGACACGGGTTCGTGCCCCGGTCCGTTTTTTTTTTTTTTTAGATTCCATATATATGGGTTAGCATATGGTATTTGTTTTTCTCTTTCTGACTACTTCACTCTGTATGACAGTCTCTAGGTCCATCCACCTCACTGCAAATAACTCAATTTCGTTTCTTCTTAGGCTGAGTAATACTCCATTGTATATATGTGCCACATCTTCTTTATCTGTCGATGGACACTTAAAGTGCTTCCATGTCCTGGCTATTGTAAATAGTGAATTTTTTTTTTTTTCTCAGCTTAAGTTTAATAAAACTACAAAAGACCAAAAGTGATACCCTACTACTACACATATCAATTTTCCTGCCCCATAATACAGCTCAGGCCATTCCCTCCAGAGAAAGAAAGGCTGGCCTCCCCAACCCCTGCAGGAAAGGCCTGTCCTGTCCCACACCACATCTGGGCTGAGTATAAGGTCTTGTGTTTTAAGCATGACAATAGTACAAGAGAGGTTTGTTCTCATAGCCACCTACTGCAGCCTGGCCCTAAAATGGCCCAGTGTTCACTTCTGCTTAGAGAAATATTCTTTGCTCTTCTGGACATCAGGCTTTCAGCCAGCTGGGCACACTTCCCCATGTTTGTCAGTAAACTGGAAGGCCTGAACTAGTCTCAGTGTCCCATCCACCGAATGGCCAACAGGAAGGTCATTTATGGTGATCTGTTGAAGGATACCTTTATCATCAATAATAAAAAGGCCCCTGAATGAGATGCCTTCATCAGCCTTTAAGACTCCATAGTCCTGAGCAATGGTGCGTTTGGGGTCTGATATCAAGGGAATGTTCATGGGTCCCAGTCCTCCTTGTTTCTTGGGTGTGTTGATCCATGCCAGGTGACAGAAGTGAGAATCCACAGAAGCACCAATCACTTGGAGGTTGAGTTTCTTTTTTTTTTTTTTTTAATGGAAAAATGGTATATTCTTAGCCTCCTCAGAAAGGCACAGCATACATGGGTCAAACAGCAAATCTGTGGTGGCCATCAGACCTTTGGCAGGGGTTACATTACATTTGTTAAACAAGTTGGGTTTTTAGCCATTTCATAAGTTTATAAGACCTGGTCATTTACATTGGAATATACATATATATAAATATACACACACATTTTTCACCAATACAACATATATACTATCTAGAGCCCATTTATTTTCTTATGTCAACTTTGGTTTCATAGTGATCAAATTGTGGCAAAACTAAATTAGAGGTACTGATACTGTCATTAATTTGACTTATAAAGTTAACACAAAGAAGAACCAACTATTTTTTAAAAAAAGTCTTTGGTTGCATGTTAAAGGCATACTTCAGCATGAATAGAGAAAAACACTCAATTACAAGATTTAGTTTAAAAAAAAAGGATAATCCTAGAGGTCTCACAGCATGACCTATATATTGACAGAGTGCTCTGTTATATGATTTTTTTAATGGCTAACACACTTCAATTGTACTATTTTTACAAAATTTTGTAAAATTAAAAAAAATGTACACACATATACAGAAAGAGAGAGATGATGGAAATGAGTGTGGTAAAGTATTAAAAATTGGTAATTCTAGTTAAAGGGCATATGATATTCAATGTTCTATTCTTTCACCTTTTTTGGTAGGTTGGAAATTTTTAAAATAAAATTTAAAATCTGTTTTGTATGAAAATTTTTATTAATTTATAGAAAATAATATACAAGATCTACACCAAAATACTTTGAATTTTACAAATCTTAAGAAAAATTAGGGTAGACTATAAGGAACAAAAGTAGCAGTAAGGAGACCAGTTAAGAAGCTCCCACAATAATTCAAGTGAGAGATGTTAATGGCAGGTGAATAAAGGTATAGAAGAAAACCAAGAAAATGTGATACTCCCGAAACCAAAGGAAGAAAGAATGCCAGTAACGCTTCTCAAAGACTGAATAAAATGACTAAGATGGTTTATCATGATTGGATAAAGTGAAAATCCTTAGTTACCTCAACAGAAGAGGTTTTTAAGGGTTTTTAATTAGATTGGAGGGGATATATGTGTGATTGAAGTGGGCTATAGAGAGGATTTCGAAGAAAAGAGTTGAGAAAGCAAATAATGAAGAATGTATTTGACTTTGTCTTTTCTGTGAAGAAGAACAAGGAAATGGGATGTCAGCTAGTGAGAAGTGGGTTATTGCAGGGATATTTTTTCATGGTAGATGTTTTAGCATACTTAGTTTCCAGTTAAAAGGCTGTTAACAGCAGAAGCATTGCTTGCATTGTGTAGAACTCACAGGATATATTATAGAAGTGCAGGAGATGGCTTGGGGAACAGAAGAGGTCTTCTCTTAGTAAAGAAAGGATGTCAGGGTATATGGATACATGTGAAGGAGAGATGATAGATTGCATAATGAATAGATAGTGTAGTTCTTGTCCAAATACTTCTATTTTCTGAATAAACAACAAGCCTCTGCAGTAGAGAAGAGGAGGAAGAATTTTTAGGAGAGATTGAAATTCTCACTTCAGAGAGTGGAATTTAACAAATTTAACTGGGGAAAAAAGTGGGATTCCTATAGACCATTGCTAAGCATCCAGTAAGCAAGTAGCATAGTTTTTTCCAGTCATCTTAAATGATGCACAGGGAGTTATAACTGGAGTTGGGGTTTCAAGAATTGAGTAGGGGAGAGATAGTGGTTGATGAGTTACATTCTATGTGAGAGTGTTATGATGAACAATGGAATCTCAGCTAGAATGGAAGATAACATAAGATATCAGGGGAGTAATATGGAAAAAGGAAAGGGACAATGAACTAGATTTCCTGATGAATTGAAGAATTTTGATGTGGCAAGTGAGCTAGGAGATGTTGACCAGAGTGTCATAATTGAAATTAAGATTTTAGAGGTGATGAAGTTAGTATTGATATGAGTGAGCAATATCTAGAGTATGGCTATGGAAGTGGTTAGCTGAGGTATAGGAAAGGGGGAAATGTTTGAAAAAGTAAATTCTGGAAATAGAAGAAAAATGATTTAGAAATTGGAAATATAGACATAATGATAGATCAATAGAACAAAATTGAGAGTCCAGAAATAAAACAGAGTTATAATTTCTGTCCGGGGGGTCAAGACAATTCAGTGAATGAAAGGGAATAATCTTTACAACAAACGGTGCTTGAATGACTGTACAGCCACAGTTTTTGTGACGTCAAACTGTTTCCTCACACTATACATAAAAAAAAAAACAACCTCAAAATGAATTATACATCTAAATGTAAGAGCTAAAACTGTAAAATACTTAGAAGAAGACAGGAGTAAACCTTGATTAGGCAAAGATTTCTTAAATATGACATAAAATCACAAATGTCAAAAGGAAAACATAGATAAATTGAACTTCATCAAAATGATCAACTTTTGCACTACAAGGGATACTATTATGAAAGTGAAAGACAACCATCAGAATGGGAGAAAAAATATTCGCTAATTTTAAACCCAATAAAGGACTTATATCCAGAATATGTAAAGAATTCTTACAACTCAATAATAAAAAGGAGACTATTAAAAATAGGAAAGGATCTGAACTGCCATTTTGCCAAAAGAATTAGACAAATAGCTAACAAGCAAATGAAAAGATGATTAACACTTCATTAAAATGCCAATAAGAGTCACAATGCGACACCATTTGCTTTGGAAAATAGTTTGGCAAGATGTTAAACATAGTAGTTACCATGTGATCCAGAAATTGTATTCCTAGGTAAATAACTAAGAGAAATGAAAACATGTCCAGAGAAAAACCTGTATGTTAATGTTCATAGCATCATTATTCATAATAACAGCAATAGAAACAGCAAAAATGTCCATCAACTGTTGAATGGATTAATACAATGTGGCATATTAATATAACACATGCTATAACATGGGTGAACTTTTAAAACTTTACTCTAAGTGAAACAAGTCAGTTATAAAAGATCACATTTGTATGATTCCATTTATCTAAAATACCTACTGTAAGTAACTCTATAGAGACAGAAAGTATATTAATGGTTGCCTTGAACTTAGGGGTGAAGGAAATGGTGGAATCAGTAGTGCTACTGGGCCCAAAGTTTTTTTCCGACATGATGAAATGCCCTAAAATTGATTGCAGCAATAGGATACTACTTTATAAATATACTAAAAAACATTGAATTGTACTCTAAATGGATGAATTATATGGTATATGAATAATATATTAATGTCTGTTTAAAAATGAATACAATGAAAGCAAACAATAAAGAGTAGAAGTGTGTGTGATGCAAAGTATTCAACCTAATGACAGTCTGGTATAAATATGGAAAACTGGACTCCATGCAATAACTTAGAGGTTTGTGAGGTGTCAGTATATCATGGCTTAGAATCAGAGGCTTTCTAGTTATACTTCAGTGGAAGCTTATGTTTCAAGTTCCAAACATTAATGTTCTTTATTGACATTTGGAAGACAATTTTTAAATGTGCTACCATTTATACTGTGATTTTTTTTGTCACTCATTTTCTAGGACAAGCTATAAAATAAACAGTACTTAAATCCAAGATCTAACAATATTAAGTCATTTCTTGAGTAAATAAAGACATATTTATACTTAATAATTTTTCTTTGTAGTAATTTAAAATATAGGATCACAGAGTTGAACTGAAACTCTGCCTCTAGATAGATTGTCTCTATCAGGCTTCTCAATGGAGGAACGTAAATTATCTGTATAGCACCTTTGACAGAAGTAATTTTTGTCAATAATTTAGTGTAACATGCTAGTTTAAGAAGCAGCATACTCATTGCTAGACATCCCTAAATATTTAATTTCTCCTTATATTCAAGCAACTATGGTCCTATAAATCTCATACAAGCAGCTCCCATTTGCTATCTAAAGCAAAAAGTACAGGCTTCCCTGGTGGCGCAGTGGTTAAGAATCCACATGCCAATGCAGGGGACGCGGGTTCAATCCCTGGTCCGGGAAGATCCCACATGCCGCGGAGCAACTAAGCCCATATGCCACAACTACTGAGCCTGCGCTCTAGAGCCCGCGAGCCACAGCTACTGAACCCGTGTGCCACAACTACTGAAGCCCGCACGCCTAGAGCCTGTGCTCCGCAACAAGAGAAGCTACTGCAATGAGAAGCCTGCGCACCTCAACGAAGAGTAGCCCCCACTCGCCGCAACTAGAGAAAGCCTCATGCAGCAACAAAGACCCAACACAGCAAAAAATAAATAAATAAAACAAATTAAGTTTTAAAAAAATAAAGCAAAAAGTACATGTCTACGCTCAATTCTAAAATAGTTATCCTCAAATATTTGCAGATAAATAAAATACCTCTCCTTAGTTTTCAGCTTCCCAGACTAAACATACCATTTAAAAATGTTCCTCCATGCTATTCCACCCATTAAGTAATCCGTCCACCTATCCCACTATGCATTCATCCTAATAGTCAGCCCTCATATATGGACTGATTGAGCTTTTATTAAAATCCAGGGTAACTGAATAACTATGCTAATTAAAGGAAGCACAAGATTCATGGTCCACAACAATTTTTTTTTTCTTTAAGGAAAGCAGTTTAATAAGTGATTTCTGGTCTCAGTTTGCTTTCTTTGGAATATTTTGATATTGACATTCAAATGTTTGTCAGTTGAGTAATTATGTGATTAGAGTTATTATACACTTACGAACTAATTAGACATGGAGAAAGGTTAGACCAAATATGGAAATAGATACAAATATAATAAACTAATAAAAGTAATAAAGCCAGTATAAGTCATATAGTTGGTATAAAAGAAAAATATAAATATCTATAAAGTTATCTTTAAAAAATTCCTCTGTGATCTCTATGTAGTCAAAGTTTGTGCTATTTTTTTATATGTAATGACTTAGTTTTATTCTTATTCATTTTGAGAATGGAAAATTTCAAGCAATATAAAAATAAACTAGTATAATAATTTCCTAATTTCTGTTACTCAGGTTTAACAGTCATCAATGCAAGATTAATATAGTTTCATCTATACCCCACCCGCTACATCCTCCAATATCATATCATTTCATTCATAAATATTTCATTAGGTATCTCTAAAAGTTAAGAAGTTTAAAAAAGTAACCACATTAACACTGTCATAATTAAAAAGTAATAATATCTTAATATAAAATATCTTTTGTTCAAATATGCAGTTGTCTTATAAATGTCAAATGTTCTCTTGTTTTTGCACTTATAGCTTTTTTATTTGAATCAGGATCAAAATAAAGTCTAAACATTGCTGTTAGTTGATGTCTCTTTAGGTTCTTCATATATATATATATTTCCCTCTATTTGTCATGTTTTAATTTTCCTTGTAATTTATTTGATGAAGAAACTAGGCTATTTATCATATACTTTTACCATAAACTTTTTGTTCTTCTAAGTTCCCTATAAATTGTAGTTGATTAATTTCAAGGCATATAGTTATCATGAAATCTATAAACTGTACTTAATATATATAATATATAATTTCCAAAACTGAGTCCCTAATTGAAATACTCATACTTTGTCTGTCCTTGTATATTTTTCTGTAGATCTATGGCTCTCAATTATTTAAAAAAAACAAAAACAAAAACAATAACATATACTTGAAAAAAAAAGCATGACTGAAAACACAGCAACTGCATTTAAATTCCCTATTAAATAATATATTGCAATAATTTAAATATATGTGCATATGCTCATCTTTAAATTGAGTTATCTGATAAGCAAAGAAATTACATTATACTCTTTACTGCTTAATTATAAGTAGTTAGACATTTGGATAAATCTTTTGGAAAATAATCTCCTGGATTTAACTTGAAATGATTCACAGTAGCCAGTAAAATGTGGAGAAAATTATTCTAGCTGCTAATGTAATTATATTCATATTATAAAATACAGTTAGCTCAAGGGATTATTACTGCTCAGAATCTTGGGGAATTCAATGGAAGATTTTTATTTAAAATGACGTTTATTTCAGGGACTTCCCTGGTGGCGCAGTGCTTAAGTATCTCCCTGCCAATTCAGGGGACACGGGTTTGATCCCTGGTCCGGGAAGATGCTGCAGAGCAACTAAGCCCATACACCACAACTACTGAGCCTGCGCTCTAGAGCTCTGAGCCACAACTACTGAGCCCACATGCCACAAATATTGAAGCCCATGCACCTAGAGCCCATGCTCTGCAACAACAGAAGCCACCGCAATGAGAAGCCCACGCACCACAAAAAAGAGTAGCCCACGCTCACCACAACTAGAGAAAAGCCCAAACACAGTAATGAAGACCCATCACAGCCAAAATTAAAATTTTTTTTAAAAGTGACCTTTATTCTGACAAGTAATTGTAGGTACACATTATTATTAATTGCACAAAAATATTATAGCACCATTAGAAATAAAAATAAATTGCTCCTGGTTCCACTGCTCAATCTTAAACATTTTGTTATTTTTTTCCAAGATTTCTTTCATTTTGTTTATATTTGTAAATATTAATTGTATATTGCTGCAACCTCAGATTACCTGAAATTCTCTAGTCTATATTTTTATTGAACATTGTATCATTAGTAGAATTGACAGTACAACAGTGGTTAAGAGCTTTGGAGTCAGGATTAAGGATGTGATTTTGAGGCTTAAACTACTGGGTCTTGATTTTCTCATTAAAAAATAAAAATAAAACTACCTTGCGATAATTAAATAAACTATTAAATTATATGTAATATACTTAGTAAAACATTTAATGAAAGGCACTAAATAGATGATAGCTTCTAAAAACATGATTATGTTTATTATTATCATAATCAACAGTTACAGAATATTCTCTTGAATGAGTTAGTATATTATACTATGCTTAATCATGCACCTTAATCATCCCTATTCATAACAGTCATCACAAAAAGCCTTAGACTCTTATACTCACCCTCATATTTATACACTAATTCCTGTATATATAACTATGTTAATTTGTTCCTTATCACACTCCTTCCCAACTTCTAAGGCCATTTTCCTAGCTGGGAAAGGAAAATGCATCTCCTGATAGACAAGAGATGGCCTAGAGCTCACAATTAGGTCATGGTGTTCTCCTACTGAATATAAAACTGCACAGAACACCAACGTAAGACAAAAACACTGTGACTGGATAGATAAAAACAAAACCCAGACAACTTCATAATTATGTCTGAACACAGACAAAAGGAAGAACATTATACTAAACATCAAATTGACTAAATAGTCTCTTATACTGGCTAATAGGAGTCACCAGTGCTTCTTTCCTAATCAGATGTAGCCTCTTTTCTTCTGATTTTCTAGATAGGAGTTAATAAAATACCAAATTAAAGAATTACTGCACTTCTTTAAAACAATCCAGTCCAGAGCAAAATTCCCCTTTTTTGTACTTTCTGCAAAAAAATCTAACACAAGACCAAATCCTATAAAAATCCTTTCCACCCTTCTCTCACTGAATACCCAATGTTGCATTATGGTGCAACAGGTTTTGACAAGCCAATAAACCCAACTTTACTGAACTATTCAATACATGTGTGTTCCTTATGGTCTTTGGCTGAAGGGTATTGACAGCGCCCTCTGAACTTTAACATCCATAAGAAGCAACATCTGCTATATCCTCAATATTTTCTCCAAACCACCTTTTCACGTTTAAGCTGAATAGTAAATCAAAAAATCATATGTTGCCTCAAGTGTAGCACTTCTTCTGCAGTTCCCTCAAATGCTGGTTGCTTTTTCTTCCTCAGTCTTCATATCACTGAGCCTAAAGCTGGAAAGAGGTCCTATTGCTGCTCATTTTTGTCTCTTTTAGACAATTCTTCCTCTCACTTCCACTACTCTCCTCCAGTTTTGTATCATGTGCCATGTGATTATCTCATCCAGCATATCTATCTCACTGATACCATCATCTGCCAACTCCCAAATCATTCCTACTCTCTTTAAAAAGTTTTAAGACCCATACATATGCTGTCTACAAGAGACCCATTTCAGACCTAGGGACACATACAGACTGAAAGTGAGGGGATGGAAAAAGATATTCCATGCAAATGGAAATCAAAAGAAAGCTGGAGTAGCTTGTGGGTTTCTGTGGGTCAGGAATACGGGCACGGTTTAGCTGGATAATCTACTTCAGGGTCTCTCGTGATGCTACACTCACAGTGTCAGTCAGGGCTGGGGTGTCATCTATGGCTTTACTGGGGAGAGATCCTCTTCCAGTCTTACACAGTTATTGTCAGGATCCAGTTTCTTGAGCATTCTCAGCTTGGGGCCTCAGCTCCTTGCTGGCTGTCAGTCCAAGGGCACCTTTAGTTCTTCCACCTGAGCACCGCTATATGATGGCTTATGTCATCAAAGCCAGGAAGAAAGAGAATCAATAGAGTTTACTAGCAAGACCGAAGTTAAAATTTTATGTAATGTAATCATGAAAGCGACACCCCATTATCTTTGTTATATTCTATTGATTAAAAGCAAATCACAAGTTGTGCCCACACTTTCAGGGGCATAGATGCCAGACATATTGCCAGATGTAGGTATATTTGTGGGCTATCAGTTTATCTGTCACAGATCGAAAACATCACATCTACCCTAGAATCTATACTCATCATTCAAGAAGTTTTTTGATCCATTTTTTTACCAGCTAAGCAAACCATATATTTGTTCCTTTTTTTTTTTTTTTTTTTTTTTCGGTACGCAGGCCTCTCACTGCCGCAGCCCACCGCGGAGCACAGGCTCTGGACGCGCAGGCCCAGCGGTCATGGCTCACGGGCCCAGCCACTCCGCCTCCCAGACCGGGGCACGAACCCGCGTCCCCTGCATCGGCAGGCGGACCCCCAACCACTGCGCCACCAGGGAAGCCCTATTTGTTCCTTTTTAAAACAAAACTTCAGGAAATTTTTATCTTTACTCACTGTCTTTAATTTCTCTCTCATTTTATTTTAAACCCCCTCTAATCATGATTATACTCATTACTTAGATGGAATTGCCCCTTTCAAGGTCACCTATTACATACATGTTGGTAAATTCAATTGTAAATTTTAATTTCTCACTTTATTGATTTAGCAGCAGTATTTGACATGGTAGATTATTAGCTTCCTTGCAACATTTTATTTGCCTAGGATTCCATATACTTTTGCCTTTTCTCCTCCCTCACTTCACACCCCTTCTCAGTCACCTCTGATGTTTTCTCTTCCCCAACCCTTCATCGTTCATCTTTAGAAAATCTTTACCCTGTTATCTACACCTAGTTTCCTCTTGGTGTCATATGGTGTTACAATATTCAATGCCAACTTCGTGCTCAAATCTCTCCAATAGTCTTTCCAGTCCAAACTGTTCTTCTGAAAAGCAGGCTTGTATATTCAACAGATTACTTAGCACCTTCATTTGCATACCTAACAGAGACCTTAAACTCACTATGTCTGAAACTACACTCTTGATCTCTTCACCTCCCCCACCCAAAATATCCATCACTTTTCCCTTCTGAGTGAAAAGCAAGTACATTTTTGCAATTGTCCTTGGAGTATCATGACTCTTGCCTTTTTCTCACACTTCATGTATAACCGTTTAGAAAATCCTATTAGCCCTACTTTCAGAATTTTAACATTTTCAACATCTGCACTGCAATCTCCCTAGCTTATGCCAACACCGTATTTGACCTGGATTACTGAAAATAGCTTTCTTAACTGCTTCTAATCTCATGTTCACAGCCTGTTACCAATACAGCCAACAGAATGTACGTTTAATATATAAGGCAGATCATATTGCCTCTCTCCTCAAAACTCTGCAATGCCTATTCCATTCAGAGGAAAAGTCAACATCCTTATCATTCCCCAAAGATCTCACATTTTGCCTCTTTCCTCATTAGCTTTATATACACTACTTTCTTTTTACTCTGTAAGGTCTGGTCACTGAGCCTCCTGGTTACACCCAGACAAAACCTCAGTGCCTTTGCATGAGCTGATGCCTCCATTTGGAATATTTCTCTCCCACACATCTACTCGACTTAGCTCCTTCAAGCCTCTCTTCAAATCTCAATTTCTCAGCAAGGCCTATCCCAGTCACTCTATTTAATACTGCAACTACTTCCAACTACTGCTTGCAATGAGCCACCTTTCTCTTCTTTACTGTCCCCCCAGTAAAATCTATAATCTTGTAACATACTATCTATTTGCTTATTAATTATGTATATTGCATAACCTTACCCAAGAAAATGTTAGCTTTAAGAGAGCGGGTATCTTTCTTTTTCAGTCATTAACAGTTTGCAAGCAGCTGGTATGGTACCCGGCACACAATAGTCATTCAAAAATACATGTCAATTGAATGACTAAATAAAGGAACAAGTGTGTGAATCATTTTGGAGTAATGAGATTAGACTTTCTGAATTAAATTCATGTATTTACTGTGGTGCTCTGATTTCATGGTAATAGCCAAGGAGTTTTCTTCCTTACTCCCTTCCTTCTTTCCCTTCTTTCTTTCTTTTCTTTTCTCCCTCCCTCCCTCCCTCTCCCTTTCTCTCTCTCTCTCTCTCTCTCCCCCCCCTCCCACCTTCCCACCCACCCACTCTCTCTCTCTCTCTCTCTCTCTCTTTCCTACTCTGGGAATTAAGTGCCGTATTAGAATAACACTACTTTTTTTAACTCAATCTGTTTATCCCATAAACTGTTTCCTATACTTTACTTTTAAGAAAAGTCCTCATTATTAAAAGAGATTTATTTAGACTTAATAAAGAAAAACTGCAACAAAATTTGCTTTTATTCTTCATACAGACTTTAAGAAATAGACCTTATCCTAAGAATGATTTAAATGCATGTATAAAGGAATCTCATTTTAGACTAGCTTCCAGGAAAAATAGAATCTAAGTGGAATTTAGTCCTGACCTGGAAAGGAAAGAAGAGAAGCAAAGATAAGACTGTATCACTAATCTGAAATTATAACAAGTGCAGCTGATTATTCTGTTTTACAGGATGTCTTCTAATATAACCAACTGTTTTATTGAATACTTTGTTCAGAGCAGAAAGAGAGTCTAATTATCTACTTGCTTGCATCTCCCATTGGTCAAAGTTTACTCCACAAGGTGTCAATCCAGGCACTTCCAGGCATTCTTCTTTTTTGGGTAGTTTCCAGGAAAACCAGATCTCAAGATAGCAGTGGCAGTCTCTAAGGCTTGTGCCAGCAACACTCACAACCTTCCTTTGTCTTTCAGTCTTGCAGGTCCCATTGTGGGGTGGGTGTGGGATGAAACGTTTGCTGCAACGTGCAGTAGGTGAACACTTCAGGTCTCTGGCTTCAGGGACAAGAGGGGCAGGAAGCATGTCCCAAGCCAGGGCCAGTTGTTTACATAAGTGATGTGAAGGAAAAGGGCTAGGTGCTATAGAGGAACACCAGACACTGCCACAACAACAAGTCCACTACCATGTATTGGTGATGAAGTTCATAAAGCTCCATCTATAGCCTATAAGAATTCTCTAAGTCCAGACAATCATCCTGACAGATCATCAGTAGCATCAAGCAAAAACCACTGTCAAGTAAATCCAAGGAAATATCTCAACAGGATCCAGCACATCTAATCAATGAAAAATTTCTGCTATCACTCTCATAATTTCCCATTCTTAAGCCTGGGTTTAATTATTTTGAATAAATTTATATTTAGATGTCTATATCAATTATGTCAAGTTTTTTCAGTATTTCTTATGATACTCTCACTTTGCTTTAGACAACAATGAAAATATTATTATTAGAGTGGTCAGTTTCATGTGGCAATCTATACTGGAATGAGTCAATTTAATCAGATGACTTTATTTGCTTCCACTTTAGGACCACTTACACTCTTGGAATAATTTTCAAACTAGGCAAGAATGAGATGAAAATTCTATCGAAGGTAGTAAATTCATTATAAAACATCTTCTATGTTGTTCATATCCTAACACCCACTTAAACCCTTTAAGATCTGCTGTTTTCTACATACATCATTATGAATTTCTATTTTTTTAACCACAGTTGCAGTAGAATCTCTAGCTCTGTGCTGCCTAATATCCATGCACAAATTCTTGAATGTTTGATGACACTTCTTAATGTATTTATAATTTGACGATGCTAAAATTCACGGCTCTTCTTTAGTCTTTGCCTGACCTTAGGCTGCCACTTAACTCTGGACCCTTTTTTTCACTGAAAATTCTTTGATATGGTTCTATGAAAAACATGATCGTCAGGAATCTAAAAAATGGTCATTTTTTTTAAAGAACTTACAGTCTAACAGAAGAGACAGAGAAGTGAATAACCTTAACAAAAGTGCTAAGCATGTTCATGAAAGTATGAGCAGATTGCCTTAGAAGGAATTGTTTAGTCCTGCCAAGAGCAATGAGAGAAAACTGCCCTTCATTCTACTTTGCCTTGCATGATTCACATTCCTAATTTTGAAAGGATCATTTCACTCTCTTCTCTCCTCAAAACATAAACACCAGTTTCTTCTTCCACATTTTCAGCTGAGAATTTTGCTCCTTATTTTACTGAGAAAATCTACAGAAAGTTCTTACTTTGTGCTTTGCTAATTCAATGTTCAGTCCTTATCTTAACTATCAGAATCATTTATCTTTCACGAGACGTTTCTTCTTTGTCCTCTTTCTTATCCCTCCTCTCTTCTTCCCCCCTTTCATCCTCCTTCTCCTCTAATTAGAGCCATTTGATTTCTCTCTAATTTAGTTCTTCTCTTTCCTCACTGCCTCTCATTCTCACTCCTGCTAGTGCTATCTTCCTCCTCCTTTAAAATAATAGACTGGCCTAGGGCTCAGGTTTTGCATGTCTTTGCTTATTCACTTCCTAGATGATTTTATCCATTCCTAAGGCTTTAAACATTATTTTTACCCTGATGACTCCAATGTCTTTATCTCCTGTTTCAACACCTTCTGTGAACTCCTGAATGATATCAAACAGAATATCTGCTATCTCCATTTCTAAATCTACCAAGCTTCTCAAACTTGACATATCTAAAAGTAAAAGTTCCCTCTTATAATGTTACCCCATGTCATTAAATGGCAACTACATTCTCTTATTTGTTCAGTCCACAAGACTTGGAGTCATCTTTGACTTCTCTATTTCTCACTTACTACTTATCTCATCAGTCAAGAAACCTTTCAGCTCTACTTGTGGAATCCAGACTTTAACCTTGTTATCACCAACAGTACTAACATCCAAGATACCATCATTTCAGGCATGAATTGTTACAATAGGCTTCTTCCCAGTTTACTTGCTTTCCTCTTTACACTTCCCAGTCATTTTCCAACAGAGCAGCCTGAGTGATACTAGTAAACTGTAGGTCTGATCATGTAATTATTTATTAAATTCCACTAATAACTCTCATTTTACTTGGAATAAAATACAAATCCCTTACTGTATTTGACCAGCCTCTACCCAACTGTCTCCAAACTATCATTCTAACTTCAAATGCTACACCATGCCCTAGCTCACTCTTCTCAACCCAAAATGGCACGTTTTATGACCTTAAAGAAATAAGGCATGCTCTTTCCTCAGAGCCCAGGCATTTGTTTTCCTATCTGCCTGGTCTATTTCTCCTTTGGCCATCTTCTTAGCTGATTTCTTGCCTTTCTCAAGATCTCTGTTCAAATGTCATCTTACCAGAAAGGACTTTCTTCAGAGCTATATGATTTGCAAGTATTTTCTCCCATTCTATAGGCTGCCTTTGTATTTTATTTATTGTTTTTTTTTTTTTTTTTTTTTTTTTTTTTTTTTTTGCTGTGCAGAAGCTGTTTAGTTTGATGTAGCACTATTTGTTTATTTTTGTTTTTGTTACTTGTACTTTTGGTGTCGTATCCAAGAAAATCATTGCCAAGACCAATGTTAAGGAGTTTTTTCCCTATGTTTTCTTCTAGGAGTTTTACAACTTCATGTCTTACATTGACATTTTTCACCCATTTCAAGTTAATTTTTATGAGTGGTGTTAGATAGGAGTAGATTTCTGCTCTTTTGTATATGAATATACAGTTTCCTTTACACCATTTATTGAAAAAACTACACCTTCTCCATTGAGTATTCATGGTTGCCTTGTCAAATATTAATTGACTTTACATGCAGGATTTATTTCTGGGCTTTTGATTCTGTTCCACTGGTCTATGTGTCTGTTTTTATGCAAGTACCACACTGTTTTGATTACTATAACTTTATAATATAATCTTCAATCAGGAACTGTTATCCCTACAGCTTTGTTCTTCTTTAGAATTGCTTTGGATCTCTGGCGTCTTTTGCAGTTCTATACAAATTTTAGCGATTTTTTTTTTCTACTTCTGTGAAAAATGCCATTGGAATTTTGATAGCGATTTCATTGAATCTGTAGATGGTTTTGGGTAGTATGGACATTTTAATAATATTAAGTCTTCTGATGCATGAACATGGAATATCTTTTTATTTATTTGTGTCTTTTTCAATTTCTCTTATCAATGTCTTATAGTTTTCAGTATACAGATCTTTGATCTCCTCAGTTGAATTTATTCCTGAGTATTTTATTCTTTTTGACGCTGTTGTAAATGGGATTGTTTTCTTTATTTCGTTTTCACATAGTTTGCTGTTAGTGTACAGAAGCACAACTAATTTTGGTATATTTATATTACCCTGCAGTTTTACTAATTTGTTAGTTAGCTCTAACAGTTTTTTTGGTGGAGTCTAGGATATTCTACATACAACTCATATCATTTGCAAATAGAGACAAGTTTTCCTCTTCCTTTTCAATTTGGATGTGCTTTATTTCTTTTTCTTTCCTGATTACTTTAGCTAGGAGGTGCAGCACTATGTTGAAAAGGAGTAATGGGAATAGGCACTCTTGTCTTATTCCTAATCTTAGAGGAAAAAAATTTAGCTTTTCATCTCAATATGATGTTAGCTGTGAGCTTGTCATACATGGCATTTATTATGTTGAAGTATGTCCCTTCTATATCAAACATGTTGGGAGTTTTTACCATGAAATGATGTGAATTTTGTCAAATGCTTTTTCCACATCTATTGAGATGATCATATGATTTTTATCCTTCATTTTGTTAATGTGCTGTATCACGTTAATTGATTTGCTGATGTTAAACCATCCTGGTGTCTCAGTGATATAGCCCACTTGATTATGCATATAATCCTTGTAATGTGCTGTTGAGAATGTTTGCATCTATATTCATCAGTGATGTTTTTCCTGTAATTTTCTTTTCTTTTGTCTGGGTGTCAGGGTAATTCTGGCCTCATAAAATGAGTTTGGGAGTGGTCTCTCATCTTCAGTTTTTTGGAAAAGTTTGAGACGAACTGGCACTAATTTTTCTTTAAATATTTCATAGAATTCCCTAGTGAAGGCATCTGGTCCTGACACTTTTTTAGGGGGGGGAGGTTTTTGATTACTGACTCAATCTCTTTGAACATTTTTTTCAAGGAATACATACAACAGCCAACAGGCACATGGAAAGGTGCTCAAGCATCACTCATTATCAGGGAAATGCAAATCAAAACCACAATGAGGTATCACCTTAAACCTGTCAGAATGGCTATTATAAATAAGACAAAAGATCACAAGTGTTGATGAGGATGTGGATAAAAGGGAACTCTTGAGCATTGTTGGTGGGAATGTAAATTGGTGCAGCCACTAGTGAAAATAACATGGAGGTTCGTTTGGAAATTAAAAGTAGAACTGCCATATGACCCAGCACTCCCACTTCTGGGTATATAATCCAAAGTAATTAAAATCACTACTTTGTAGAGATACCTGAATGTTAATGTTCATTGCAGCATTATTCACAATAGCCAGGACACAGAAACAACCTAAGTGTCCATCAATGGATGAATGGATAAAGAAAATGTGAGATATTTGTATTATTATATATACCATTATATAATAATATATAATATTATATGACCATAATACAGAAGGAAATACTGCCATTTGCGATAATATGGATGGACCTTGAGGGAATCATGCTAAGTAAAACAGAGAAAGACAAATACTGTATGATCTCACTTATATGTGAAATCCAAAAAGCCAAACTCATAGAAACAGAGAGTAGAATGGTGGTTGTCAGGGGCTAGGGGTTAGGGGGAAAGCGGAGAGGTTGGTCAAAGGGTACAAACTTCCATTTATAAGATGAACAAGTTCTAGGGAATCATGTACAGCATGATGACTATATTTAACAATATAATACACTTGAAAGCTGCTAAAGGAGTGGATCTTAAATGTTCTCACTACCTACCAAAAAAAAGGAAGATAATTAAATGACCTGGTAGATGTGTTAACTAACTAATCTTATGGTAATCATTTCACGATATATATATATATGTATCAAATCACTGGAAAATGTATGATTTAAATAGAAGTCGAAATTTAAATGCTTATCTCATCTTCTACCCTTAAGAATTGTGTAATCATGGAAATTTAATTTAACCTTTCTGAAATTCACTAATTTCTTCTCTAAAATAAAGATGCAGTTCCTAACTCTAAATATGAAACACCATGTTCATAAAACACTTAACACAATGTTCAAAACATAGTAAGTGCTAAACAAAGAACATTTCTTGTTATTGAACATCCAATATAGTTTTATCTTAGCAAATTTATGAATTTTAACATACTAAGAAGTAAGATTTTATTTTCACTCTTTAACAATCTGAAAGCAATACGAAAGAGAAAGATGTTTAGTTCTTTTTTTTTTCCTCTTTGTCTTAATAATTTGTAGCAAGAATTCTACCCAGGTAGAGCTTTACCATTTAATGAAGAATAATATGAATACCCTGATTCAGTGACTTTTGTCTTTAGTTACTACTCACTACAAAAATGATAAATATGTTCATTCCCTTAGGGAAAAGCATTTAATGGTTGACAGGTAAGTGAAACATTTGCAAAGATCTCGCATCTGACTAAATTCATGGAGAAAATATCAACACCAGAATCAAACTTGCCAAAAAATATGTTACCATGAAATGTTTTTTCACCTTACAGCAAAAACATGTTTTTGTAATATTCTGCTTTAAAATCCTCCATAAAAAGATATAATTAAATACATGTGATACATTGATAGGGAGGTGTTAATTAGGTTGCATTAGAGAAACTTATCTAAAAGCACTCAGAACTGTTTTCCATTTTTAATGGACAAAAGATCATTTTGGGAAGAAAATATCAGTAGCCTCAAATGCTTTAGATATGCTTTTACTCTTCATGATAATTGAATGTTTTACAACTCAAGTCCTTAGAGTCTTATGGCATGTTTCTGATTTTAAGTTACCTACATAGATATACTGTACGGATAATTTGAGGAGACTCACTGCTCTTGAATCTAGGAGATAAACACAACCACCATTACAATTTGGAAGGGCATGAGAGCATGCATCCTGGCCTCTTTTCCTTTCCAGTAAATAAGACTTTGGATTTGCTAGTTCAGTTTATTTACCTCCTTTCACACCCTGTCTCACTGCTTCTTTGTACCCTGGTAAATCTAAAAGAGGTAGAGAAATGTACAGAAGTAAAGACTGAGGAAAATATAACAAACAAACAAACAAAAAACATACCAAGTACTATCAATGGCTTAAGACTTTGGGAGTTGGGAATTGGTAAGAAAGGCTTTAGAACATATAAAGGAAAAATAAATGGGAGAGAAAAGGAGATTTTAAGATTGTCTTTAGGGACTAGCTTTTGCTTTAACAATGTAAATGAACATATAATATTTTGAGAATTTTTCTTTAGTGGTTGGATAGTACTTCATTGAAATAGGTATATAATGATTTTAGATTGACTACATAGTTCAAAGCTTCAATAGGGCAATAAGAACATATGTAAGTCATGCAAGAAATAATTTAAAAATCTCCCTTCTCTATTTTAAGAATAATAATATTACAGGGAAACTCCAACTTGAGGGTAAATGGAGTAGAACACAGAGGAGGAGAATGAATAGATCCTAAATTGTGAGAAACAGAATACATGACAAAGAATTTTGGACACAGGGGATTATAGTAGGGTATGTGAAAATCAAGGTCTCAAGCCTTCAGATATACTTAGAAATTTTTTCTTTATTAAGTCATTGGCAGACACTGCTTAGAAAATAGGAACTAATTCAATGTATAGCTTTTTTTTTTGACTTCCTATTGTTTTCATCTTTTGACTACATTATTTCTGGGCACATAGTCAAGTACTAAATTAAAATATGATAGTTGGCATGAGATCTCCCCTGTGGTTTCTTTTTTCAAAATGGTCTTTTTCAACCTTTTAAAACCTGTGCTCTCTTTAATGAATATAAAATCTAATTGTGGTCTTTAAAATTATTTGAAATTAAAAAAAAAACTCCTGTGACTAAAAATAAATTAATACACATTGCTGAGAGAAGCAACTATTATCAGACACATAAAATATGATAGCTAACTTATCCTAAAATGGGAATACAATCGTATATTAACAAAAGCATATATCCATCTGATTATGGAATTCTCTGTAAAGGTATACCTCAAAAATTAGTTTTGCTTCTATATCTTTCTGAGCAAGGCATTTAAAACTCCTTGAAGATTAAAAATTAAGTATCTTTTTGGCACAATGAAGTTCTTTTAGAAATGTTCACTATATTTTACCCTCTTAATTTATCACAGACACAGACAAACTGACTTCTGTAGAATTTACAAATTCAGCTCCAGCAGTAGCAAAGCAGATTCAGAGCTTATGATGATTTTTATCATCCATGAAGTATTGTTGAAAAACTTAAAAATTTGTAATTTCATTATAATGCTGACCTTCATTAAATCAAATTTCAGAATGCTGCAGATACTATGATGCCATATATAAATAATAACTTTTTTATTAACTTATTTATCCCTTGATATGAAGCAAGTGCACAGAATTATTTGACTACAATTTGTCTGGGTCTTTTTCAATTTTGTGTAATAATTTTAAAATGAAACAAAATATAGCAAGAGGAAACTGTGGTTTCCACGGGCACAAGAGAGAAAAAAAATGAACTGACCATCTTGGCTTCTGGAGATCTGAGTAACAACTCAAAACCAGCATACAAGTTATGTTTGCCTAGAAATGCCTGTGTTTTGTTTGGAGCAAATAGTTTAATAATTTAACTTCTCCTAATTTATTTAGCTTTAAATATCTTAGATGGAAAGGGATGAGAAAAGTTAAAGATGACTGCGATTTAATAGTCAAGTAACCTCTCTTGTTTTCAATACAAAATGCATACATCCAAATTTTTTTTGAAAGACTCTGTGCCAATAATGTTCAAAACTGAATTGATGAAGCCTTGGCACTTAAGCTTTGTTATTTTATCAGTACACAAAAAATAATTCAAACTGCCTCTGATAGCTATCGATCATTATCATCATTTTCAAGTAAAAATTTTCATATATTAATATTATGAGAATGGATTGTTTTATTAGGTTGATAATAATGCAGGAATGCTTTCTCTGGCACTCTTGTTTAGGATGCAGGGGGAGTAGAGAAGGAGGCATATAAGGAAGCCAGGATAGGAACTGGAAAAGCTGATCTGGCTTCAGGATTGACCCTTCAAGAATAGCTCAGTCTTCATATGTTCAGCATCTCTTAGGTAGCCAAGATCTCCCTGTGGTCATTCATTCCAATAATCCTTATTGAACACCTTGTCTATGCCAGGCAATTTGTTAGGCACTGGAGATTCAAAGGTGAGAAAGTGAGAGATAGTTTCTGTGCTTATGGATCTTGTAGTCCTAATGGAGGAAACAAAAGTAAAAAAACAAAACCCAGATGGTAGCTCAGGTTGTAGGGTCAGACCTATACAGGGTTCATCTAGATTAGCTAACATAGACTGTGATCCTAGAAGGTGTATGAGAGATAGGGAAACCATGATATAAACAAAGCATTTAGTGGGGTTTAAAAGCAATCACAGATGGGTTCAAATCCAACCTCAAATATTTGAGAGAGAGTACAGTAGTTGTAGAGAGCAACTCACACTAATCTGCCTAGATTAATATACCAGTTCTATTATTTCTTGGCCAAGTTACTTAAGCTTTTTGCATCCCAATTTCCTTATCTAGAAAATGAAGCAGATAATGAGGGTAAAAGAACTAACCTTATGGTGACTGAATGAGTTAAAATATGCAAAATTCATTGAACAGTGTTTGACATATAGTAAATGCTAAAAAAAATTATTATTTTCTTTTTATTGTGTAAACTGAGGGAAATTACTGGACTTTATTAAGACTCAATTTCATAATAAGCAAAATAGCATACTAAAATGCTTACCTAATGGTATTCTTGTTTTCGTTAGCTGTTGCTGTGTAAATCTTAAAATGATAATTCATTATTATCTCTTGCTGGTCTATATATTGAATAGGCTCAACTGGATGGTTATCATGTGGAGTCACTTATGCTGTTAAAGTCAAGTGTCAGGTGGGGCTGCAGCCATCTGAAGTCTTGAAGGGGCTAGACTTGCAAAATGACCACATCCAGTGGTAATAGTTGGTGCTGACTATCATCTGAGGCTCATTTGCTTTTTTGGTTCTTTTGGGGTTTTTTTTGGCCACACCACACAGCTTATGGAATTTTAGTTCCCCGACCAGGGATCGAACCTGGGCCCTCGGCAGTGAGAGCAGAGTCCTAACCACGGGACCACCAAGGCATTCTCCTCATTTGGTCTTTCCAAACAAAATGACTATACACAGCTTCTCCATGTAGCATGGGAAGGGCAGATGGACTTCATAAGGGAACCTCTTGCGAGTGAGTACCCTTCCAAGAGGCCTGATGGAAGCTTCAAGGCTTCTTCTGACCCTACCTCAGTAGTCCTAGAACTCCAGTTTCGCTGTATTTCATTGGTCAGACAATTTACAAAGGCCGGTCTACATATAAGCAGAGGTGAATTCAACTTCACTTGTCAATGGGAAGAGTAGCAAGTAGTTTAAGGCCATCTTCAATCTACTTCACTTGTGATGAACCTGCCATGTAATAATCTACCAACAGTAGTTCTTGTTTCTGTCATCATAGTCATCATCACTATACATGTTTACCATCATTCCACATTGTAATGACCTTTGTGATATAGACATTATTTTCAGTTTTTCTAAATAAGGAAGGAAAATGATAGAAGCCAAGTGGCTTAATATAAGGTCATATCACCTAGTAAGCAGACAGGCAAGTTTTGTCTTGGACTTGTTGATTACAGAGCTTATAAAATGCAATTCTTAAAAAATTTAGAAACCTAAAATGCAACTCATTCCAGTATTTCAGTCAAAAAATACTTTTCAAATCTTGAGTGAATCATCAAATATTAAAGCAAGAAGAAAATAGAGATTATAATTTTAAATTATCTTAATAATTTGTACTATGTACTTGATTATATGTTTTTCTACTTTAATAATATTTTTGGAGAAATTATTCAAATTTATGATATATGTTCCTTAAACATTATAGCTTTAAATAAGATGTAGCAAATACTTTGTATCTTCCTTCAAAACTAACATCTAAATGCAAACATTGAACTTTCCTGTGGGTAAAATTATCCACCATTAACCTACTTATATAATTTGTTTGTTGATGTCCAATACTGAACTTTTTTTCCCCAAAATTTTAACTTTATAGTCAATAGTGCATAGCAAGTTTCTAGCATAATTATATATGAAAGAGTGAATGTCATCATTTCAAGTTAATATCCCAGTGGGATATTTGGCAGAATATTACCAAAACTTCAAGTAAAGGCAATGTTTAATCACAAATACAGCCACTCAGGAGTCTCTCAAAAAGCAGAATTATAGAGGGCCACTGAACAAGAACACTCAAGAGAATCATCTTTCTCTTAAAATCTCTATGTTCTTGCATACTAATTAAATCATGCCTTTTTCATTTTAAAAGCACAGGCACACTACTTGCCCTAAGGATACATTTTATTATCATGTGGAATATGAAATGTTATTCTGCTTCAGGAGATAAAAGCAATTTAATTTGAATCTCTCTGGAAACTAAAGCATCAGCACAGCTAGTCATCTGTAACATCCATGACTATTGTCTTTTAGTAAACTATTTTATGCTGTCATTAATATATGTGACATTTTTGTATACTGAGCCTATTACAAGGTGATGCTATTGCACCTCGCCCCTTATAGCTAGAAAAAAAAAATCCACTGGTTGGTATGGTAAGTCACTTTTGCTCAGAAGATTTTTGCTTAAATCACTCATAGTTTTAGAAAGCAGCCAAAAGTAAAAAGCAGAAGGTGTTCTACAGAGAGCCAGGTGGGGACTATTCACCATCCTTATTTTATTAAAAAACAATTCTTCTGAGATTAAAAAAAAAATTCCATTATAATCTCCTGGCTGTCTAGATCAGTTTCACAGTCCATGTAGGCTTTAACCAATCATAGCGTGCTGCCTAATGGTGTTAATGGGAATTCATTTCTTCTTCTAATTAAACACAGATGTAGATCTAAAATTTAAGAAAAAGAGAAAAGCTGTATTCCCTTGCCAAGCACATAATTTCTCTTTTTTTTTCACACTACAGGGTCGTTGACAGTACCCAGGAGCCTAACACAGATGCACATTAATTACTCGTTCTCTAATTACTAGGGTACCAATATAACTGCTCAACCATTCATTATACATTCTTCTCAACTTCGCAAAACACCAGAGACATATGCATGAAGCACACCACTTGGCAACATTAATTGAACCCTATTAACTCATAAAATTTATGAAAAGTGTAGCTATTCATTAAAAAAAAAGTGCTCTTCATTTAATCCACGAAACCCACAACGTACAAATATCATTTTCCTTGTGCTGTATATTGGATATCGGACAATGCAGCTGCTCACAGATTGTTAATTATCAGGAATACATCTACAGGATTAGACTAGAATTCTGGTGGTTAATTTAGCCAGGCTAATTTGCCATTCTGGAAGTTATTCACAGTAATAGTTAGCTGTATAAGCAAATCTAAATAGGATGCTTAGCCAGGGAGTTAGATTTAAAAAAAAAGTAAAACAAGAAGTAAACAAAAACTAGCTTAGTCATAAGCTCAGCCATAACAAATCATTGTACTACCAATTTGTTTACTTCCAACATAATTCAAATTTTTATATTTTTGTAGGAAATATATCTTTTTTTTTTTTTTATTGCGGTACGCGGGCCTCTCACTGTTGTGGCCTCTCCCGTTGCGGAGCACAGGCTCCGGACGCGCAGGTCCAGCGGCCATGGCTCACGGGCCGAGCCGCTCCACGGCATGTGGGACACGAACCCGCGTCCCCTGCATCGGCAGGCGGACTCTCAACCACTGCGCCACCAGGGAAGCCCTGGAAATGTATCTTTAATAGGATAGTTTACATTGGAAACAGTGTATTATTCATGTCAGATATATTTTTCCTTATCTGTATATTTATTATTGCTGGATATAATCCAAACCCCATAACCTAGATTCACAGTGACCTACACTGGTTTAACAAGGCATTTCCAGTTTATCTCCTGGTAATCTATACATGAATCTCACCTTTAAGCCAACTGATATATATGCCTGTCTGCCCACCTGTCATCCCATTCCCAACACAGATACTACTATGGGCCTCAAATGTGCTCCATCTCTCTTCTTTTTGAAAAACATAAACCAATGGGCCTCTAATATTCATTAAATTTTTCTCATCTCTCACTTCTGAATTGATGTCTTCTACACACACTGATTGAAAAAATACTAGGTACTATGCATTTGACTAGTCACTGTAGGTACAGAAGTGAGCCAGATGAAATGTAAAACAAACAAAATAGAGAATCTGACAGTTTAGTGGAGAAAGGAGTAGTAAACAATTAAATATACGAGATATTAAATGCAAAAAAAAAGGCTGGAAAAATGGTAGCAGAAATGGAGATTGACAGCTCTGGACTCCTAAGACACAATATGTCCAACTAATTCACATGTTATTTAGCATGTGCTGGCTTGTTTGCCCACTTATATTTTTATACATCTATTTTTTTCTGCAATTGAATTATTTTATTTCTTTCTAATCACATTTTCATATTAGAGACTCTTATTTAAATATTTATTGACATTAAGAAGATCCTGAAAATACAAAAATATCTGAATTCTTTACCTGTAGTAAGATATTACTTGGCATTTTAAGAACAAATTTCAATAGTAAAATATATTATTCACAAATTTTTCTATTTTATTTATATCATCTTGAATGTTTCTCAACAAAATAAGATACATACATGATATGATAAGGAATGGAAGAGTATTACCATTGCCTTCCCTATTACCCTCCTTGAAATTAGGGTGTAAATTATACCACCCATTTAATGTAGTGAGGCATTGTTTCATTTCTTTATGTGGGCATGATTTAATTTATTACTTATGTGATAAATGAGCAAATGACTTTCCTTAAATATAGCTAAATCAACCAGATTACAATATTGTATCTATCCAGGTTGCAAATAGTCTTGAAAAATTCAATAATACTTTTTATGTGAGTTAAGGCAGCCTATAAAAGTGGTTTGCATGTCTATGTTTTTTTCTTTCAGTTTTCCAGGGCCATTAAAATATAAAAATAATGCAATCTAATAAAAATTCAAGGTTGGTTGTGTATTGGGAAAGACTGATGAAACTACTTAGATCGTACGAAACTTCCTCCAAAAATCTCTCTTATTTGAAAGAAGGTCACAAAATCTAAGAGGGCAAGGAGGTGACATGAGTTAGAAAATATACAAAACATGTGCTTATATTCTTCTTGGCTTCTAATACAGTAGAATCTTTGGAGACCAGAGAAATGTGCATATCATATTCCATGAATTCTATATGTGCCTGGAATACATGGACCTTGTATTTTAAATATGAACCCCAGGATATTTAGTAATAGCCTATCTCATCAAAAATAAATACCATTAGTTCTAAATATCATTTTTTTTCTTCTGCCAAGAGATGTGCTAAGAATATATCTAGAAAATACATTTACTTAAAAAAATTTCCATAAAGAAACCAACATGAATCTAGATATTGCATTACATAGGATTAAAAATGGATCATTTTTTAAGGAAGTTTCTTATATGTCATTTAATTCTTTGGCTTTCATGATGCATGGATGCATTTTCAGAAATTAGGAAAAAAATAACTGATTTACTTGCTTAAAATATGTGTTGTGTTAACACCAGTTAAGACATCAATATACATAGAGAAAATTAACTTCTGTTATTAAAGCCCTATAAAAACAGAAATCAACAATTTGTATATTGTCTAAACATAATTTTTTAAAAATAGGAATCTTTAAAATGTCCATCTGTGCTGCACAGATATTTGGTACTACACACAGACATACGTATATGTGCATTTATAATAAAAATCTCCATGACCCTTATATACATGTTTGTGTGCATGTGTATAGAGAGAGAGAATCATTTTCTCAGCATCCCAACTTATGACATTTCTTTGATTTCATAGAATACTTAGAATTCTATGTAGTTTCAAATATACTTGGAATCAACCTATCTCTAATTTATGTTCTATTAAATTAAAATAATACCTTCTAAAGCAGCCCTGTCATCTGTTTGTCCCTTGGGCTAAGAACAAACAAATATATGAAACAATAATTAGCTCTTATAAAATACCATGTATTTTTAATGAAGATAAGAGGATCTGGAAGTCTCTCAAATTTAGTTTCACCAGCGAAATTTCTGATTACTCAGGGTACAAACCTATGCTACATAGCAAGTCAAGAGAAAGGAAGATGTTTGTTGTTTAGCAAGTTTAAGCATGTGTTTCTGAAAAAAACAAATTATGTGTAGCATGTTATGTTCTCCCCACTGTGTTTGGTACTCCAAGTACGGTTATATGATAGTGAAAGAAACTCAAAGGCACAAAGACATGTAAGAGAGACAATTGGAATTTTAGGTAATATATGGTAATTTAAGGTAAAAAAGGGCATGGAGAAGGCACAGAACCAGCATCCCTAATCTGTTCTCTGGTTGTCTGGTTAATTTTTGCATGTCAGAAACAAGCTTAAAGCTGAGAGTAGCTGGGATATAAAGCAGAAGTAGGATTTAATAGGAGAATCTTGTAAAATAATTTCTTTTTCCATCTAAACAGGGTTGGAAAAGTAGGGATGTGTCAGACTAAAACAGGAAGTTAGTTGTAGGGAAAGATAAGGAGTTTAGTCTATATCTAAAACCTACCTGGAAGGCAGTGAAATGTTAAAAACATTGGTAATACAAAATCTAGTTAAAACCAAAGTCACATCCCCTTCATAGTATTTATTTATTTCAAACCATCCACTCTTTGACTATCACCCAGAATCATTCTACTTTATTTATTCTAGGACTGCCAGTTCAAAAATCCTTTGACTCACTGAGGTATCTCAGTGATATACTGACACCATCACTTTTTATGTTCTCTATTATTTCTGTTATGTTTTTAATTCTTTATTTACCATGCTTAGATTACTTTGTCAATAAGTGGAAATGCTTACCAGTTTACAAATTTAATTCCCTTTCCTTTATCTTTCTCAGTGAGGTCATCTGGAAAATTCCAAACCTGATTTAACTCCAAGGCTCTCCCTACTCCTCACCTGCTTCCAAATTCTCCCTCAATAGTATTAACTTCCTGCAGTGATTTTGTTTTACTGTTTTTTCTCCTCAGTCTTTCAACACTCTTCAATCTTAGAGATATTAAATCATGTTTCATTGAGCAAATAAATTCATCAAATGAAAAGCACTTCTTCCATTGATTCTTTCCACCATCAAATACTTATATTTGCAACTGTACCCATATACAATCTATTCCATTTTAGTAAATGAATTCTTCTCCATATCTAGCTGAGGCCACTCCACTTTAAAAAAAAAAAAATCAAACCACATTCACTATCCTTTAAACCCACAAAATTCTCCTGCCCACTGGTGTCAGGATTTGTTCCCTTTATATTGTATCACTCCTAATATCAAATGAACATGCTTCAGGAACCACCATTTTAAAACACACTGATAGACAAAAGAAAAACTCATTCCTTGATCTTATGTATTCCTCCATCCATTTCCCCAAATCTTCATGAACGCTTCCACAGCAAAACTCCTAATAGGAGCTACATAAATGTAAGACTTAAATTCCCATGTTTTATCATCTCTTTATTCCAATCAATCACACATGTGCTTCTCCCTACTCTCTGGTAAACCTATTGGTCAAAGCCATAAATAACTTCTCTCTTACTAAATTTAATAGTCAACACTCACTCTTCTTAATCTTTTTATTGAGATTTTCCAAGTGGCATCTCTGATACTTGCCTAATCATATCTACAAGTCCCATTTCTTAGGGAAGCATCACCTGACCTAATTTATAAAGACAAATGTCCCTAAAACAGGTTGAATAGCAATATGAACTTCTTAATAATATTTACCAGACTTGGAATTGTGTGTGTGTGTGTGTGTGTGGTCCAGGAAATTAGTTCTGAAAGAGAGAGAAAGAGACAGGCATGTAAATCTGCATAGAAAGGAAGAAACAGAGAAAAATGGTATTGAAGCAAGCTTAGTTAATTAAAAAATATATTTACTGAACATTTTCTATGACTTAGGCATTTTGGGATTTTCTAAAAGTTTTAAGAAATATTTGCAGAATTTTTTAGAAAGATATTAAAGAGAAAAAAAATCAGCATGGGAGTATAGAAAGTCAAGAAAGGATAGGATTCTGTGAAAGCAGATGAGAAATAAACATGGGAAGCTATTGAAAGCAACATTATGATAGTATATATGAAAGAATCCTGTTTTTCTAATGAGAAAACTAAGAATAAAATTAATTAATTACTCAACAAAAATATATATGCTTTTAATTGCAAAGTAAGGATTCCTAAGTGGATTTTTTTTGGGGGGGGAATTGGCTTTGATTTTCACATCTTTGAATATTCACATGACAATTTTTTGATGTCTGAGATAAATAACAGGACTACACAGTTTAGAAGACTAAACCTGATCACCTTCAGTCCACCTCAATTTCTTTATTCAAAGTAAGGCTTCAGTAATTCAGAAAGAGAAGAAAAGAGAGCATATAGAAAAAAAGGAAAAGCAATGATAATTAAGATAAAATATTATTTTACTACAGTTAAATCAAGCCCAACTTATTTTTCTTTAAAATCATTTCTAACATTCTAGACGATATTGGCTTATTTTTGATAATGCTTTTTAACAAGATATAAATATGCATTGTAAGATGGGAATGTTTCTTTCACTGCTCTCTTATTAAGTAAAGTATGAATTCTTTTTTCTATTTGGAGAAACTTTGTGATATGTCTCCCACAAAGACCAATTTAATTCCAATATGAACTGAAATTTTCACAATTCATATTGTCATTTAGGTTTCAGAAGGTTAAGTAAAGGACAATAAGATATTCTTGATACAGTAAAAAAAAAATGAAAAAGCACAAGTTTCCTTTCCCTGATATAGATTCCTTCATGCACTTTCCCAGGATAACAGTATGTCTATAGTATTCTTTAACCATCTACCCTTTTAAGGCATTTTACTTCACACTGTTTTTTTCTTCATTTTTGAAAAGTATTTCTAATTTTATTAACATCTTGTGAAGAGTCATTTGCATGTAATTCGTTTCTTCATAAAATGATTTCTCTTTCTGAAATTATGCACTAACACATTATAGAACAATCAAATTATCAGCCTCTCTTCCAAGGATGAATTCCACACTCAGAAATTATGATGAGTGAGGTTCTCCATCATTAAAACTGCATACAAATTCTTTAGAGCTGTCAAAGCAACATCAACGGTTGTTATTTAATGTGTTTATGACTATCAGGAGTTAATGGCATTTTCTAACACGATAGAATTCTCTAGGAAGTTAATTTTTCTGTGAGTGGAATATATAGCTAGAGGCCTAAAAAATCCAAAAGAGCAATCTATTACTATTTCTAGGCCTTAGCTTCTCAACAAGTCAGTCTACCACCTTTCTGATCTACACATTAACGTTACATGAGTTCTAATTTAAATCTGATAGATTTTAAAAATAATGGATTTTTACCATTTAGTGCACTGAGTTGCCAAATGAAAAATTAGTATCTAGGGAGCAGGAGTTTAGTTTTTCCCTGAGGTTTTACGAATTTTGATAGCCTGTCCTTTTACTGATAAGCATATTTTATTTTTCTTCACCTGAAGATAAATGTGAATTATTTTCCGATGTAGTCACATTAATAAATGCTAAATAATGTTTCAGGAAGAAAATATGTTGCCAATAAAACAAACAAGCAAAAACCAAATGGCACACATACAATGGCAGGATTTATTTCTATGCAGAAATCACATTATAGGACCACATATTTTCCAGATCAAAAGTAGAATGACAGAGCAGATGTACCTCTTCTGTTCCTTTTATTTCATTATTTCTTAAACATTAATGTGTTACCTGAGGATCTTATTGAAATTCAGATTTGGGTTCAGTAAGACAGGTGTTGGGCTTAAGACTGGGCATTTCCAAAATACTCCCTGGTGAGCAGATGTTACTGGTCTTTTTATCTCATGCCACTTTGAGTAGCAAGGCTCCATAATACATGTGTTTCCAGCAGAGAAGTGTTTCCATTGCTTGTAGTGGCTTCTTTTCTGGGGATACTTTTGGAATCTATCAGGTTTATTTTCTGTACCCTCTGTTTACTAGTGATATTACCTGTATCTAAACCTTGGGCTAGTTAGCATCATATTCTTATGCAGCTCTTAAAACACATCAGATATCTTGACCTCAATCAAGACCTACTAATGGGAATCTCTGACAGTGGAGTCCTCAAATCTGTATCTGTAAAACAACTACAAAAGTATTTACAACTTACACTATTGTTTGAGATCCAAAAATACTAAAAGGTGTCCATCATAAGGGCAAGAATATTCATATGGCTGGGAGAAAATAAATAACCCTGCTGATTCTTTGATCTCTATTTATGCCTATTTTATTTATTTTAGTCCGTCTATTCCAATAACATATTTTCCTTCAAACTGGAAAGAACTGACCTCTTAACACAAGCAAAAGTCTCTCAAGCTATATGTTATCCCACTCACTCTGCAAAATAGCTATTATATTTTGTTGATAACTGATTTCACTCTTATGCTGTTAGAAGCTCCTGAAACCATATATGAACTATTAATCATACCTGCCTTTTAGCAACCACTCATTTACTCATTGGAAAATGGAAAAGGAAAGTGATTTCTCCACTCAGTCCTAAGGTAGTCCTCTCCAGTGTACCACTGTGACAAACCTGGTTGTTATACACAATGTATCTGCAGTAGTGTTTTGATTTGGGTATTTATAGTATTATAAAGCAAGCAAGCAAACAACAAACAAACAAAATCCTCAGGGTGTATAGATTAGTTTCAAAGTATTGTATAATATTTCTCTCAGAAGAAAACTGTTAATGATGATGAATCATGTAACCTGATTATCAATGTAGAAAAAGATACAATAGAAGTCTCCAAGCAGAATTATCTTGATTTAAATCTTCTCTTTGCTAAACTTGTAATCCTCAGCTGCATACCAATGCACGCTACATTTATGTTCAAAGCTTAACTATCCCAATTATTTTAACAGTGATATTGTTTCTTGACGGAAGGAGTAATATTTTATTTATTATTTTAATATTTTATGTTACAGATTATTTCCATACATAACCTGTTTTTATATGATGAAGGCATTAGATATATTGAAAGACATACATCCAGTGCTATTATATCATTTCTACTGAAAGACAGAGTATTAAGTTCTTGTCTTATTAAACTTAACATTGAATTAAAGTGGATTGGTAAATGCCTTACAGTCTCTTGCACTGAGTTCTAATATGGCTAGTGTCACTTTTAGAGCAGGTGGCTGTTCTCTCACTCTGAGCCCAGAAATGACAGCTGTAATTAAGAACTTATTTGGAATACATCTGTCAGTTTATTCATGGCAAGTGATGTTGTTCACTACGTATATGTTAAAATAAAAATAAAATAGTTTCCAGTCTTATTTCAATAAATATTTAAATTAATAAACATCTAGTAAATTTTTCAAATTAACCTTCATTATCATAATGTAATATCTATTGAGTGCTTACTATGTACTAGGCATTGTTCCAAGAAAATTTAATGGACTGACTCAGTTTTCACAATTCTAGGAAATATACTACTAAAAATCCCATTTGGCAGATGAGGCAATTGACACACAGAGAAGTTAATTTACTGAGCTGAGATCATAAAATAACCAAATTTTAAGAATCAGAAATTCAGAAGCCTTTCTAAGCTTCCAAATCAATGTTATTTATCACTGACTTCCATGAGCCTCATATTTGTGGTGAAAAAAGTCATGGCACTGCACTGAAATCATAATGAGTTTTTTTGTTTCCCTTGTTTCCTCATTTGCAAGAGGTCAATGTCTAAACCATCCAGAACTGATTGTTTTTAATTTTTTAAACAAATTTCAGGGCTGAGACATAGTTCCTTTGGCTATGGAACTAGGCCAAAGGAACTAAGCCAGTAAATATAGAATTTAAGAAAATGTTTTTATTTATGAATGGTATGTAGAGGCAGTTGGAAAATATTTTTAAGATATTGATACTATTCATGGTTAATAAAAACAAAGGCAGAATCCTTCAATCTTATCCTGTTGTATATGATGGCTATAGCCAAATATAATTTACAAGAATACCTTTAGATTTTTGAATGGTCTAGTGTTTCAAGGTCACCAGTTTCAACTATATTAATATTACTATGTAGAATGAAATGGTTCCATGGTCAAAAACAGTGATGAAACATTGGGATACATAAATTTATAAATCCGCATTTACTGAAAATCTTTTTGGAATTTTTTTTTAACATCTTTATTGGAGTATAATTACTTAACAGTGTTGTGTTAGTTTCTGCTGTAAAACAAAGTGAATCAGCTATACGTACACATATATTCCCATATTCCCTCCCTCTTGCGTCTCCCTGCCACCCTCCCTATCCCACCCCTCTAGGTGGTCAAAAAGCACCAAGCTGATCTCCCTGTGCTATGCAGCTGTTTCCCACTAGCTATCTATTTTATATTTAATAGTGTATATATATCAATGTCACTCACTGCGTCTCAGCTTACACTTCCCCCTCCCCATGTCTTTAATTCCACCCTCTACATCTGTGTCTTTATTCTTGTACTGCCCCTAGGTTCTTCAGAACAATTTTTTTTTTTTAGATTCCATATATATGTGTTAGCGTACGGTATTTGTTTTTCTCTTTCTGACTTACTTCACTCTGTATGACAGTCGCTAGGTCCATACACCTCACTACAAATAACTCAATTTCATTTCTTTTTATGGCTGAGTAATATTCTATTGTATATATGTGCCACATCTTCTTTATCCATTCATCTGTCAATGGACACTTAGGTTGTTTCCATGTCCTGGCTATTGTAAATAGTGCTGCAATGAACATTGTGGTACATGACTCTTTTTGAATTATGATTTTCTCATGGTATATGTGAGTAGTGGGATTGCTGGGTCATATGGTAGTTCTACTTTTAGTTTTTTAAGGAACCTCCATACCATTCTCCATAGTGGCTGTATCAATTTACATTCCCACCAACAGTGCAAGAGGGTTCCCTTTTCTCCACACGCTCTCCAGCATTTGTTGTTTGTAGATTTTTTGATGATGGCCATTCTGAATGGTGTGAGGTGATACCTCATTGTAGTTTTTTTTTTTTTTTTTTTTTTTTTGCGGTATGTGGGCCTCTCACTGCCGTGGCCTCTCCCGCTGGGGAGCACAGGCTCCGGACACGCAGGCCCAGCGGCCACGGCCCACAGGCCCGGCTGCTCCGCGGCACATGGGATCCTCCTGGACCAGGGCACGAACCCGTGTCCCCTGCACCTGCAGGCAGACTCTCAACCACTGCGCCACCAGGGAAGCCCCTCATTGTAGTTTTGATTGGCATTTATCTAAATGATTAGTCATGTTGAGCATCCTTTTAAGTGTCTGATGGTCATCTGCATATCTTCTTTGGAGAAATGTCTATTTAGGTCTTCTGCCCAATTTTGGATTGGATTTTTTTTTTTTTTTGTACTGAGCTGCATGAGCTGCTTGTATATTTTAGAGATTGATCCTCTGTCAGTTGCTTCATTTGCAAATATTTTCTCCCATTTTGAGGGTTGTTTTTTCATCTTGTTCATGGTTTCCTTTGGTGTGCAAAAGCTTTTAAGTTTCATTAGGTCCCATTTGTTTATTTTTGTGTTTATTTCCATTTCTGTAAGAGGTGGGTCAAAAAGGATCTTGCTGTGATTCATGTCATAGAGTGTTACGCCTATGTTCTCTTCTAAGACTTTTATAGTGTCTGGCCTTGAAATTAGGTCTTTAATCCATTTTGAGTTTATTTTTGTGTATGGTGTTAGGGAGTGTTCTAACTTCATTTCTTTACATGTAGCTGTCCAATTTTCCCAGCACCACTTATTGAAGAGGTTGTGTTTTCTCCATTGTATATTCTTGCTTCCTTTATCAAAAATAAGGTGACTATATGTGCATGGGTTTATCTCTGGGTTTTCTATCCTGTTCCATTGATCTATATTTCTGTTTTTGTGCCAGTACCATACTGTCTTGATTACTGTAGCTTTGTAGTATAGTCTGAAGTGAGGGAGCCTGATTCCTCCATCTCCGGTTTTCTTTCTCAAGATTGCTTTGTCTATTCGGGGTATTTTGTGTTTCCATACAAATTGTGAGATTTTTTGTTCTTGTTCTGTGAAATATGCCATTGGTAGTTTCATAGGGATTGCACTGAATCTGTAGATTGCTTTGGGTAGTATAGTCATTTTCACAATGTTGATTCTTCCAATCCAAGAACATGGTATAGCGCTCCATCTGTTTGTATCATCTTTAATTTCTTTCATCAGTGTCTTACAGTTTTCTGCAAACAGGTCTCTTTTTAAATATGTTTTCTTTGTATTTAATTTTTGATAGTTTTTGATAGTTGGTTAATATGTGCCTGGGCATGTTTCTCCTTGGATTTATCCTGTATGGGACTCTCTGCGCTTCATGGACTTGAATAACTATTTCCTTTCCATATTAGGGAAGTTTTCAACTATAATCTCTTCAAATATTTTCTCACTCCCTTTCTTTTTCTCTTCTTCTTCTGGGACCCCTATAATTCAAATATTGGTGCGTTTAATGTTGTCCCAGAGGTCTCTGAGACTGTCCTCAGTTCTTCTCATTCTTTTTTTCTTTATTCTGCTCTGCAGTAGTTATTTCCACTATTTTATCTTCCAGATCACTTATCCATTCTTCTGCCTCTGTTATTCTGCTGTTGATTCCTTCTAGAGATTTTTAAATTTTATTTATTGTGTTGTTCACCGTTGTTTGTTTGCTCTTTAGTTCTTCTAGGTCCCTGTTAAACGTTTCTTGTATTTTCTCCATTGTATTTCCAAGATTTTGGATCATCCTGACTATCATTACTCTGAATTCTTTTTCAGGTAGACTGCCTGTTTCCTCTTCATTTGTTTGGTCTGGTGGGTTTTTACCTTGCTCCTTCATCTGCTGTGTATTTCTGTGTCTTCTCATTTTGCTTAAGTAACTGTGTTTGGGGTCTCCTTTTCACAGACTGCAGGTTCATAGTTCCCGTTGTTTTTGGTGTCTGCCCCCAATGGTTAAGGTTGGTTCAATGGGTTGTGTAGGCTTCCTGGAGGAGGGAACTGGTGCCTGTGTCCTGGAGGATATGGCTGGATCTTGTCTTCTCGTGGGCAGGACCACGTCCTGTGCTGTGTTTTGGGGTGTCTGTGAACTTATTATGATTTTAGGCAGCCTCTCTGCTAATGGGTGGGTTTGTGTTCCCGTCTTGCTAGTTGTTTGGCATGAGGTGTCCAGCACTGGAGCTTGCTGGCAGTTGGGTAGAACTGGTCTTAGTGTTGAGATGGAAATCTCTGGGAGAGCTGTCGCCATTTGGTATTACGTAGGGACAGGAGGTGTCTGGTGGACCAATGTCCTGAACATAGCTCTCCCACCTCAAAGGCTCAGGCCTGATACCCGGCCAGAGCACCAAGACCCTGTCAGCCACATGACTCAGAAGAAAAGGGAGAAAATAAATAAATAAATAAAGTAAAATAAAATAGTTATAAAAATAAAATAAATTATTAAAATAGAAAAACAAAAAAAGTAATTAAAAAACAAAAAAAGTAATTAAAAAACAAAAAAAGTAATTAAAAAACAAAAAAAGAAGAGAGCAACCAAACCAATAAACAAATCCACCAATGATAAAAAGCACTAAAAACTATAGTAAGGTAAACATAAAAATCAGAAAATAGTCGCATACAGCAAACCCCAAGTCTACAGTTGCTCCCAAAGTCCACTGCCTCAGTTTTGGGATGATTCGTTGTCTATTCAGGTATTCCACAGATGCAGGGTACATCAAGTTGATTGTGGAGATTTAATCTGCTACTGCTGGGCTGAATGGAGAAATTTCCCTTTCTCTTTTTTGTTCGCACAGCTGCTGGGGTTCAGCTTTGGGTTTGGCCCCGCCTCTGCATGTAGGTCACCCTCTGGCTTCTTTTTTTCACTCAGAGAGGAGGGGTGAAAGGAGTGGCTAATTATGTGGCTCTGGCTCACTCAGGTCAGTGGGAGGGACGGGTACAGAATTCAGGGCAAGCCTGTGGCAGCAGAGGCCAATCTGATGTTGCAACAGCCTGAGGCACACCATGTGTTCTCCTGGGGAAGTTGTCCCTGGATCACGGGACCTTAGCAGTGGTGGGTTGCACAGGCTCCTAGGAGGGGAGGTGTAGATAGTTACCTGTGCTTGCACACAGGATTCTTGGTGGCTGCAGCAGCAGCGTTAACGTTTCTTGCCCATCTCTAGTGTCTGCGCTGATAGCCGCAGTTCGTGCCCATCTCTGGAGCTCCTTTAGGCAGTGCTTGAATCCCCTCTCCTCATGCACCCCGAAACAATGGTCTCTTGACTCTTAGGCAGTTCCAGACTTTTTCCCTGACTCAATCCTGGATAGCTGTGGCACACTAGCCTCCTTCAGGCTGTGTTCACGCAGTCTACCCCAGTCCTCTCCTTGCGATCCAACCGAAGCCCGAGCCTCAGCTCCCAGCCCTCATCTGCCCTGGTGGGTGAGCAGACAAGCCTCTCAGGCTGGTGAGTGCTGGTCGGCACGATCCTCTGTGCGGGAATCTCTCCGCTTTGCCCTCTGCAGCCCTGTTGCTCTGCTCTCCTCCGTGGCTCCGAAGCTTCCCTCCCCAGCTTCCTCACCACTGAAGGGGCTTCCTAGTGTATTGAAACTTTTCCTCCTTCACAGCTCCCTCCCAGAGGTGCAGGTCCTGTCCCTATTCTTTTGTCTCTGTTTTTTCTTTTTTCTTTTGCCTTACCCAGGTACATGGGGATTTTCTTGCCTTTTGGGAAGTCTGCGTTCAGTAGGTGTTCTGTAGGAGTTGTTCCACATGTAGATGTAGTTTTGATGTATCTGTGGGCAGGAAGGTGATCCCCATGTCTTACTCCTCCACCATCTTGAAGGTCCCTCCTCTGGAATCTTCAATATGCTAATGTGCTTGATATGTTATAGTGCTAATGTGACTCAATATGCTAATATATTCTAAATCAGAGCAGCATTTCCTAAAAATTATTTACTCACAACTTTGTTGTTTTCCATGGAGCACAGTGTTTCATAGTACATGGCTGGGAGATTTTGTCTAGAATCCTGGGAATGAAAATGAGTTACAGGCAAATAAGGGCCATGTGCTAGAGGTAGAAGAGGTCATATTGAAAACAGACTGTGTATGAAAGGTGAGAGAGAGACTAGGGCTGTGACTCCTATGAATTTGATTTGAGATATGAACAGGAAATGTAAAATGTATATGTGTGTGTATGCCATGCATGTATTATATTTTAAATGTATAGACTGTTTGCAATCATCTTGGGAGAGAAAACAGATTGAGAAGAACTTCTAAAGCTCTAACATCTTAGGAGGAGGAATGAAAACAAACAAACAAAAAAATGAATATAAATGGCCAGTGATATAAGAGAAAAAAACAAGAGAGTATCAAGAAAAGGAAAAGTCTTTCCAAGTTAAGGGGGTTGATAAACTGTATTAAATGTTGAGAAGTTAACTAAAGAAAAGAAGTATACACTAAAAATAAAAATAGGGAGGTTTCTGTTAACTCTGGAAGAAGAGGCAAAAATTTCAATTGTTAGTTCGTTGATCTTCCCCCAGTGCAAAAATATTTTAAGGGCAGAACCTGAGTCTTAAATCTTATGTCCTACTGATTTACAATGTAGTTGAAATGTAAGTAGCTTATTCGATTTGATTTGATTGTTAATTTGATTTGATTGCTTATTTGATTTGATTGCTTATTTGATTTGATTTGTTAATGTCTGAAAGAGTGCCATAATACCTATTTATCTTTCTCTGCAAAATAAGCACATACAATTTATCTTCCAACAAATTGATACGATAGAAACAATTAATTTGGTACTGGACATTCTAGATTCAAGAAATGTAAGAATTCTGAATATAAGTTATGATTCAGAAGAATTAAGTAATATCTCAAAATGCTGATTCTAAAATTAAATAAATATGTTATAATTCACATGATGCCATTTTTATAAATTAAAATTTTTATTTCCATGAATATATATCAACAAATATATTTTAAGTTTAATTATTAAGTCAAACCCTAAAGAAAGATTAATGAGATCGTCTTTAATTTAGGTTGCCCATGTATATGAATTACAATGTAGCATATTTAACAAACACAGATCTACATTTTTAGACTGATTAAGTGGTTCTGTGTTAGAGCCCAGCCATATCAATAATTTATTTTTAACAGCTTTATTGAGGTATAATTGTTATATAAGAAGAAATGCACATATTTAAGTTGTACAACTTGACGAATTTGGAAATATGCAACACCCATGTTACCATCATCAAAATAAAGGTAATAGATATATCCGCACCTCCCAGAGTTTCCTGTGTCCTTAGCTTTTTGTTGTTTTTTTCTGGGTAAGAACACAGCATAAGAGCTACCCTCTTAAATTCTGAAGTGCACAATACCATACTGTAACTACAGGCGTCATGTTGTATAGTGGATCTCTAGAAATTATCCATCTAGTATAACTGAAACTTTATACCCATGGAAAAACAACAACTCCCCATTTCCTCCAACACCTTATCACTGCCAACCAGTACTGTATTCTCTGCTTCTATGAGTTTGACTACTTTAGATTCCCAAGTAAGTGGAATCAATGGGTTTATATTCAAAAGAATATCGAGGAGCCATCTGCACTCCCATGTTCATTGCAACATTATTCACAATAGTCAAGATGTGAAAACAACCCATGTATCCACTGACTGATGAATGGTAAAGAAAATGGGATATTATTCAGCCTTATGAAAAGAAGGAAATGCTGCCATTTGTGACAACGTGGATGAACCTGGAAGACGTTAATGAGTGAAATAAGCCAGTCACAGCCATTGTTTAACAAGTTCCTCAGTTCTTCCGGTATACATCAGATTGTGAGATCCACTCTGCTAAATTAATCCAAATGAGCAACAAAATGTAAAGCCACTGTTCTTTTTTCATTTTCAACATGGTTATAAAGAAAATTCATGCTGTTATATTTAACATGTCAAGTATATAAAATATACTTGGTGCTTAATAAAATAATGTTTTTATTTTTTTGTTTTTTGTTTTTTGCGGTATGCGGGCCTCTCACTGTTGTGGCCTATCCCGTTGCGGAGCACAGGCTCCGGATGCGCAGGCTCAGTGGCCATGGCTCACGGGCCCAGCCACTCCGCAGCATGTGGGATCTTCCCGGGCCGGGGCACGAACCCGTGTCCCCTGCATCGGCAGGCGGACTCTCAACCACTGTGCCACCAAGGAAGCCCTAATGTTTTTAATTAATTAGAAATACAGTCTAGTTTCCTAGATCAGTGATGTTCCATGGAGACTATATAATACATAAAATTTGAATTTTTAAGCCAAATTTATACAATTGTTTTAAGTTTCTGATAGAAACTCTTTTCTTCCAAGCATGCATATGTTTCCAACATGCTATATAATATAATCAGGTAATCTTACTGGTGGCTGAACAGCTGGTGTTCTTGGACTTCCACCCTGATAACTCAGATCCTCTCTATTTTTGCTCTTCTAATCTGGCCACAAACAACCTCATTTTTTATTCCATTTCACTCCCTCATATCTGCTCATTAATCATAACTTTTGATAATATGTAACTTTGTTTATCATGCCTTGTATTGTCCATGATATGTGTGTATTGTCTTTTCTGTATGTATATCCTCCAGTGTCAGTTCCTTTATTCATAAAGAATATGATTTGGCCCAAATAACTACTGATACTCTTTAGGAGGATTTTTTTTCCCTTATTGGCTGATATCAATCCTGTAATCTACTCAACTGTGACTAGGGAGATGATTTACATGGCAACAATATAGTAACCAATGCATAAAGAACTGCTAGGCTATTTTTTCAACAGCAGACTGGATGAAGTAGTTTCCTTTAAAAAAAATCTGGGGCTGTTAAAGGTATTTGAAGGAGACAACAAAAACAAAACAAAATAAAAACTCTTCTCTAGTACATCAGGACAAATTGACGCATGCAATTCCTTGTAACTCAGCAAAGCAATGACGTCTTCACTTAAAGATGAGTTTATTGTTTAGAACAAGGCATTATATGCCTATTCATATATTTCAATAAGATGTAAACACCAAATCTATATCACCATGTATTAAACACATGAAACGCTTATGACATAATTTCACATTCTTAGGGGGAAATTTTCCTAGGTATAAAAGAGATTCAATAAAGAAAGGCAAGAAATAACAAAAAAGGTACTAATTCAGAGATCCAATATAACATACATAAATTATTATTTTTCATATAATATCAATTAAAATTAACTAGGCATGTTTACTTTCTGAGTAAACTGTTGGTAAATAAACTCCGTTAAAAAATGACACATCTAAAAATTCATTACTGAATTAGAATTTAAAAATTAGAATCATGAAATTTTTATATTTATGAACATATTTAATAAAGGAAAAGTGAGTCTTTTAATCTCAGTCCTTTCGTGCTCCTAACATTCCAGGTGAAATTAATTTGAAAGCTTCAGTATATAGCAATGTAATTTTCCTATGTATGCTTTCACAGGTTCTAAATTAAGAAAAAAATAGTTGTTAATTAGTTCTGCTTTTAGTGTTAGCCTTAAACTTTTCAATTTTCAATTACTTACTTTAGACATTTTACGAAGTTAAAAACAATTCATAAATGATTGCATTTTGGCAGTAGCTATATTTGAACAGACTATATATTTGCTCAAGGAATAAATTCATAATGAACTGAAGCTTAAGTTTTATAATTTTGGTATCTAGCATATATTAAAATCTCTAAAAAGTCATTTTGTCAATTATCAGATAATTTCTTCTTGAATAAGGAGAAATGCAATGTCACTTTCTGACCATGAGTTTTGTAACACAATATGTGCAAGTTCTTCATTTAAAACTGTTGTATTTCAAGAAATTTCATCACTAATATTGTAATTTCTTAAATTGAATATGTGAACCAACTGCTAATTTTGAGAAGTGAAAAAGGAAAAAAAATGTTTTGAAGTTTTATGATGAACATCTCAAATCATGTAAATTCTCTAACTGAAAAGCCAGAAACACCCTCATCCATGAGTACTATTTTGTCCTCCCTTCTTTCACACTGAACTTCCTGTAAATTAAGGGGCTACTTCTATTTTTCAATCATATCAAAGTTTCTATTGATGAGTCCTAGAGAGACAGTCTTTTTTCCTTTACTCTTTACCCCTGACTCCTCTTACTAAATACACAGGCTTTCTAATTCTCTAAGTTTTCAGTTACAAAACAATATATTCCATTTGATGTCATTTTATTTAATGACATTGAGATAAACAGTTTCAAATGACTTTTGGAGCAGTTTATTAAAATTTTCATTAGCCTTGAAAGCATGTTTCAAATTAGAGATTATTCACACCATACACTAAAATATAATAAATGCTTATAGAGAGCAAAAAAAGAACTGGCAGAAACTAACTCACTCAATCCAAACTAATCTCTGTTCTTGGGAGAGAGTACTATCAAGCTCATGATATTCTTTCACGTGGAGTAAATATGACTGACAGGAAATGTCATAAAGTTCCTCTTTAAAAGTGCAGTGTACTTGTCTTTTAACCTACTCGGGAAGAGCTGAAACTACTATACAACAGTTTCATGTATACCGATGCTGAGACCTTGACAGTACTTTCCTTATTACTGTAAATTATCAATTTTCCTTATTACTGCAAATTATCAAATTATCCAGACCCGCTTCTCAGGAGTCATTTTTCTCCAAACATGTTACATCAGAAGCAGGAAGCTTAATTTCCCCTAATACCTGGTTAAATAAGAAAAGGGTTTTTTAAATGTAAAATAGATAGCTAGTGGGAAGCAGCTGCATAGCACAAGGAGATCAGCTCGCTGCTTTGTGACCACCTAGAGGGGTGGGATAGGGAGGGTGGGAGGGAGACGCAAGAAGGAGGGGATGTGAGGATATATGTATACGTGTAACTGATTCACTTTGTCGTACAGCAGAAACTAATACAACATTGTAAAGCAATTATACTCCAAAAAAGATGTTTAAAAAAGTGGTATTTAAATTATTATTGGCTCAATGATTCCTTTTACTTACAAAAACATAATTTATTAATACTATAGGAATCAAAACTATCTCCAACAGTTTCAGTAATACAAAGTTTTCATTAATACATTGTAAACTATACTAAAGTAAGAACAAATTTTTCTTGCAATTGCAGAACCTAAAAAAGAATCTGGAACATAATTCTCAAATATCATTATTGAAAGAATTCCTACATTAATAATATATTTAAATAAAAGCACATCTAATAATGAAGTCTAAATATAGTCAATGTTAATTTTTCTTCTTTCATAATTATTTTCTCTCTTTTAATCTCTTCCAGAGATACCCTCACCCAGAAATAATGTTTTACCAGCTCTCTGGGCATCCCTTAACCCAGTCAAATTGATACATAAAGTTAACCACAACAGCAAGTATCTACAATTTGCTATAATCTAAATGCACAAATACTTCAAATAATCCAGGAATTAAAACTCTCAGCACTGAATGTGGCTGAAAGGATATCTGGGAGCTGATCTATGAGTATACTATCTTAGCCAATTTTTGGAAAAACTAGGAAATTCCATGCAAACCCTCTGCCAATTGGAAAACCACAATTGGTTTCCAAAAATTTCAGGCACTTGATCCAAAGTTTTTTTAATCTTCACTGTTTTACATTTCCAATAAAAATTCTGACATAACTGCCTAGCTAGATGATTTCTATAGATTTTGTAATGGTAATGTGGATTAGAGTTCAAAACACGTCACAAAGATATATTTCGTTCAGAATGACAGAAAGTACTTTGGAATCAGTTTTCTATTTTGCAAAACTGATGTTATAAATAATGGATCTATAGATGCTCTTTTGGTTTGTTTAACTTGTTTTGTATTTCTTTTGATGCTGTTCAGATAAAGGAACTTTAACCCCATTCTTTTCATTCACAGTAAGTCATTTATAGACTTTGAGAGTATTCTTATTGATTTCACTATTTCCCCCAACAAATAAAACAGTTTGAAATGTAGCCCTAAGAGCAAAATAAAGTAGTACGCTAAGCCACTAGCAGTCATGACCAGGGTAGGCTTTGATTTCACATCAATTTTCCTTCACCACAAATGTAATTTGGGGATAAATATTGCTATGAAAATTCAGTGAACGATTTTACAGTGCTTGCAACATGGCAAGTGAATATACTTTGTGCCCAACACAATTTAATTTGCTAGTGGTCATTTCATTTTTAACAGCTTCTCTAGAATTGAATATATATGAGTGTCTGCCCTCCACTCCACAAACCTTTGAAATGATCATTTGGAAATTACTGAGCTTTCTCTCCCCTAAAAATGGCTTGTACCTTTCATTTATGTGTATTTACCTCTTTGTACTTTTCATTTTCCCAAATACTATCATCCCTTAGTATTCAGCTCAAAGCCCAGGTTCTCCCCTAAAGACTTCCTTTATATGATCTTTAATTTACCTAAAAATAGTGCAGAAAAAAACAAGTGACATATACACTTTTGGGGTAACTATTTTCCTAATGAGGGTTAACTACTAATAAATAGGTAAGTTACATAAATTATGATTCACAAAGAAACATTTTGGAAGTGCGAGAGTTACTAGGGTTGCATTTGATTTTCATTGTGCATTTCATAGTTTATTCAACCAATACACAATTTTAGGACATTTCAGTTCTTTCTAGTCATTTATAATTAAAAATAATATTTTATGCATATGTCAGTTTACATATTTACTGGTTCATAATTGAGATGCAATGCTAGAAGATAATTGGTGAGTCAAAGTTTTAGTTTACATGTAGTTTTGTTAGATATTGCTGTTTTTGTCTCCATTATAGAGGCACCCATTTGCATCCAGTCTAAGAGTGTATGAATCCTAGCAGCCTCAAAATGGTATATGTTGTTAAACTTTGGGATATTTTCAAATCTTTTAGTTTATAAAGCTAAACCAAAATTGAGATCTCAGTTTCATTTTAAATTTAAATTATATTTACACTTATATGAATGAGATTGAATATTTTTCATAAGTTTAAGAGACATGTAACCATATTAATTTCATTTTCTGTGAACTGTGCTCATTTGTCTGTTCTTCCATAAGTTTTTTGCTCTTTTTAATTGACTTGGGGCACTCTCTACACTAGATCTGCTTGACTCTCACCTATGATATAATTTGCAAAGGTAAACACATACGTACTTACATACACGATATATATGACTATCCAACACATTTTTAATGCACTCAAATTTGTCCCCTCAAACTTGCTATTCCCTCAAGATTTTGAGTCATTGTTACAAAACTAGTCTCTCCTCCCAAAATATAAAGGAGAAGTTTTCTGTAAGAAATTATTTGGTTTCATTAGTAATTTTTAAATTTAGAATCTACCATGGTGAATGATGAGATATGTGGATCTAGCAAATTAGCCCAAATGTCCAGAAATCAAACAGAAAATAACATAAACAAATTAACTTCCTCTCCATCCTCCCTGTCTTTTTCCTTTTTTTCTCCTCCTGTTTCTCTTACATCATTCTTTCCTTTCTATGCTTCTTGTTATTTCCCATTTTGTTTCTGAAAGTATCTATGGTAACAAAAAAGAATACTGTAAAACATAATAGCTGAAACAAAAACTAAGGCAAAAGAAGAAATTTAAAAAGCTTTATAAATATATTGAATTAGAAAATATTGGACAGAAATCTCATGTGACTGTTTACATAATCACTTAATCAAAGTCACTTAACTAATCAGTGATAAAACAGAATCTGAACCCAGTTAACTATAATTCCATAAAAGCCCACAAAACCACAGTATGAACATCTAATCAACCTAAACCAAAAATGTATGACTTAGGTCAATGCTAACAACACAAAAATAATATATTCCTGAGAGATAAAAGTATGTTGTATGCTGAAAGGTCATATTACAAAGAGCAGCCCTATGCAGTTTGAAAATCTTCCCATTACATTAATTTTTCTTTTGTACAGATATATATTTGATCAGGGTTAGACCTGAATATATTTTACTCTACAGATTATCTTCTCAGTAAAACAATCAAAAAGAGATTATCTTTCAATTTAGGAGGCTATTTTAGATTTGTATTTCCAATTAACACATAACAAAATTGAGTCAAGAATGAAAGAGGCCAAGGTATAGTCATTGTATTTGTTTATTTTTAATACTATTTTGTTGATGAGAAAACAAAGAGAGGCTATGGCTAATGATAAAGAGGATTTGTTGTTAAAAGAAAATCTTCATGTGAGGAGCAACAGAAAGAAAACAAAGATAACAATGTAAAAATTATTTTAATTAGTTCTTCGTTGCTAGAAAGATATGTTTCCTAATTTATTTTTTCAGTAGATCAATCATTTAAAAATTTAATTAGATACTTAAAGAGCTATCAGCCTTTACAGTTTATTACAACAAAATCAGGTTCACAGGATAGCACTTAATCAGAAGGTTCTGTTCATAGTTCATAACACCACATCAGGGCCAAATTATCAAACTGGTGCAAAGATGAATTAAAATAGAAATGACTTTTATAAAGTAAAAAATGCTACCTCATTAATCAAGACAAATTAATTTGATTTTAATCTTTCCAAATGCATATGATGATTAAGGAGTCATAAAATATCTAAAGATATAAACATTTGTATAAATTGTTTCCTATGTGAAAATAACAAATTGGAAAAAAAATATTTTTATAGCAATCAATTAAGTTACTTCCTATGGTTTTGTAAGTGTTAGATAAAATTATTTCTCTGGTAAACTTTAATAGGCGATATTTACGAGAGAATATTTTACAGATCTAAAAAATTAAGTCACTTAATATTTAAGTTAGTTTTTAATCCTGTAGATTCCTTTAATATGAAATAGAATGTACCCGTATGCTGATACATGATGGAATTATATATAATTACATATTATATATATATATATATTTAAATTACATTTATCACATATACTGTGAGCAAACATGTACAAGTATAAATGTATATTTTTATATTTTAAGAAAATATATTTTTTCTATATTAATCTTTTGAATTATTTTTTGTTGGTTTTGCCATGAAAATATTTTGAACATGGTTTTTAGTGTTTTGCTAGAAATTATATATATTTATATATATGTCCATGTATGTGTGTATGTACATTGATTAATGGTTTCTTTTTTGGCTTATGAAATTAAACACATCCTCAGAAAATCGTTCCCACTAATACAGTACATCAAAATTCTCACATATTTTCTAATAATCCTTCTGGGATTTTATTTTTAATGTTCAAAACTTCTATCTTTTCTGAATTTATTTCTCTAAGAAGTAAGGTAGACATCACCTTTCCTTTTTTTTCCCCCCAAGTGGGAAAATGCTACTATCTAAGTTTTCCAAATGCTACTGGAAAATGAATCATTTACTTATTGATATAAAATGATACAAGACAAAACAATATATAATACAAGATAATGTAATAATGTCTATTATTTCATTGATTGGTTTCTCTCTTCTTGGGCTACTATCACATGGCTTCGATTCATTTACATGGAAATAATTATATATTAGGTCTAGTCACCTTTCACTAATTCAATTTTTCAGAATTTTCATGGACAATTTTCCCAATATTTTTGTATCAACTCTAGAATCAATGTATCTAGTTCTCAAAGTGAAGAAACACCAAAAAACCTAATCCTATTGGTATTTTTATTAAGATTGTATAGAAATCATTTATGGAAAGTTGACATCTTCATGGTAGCAATGTTTATTTGCAAGTAAAACAAATCATGCCTTTGATATTTAATATTCTTATTCTTCTGCCTACAATAGTAATTTTATCTCTTATTTTCTAATTCCCCTATTTAAAAACTTTTTAAAAAATTCAACATCTATAATTTCAATCATAAGGTTATATCCTTTTTGCCAATTACGATTCCTAGTTATTTTGTTCCCGGTATAAATCCAAACCATGTGACTTACTGGATTTTAATGACTTACTGGATTCTTATTGCTAAAAATTCATTTAGATTTTTAAAAATTATTACATGTGATTTGGTCAGAGGGTTATTTTTCATGACATCTGAGTCGGGTCAGGTTTCTATATCTTTATAAAAGGGTTTTATTACGGTTATTTTCTTGCTTTTGTATGAGCTGGAATATTTTATGGTTTTCCATGGACATGATGCTTTATTATAGCAGTAGGGATAGTTGACTCTATCTATTTATCTTAGAGATTGCTTCCAGGAAATTGGCTCACACTGTTGTGAAAGCAGGTAGGCTGAAATCACATTGCTTATTCATTTATTTCCCTGATTTCATGGCAATACGTTGGGTCATAATTATTATCTGCTCAGGGGCAGCATTATTTTTCAGTGAGTGATCATAATCTGCTATTTTATATTTTCTTCTTATAGATATCGTGTTGCATCCTTTTATTCTTATTTACCTTAATTTGGAGTGACTAAGGTAATTTTTTTTTTCTTGCCAAGCCACTTGTAGAATGTCTAAAGTGAATAAAGGAACCAACACAATCTCTTGCTGGAAAAATTCGCCTGTTCTCATTTAAGCTCCTCAACAAACAGACCTGTGTGTGTGTGTGTGTGTGTGTGTGTGTGTGTGTGTGTTTACTTTTACTCCTCAGCAAACAGGCGTTAGTAGTTGACTGGTTACTTAAAAAGTAATCTCAATCTCTCTCTATCTCCCTCTCTCTTCCTCTCCCCCGACCCTGCCCCTGCTTAACTTTACTCAGTTTCATGGACAGATTGCTTCTGGCAAAGATGGGATGTCTATTCTTCTTCTTTTGATGTGTCTTCCATTCTACTCATTAGTGACAGGGTCCAAGAGAATCCTGATGCCAACTTGTGTACCCCTTTCCTGTGGTTCCAAATAAGAGATTGTTGGATTTCCCCCCTGCTTGGTGTGGCACCTGCTTTGGAGAACTGAGCTCTACTGTCTTTGCTTAAGATTTGCAAAGCAGATGTCCTCTCTAGGCATTTTTTTGTCACCCTGGTTTGATCTTAACTGCATTTGGCAGCCCTTTCTGATATATCATGGTTTACATTATCATTGAAGATGGAGATTAAGTTTGCATTTCTCACCAAACTTTCTATTTAGGTATAATATACAAAAGAGGAAGGGAAGTGCTTCTTAACTCTACCTCCACAGAATTGGAAGTTTTTCTTATTTGCTTAGATATTCTTTTCATTCATTCACTTATTGCTTTACTTAAGTATTTATTAGAAATATTATTTTTAGTTAAAATGTTAACATTTGAAAGATTTTGTGGAGAACAGTAGATGATAATTGTGAAGGTTAATTTTACGTGTCAACTTGGGTAGGTCATGGTACTCAGATATTTGGTCAAATGCTAGTCCAGATGTTGCTGTGAAGGTATTTTTAGATGAGATTAATATTTGAATTAGTAGATTCTGAGTAAAGCAGATTACCCTCCATGATGTGCATGGGCCTCATCCAATCAGTTGAAGGTTTGAAGGCCTTAAGAAGAAAAAGACTGACTCCTCAGAGAATTCTACCTGCAGTCTGCTTCAGACTTGAGCTACAGCAGCAACTCTTTCCTGTGTCTCCATCCTGCTAGCTTCCACAATAATGTGAGCCAAATCCTTGAAATGAATCTCTCTCTCTCATACACACACCCTACTACTTCCATTTCTCTGGTGAACCCTGATGGACACAATGCATAAAATGAAGTCTATGCACTCTATATAATTGCCTAATAGGAGAAAATAACACCTCTTTGCAAAAGATTTTAATACAAAATACTATAATATCATTATGTTTTTCATTTTTATAAAGGCATCAAGTGGATTCTAATGTCATGAGTCATATGGAAACTAAGAGGCAGAAAACAATAAATCTTGGAAATTATCAAAAACTTTAAGGAGGATTTTGTAGATTGTGAAAATGGCCACAAATCTTAACTTCTCCTTCTGTGCATGCCCTTTTATTACATGTGATTTTGCAACACCTTTCTCTACCACTTAAATTTGGTCAATCAAATGTGGCAGAAGCAATACTATTCTGATCTTGAGTGCAGAACTCAAGATATCTTGCATACTATCATACTCTTTCTTGATTTCAAGTCAAACTACCTTGTGAACAAGTCTGGCTAGCCTGCCAGATGATGAGACTTCATCTAATCTTAAACCTGCTACACCCAGATTTAGTGAGCCAACTGCCCTAAAATAGCACAGTTTTGCTATCCTGTAGCTGACTGTAGCCACACAAAGAGACCAGCTGGTATCAGCCAAGTGTGATCCAGGTTAACAAAACCATCCAGCTGAACCCAGCCTAACAGCCAACCATTAGCATGTGAGGTAAATTAATGGCTGACATTTTAACTTTTGGGGTGATTTATTACACCATTAGATACTTGATAGTAGAGGATGTGACATTTGAACTTAATTAGTAATGTTTGGAAATGTGATTTCTGATGGGCATAACATGTTCCGTAATTATTTATGAGGTTGTTTAAATTATGTAAGATTCTTTTAAAATGAACTTCACATATAGTAATATCATGCTTTATTTTTTCTGTTTGCATTTAAACTTCTTAACCTCTCATCAGAAATCTTAGTTTTCTCTTTGACAGAGAGTTAAGGAATTTAAAGTGAAAAATCATAGTGTCTAGCTCAGGGCCTAATACATAATAGACACTTAAGGAAGAATTCCTGCCTTTAACCAGCTCCAGGAAGGATGCTTTTTCTCGATTGTGAAACCTATTACTAAAGCAACGTTATTCATTTTTCTAGTTAATATTCTTCTCTGATTTAATTATTTTATTAATTCAGGTTAATAGTTATTTGATTCAGAAACTGGCCAGAGATTGGTATATTTGCATGGATTCTAACCCCTGACAAAATAAAATAAAATTAAAGCAGATTTTTCTTCTGATTAAGCACTAAGAATTAGTAAAGCTACTGCTTTCTCAGCTGATTCATTAATTGACTTCAGTTAGAAGTTTGCCAAGAGGAGTAATGCCTACACAATTGACCTCAAAGTGATTAATCCATGAAAGGGTACAAAAGCAAAGGCAAGGAAGACAAAGGAATAAAAGTAAAGTCTTTGCTTCTTTATATTTCACTGTCTACTTGAGGTTAGTCAGACAATGCAAATGTTGCACTTTTCATATATAAAACAAAATCCCATCTCAGAAACAAAATTTTTTAAAGTAAGCAATTTGTCAAAAAGATGAATGAAATAAAATCTGATTTTCATGTTTTTTTTAAAATTTGCTAAGTGGAAAATACACATACATACATAAAAAGAAATAAGGAAAAAAGATAAACTTACAAATTAAGTACATCCATCAAATAAACTTGTCTCTTCAAAAATATTTCTATTCGGGTTTCCCTGGTGGCATAGTGGTTGAGAATCCGCCTGCCGATGCAGGGGACACGGGTTCATGCCCCGGTCCAGGAAGATCCCACATGCTGCGGAGTGGCTGGGCCCGTGAGCCATGGCCGCTGAGCCTGCGCGTCCGGAGCCTGTGCTCCGCAACAGGAGAGGCCACACAGTGAGAGGCCCAAGTACCGCAAAAAAAAAAAAAAAAAAAAATATATATATATATATATATATATATTTCTATTCTATATTTAAGTTTTCTTACTAACTTGTTAAATATGGTTACTTCTCTGAAGCATAGTAGATTATTACACAAGATGTAATCCTACACAGGATCAACATTGTTTAATCAACTTATTTAGTAAGTTAATCATTAATCATTTTCTCCCTGAAACCAAGTCTTTGTCAGAGTTAAGACTTGGGCATATAAAAGTGAATGAACTATAGTCATAACTGCCCTTTAGGAATTCAGTCATGAGATGCAGACAAAGAGATGAAACATCAATTACAATAGTTGTTATAAGTGCTACAATGGGTCATTTAGGAGATATATGATTGTATGAAAACTCCAACTTTTTTTTATAAAATATTATCAAAAGCTTTACAGGTCAAAAAATGCTTAGTAACGGTTTCATATTTCGATAGATATTCACCATTCGAAAAATGGAGAATAGCGTTTGATAAAACATGCTTTGTATACACAAAAACATGGATTAAATACATCATGGCATATTCTGAAAATTAAATCCATTAGTAGTAGGAGCACAGTGGAAATTGTTTATGATAATTTTAAAGATTCAGGTACAAGACAAGTGATGGAAGGTTTCTTCCCTTCCTGCCCCATTGGCATAAGATGTTGACACCAACACATGAGCAAGAGACATCAGTGAAGATCTGTATGTAAGGAAATATCACAATCTGATTCCATATTAGAAAACTCAGTGTTTCCTGATGATATGTGACATTAGTAAGAAGTGATTACAACTTTTTATACATATAGATTGGCTTACGTATTTGACTTTAAATAAACTGCATAGAAAGTGAGTCTACATTTTACCCATGTCATTTTATAAAGGAGTTTTACCAAGAGAGACATAAATAAAATAATTATTTAACAAGTTATACTAAAATAAATACAAAATAATGAAGTAATTATGAACGCAGCACAAATATTATATGACAAAGAAACATCTCTCTCGTATGAATGCTTTAGTTTTAGAGCAGTTTGAAACTGTGATAATTTCAATACTTGTTTATCAGAAAGAAAATATTTACACCAAAACAAACAAACATGCTTAAGAAGAAAATGAACTCAAGTGAAGTAAAAAGGAAGAATATACAGTTGCTTTCTTTGCATTTGAGTTTCAATTTCTAGTCTGTTTTGTTGTAAATCTGGGTAGTGGAAAGCATGAAATCTTGTTTTAGTGCTAGGTGAGAAGAAAAAGAAAAACCAGGATGTGGAAAGTGCACCAAATCCTCATATTCCAAATTATAGATTGTATTTAAATTGGGAACATCACATAAAAGAACAGCAGTGTATTGGAGAGATAAAAAGGAGACAGAAGCAGCAATCTTCTTGTAGAAAAATCATATAGAATTATTTTACTTCAAAAAACTTTGCAAATGTAAATTTGCTCACAAAAGTTACAAAATATTTAACAGGATAAATAGGACAATTTACAAACTTTCTAACCTGAAGTAATTCAAAAAGTCTTCTAATTGTTTTTTCCCGCTTCCATATTTCTCTCCTTCTAACCATATCCACACAGTAACCAGGGAGCTCTTTATACAACAAATTGAACCATATTTCCTTCTTGCTTAACATCAAATGGCTACTCACTGCACTAACAACACAATTTCATTTTGTTGCCACGTCTCTCAGCCATGCGTTGTCTGCCTACCTCTGTCTTCATCTCATAACCTTCCTAGAGATCATTATTCTTCAGCCACATCAGCTATCTTCCTGTTTCTCAAACGAGCATAGTCTCTTTTCACCTGAAGTAATTTGTGCTTGCATTTTGCTAAAACTTGTATATTTTTCATTCCTTCTCATAAATTTGATGCCAATGCTCTTTGTTCAAAAAATGCCCAAGCTTGCAGAAATGTCTAACTATTCACGGAGCACTGTCCCCTAATATCACTCATTTATAAAACTAGAGTAATAATTGTTTGGATTAAGGAACATAATATACATATACATGCATATACATATAATATGCTGTTGGTTTGAAATCTCGGGAGTTTCCCAGGTATGATCTGAAACTGACCCCTGTATATGGAGAGCGAGGAGAGACAGAGAAAGAGACAAACCACTCCTGATTTGTAGGTTGCAGGGTTACTAAGCAAGGGGTCTTATTGACAAAGGCTTGTCTTGGATGGCCACAAGATGAGTAGATCTCCCCGACTGTCCACCAGAATCAAGGCTGCATCCTTGAAAACAACTCCCTCTGTGGGACTGGTGGGCAGAACGTACATTCCAAGGACAGGGGAGGGGTGAGAGGAGCCTCTGATTGCCCAGTCCAGCTCAAAGGTCAACTTGTGGTCACATCCTCTCCATAACTTCCTTCAACACCTCACCCCTCCTGACTGGATCTTCCAATGTTATATGTTCTGCCTCTTCCACAGTGTGCCCTGAGAGGCCAATAAGGAGTTTTACGAGCATGGAGGTGGCTCATTTGACAGCTATCTGGCCACACTGGAGGCAGATGCCATAGCAACAATACAGGCACATGTAAGAGAAACATAGGTTAAGATAAGGATTCCCAAAATAAGTAACAGTTTTTTCCAACAGAAGCCCTATGATTCAAACCATTGATTTACTAAGTCTACTAGGTTCAGGACAAGATCACTGACGGTGTTCACTTGTGTCCTCAAGTGATTTAATAAAGATAACACATCGACTCATCAGATATGAACACATAACATTCTGTTTGGATAATGGCTCAGGTGCCTTCTTGTGAAGCAGAAATCCTATTTTGGAGGACAACTTTTCTCATTAGAGATATTTTAGTGCTCAGTAAGGACAGGCTTTGTTGGCTATCATTTAAGGCTTGTTGGATGAATCTAGTAAGGGCTTCTATATGTGCTATAATGTCTTCCAGGACAATGGAGGGGACAAAAACAGCAGACAAATCAGTGTACCAGTGTTAAAGAGAATGTGCCTATCCTATAACCAGACACCACAGGAGCAGCAGCAGAAGTCTAAGGTCTAAGGTCAAAATGACAGGTATTTAGTAGGGATCACATGGAAAGGTCAACTTCTTCTGTAATAATTACACATGTAGCCTGATCCTTAGATGTTGCTGTGGCTATAGCTTTAGGATCTTGACCTGATTGTGCATAACATGCATGTTGGCCAGGGGAGGCAGCACTGTCAGGGGTGAGTAGGTGGACTGGGGATGGCATATGTGAGATCAGAAGTCCCACTTTCCAGCTCTACCCACCACCAGTCCCTCCCATCAACCCTCTTAAATAGCCTCATCCACCAGGGGGGAGACAGCAGAAGCAAGAAGAACTACAATCCTGCAGCCTGTGGAACAAAAACCACATTCACAGAAAGGTAGACAAGATGAAAAGGAAGAGGGCTATATACCAGATGAAGGAACAAGATAAAACCCCAGAAAAACAACTAAATGAAGTGGAGATAGGCAACCTTCCAGAAAAAGAATTCAGAATAATGATAGTGAAGATGATTCAGGACCTCGGAAAAAGAACAGAGGCAAAGATAAAGAAGATGCAAGAAATGTTTAACAAAGACCTAGAAGAATTAAAGAACAAACAAACAGAGATGAACAATACAATAACTGAAATGAAAACTACACTAGAAGGAATCAATAGCAGAATAACTGAGCAGAAGAACGGACAAGTGACCTGGAAGACAGAATGGTGGAATTCACTGCTGCAGAACAGAATAAAGAAAAAAGAATGAAAAGAAATGAAGACAGCCTAAGAGACCTCTGGGACAACATTAAATGCAACAACATTCGCATTACAGGGGTCCCAGAAGGAGAAGAGAGAGAGAAAGGACCCGAGAAAATATTTGAAGAGATTATAGTCGAAAACTTCCCTAACATGGGAAAGGAAATAGCCACCCAAGTCCAGGAAGCGCAGAGAGTCCCATACAGGATAAGTCCAAGGAGAAACACGCCGAGACAAATAGTAATCAAACTGGCAAAAATTAAAGACAAAGAAAAATTACTGAAAGCAGCAAGGTAAAGACGAAAAATAACATACAAGGGAACTCCGATAAGGTTAACAGCTGATTTCTTAGCAGAAACTCTACAAGCCAGAAGGGAGTGGCATGATATACTTAAAGTGATGAAAGGGAAGAACCTACAACCAAGATTACTCTACCTGGCAAGGATCTCATTCAGATTCGATGGAGAAATCAAAAGCTTTACAGACAAGCAAAAGCTAAGAGAATTCAGCACCACCAAACCAGCTCTACAACAAACGATAAAGGAACTTCTCTAAGTGGGAAACACAAGAGAAGAAAAGGACCTACAAAAACAAACCCAAAACAATTCAGAAAATGGTCATAGGAACATACATATTGATAATTACCTTAAACGTGAATGGATTAAATGCTCCAAACAAAAGACACAGGCTTGCTGAATGGATACAAAACCAATACCCGTATACATGCTGTCTACAAGAGACCCACTTCAGACCTAGAGACACATACAGACTGAAAGCGAGGGGATGGAAAAAGATATTCCATGCAAATCGAAATCAAAAGAAAGCTGGAGTAGCTATACTCATATCAGATAAAATAGACTTTAAAATAAAGAATGTTACAAGAGACAAGGAAGGACACTACATAATGATCAAGGGATCAATCCAAGAAGAAGATATAACAATTATAAATATATATGCACACAACATAGGAGTACCTCAATACATAAGGCAACTGCTAACAGCTATAAAAGAGGAAATCGACAGTAACACAATAATAGTGGGGGACTTTAGCACCTCACTTACACCAATGGACAGATCATCCAAAATGAAAATAAATTAGGAAACACAAGCTTTATATAACACAATAGACCAGATAGAGTTAATTGATATTTATAGGACATTCCATCCAAAAACAGCAGATTACACTTTCTTCTCAAGTGTGCATGGAACATTCTCCAGGATAAATCACATATTGGGTCACAAATCAAACCTCAGTAAATTTAAGAAAATTGAAATCATATCAAGCATCTTTTCTGACCACAATGCTATGAGATTAGAAATGAATTACAGGGAAAAAAACGTAAGAAACACAAACACATGGAGGCTAAACAATACGTTACTAAATAACCAAGAGATCACTGAAGAAATCAAAGAGGAAATCAAAAAGTACCTAGACATAAATGACAATGAGAACACGATGATCCAAAACCTATGGGATGCAACAAAAGCAGTTCTAAGAGGGAAGTTTATAGCTATACAAGCCTACCTCAAGAAACAAGAAAAATCGCAAATAAACACTCTAATCTTACACCTAAAGGAACTAGAGAAAGAAGAACAAACAAAACCCAAAGTCAGCAGAAGGAAAGAAATCATAAAGATCAGAGCAGAAATAAATGATATAGAAACAAAGAAAACAATAGCAAAGATCAATAAAACTAAAAGCTGGTTCTTTGAGAAGATAAACAAAATTGATAAACCATTACCCAGACTCATCAAGAAAAAGAGGGAGAGGACTCAAATCAATTAAATTAGAAATGAAAAAGGAGAAGTTACAACAGACACCACAGAAATACAATGGATCCTAAGAGACTACTACAAGCAACTCTATGCCAATAAAATGGACAACCTGGAAAAAATGGACAAATTCTTAGAAAGGTATAACCTTCCAAGACTGAACCAGGAAGAAACAGAAAATATGAACAGACCAATCACAAGTAATGAAATTGAAAGTGTGATTAAAATCCTTCCAACAAACAAGTCCAGGACCAGATGGCTTCACAGGTGAATTCTTTAAAACATTTAGAGAAGAGCTAACATCCATCCTTCCCAAACTCTTCCAAAAAACTGCAGATGAAGGAACACTCCCAAACTCATTCTATGAGGCCATCATCACCCTGATACCAAAACCAGACAAAGATACTACAAAAAAGGAAATTACAGACCAGTATCATTGATGAATATAGATGCAAAAATCCTCAACAAAATACTAGCAAACAGAATCCAACAACACATTAAAAGGATCATACACCATGATCAAGTGGGATTTATCTCAGGGATGCAAGGATTCTTCAATATACTCAAATCAATCAATGTGATACACCATATTAACAAATTGAAGAATAAAAACCATATGATCATCTCAGTAGATGCAGAAAAAGCTTTTGACAAAATTCAACACTCATTTATGATAAAAACTCTCCAGAAAGTGGGCATAGAGGGAACCTACGTCAACATAATAAAGGCCATATATGACAAACCCACAGCAAACATCATTCTGAATGGTGAAAAACTAAAAGCATTTCCTCTAAGATCAGGAACAAGACAAGGATGTCCACTCTCACCACTATTATTCAACATAGTTTTGGAAGTCCTAGCCACAGCAATCAGAGAAGAAAAAGAAATAAAAGGAATACAAATTGGAAAAGAAGAAGTAACACTGTCACTGTTTGCAGATGACATGATACTATACATAGAGAATCCTAAAAATGCCACCAGAAAACTACTAGAGCTAATCAATGAATCTGGTAAAGTTGCAGGATACAAAATTAATGTACAGAAATCTCTTGCATTCCTATACACTAATGATGAAAAATCTGAAAGAGAAATTATGGAAACCCTCCCATCTACTATTGCAACAAAAAGAATAAAACACCTAGGAATAAACCTACCTAGGGAGACAAAAGACCTATATGCAGAAAACTATAAGACACTGATGAAAGAAATTAAAGATGATACCAACAGATGGAGAGATATACCATGTTCTTGGACTGGTAGAGTCAATATTGTGAAAATGACTATACTGCCCAAAGCAATCTACAGATTCAATGCAATTCCTATCAAATTACCAATGGCATTTTTTACGGAACCTGAACAAATCATCTTAAAATTTGTATGGAGACACAAAAGACCCCAAATAACCAAAGCAGTCTTGAGGGAAAAAAATGGAGCTGGAAGAATCAGGCTCCCTGATTTCAGACTATACTACAAAGCTACAGTAATCAAGACAGTATGGTACTGGCACAAAAACAGAAACATAGATGAATGGAAAAAGATAGAAATCCCAGAGATAAACCCATGCACCTATGGTCAACTAATCTATGGCAAAGGAGGCAAAGATATACAATGGAGAAAAGACAGTCTCTTTAATAAATGGTTCTGGGAATACTGGATAGCTCCATGTAAAAGAATGAAATTAAAGCACTCCCTAACACCATACACAAAAATAAACTCACAATGGATTCGAAACCGAGATGTAATACCGGACACTATTAAATTCTTAGAGGAAAACATAGGAAAAACACTGTTTGACATAAATCACAGCAAGATCTTTTTTGATTCACCTCCTAGAGTAATGGAAATAAAAACAAAAATAAACAAATGGGACCTTATGAAACTTCAAAGCTTTTGCACAGCAAAGGAAACCATAAACAAGACAAAAAGACAACCCTCAGAATGGGAGAAAATATTTTGCAAATGAATCAATGGACAAAGGATTAATCTCCAAAATATATAAACAGCTCATGCAGCTCAATATTAAAGAAACAAACAACCCAATCCAAACATGGGCAGAAGTCCTAAATAGACATTTCTCCAAAGAAGATATACAGATGGCCAAGAAGCACATGAAAAGCTGCTCAACATCACTAATTATTAGAGAAATGCAAGTCAAAACTACAATGAGGTATCACCTCACACCAGTTAGAATAGGCATCATCAGAAAATCTACAAACAACAAATGCTGGAGAGGGTGTGGAGAAAAGGGAACCCTCTTGCACTCTTGGTGGGGATGTAAAGTGATACAGCCACTATGGAGAACAGTATGGAGGCACCTTAAAAAACTAAAAATAGAATTACCATATGATCCAGCAATCCCTCTACTGGGCATATACCCAGAGAAAACCGTAATTCAAAAGACACATGCACCCCAATGTTCATTGCAGCACTATTTACAATAGCCAGGTCATGGAAGCAACCTAAATGCCCATCAACAGACAAATGGATAAAGAAGATGTGGCACATATATACAATGGAATATTACTCAGCAATTAAAAGGAACGAAATTGAGTCATTTGTTGAGACGTGGATGGATCTAAAGACTGTCATACAGAGTGAAGTAAGTCAGAAAGAGAAAAACGAATATCATATATTAACATATGTATGTGGAACCTAGAAAAATGGTACAGATGAACCGGTTTACAGGGCAGAAGTTGAGACACAGATGTAGAGAACAAACGTATGGACACCAAGGGGGGAAAACCGTGGTGGGGTGGGGATGGTGGTGTGCTGAACTGGGCGATTGGGATTGACATGTATACACTGATGTGTATAAAATTGATGACTAATAAGAACCTGCAGTATAAAAAAGAAACAAACAAACAAAAAAAACAACTAATACTAAACTTTCTTTGGGTTATTTTATGGAAATATGTTAACATAAATGTTTCCGACATTACATGAAATTTCTAAAAATCTTATATGTTCTCGTATAATGTTATAAGTCATAATTCTAGTTATTACTTTAAAATGTATATCTCAGAAATAACTAAATTTCCTTGTCAACTGCATTATTATGAACTTTCATCAAATCTTTAACCTTGGTCATTTTTAAGTCTTTTGTCATTTACAGACAGTTCTGGGTGTACTCTGATGCTTTTGCAAAAATGTTCCTATAAAAGGGTTTCATCTTCAAGGAATTCATGGAAAAGACTCTGAGAAGTACAGGTTTTGGTAACTGACTATACTGCAGAACTGAATGAATAAGCATTTTCAAAACTCTAATGGAAAACTGATGAATTCATAAAAGTGCTAACAAAAGATCAAGATGAAAAAAAATTAATTACATAGGACTGAGTGAACTGATGAGGATGATTATAATTTTTGTGACTTTCTGTTTGAGTTTAAAAAAAAAAATCCCACAAGGACTCAGAGGCAAAAACAAAACAAAACAAAAGAAGTCCCACTTTCTCCCCTCTTTCAATGGTGCATGTTCCATTCCAGATACAGTGCATTTCCACAGATCCAGCTTGCAGTAGAACAAAGGGATCCCAGGGGAGATTGAGTAGTTCCCCCTCAACCAGGGGTGCAAAGTAGTTCACCCATCCCGGTAGGACATCAAATTGCAAATTCCAGTAGATAATGCCTTTCCCAGGACCCATGAGGCTTGGTGTTCTCAGCAGCATAGCATGTTGAGCCATGCTGAGAGTCAGGGCAATGGCTGTTTCCTGAGACTTCCATACCTTTATGATGTTGGGTGTCTCCGCAGGGGTCTCCAGTCTGGCATTTGGGGCAACAGACCTACTGTTTGATCATTCAAATGTATTAAAGGCTGAGATAGTACTTTAGTTCACCCATTCAATCTGGTTTTAGCTGTTAGTAATTTAATCTGCTACTTTAATATTCCATTCTTCTTTTCTATCAACCCTGCTATTTGTGGGTCATAGGTGAGATGGAACCTCCATTCAATGTCATGTTCTGTTGCCCAGTCTTGCACGCCATGACCTTTGATATGTGACCCCCAATCACTATGTGCTTGACGAGGGTACCTGTACATGGTATCCAGCTTCTCTGACTTCCTGATGGTGGCAGCCTGATTTGGGTAGCAACAGGGGGAAGCTTGGGTTAGGACATATGCAGTGTCCACAAAAACCTAGGCATACGAGTATTTGGAACCCTCACTCAGAAGAAGGGGGCCAGTATAATCAACTATACAATCCCTCACCAGTTGGGAACTCCAGTGGGTGGCCTTTGGCCGTTACCCTGGGCATTGTTTAGAACACAGAGCATGTGCTGTTACTGCCTTAACCAAGTCACTGTATTTCAAAGGCAATCCGGCATCCTTGGCAATATGCCATCACACGTAGGCCCTATGGGGGCCCTTCTTTCTATGTACCCAATCTGCCGTATCTACTGAGGGGTCAGTTGCTAGGGCTTGTACCCGGTCTAGGGCATCAACTTACTAATCGCCAGGGGGTGTCTGTGCCTTATGAGCCAGGGCAGAGAAGCCAAGACTGCCTCAGGCACTTGCAGGCAAACTCAAATGTCTTTCCACATATCCCAACCCCACAAGGGCTTATTCATGATCATCCACTCCTTGGCTTCCCATTATGTAAGCCATAGGGTTAATCCCTTTAGAGCAGCCCAACTGTCATGAGTAAGGAGCAACCAAACATTCGGCCCACTGGCTGCTATAGTTCATTCCTGTTTCAATCCAGATGGTGTCAGTGTTGGGCTGAATAGTACCTACAGTTTTCGAGGAAGGGTTGCCCCAAACTGGGTCCATTTATACACCAGGGATCAGCGGGAATCTCCTTCACTTTCTATAGGTCATAGGGGCCACCAGAGGAATAGGGGCAGGGCGTTTGGAGGATCTACATACTCTACAGGGCCTAGTAGTATCTGCCTTTCTAGAGACAGTGTGCTGGCAGACAGAGTGTTCTTCCTCTGGAAATAGGCTGCCACTTAGTGAAAGTGGCAGTTTGAACCATGGCAGAGGTGGGTTTATAGAACATACTCTCAACCCAATCCCTTCATATGAAGGGAAGTCCTTACCAAGATAGGCACTTTAAGGGTTGGAGACACTGTGTCAGATTGGAAATAAGTTCTCAAAACTCTCAAAATCCTTACAAAGGGTTAAATGTCTTTCATGTTCTTAGGGGTTGGATAGGCTGACACTTTATCAACCACCCTTCTGCAACAATGCATGTCTTCCCCACCAAACGACTCCCCAAAACTTTATAGTGGTATCTGGGCCTTGAATTTTCTGTGGGTTTACTGCCCATCCTCTCCCTCATAGATGTTCCAGCAAAGTTTACAGACTGTTCTGCAGAAGAGGCAAATCTTGTTAACATTATACCATCAACGTAATGGGCCCATTTTATTCTGATGGCTTCCAATGGCCCTCACCTAGAGAAAAATCTTAGTCTGCCTCCTATACCAGGCATTTCTTCATGGGAGAAAACTCTTAGTCTGCCTCCTATACCTGCCCTGAACAGAATTGTACTGCTGAGGCCTCTGCTTGAGAAGTGGGCCATCATGGATGGTAGGCATTTCTTCATGGGAGAAAAATCTTAGTCTGCCTCCTATACCTGCCCTGAACAGAATTGTACTGCTGAGGCCTCTGCTTGAGAAGTGGGCCATCACAGATGGTAGGGGCAAGCTGGGGCAGGTCTGAACAGTTATTTAGGTTTTAAGTCTTTCCATGGGGCAACAGAGCATTGTGTTTTTGTTTTTGTTTTTTTTTACGGTACATGGGCCTCTCACTGTTGTGACCTCTCCTGTTGCGGAGCACAGGCTCCGGACGCGCAGGCTCAGTGGCCATGGCTCACGGGCCCAGCCACTCCGCGGCATGTGGGATCTTCCCAGACCGGGGCACAAACCCATGTCCCCTGCATCAGCAGGCGGACTCTCAACCACTGCACCACCAGGGAAGCCCCAGAGCATTGTGTTTTAATGGGAAGCAGATACAGGTACATCACAGGGTGGGAAGCAGCATGATGCCTCCTGGTGAGACTCAGGAAAAAGGCAGCCAGAGTCAGGGATACCAAGTCCAGAGAGGTATGAGAAGAGCTTGACCCTCCATATCATGATCACTAGCCATTCCCAGGAAAGTCAATGGCCCCATCATGGCATCCACTTCTTCTGTCATGTGCCTGTGACCATGGGAAGCAGACTTGTGTCACTGTCTCACTAGGTGGGACAGCCTCCTGGAATGCCACAGCCAGCCTTGTTACAGCATCGAAAGATGTCAACAGTGTCTTCCATTGGGTACCAGCTGTTCAGGGACTTGAAAGAACAAGTTTTGTTTCTTTGGTCCAAGACTTGATCAGCCAGAGTGACCTGCTGTTGGGGTCCTGGCAGTGATGAGGTCAAACCATATTCGCTTCTGGGTCACTTTTACTGGACACTTTAACAGTTGTTGGTATAGCCTTTTGACTTCTTGAGCTTCCTCTCTGTCTCAGATCTTTCCCACAGCCTGTGCCCATTCAACAGATGCGTAATTTCTCCCAGATCAGCAATGGATTGCCTAACATCATAATAAATGTCATCATCATAAATGTCTTGTCCCATGACTGGTCATGGATATCAGCATCCCATACCAGGTGCTGGGGGCTGACTGGAATACCTTGGCTTTCATTCCTATAGCGAATGTGGCCCAATAAGGGCCTTCAAAGACAGGGGTGTAGATGGCCTGTTTCATTTTCAACTCCCTAAGAATTTGTTGAATCTCCTCTATAGATTTCCAGGGTCTGCCTCACTGGGCTAAGCCTCCCTGCAGGCTAGTATAATTCAATCTAAAAGAGAGTAGGTATCTTGAACCCCCAAGCACCATGCAGGCACTGCCAGCAGGCAGGATGTATGATGACAATGCTCATTTCTCTGTTTCCTGCTGTCAGAGAAATGCCACTGCCCCCTCCATCCCACAGCAGCACTAACCATGCTTGGAAACTGTCCCTAGCCTAATGCTGGAACTTGGCAGCTATATCAATAAAGATTCTCTCATCATGAATGTTTCCTGAATTGGGGGCTGCACCACTGGCTAGGGTTGCTGCTGTACTTTTGTTTTCCTTTGTATTTGGGGTCGAGGGCACCTGTGTTTCATGCATTTCATTTCACTGTCAATCACCACAACATTCTTCTATCAGCTCTCCTCACTTTCACAGGGATTCTACCTCTTAATGTCTCAGTCAGGCTCTGTCATAAGTGCTGGGACCTTAATCTACAGCAGCTGTGTCCTGTGACTCACAAAGCCCATTGAGAATTCCCAGGAAATAAAAATGGAATCTGGGTAATAAAATAGTCTAACCTTTCTTTTTTTCCTTTTCCTTCATGCTTAGTCTAGTTTCACTTGCTCATAGGGGTGTCCTGTGCAGTGGCCTTGCCCCTGGCACTTCAGACCAGAGTTCCTAGTATGAAATAGCTGCCCCGACACTTCAGCTTGGCAGGCCTTGTACAGAATCACTGCATAGGACACTTCAATTCAAGAAGGCGACAGTGCACCTTGTGCAGAGATGCTGAGCCCAGCACTTTGATCTGGAGTGCCGTAAGCAGCACAGTTGCACCAGACCCACCCTCCACCAACAAGAACCCTAAAGCAGCCCTGCCTAGGACCTTCTGGGAAGAGCGTGCACTTTACATTGCGAGCTCTCACCTCTCCATTCTTTGATCAAAGAATAAAGCTTTCCTTTGCTTCTGAACCAAACTCAGTCTGGTTCTACTGGCTCAAACAAGGAAGAAGGAAACAAAAGAAGGGCAGAAGGAAACAAAGGTTGGAGACCAACTCAGAAGAGTTGGTAATAAAATGTTGGTGACCAGATGGGATGTACCATGGCCTTTTCATCTGCACCTATCCACTAAGCTCTGGGCTTACCTTGGCTCCAACGGGACAGTAGAGGCTTTGGGAGGTTTGCGTGAGGATAACTGACTCTGGTCTTTAAGTTCACTCTGACGAAGTAGGATGGTGGCAGCCAAATTCAGAGCAACCCTGACCAGCAACCTGATTTCCCGGGTGCGGTGCACACACAGGGTAGCCCCCAGAGTAATCTGGACTGTGCCCCCTTGAGGGGGTCATACTGTGGCATTGTTGGGGATGGGAGACTGAAACTCATGCGTGCCTACTCGCTGCCTCTGGCTGGCTTTCCTGTGGTATTGGACACCCAGGGATGTTGGGGACCTGTGGACAAGAGGGAGTGAAGGCAGTCTTGCCCACTGTCTCACCAGTAATGCTGTCCTCTTGACTACTGTACAAGGCAGTGGAGGCTGCACCAGGGTTTTTTGCTCTCCTCACTGACTTCCAGGGGTCAACAGTAGCATTCTCCAGTCATTTTTGGTTTGGTAAAGGAAAGTGGCCAGCCCCATGAGCCAAGAGAGGAGAAAAGGCCCAGGTAATAAGGACCACCTGACAAAAGAGAATGAGGATGCTCTATCCAAGCTCAGGAAAAGGCACTGGGGATGCCCATGGGTGAAAGGGTCCCAAGGTTTACATGAGACCAGTGACATAAACCCCATTATTGGGAGGCCCTGAGAGCTGCTGGCAAGAACAGGGAACACCCACAACTGGAGACCCCTCCTCCCCACTCTGCTTGTGAGGTGAACCTCGGGCGATGCTTTATCAATGAAGGTTCCACAGGCTCTCCTCCCTGTATCAGCACAGAATACCAGCTGCCCCAGTGATCTGGTGAGTACCCTACAGGAATCCCTCATGATTTTAGTTCTTACCCAGTGGGAAGTCCAAAAACTCCTCCTTTTCACCCAAAAGCAAGAAAGAGAAGACTCCACCCCACCCCTGCTGCCTCAGACAGCTGTGCCACTCCCTGAGGGACCAAGTTGGTCAGGAACTAACGTGGCTAAGCTGCTCTGGCCCAGAGGAAGTCTCCTCTAACCTCCTGTGGGATATTCTGACTGAGGATGGACAATCTCGAGCCTGGGCTGTTACAAATTCAAGGGGAACCCCCAGTTATATCAGAGTCCACACCATTTGGATGACTCCTATTTTGGTCTTTTAAGGGATCCATTAACAACTTGGTGTTGGTTCCAAATTTCCCAAAACGGAAACCTTATTTGGGTCAAATGTGGCCTTTGGGTGCCAACAAATCACTCCAACCACCCCCACACCACTTGGTGGTTGGAAACAAATCCAAAACAGACCATCTAAGATATGGGGAACCAAACATCCACCATACTGAAGGATATCCCATTACGGTGTATTCTACAGAAGTGGAAGTTTTTCAGGTATCACTCCCTGACCCCAAAACATTTAATTTCCCTATATAACTTGGCCCTGATACTGGCTGAGAGATGGGGAAAACTGGCCCATTAATGGGTCTCTGAATTACAACAACATTTTACAATTGGACCTGCTATGCCAGAGACAAAAGAAATGGGATGAAACTCCCTATGTCCAGGTTTTTATGGCCTTATATCAGAACAAAGGCCTTCAAAAGGGATGTGTGCTCTCCTCCACTGAGGTGATACCAAAGGAGATTAAGAGCCTTCTCCCAGTCCTTGGCCCTCCCCTAGAGGGTCTTCTTGATCTCCTCCCTAAGCCACCTCCTACCTCTCCTCCCTACCCCTTTCCTTCATGTATCCTGAGTTGGGCCACAGGCTGGAGGGATCCCCTCCATACCAGCCCCTCCTCCAGAACACAGTCCGGCAAGTACATGCCTCCCAAGAAAAGTGCTCCCTTTGAGGCAGGTCCCTGATGGAGAAGGAGGGCTCATGTAGGTACACATCCTATTTACTACTTCTGATCTGCATAACTAGAAAAGTCATAGTAAGGGGTTGAGGGAGGATCTAGAGGGATTCCTAAATCTGATTAGGGCAATCTTTCAGACCCATGACCCACAAGGGCTGACATCCAGAGACTCCTCAATGTACTCATAACAGGGGAAGAAAAGGCCACAGTCTTTTCAAAAGCCCAAGAGGAAGGAGGCAAAGAGAACAGAAACAATGCAGGTCATGCTACTTTCAGACCAGGGACTCAAGAAGTCCCAGATAATGAATCCAACTGGCACCACGGAGACAATGGAGAAGGGGGTAGAAGACAGAGACTGACCCATTATAAAAATATGATGCTAAAGGGAATTCAGGCAGCAGAAAAGAAACCTGTAGGTTGGAATAAGATAAAGGAAATCAATCAGGAGCCAACAGAAAACATTTTGGCATTCCTAGAATATCTAAGGGAATGCCTCTTAATCTATACTACCACTGACACCTTGATTCAGTGGAAGGTAATGCAATCCTGGGGTCATATTTCACTTCCCAAAGTTCCCCCGACATTAGGTGTAAACTTCAGAAGCTGAAAATAGAACAAGATACCCCTACCTCTCCCCTAGTTGAGGTTGCCTTGGTGTTCAATAACCAAGATATAAGAGGAGGAAAAGTCAGAGGATAAAAAAGCCCACAGGCAAGCCCACCTGCTGGCTGTTGCCCTCCAATGTCAACAGGTCAGCATGGGAATCTGGACTCACCACCCACGGAGATTGTCAACTTTGGTGAGAGACTCCCGGCCTTCACAGAGGGACAGCAAGCCAAGAACACTAAGACCCAAACAGTGCACCATAAATAAATAAGAGAGTCACTGGAAGGGAGAATGCCCTCACCACCCCTGAAGGGGGAAGGTAATGGTAGATTCCAGCCACCACCCTCAAAGGCAGATAGTCCAAATAGATGAAGAATGACAGGGCCAGGGGGCTCCTAAGCTGGCACTTCAATTGACCCCCAAGGAACTCTAGCTGACATTGGACAAATGGGGAAAGCCTGTTGAATTCCTGGTTGACACCGGTGCCACTTACTCGGCTCTGAATACCAGATCAGACAAAGTCACAAGAGCTGTACAATTATGGGGGTATCAGGGAAGGCCCAAGAACAGGAATTCATAGAGCCATCATAATATAAATTAGACAAACACATGCTCATTCATTACTTTCTATGTCCCCGAATGTCCTACACCCCTGATAGAAAAAGTTACCACATAAATTGGAGATCGTCATCCCCGTAGACAAAGGGCACAATATGATAATGTTAAAGGCTGAGGACAAACCTCTTCGAATAGAGCAAGTTGATCTCCCCAGAGTAAATCCTGAGGTCTGGGCCCAGGGATGGGTGGGACAATCTGTAGGAACCAGTCCCATTATGGGCCATCTAAAACCCTGACATACATGGCCTGGTAGAAAACTGTATCCTCACTGTCAGGAGGCCTTGTTGGGCACTGCTCCTATTGCATGGGGCCCTAATTGACCATGGCCTTAGTAGACCATGCCAGTCAGATTGCAACACCTCCCATTCTCCTCATAAAGAAATCAAATGAGGAACACCTGATGGTACAGGACCTCAGGGAAGTTAATGAAGCCATTGAGGAAGCACGTCCAGTAGTCCCTAATCCTGACGCCCTGCTGGCCACTCTACCATCCACCAGGGCCTGGAATTCAGTATTATATTTAAAAGGTGCCTTCTTCTGTATCCCACTAGCTTCAGAGTCACAAGAAATCTTTGCTTTTGAGTGGCAGGACCAAAACACACCACAAAAACAATACTGTTGGACAGTCCTGCCCAAAGGGTTCAAAAATTCCCCCACTATCTTTGGAGAAACTTTAGATAAAGACCTGAAAGATCCACATACTGGAGGAGGGAATCCTCTTTTTTTTTTTTAAGCAGAAGAAAAAAAAAAAAAACTTTATTTCTATCAAACTAAAAAGGATGAATCAATCTTCAAGCAAGATAAAATCATCAATAACACAACTAACAGTTAAGAGGACATGTACAGATTAGATTACAGGTTTAGATACTTTGAATTAGGCACATCCTCCTCCTCCAGTATGTAGAGGATATTCTGATCACCAGCCCTACTAAGGAGGCCTCTGACAAGATACTGTAATCACCCTGAACCACCTAGCCCATAAAGGATGTAAGGTATCCAAGAAAAAGTCTCAAATATCACAGATTAGGGTGACCTTCCTAGGATTCATTCTCACAGAAGGTCAGAGAAGCCTACCCTAGGAAAAGAAAGAAGCCATTTATAGCCTCGCCCCTCTGAAAAGTAGAAGACAGCCCAGGGATTTCCTGGGAATGGCTGGGTTTTGCGGCATCTGGATCCCTAGCTCTGGTCTAATAGCTAGGCCTCTACATGAAAAGTGAAAGGAAAGGATGATGATCCTTTTGAATGGAATTCAGAATGTGTGAAGAATTGAAAAAGCAATTACTTCAGGTCCCTGCTCTGGCCCTCCCAGATTTAGCTAAACCCTTTAAGCTTTACATTCCTGAGAGAAGGGGAATTACCCTTGGGATATTAGGTCAAAAACTGGGACACCTTATTTGGGGGGGTGCTTATTTATCTAAATAATTAGATCAAACCACTAAGGGATGACCTCCTTGCCTACTGGCAGTAGCGGCTACTACAATCCTGCTAAAGGAGGCTGAAAAGTTAATGTCTGGTCAGCCAGCCACTATATGGACCCCACACCAGGTTCAGGCTTTAGTAAGTTCTAAGGAAACACAATGGCTATCCTCAGGAAAGTCAATTCAAGTTCAGTCTACACTTTTAGGCAACTCATGGCTACCATAAAAACCTGCCAAATGCTAAACGCTACCACCCTGCTACCCACAGAAATGGGGCCCCTGGACCATGATTGTATAGAGACCGTAGACATGATCTAGTCACCCTGACCTTAGAAGTGAGCCTCTCCCAAACACTGAAGAGGAATCATTCCCAGATGGGAGAAGTTTTATGGGAGAAGGAAAAAGGCTGCCCGGATATGTAGTAGCCTACCAGACCCTGGTCATAGAAGCCAGAAGCCTACTCCCAGGGACTTCTGCACAAAAGGTGGAGCTGATAGCCCTCACCTGAGCCTTACAGCTCAGGACAGATACGATCTTAAAGGTTTACACCGATTCCCGGTATGCGTATGCCATCCTACATGCACAGGAGGCTATTTGGAAGGAAAGAGGTATACTTACCGTGGAGAATAAACAGGCAAAACATGGCTTAAGCAAATTGAAGCTCTTAGAAGCAGTACGGCTTCCAAAAAAAGGTGGCAGTGATTCATTGTAGGGGTCACCAAAAGGGGGGTGCAGAAATAATAACGGGAGACAATGCAGATGCAACTGCCAAAAGGGAGGCCTTAGAACCAGTAACCTGGCAACAACTCCTCATACCTCAAAGGCCAGATCCATCCAAATATTTCCCAATCTATACAAAGGAAGAATTTGACAAGTCCCAGTCTAGGAGATGTAGGAGGTCATGGGTGGCTAGTTAACGAACATGGGCAATACTTCTTTCTCCAAACTGTACCTTGTCAAGACGTCAGGGAGGCTCATCAAGGAACTCACTATGGGAAGAAAGCCCTAATCAATTGGTTAGTTGAGGTCATGGTAACTCCTGGTATGAAAAGGATAATCAGTAGGATAGTTGAGACATGCCCCATCTACATAATGAACAACTCCAACACCAGACCACCCAAAACTCCCCAGATAAATCCCGTTTAGACTAGAGTAATATATCCTAGAGAATACTGACAGATTGATTTCACTGTCATGCCAAAAGTACTGGGCAATTTCAGGTAGGCAGCTGAAGTGGCTAAGATAGTACTAAAAGAAATAATCCCCAGGTTTGGGCTCCTAGGATCCCTACAAAGTGATAATGGTCCAGCATTTGTGTCTCAGATGACAAAGGCGATAATTAGTGCACTGGAAATAAAATGGACCTTGCACTAAGTCTGGAGATCCCAATGGGGGAAAGTAGAGAGATCCAATCAGACCTCGAAACAGGCCTTAGCCAAGCTACGTCTGGAAACTCCAACTGCCCTGCTCCACGTGTGTTTAGCCCCAAGGGTTAAGTTTAAATGCATCTGAACTCATCTATGATAGACCCACTCCCCAAGCCAGAGAGAAGCCATTAGCCCCCTCGAAATGGAACAACTCAAATGTGCTCTCCAGGTAGAGAAACCATGAAAGCTCTGGTGGAATATGGTAAACAGGTGCTGCCACACCCACTGACCAGCCCTCCACCCCTTTCAGCCAGGAGAGTGGGTACGCCTAAAAACCTGGAAAACCGGCAGCCCGCAAGGTGAGCTCACTCATAAGTGGAACGAACCTCACCTGGTGATCCTAACCACTCATTCTGTCCTCAGGTTGCAGGGATCACTGTGCGGATGTCACACACAGTGAAGAGGGCCCCCGAGCCCCAACCTCTGGAAACAACCTGGGGCAATGGATCCCCTTGACTACTCGTGTGAATCTCTCTCTGGCCTGAAGCTTCTCTTGTGAAAAAACACCAAAGTATGAACAGGGATATTCAGGCTACAGCAGAGCCTCAATATCAGGGCACACTTTTGCCTACAGGCCAAAGACGTAGATGCCTTCATTTTTAGAAAAAAAATTCACATGTGACCATTATTCTCTTGCTAACATTTGGGCCATGTATCTTCAATTGCCTGGTATCCTTTGTCTCCAAAGGGTTAGATCCCCGATGGTTGCTCAGGGATACGAACAGTCAGGGCTGAGGCCTGGTGACAATCAACCATATCCAAGGGCTGCTGCAGAGAAGTTCTGCTCCTCCACCCAGGCTATGACAATGCTGAAATTCAAGAGGAAGTGGTTACAGAAGACAGACCACTGTCCCTCCACGCCCCTTAAGAATGAGGACAAAAACAGATGAACGTTCATCACCGCCAAAGCCCATTAACAATTCCCAGAAAATAAAAATAGAATTTGGGTAATGAAATGAAATGTAACCTTTTTTAACTATTCTTTTGTGGTTAGCCTAGTTTCACTTGCTCACAGAGGGCTGCATGCAGAGCCCCGTGCCTCAGACCAGAGTTCCTGGTACTAAACTGCTGCACCAACATCACAGCTTGGCAGGCTGTGTGTGCAGAAGCACTGTGCACAACACCACAATTTAAGACGGTAGTGGGCCATGTGCAGAGATGCTGAGTCTAGCAATGCAATCTGGAGCCTTAAGCAACACAGCTGTGCCAGCCCCGTGAGAATTCCACCCCTACCCCACTGACGGAATCCCTGTAAAGCAGTCCTGCCTACCACCTGTCCAAGAGACTGTGGAATCTATAGCAGGAGCTCACACATCTCCATTATTTGATCGAAGAATAAAGCTTTTCTTTGCTTCTGAACTGAACTCGGTCTTGTTCTATTGGCTTGAATGACTCCAGGCCAAAGGACTCTTGCGGGGGACCTACTCAGGAAGGTCTGTAATACTCGTTGCTCTGCAAAACAACATGCTAGGGTTTCCAATTCATTATCTTGCTCTCCAACCATGTCTGCAAGCCTGAAGCTACAGAGCAGCAGACACCCACATGTCCCTCTCTAACCTCAGCTCTTCATGCAACTAATCTAACTTGAGCTTCAGCCTCTGGTTGGGCATGGGTGGAGAGCCAGACCTACCCACAGTAGAGGCCAGCCTGCTGCCTAGCATTCATCTCCCTTCTTTGCCACAGAGCACTCTGCACAGTTCCTCAAACTAGTGCATCAAAGCAGCCTGCTTTTTCTGGGCATCCCAGTACTCACACAGTGGTCCACAAGCATCTAACATACAGGCCAACCCTGCCCACCTAGAAGCAGATAGTTAACTGGAAGTTTCCCCTACAAATGCCTCTTTCCCAAGATCCATTTCATTTTTCAGTCTGGCTTGCCAGTTGTTGGTTTGCAACCAAAGCAGCTTCCCAGGCTGAAATCTGAAACTGGTCTCTGTACATGGAGGGCAAGGAAAGACCAAAGAAAGAGGCAGATCACTACAGACTGGTCAGCAGCAGAGTTAACAAGCCAGGAAACTTACATACCAGGCTTGTCTGGTATGTAGATGACTACATCTTGGCACCTGCCCGCTAGAATCTTAAAAGCTTATATAAAGGCCTTAACTGGGTTCAGTCACATCTTCAGCCCAGATGGTCTCCACCACCATTACTATCTCTCAAAAACTGAGAACTTCTTAGAAGGTATGTGTGGTAACTCAAAGGAAACTGGGACACTAATTGGCAAGTTTGAGTTTTTCCAACACACAAAGATAGGGAGACACTTGTGCAGAATATTAGATCAATCAGGTTTGTGCTACATATTTGAAGAACACTGTGACCTCTGAACCTTACCTCCTCCTTCCTGCTAGGTAAGTACAGTTAAAATTACATTGTTGGTTGTTTGTTTGTTTTTTAATGAGGGAACTGGTGTTTAATAGTGAAATAATTGTTCAAGGACAGTGCTTTGGATCCATAAAATCAAATTTCAGATCTTAGAATCCCGATACAATGTATACTGTCTATAAGAGGTTAATACAAGTATAAAACTTAATTAAATATCTCTTAGTACAGCTCTCCCAGGTCAGAACCAGGTCCCTCTAGATCATTATGCATCCCTGAGCATATCACTTGTGCTTCAAATACTGTAGGCACTTAAAATATATTTGTTCAATTAACAGAAAAACAAATAATTTTCTTCTTATCACATAGAATTGAAGGTATTGACAAATATAATTATTTTTTCTCAGCTTCTTCCATAATGAATCACCCTTACACATGAATCTGATTATCAACAAGTTTTCTTCAGATATTTATCTTCAAGTGATTACTGATTCTGATTGAAGGGTTGGCTATATACTTTTCCACAGAGAAACTCAACATTGGTTTTCTTCTTTAAATACTTGAAGAAACTAGTGCTGTACAATTGGAATAATAGCCTAGATATAAAGGAAATACAGCAAATATCATGTTCTAAGGTTAATTAATGATGAATTATGCTTACATTATTTAAACAAAGTACATTTATAAAAATAGGCATAAACACAAAATGCCATTAATTTGTTTCCTGATGTGATTCACAAAGACTTCACTGAAAGACCATGCTTTAGATGGATTTAAAAGAGGGCAGATGGATTTGGGAAACTATCTGAAAAGCAGATAGTATAAGATAGTTAATGGTCCATATGTAATGCAGTTTAGAGCTAAGTATTGTTTAAGGAATCATTAAATCAGACATAAAGTTGTGGTGTGTTATTATGTTAAGGAAGGAGAATATTGTCCTAATCATTTTCTTCCAATTGTTTTGCCCTGGCTGTTCACCGTCTCTTCTCATGTCAATAAAGTCTCAGTTTTACTAGACTCCAGAACATGTTTGGGGGAAATCACCTTCACATATTGCATTCACATTTTATTGTTGCATAACAAATTGCCACAAACACAATGGCTTAAAACAACTCACTCATTTGGTTAAAACTAATGTGTTGAAGGTTCTGCTTCTCTTTCTGGTGGCTGTAGGGGAGAAACTACTTCCCTGCCTTTTCCATTTTCTAGAGCCTACTGAGGAGCCTAGGCTCATGGCCCCTTTCCTCCATTTTCAAGGTCAATAATGTTGCACTTTTTGTGTCTCTCTTCTGCAGCCACAATTCCCTTTGAACACAGTGTTTTGATTACACTTCATCCACCTAGATAATCTAGGATAATCTCCCTATCTCAATATCCACAACCTTCATCATATCTGCAAAGTACTTTTTACCATATAAAGTCACATATTCACAGGTTCTGGGATGCACAGTTTTGGGGAGACCTATCCTGCCTATCCCATACCTTATTGTTTTTTTCCATATAAAAAATTGATTTTACTCTGTCTTAGTCTATTTGCCCCATTATAATAAAATACTATAGAATGGTGGCTTATAAACAACAGAAACTTATTTCTTACAATTCTGAAGGCTAGGAAGTCCAAGATCAAGGGGCCAGCAGATTCGGTGTCTGATGAGAACCTACTTCTTAAATCATAGTCATCTTTTTGCTGTAACTTCACATGCATAAGGGATAGCCCCTCAAATTCATATGTTGAAACCTAATCCCCAGTGTAATGATATTTGGAGGTGGGACCTTTGGGAGCTGATTAGGGCATGAGGTCAGTCAGTGAGTATCGAAAAGACAATTTCTTAAAATATTATTTTTCCATGCAACTGCATTTTTTTCCTTTTACTGAAGTTATTTTCAATGTTAAGATTATTTAAAAATTGCATTATGACATGAAAATGGAAGAATAGTAAAAATACAATGAATGAAACAGAGATGGCTGAGTACTCTGGTTAATTATGAACTAATCATTAAAGTTCTTTGAATTTTAGTTTTAGCATCTAACATAAATTTATTTGAATTACTCTGGTTTGTATGGTTGTTCAAATTATCATTTTAATCCACTCTTATCACTGTAAAGTAATGCATATACGCCATAAAATATTTAAACAACATAAGGTGATAGTGACTACGAACATAAGTTAAATTAAATCCCAGATATTAACTTTGTTATTAGTGGTCCTTTTTCCTAAATTGCATTTTTTTCCTAAATTGCAGAGTTATTTAAAACTTGCAGTTATTTGGTCATGTATGGTAGAGTTCATTACACATATTATAAGAAGATTAGATTTTAAAAGTCATTTTATGCGTAATTTACAAAAGTAAAACAGTAATGACAAGCAAATTTATTAGAAATTTTAATGAGAACTTAAATGTACTAAACATAAATTACACTTCGTAATTTCTTGGGTTTGAAAGTATAAATACCTGAAATGGGCAACATCCTTTGAATACAACTAACTTCTCATCAATTCTCATCCATAAGCCTGCAAATGTAGCCATCTTGTAAATACTGATTCCATATTAGAGCCAGTACAGCTCTAATATGCTCCAGCTTATCCTTACTTTGGGTTCTTCTTGCACTTACAGCATAAAAATGCAATGTAATTTAAAACTTTAATGGCTCATAATTTTGTTGAAGAGAGAATGGCCAGCTCCTTTGCTCTATAATTCCAAAAATATTTCATATTTTATTTTATTTCATATTTATAAAACCAGTTTTAATTATCTATCCAATTATTTCTTTCACTTATACGTTGTGTATTTATTTCCAATCACTTTTGTACACACACCCACCTTCAGCATTTGCCCTCTTCTGAATATTAAGTAGATTTCAGTTATCATAAAAGTTAATTTTGTCACATGCTTTTGGCACAATAGAACCATCCAGATTCATTCTATAAATGTTATGAAGGTCTTCCTATTGCGTAACTTACTAAGTTTTTTTTCTTAGAAGTGCATTGTTTAATTACTAATTCTTGAGTATAAAAATTCAATTAAGATAATATCATATGAAGAGTCATACTCTGAGATTGTGCTTATATGATCAATTTCACTGTCATCATTAGAGGTTAGGGTACAGCTCTCTGTCCCTTTGCAGTCATCTTATAATTTGTCTAATAACTGTGATAAATCTTCCTCTGTCAATTTTCTTCTCTTTGCTATTATGGAAGAAAATGAAAATCTGAATTCTCATATGTGTTTAATGAAGCCTAAAAAAATTAAATACTACTACAAAAAATGTCTCCAGAGTTCTTTTACACCTTTTTTGAAAGCTGATGTAAAATTTTTGGCAATAAAGAAAAATTAAGGATAATGAAAAAGTGATAATTTATTTCAACATTGTATTACCTTTGGGCAATTCTCTTTCCTTTCTTTTCATAATATTGTAGCCTTTCTTTTAGCATAGTTGGGATAATTGCTGAGTAATAAGTAAACAATTCCTATGATGATTAAACATCAAATTTTTAATACATAGAAATAATATTATTACAAAAATTTATAATGTATTTTATATTTACAAAATCACCCAATGATGGCAATTGTAATGTAGAATACATTTTATGTTCTATTTAAAATTTGTTCTTTGTTTGTTTTAGGAAAATCTCTAAGAATAAAAAATACTAAAATACCAATGCTAACACAGAGCTGTAAATACTCAAAAAGAAATTCAAGAACTAAAATCAGATTCAACTGACATTGATTGTATACTAATGGTTAAGTAAATAAAATATATGTATCATTTGCAGGCCCATCCCTGCTCTTAATGTATCTGGGAAATGCTGACTTTCTGATTTCATATTTAGTATGCAAATGAATGCTACAGAGAATTGCCGGACCTTATGTAGTACACATTGTTTTTAGGTGGCACTTACACCATTAACAATGAACAAATTTCTCAAATCCTCATTGTACATTTAGAGCAAATGTACATTTAATGGATTACAAAAAATACTATAAATTTCTGAGATCATAATAAAATATTTTTTAACATTTATATGTGGGTAAATCTGTATTATATTTGATTTGAATTCCTAATAAGTATTTGTACACACACATATACTTACGTATATATGTACACACACACACACACACCCATCTATATGATGTTATTTGCCATTTTATATGCATTTTGCACTGGTTTTATTCTCAGTTTCCAGACCCTTGTATAAGTAAATATGGTTTGAAAGCAGACAAGAATTAACAGGTTCAGGTAAATTAATGTCCTGCAACAATGCCTCAGGTTTGATTAGTCTTATTGGATTTCTGCTCTAAACATTTATCTACAAAATAAGACACAGGTATCCCAAAGCTTGCAGAGCAGGCGTTAACCTGGAGGTAAATACTTTAAAAATCATTGCATTAATTATTAGGTAAAGCCACCTTGGAGAACTATTCAATTTAATCAGCTCTAAAACTTAGGAGAAAAAGAAGATAAGGCTGTTTTCACATCCTGAGAGGCTCGAGTAATTAGCAAATTTATTTTCATCTGATCTTTATGAATTTGCATATATGGGCATTTGCTTCAGGAATTCCTAGGAAAAATATATATAGATAGAAATAAACAGAGACTGATAATGTCCTTATATTTTGATCACATAGGTTACTATATATATAATTATCTACGTAGGTAATTATATATAGAAATATATAATTATCACTAATGTTTGTTGGGCACAAATATAAATGCTTGTGTCTGCAAAACATATAAACTGATGTACAGATATTACATTCTAGTTAATTCGATCTCTTCAGCAACAAGTCTAGTCAATACAGATGAGAGCACAAGTTGACTGAATACAGTGCTCTAATCCTCCTTTCTTCATCTGCCTTAGCAGACTAATAGATTACTTTCAATATCAAAATCTTCATCAAGCCCTCTTCTAAAAACTCCCCAGGCAATCATGGAAAACTGCCATTGCTAGCATGTTTCCCACATTCTTATCACCCCTCAAGCACTTTTGTAAATTGCTGAAAAAGACAGGTAGGTCTGAAGTTAAGATATAAAACTTAATACAACCAATTCTGAACATGGAAATTAAATATCATATTCCTAGAGACACCACGAATAGAATCCTTTATTTGTCTATAACTCATACACATGGCTAAAGTGACAGTACAACTTCTAAGGTGATCTTCCCAAGGCCTAAGTATAAGAATCGTATTTATTCTTGCTATAGTCCATGAAAGGCTCAATCATTTACGATATTGCCTCTCTTTTTACCCCAAATAAGGTTCAGAAAAACAGGGACATATCCCACTGTTTTAAACGTAGAAAAGATCCATAAGCAAAGTCAGAATCAATTAGGCCAAATTAAAATTCAGATGCCAATTGAGATCTAATGCAAACAATTCCAAATTGCTAAAGGTGAGGTTAACATCAGAGTCATACAGCCAAGTATTTGAAAGTTAGCTTAAAAAAAATAGATTGATGGCAAACAAGCTGCAACAAGGATAGGAGTGGGGCATCCTTGAAAACTACTTCAATCTCAGTAGGTTTTTTATGGTCAAACTTCCATATTACTATGTCCATATTAGCTTTAATAGATGAAAATGGAAGGCAGCACAGGATCTAGGGGAGTTAGGAGTAACATGGAATCAAGGAAGCTAAAAAGAGTTTGTATTTTCAAGGCAACTGAAGATAGGAGGTGGTATATTTGATTGACTTGATAATATTTGACCAGCCCTAGCATGCAATCTTTCAATTTTCATCAGAAGCAGGTGGTATGAATGTGTCAGATGGAAGGCCAGGTGGGATTTGGAAGTCACATTTTATCTTTGAAAATTCAATTTCTATCAGCGTATAATAGGTAACTCTCTTGACATGTTGTCGGGTGTCCTATTGCTCTTCCTGTGTGTCCTACTCTCACTCAGTATCACCTGGGTACTGATTAAACATTGATGCTTTGTTGCAATCTTGTTATAGAAAAGTGGCAGGATGGAAGGTACATTTATTTTGGAGTGGTGTTTTAAGAGTAGAAGCATATGCAGTGAATTGCTATAGGAAAACGTAGTCATGACCAGAGAAGATGTGAGGTTGGTAGTTTTCAATTTCATTCTAATAAAGTTGTGATGGTGTAGACATTTTCCCAAGGTCTACTTGATATTTCTATGCAGCAATTGGACTATGAGTGATGGCTAATGGACAGGCAGCTACAGAGAGGGACAGTTTTGAACAACATTTTTCAATATCCTAATAAAACCTATGATGACTGTTGGTGTTAAAATCATTTTATGAGACAGAAAATTTCTTTGATAAAATGAGATAAATTTGCTGAGGCAAACCAAAGAGATGATAGGGATATTATTAAAGAGACCATGTCCTAACAGAAATTGTGAGTGGGATTAGATTGATTATAAATGTCACTGTGATGTCACAGGACACTCAGTATATCAGTGAATGGTAATTTTTGAAACTATCTATGTCTACAACATGCTTAAGGCAGGATGTGGATATATTTATTCTATACACAGAACCATAAAAAGACTTAGCAAAGCACATTTAACATTTTTAATAAATTATGTTGATCTCAGAGATGGGGTCATGAAAGATGTAGAGCTCTTATAAGTAAGTCAGTGACAGACATGTATGTGATGGGCCATGAACAGGCCCATTCTGCATCTTAATCCAGAGGCTTGTATGTGTAGTTACTGTTTTATTTTGGCTACACAATATAGATATCTTCAGCTATGGCTTAAAAAAGAGTGATGAGCTCTTCATATTCTTTTTTTGACATTCTGCTTGAATGAAAAGGCATCTGGTTCAAGGGTCTTCCTTTTGTGATCCCTACTGAAGAGAGAATTTGTACAAAATGCACCCACAAAAAAATGTATTCACTTTATAAGTCCGAGATTTCTCCTTTGCTTATGTTGTTTCCAGTTTGAAGGTTCAGATGTTAAAGAAATGAGGTAATGGACTCTCATAAAGTAAAGTCACCACATATTAAATCAGTCACTGATTAATGGGTTCTGGTCCCACTATATAACTGACTTCTGCTGTGAACAGCATGCTTAAGTAGTCATAGGGTCAGTGGTTCTTATATCAGCTAGAGTCATGCTATGAAGATTGTTGGTCATCGTGTTTCGGAAGGGGTCAGGGGTGGGTGTGGTAAGATTATTACACATAGAATCAAGGCTATACTGGGTCATGAATTCCTGAAATGCTGTGGCTGAGGCTGATGAAAAGCACCAGAGATTGAGTCATTCTTGGTTTATGGTTTCACAAAGGTGAAGTTTTTTGATTGATATTTGTTGTTTTGTCACTAGAATGTGAGCACCTCTTACTGGGTTCACACATGCAGGTAATGGAGGTAATGGTTTAATTACAAATTTTTCATGGCACTATCACTGAGACAAATATTGCCCACCTTTATCTCAATGAGAATCCAGTGTATACCCCAGAGTGACTGGTCTATGTTGTTGTTATTGTTTTTATTTTTCTGGGGATGGGGTGAGGCTGGTTTCATAATAGAATCCAATTATTTTCTTCACTATTGGAAGGTTTGGGGTTCTCAATAATGACTTCGATGATGTTCAAGTTGAATTCCCATAATTGAAACTCCACTAATCCAACAACATACGGAGCAGAAGCAAGAACTCACTGTGTTGTAAGTTAATAAAATCAGTTAGAGTATCTTAATATCCAGAGATCTATTAGCCAGGGTTTCCAGAGAAGCACTAACAGAGTGTGTGTGTGTGTGTGTGTGTGTGTGTGTGTGTGTGTGTGTGTGTGTGTGTGTGTGTGTGTGTGTGTGTGTGTGTGTGTGTATGTTTGTGGAGAAGGACAGAGAGAAAGGGGCTCTCAAGTCCAAAATCCACAGGGCAGCCCAGCTAGCTGGAGATCATGAGAAGAGTTGATGTTGCAGGTCAAGTTCAATGGCAGTCTTCACTACATCAGTATAATCAGAGCTCTTTAGCATACCTGAATAAGTTCTAGGAATTCATTAATCCATTCTGTAAAAATTTTCTCAGTGCCTACTCTATAGTAGGACTGTTCTAGGTACTGAGGAGATTGCATTGAATAAAATTAACAATATCCTGCCCCATGGAATTCTATTCAAGTGTGGTGGTGTCGGGAGAAGAAGTGACATATATATATATGTATATATCTATATATATACATATATATATATATCATACAGAGTATCAGAGATTAGAATATGCTATGGGGAAAAAAATAAAGCAGTAGGGGAAAGGGTGCCGGGTAATCTGCTATAGTCTCCCCTGAAGAGGATTGTTGTTTTCGGACTAGTGCTTTTAAACTTGCTGGCAGCCCAGTCAAACAGCATTCTAGAAATATTGTCTTCTCAGGTTTTTCCACAACATAATAGCTAGCACAGTCCATAAATAGGTTATAGCAGCTGGAAAAGGCCAAGTATTTAAAGGGTAATTTCTTTTCTAGAGAATAGAGAAAGACTGTATCTAGAGATAAAAAGTGAAAGTCCAGATTAAACCTCAACTCTGATCACTGGCTACCAAAAGTAGACACCTATCGTCCGAAAGCGGAATTTCCATGGCATTTACCATATTTCCAAGTCCAGTCGATAAGAGTTGTTCTGACTTTCCTCTTGTCAGGTAGGACACAATAATGGATTTGCATCAAGTTATCTAAATTTGTCTCTCCCCTGCAGAATTGAAGCTAACTCAGAACAGATGTGGATTAAATGCAAAGGGTAAAAGTGTAGGTTTCATAAAGCTCAGATAAGGGTGAAGTTTCCTCTTTAATAAAGGGGGGTGTACAATACAGATGTGCAGCATCAGCAAGAATATACTAAAAGGGCTTCCCTGGTGGCACAGTGGTTGAGAGTCCACCTGCCGATGCAGGGGACGTGGGTTCATGCAGGGGACGTGGGTTCATCCCTACAACAAGGTCAGAATTATTTGATTCCTGATCCCTAACAAAAATCATATGATACTCAGAATTTTGGAGTCCTAATCTAATCTGTACGATGAGGATAAAACATTACATTTCAAACGTTCGCATGAGAATTAAACAAGTAAATATATTCTGAACAAACTGTATTTAGAATGTAAAAACGGAAAGGACTATTTCTTAACAAGCCAAAATGACTAACCAAATATGCTTATTTACTAATGTAAAGTAAGTGCTGAAAGACTTCAGACTTATGATATTTACTTATCACTACCCTTTGATTTCTCACTCCCCAGTCACAACACTCTGAAAAATGTTTCAAGACTAACATAAAAATTATAAGGAAAAGCATATATCATACTCTCCTATTTGAGTAAATCCAAATGGATTTTTATGCAATTACATCAACATCAATAGTTTCACTGAGCTACTGACTAGGGAAGCATTGCCCTGCCCAGAAACATGTTCTTGATTTGAGGTTATGCTAATCTTGTAACCTTGACCAAAGAACTTTAAAATTAAGAATCAGATAACTTATAAACTGGAATTAGCTACTTTAAGTACTCAACAGCCAATTAACTTGGTGACCTTCTATGCATGACATGGGGAGATTGTGTAAAAGTATGAAGAGAAAAGAGGATATTGGGCTAGTGCCCTTTAGGATTAAAGAAAATTCTAATGATGAGCATAATGAAGAGAATTTCATTAGTAGATAATTCATGCATTTGATATATACCAATTAATTGACTGGAATAATTACTTGGCGCTGACTTTTTTTTTTTTTAAATTTTATTACCTTCTTTTACTGGCTTTTAAAAGCACAATTAATAGTAAGATCCCCTGAACTCTAGTTTACATTATTTATATGGGTTTAATTAGAAACCGTAGGCAATATATGAAAGGTACAGCCTAAGGACAATTTATTACGTATTAAATTGGTTTTAGTCTTATAGTTGAAAAAATCATTACATTAGCTAGACTTATGTTTACCAACACCTTCAAAAATACCAAATAAGCATATATTACATGGCAGGTTCTACATGCTGGGATACAGTAAACAAAATACACAGGAAATACAGCCATCTTGAAGAAGACGTTCTAGCAGGAGAGGAAGTTAATAAACAAAAAAGTAAGACGTAGTGTTTTATATGGTAAGCACCATGGAGAACAAATAAGTCAGAAAGGAATGGGATGATAGCTGGGAGAGGGTTAAGTTTCAAATAGAATATTCATTTGTACATAAGATGACATAAACACAATGACTTGAATGTGGTCAGGGAGTAAACTGTGTGTATATGTGTTAGGGAAAAATATAAAGATAAAACAGAACATTTCTGAGCTGTAAAATCACCGGCATATTTCAGAAGCAGCTATACGACTGAATGGCAGGAGAGGAATTACAGAGGGTGAGTTGAAGGCCAAGAGATAACAAGGGTGCAGGTCATCACACAGGACATTTTACACGACTGTAGGAACTTTGGCTTTGATTGTGAGATGGGAAGCCATTGAGGTTGAGTGGAAAAATCATATGACTTTGCTTATATGTTAAAAGGATTACTTTGGCTGTCAAATTATGGATGGTTTATGAATGGCAAAAATGAAAGCAGGGACACCATGTTGGAGCCTGCATGATTGTGGATGGTGGCAGGATGATGACAGTAGATGTGAATATAAGTAAGTGTATTCTAGATAAGTTTTGAATAGAGTCAATGGGAGTTGAGGATTGAACATGGGGATTGAAAAAGACAGAAGGATCAAAGATGATTCCAAGCTTTTTACCGTGAACAAATAGATCAGGAAATGAAAGCATCTATTACTAATCAGATGGTCTGACTATTAAAATATAGTTAAAAAGTTAACTTATACTAACATCTTAATTGCTAAACTATATCATGACAGTCAAAGAATAAGCCATGCCTTATATGAAGATTAATTTAGAAATTTGCTGAGTTAAAGAAGAGAATACTATAATACAATGCTCACTATATTAATTCCTGACTGTCTTAAATAAATTCATGATTTAATAATTTTGGTAAACTTTAACTCTATATATCTCATTATTAGAATATTTTGACCTCACAACCTATTTAAAAACAGAATTTCCCCTTCTATCTCATACTCAGTTGAATTGCAGCAAATTAGCTTGTACTTCTGCAGCTAAAACAAAGACACTAATCCTCCCACCTACCCACTTCACTTGAGAACTTAATCTAATTTAAGACATAAAGGAATAATTAAGCAATGCCTCATCTATTTTAGCATAGTTACCTCTGCAGATGTGATGAAAATATTTCCATACATTTTTGTTAAATTTAAAATAACTTAGAGATCTGAAGGTAATTAAAAAAAAAAGTGAAATACTTATATGATTTACCAGTGGAAAAGCACAAAGAAATTTCAGATATTTGTATTGCTCTAAAACCCCTTAAAATGATACAGCTTCAAATCTACAATCTGTAGCACTTTTCTTCTTGTTTTATCCTGACATTCAACTTAGATTAATTAATTCATCTTAGATTAATGGGGGAAAGCTGCCATTTTGAAAATAATCATTCTTTCCAAAGAGCTTGTTTTAAATTCTGCATTCTAATATAGTATTCTCAGTGGAAAATAACAATATATTTTATGCTTGCAAATGACCTTATGGATTTAAATCTCAGGTATAAACTATATCTATTATTTTGAATCACCTTAATAAACATTTATTTAAACACCGAGAAAATGTTGTCATTAAAGATGCAATATTTGTTATTAGTCTATCAGTTAGGTCTATGTCAGTGGAAAATGACGGAAAACATAATGCATTCTAGCCTATACAATGATGGGAAATTATTGACTCATATAACTTGTTAGGCCTGGATTCCAGAGATATACTAGGTGTACTTCTTGGGCAACACAGTTTAGTCAGGGCATGGGTGTGAGTCCCACTATACATCTCAGTGGGTCTCCATTTCTAAAGAAAACTTATTAAAAAAAAGTATTTCAAAACGTGTATGTTTTTAAGAGACTCCATTCTTTAGAAAAACTGGATTCCCCTGAATTAAGGACACAGCAGATATCAAAAAAAGAAAAAGAAAAAAGAAAGAAAAAAAGTCTACCGGATCACCAAAGTTAAAGATAGTTTCTTCATAATGGAAAAACATGGTAGTCTTTTCCCCACATGATCATCAAAACTAGAGAATCATCTCACATTTATAGGCACCAGTATTGTGAAAGGGGGAAAAAAGTTCTATTTTATATATGTATAGAGCAAGGAAAGAGCTCAAGTAGTCTCTCTTAGCTGTGAACTCTTCTCTAAGCTGTGACAGCTTCTCAGACTTTCCTTGCTTTTAAGGGTCTTGAGTTTTAAGTTCCAGTTAGGTATATTGTTGTAGACTTGTTAATAGGGATTTTGCTGATGTTTTCCTCATGATTAAACTGTGGTTTTGAGTTTTAGGGAGAAAGACCACCAACGTTAAATGCCACTTTGATCACAATGTATCAAGGGTACATACAGTCAACATGACTTATCACTGCTATTGACCTTAATTACATGGCTGAAGAAGTGTTAGGTTTCTCCACCTTAACTTTACTGTCCCCCCCATCCCCCTTCATACTCTTCAGAAGTAAGTGACTATGGGCATCCCATACTTAAGGAGTAATGAGCTATGCTCCACCTCCTCAAGGTCAGAGAATCTATATATGAGTGTTTCTGATCCATCTGCCTCCAGTCAGTAACATACAAATTATTACACCAAACTCATTAGCTACATATAATTCTCAGTAGTGATTAACTTATTTTTTTAGCCTCAGTTTCCCCCCCCGCCCGCCCACCACATACACTATTTAATAGCATTGCTTGGGTGGAAAAACTACAAGCTTAATTTGGTCTTTGCTAGCAAAGTCAATCTTAATGGACCTTTGTATTACACTTAAAAGTTTTTCAATCCTATTTCAGATTATTTGGAATCAAGAGGCAGAAGCTTTACCAAGTACGCAAGCCTCCATCTTTAAATTCTATTATTCTTTTCTTGCATTTCTCTTTTCAGAACATCTAGTCTTTTCATGAGCTCATCACTTTCTTCTAGTACCTTATTAAATATAGCCAGGGATGACCAAACACACACATCTATGATTCTCTTTTGCAGCCTCTTCTATAATTAATTTTAAGTAATTATAAGCAACCAATTTGGTTTATTTGGGGGTTTTGATTTTTACTAAAGATTACCATAGCATAATATTATCCCCCAATTCAAACTTCCTATGTTAGTTTCTTTGTCCAACTACAACTTGTCTGCTAAGCCAATGTTATATAACTTATTTTTATTTATTTATTATATATATTTATTTATATCTATACATATATTAATTTATTTATATATATGTATTTTTATTATTGCAACACCCTACTTAAGGAACCTACATCTGCATTGCTCATGGTATATTAACTAGTGTATTAATCGTTCCAAATGTTTATGCTTTACACATCAAAAGTTTATCTCCTGCTCATACAACAGCCCAAAGTAGCAGTCCCTGGACAGAATGGATAGTCTTAACATATACTAATGAGGTAATATTACTAGATCTTGATGGTTGAGAGGACGTGGGACTGAGGGACTATGATATTTTGGGATTGACTACCCGATTTCTGGCTTGAGCACTGGGGTGTTTTACAATGCTCTTTATGTGAGGGGGGACTAGAGTTGGATCAGGTGTTAAAAGAGTGAACACGAATTAGATATATACATGTTGAATATAAAGTGTCACTAAGACGTTTAGGAAGAGCTATAAAAAGGTGATTGTATATATGACCCAAAAGAGATATCTGGGTTGAAGATTTGTAATGTGATGTAGCCAAGTTCCCGTGACCCAGCTTTTAAGTGAAGAAAGAAGACTTTGGGTTCACTCAGGATTGTTCTTTTGTTAGTGAGGTAAAATGGAAAGGACAGAGGGTCAAGGAATATGTATATATTATTGCCTAGCAATTTTGTGGTAAGCAACATTTTAAGACAGCTCCCAAGATTCCCACTGCTGGTACAGCTGTGATTAGGATGCACTATGTGGCAAAGATTGAGGGTTTCTGCAGGTGTAATTAAGGCCTTAATTGGTTTGACACTGAGTTAAATGTAGATTAACCTGGATAGGACTTAAGCAAGTCCTACTTGCTCAATCTGTTTATCTCTATAAAAGAGGACTTAGGCTTTCCCTGAATTCAAAGATATTTTCCTGTTTGCCTTGAAGATGCAAGATATTATGAATTCTATAGATGCAAGAAAATGAATTCTGACAATAATTTCAGGATCTGGGGAGAGGAGCCTCGGCTTCAGATGAAGTCAGAAAACCGACTGCAGCCTCATGACAGCCTGAGCAAAGGAGCCATATAAACTGTGCCTGGGCTCCTGGACATGGTGAGATAATAAACGTGTTTCATTTTAAGCTTCTAAGTTTCTGGTAATTTATGATACAGCAATGGAAAATGAAAACAACCTTTATAGGTGTTATTAAAGTATTAAACTTTGAGTTAAATAAGGAGAAAAGTAAAGGCAGGAGCAGGCTGACAAGATATAGCTGGAGGGGTTAATGTATTGTATGTCTGTATGAGATTAAAGAATAGTCACTAAAGTGTACAAACTGAGTGCACTGTGGTCAAAAACAGTGATATTTTTATGCAACGAATTTCTGCAGTTAACTCTGGCCTGAATGAAAGTACATGAGCAATTGGGCTAGATGGAAAGACGACGGGCACTGATTAGCTGGGTTCTCTGCTTGGGATCTCATAAAGCTGAAATCAAGGATTGCTTGGCCTCTGTTCTTTTCTGGAGCCCGGGGTCGGGGGTGGGACAGGGCCGCCTTTCAAATTCATGTGGTTCTTGGCAGAAATTTAGTTTCCTGCAGATGTAGGCCTGAAATACCTGTTTTCATGCTAGCTATCAGTTGGGGGCCACTTTTATCTCTCAAAGTTTACCCTAAATTCTTTGCCATGTGGCTCCCATCCCCATGGGAAGTTTACAAAATGACTATTTGCTTTTTCCTGGGCCAGCAGGATTCCTTCTCTCTGACTTCTTCATCTCCAGTCAGCTACAACAGAGTCTTGCCTGATGGAATGTGATCACAGGAATGACTATCCTATCACCATTTGCCTTATAATATAACCTAGTCAATGGAGCCACAATCCCCGCATAGCCACAGGCTCCCGGGGCCCCAGAGTGTCCATGTTATACAAGAGTTGAACACCAGGGGGCAGGGTTGTTCTGGACCATTTTGGAAATTTGCCTATAGCAATTATCAGGGATTAGGAAAACAGGAATATTTATTCACTTTTTATGGATTATAAATTGATTAAAAAATCTGTAAGTAAATTTGTATCAAAACTCGAATTTTTCATATCGTGTGATCAATAACTTTACATTTAAGATCTATTCTGAAGAAATAATCTGCTGTGAAACTCATTGAAGTGTTTTATAAAATAAAATAAGATTGAAAAAATGAGACTGTTGGAGGATATGTGATTGATTATACAGAGTTTTAGTACCACACAGTAATGAAAATCACTTTTTCACTATTTTAAATATTTGACTAATACTAGCAGAAAAAATGAGACTTTGTCCTTTCACTTAGCATAACTAAAAGTACTCTATGAGTATACATATATATGTATGTATACTTATAGAGTGTGTGTGTGTATGTATATATATATATATATATATATATATGTATGTGTATATATATATATATATCTCCACGAAAATTTTTAAGTTGTGGAGTGAATTAAGGGCAAAATTCTTAGTAAATCATTATTAATGCCTTACTAACAAGTAGGGAAAACTCTCAATATATCATCCTTCATGAACTTCTTGATGCTCTCCAGGTTGTAAAGATTCATTTTAGCAAATAGGAATTTTTTTCATGAAATACAGTTGCCCATATTAATTATCTTAGTACACAGATTCCTATATGAAAGGGGCATCCTATTGACTTACACTCTAAATGTAAAAATTCTTTTGAAATTTAAAAAGATTATTTGTCCCTGGAATAAGAAATTAATTCGCCCTAAATCAATGCTTTAATTAAGAACATTTAAGGGCTTCCCTGGTGGCTCAGTGGTTGAGAGTCCGCCTGCCGATGCTAGGGTTCGTGCCCCGGTCTGGGAAGATCCCACATGCCGCGGAGCGGCTAGGCCCGTGAGCCATGGCCGCTGAGCCTGCGCGTCCAGGGCCTGGGCTCTGCAACGGGAGAGGCCACAACAGTGAGAGGCCCGCGTACCGAAAAAAAAAAAAAAAAAAAAGTTTAAGTATTAAAAAGCAGAAATTCTGCATATTTTGGTGGATTTCTAAAATATGAGCATATAATATCAAAACAGATTTAAATTCAGTTTTTGACTCGGGTTATTAGGTATATTTTGGGTTTGTGTTGACCAGATGGATTATAATACTCATTAAACTGCTGAAAAAAAAATGGGACTATGCCTTGATGATAATGCTTTTTATCATGCCCAACATCTGCATTTCTAATTTGTCTTAATTATGTACATATACAGTTTGGTCAGTGTTTTGCATTTCAAAAATCCTTTCTAAATTTCAAATGTATCTGATAGTTCATATGAGCAATTATGTATTTAAATGAGACAATCATTGTCTAATTGGCATTTCAATTTCCACTGAGATATGCCAATTAAGCAGAATCCACTGTAGACCATAATATCTCTAATAGAGAATTTATGGACTATCAACTAAACACAGTGGTTTTGAAGTAGCATATCCTAAAGTTCATTTCCCAAAATGACTTTCACCAAGTGGGGCTGTGCTCAAGTGCATAAATTACATTTCCACTAAAACATATATCATCATTGGCGTCACTTTGTCTACTTCTAGGTTCAACATCCTCCAGTTTTATACACGCAAATGTAATTAAGTTAGGTTGTTGGAATGACATTTGATCCACTGCATTTGTATTTAATGTCTCAAGAACACTGCTAACTTCTGAAGGTGACTGAAAAACAATGCAGGGTATCATCTTTACCTTCTATAAAATGTCCAAACCAGTGATCCAGTGATGAGTCAGCCTGCCTATTTATCTATCTATCTTTCTATCTACCTACCTACCTACCTACCTATCTACCTATGCTTTGTTTTATATGTGGCAGTATATGACAAACAGTGTGGATGACTTATACAGGTTATTAGGGATACTGAATTTCAGATAAGGTTTTCCTATGTTTTTTGCTTTTAAAATGTATTTACTGAGATGACCATTTAAGCCAGTACAAAATAGCAAATTTACAAGCATGAAGTCAAGAAATTGACATTTTAATATAAAAGTAAAGTCTTACTATGACAGCATATGACAGGATTTCCTTCCTTTTCAAGGTTGAATAATATTCTATTGTATGTGTAAAACACATTTTGTGCTAAGTGGAATAAACCAGTAACAAAAAGACAAATACTGTATAATTTCACTTACATGAAGTACTAAAGTAGTCAAATTCACAGAAACAGAGAGTGAATGATGGTTGCCAGCAGCTGAGGTTAGGGAGGGAAAAGGGAGTTGTTTAATAGATACAGAGTTTCAGTTCTGCATGATGAAAAAGTTCTGGAGACGTTTCACAACAATGTGAATATACTAATAATACTGAACTGCACATTTAAAAATGGTTAAGAAGGTAAATTTTATGTTATTTTTTTACCATAATAATTAAATGCAAAAAAGTAAAGTTTTACCAAATTGTCCTAGGAGTCTGGGGATTACAATCTGTATTTCATGTTTGCTTGTACAGATTCATAAAATGTACCCACTGTCAGGTCTCACTGTCATATTTTGGAAGTTCCTTTTTTTGTTTTTAGATTTTGAAACTTCTTAGCCTCTATTTCTCTTTATCCCATAAGTTTCACCTTTTTTCTCTTAGTTTTCTCTTAGCATGCCTTTTAACACCTGACCTTACTTATTCCACCTGTCTTTTCACAAATTCTCTAAAATTATTATTATAATTACATCAACGCAGTCTAAAATCTTTCTGACCTTTTTGGCTCTCTATATGCCTGGGATTTCACACTTAATCTTTACAACATAAATCCAAGTCGAAGCTCAAATTCTCCTTTGTCCAGGACACTCTTAAGGTGTTGTGTTTATGCTGTGTTTTCTTCTCCCTTTATGTTTTCCCACGAATTATATCTGTAAATGGAAGGGTTCTCCCTCTCTCTTTTTCTCTCTCTGTCTCTCAATTTTTCTTTCTCTTTTCAGTTACTGGGCCAGTTCTGCTTGAGAGTGTCTTAGTCTTCCCTAATGTCCTTTTCTATGTAGAAATGAGCATTATTATCTTAAACTAGGGTTTCTCTAATGTCTTTATGAATGTATGCAGTTAGAAATATGTTTCACGCTACAAAATGCACTACAATTTTCCCTTAACTAGATAATTATTGAATTTAATTTTTAAATAAAATTAATTCATTGTGGCTTTAGGTGGTAAATTTAGTAATGGTATATAAATTTAAAGTTGTATGAGAAACATCCTATTTATATTCAATAGTCTGTGACTACATATGTAAAACTCATTTATATATAACTTGATAAGTCTAAATTTGAGATCTTTGTTGGATGTGCAGTATGCGTTGAATGATTCAACTGGCCCCAAGCTCTGATTGGCCCTGAGTTAAACTAATAATGTGGTAGCTCATCTCTTGTCCCTATAATCAGGGGTGACACCATCACCACCTTCAGGATAAACTTACATCTTGTGTGGGACAGTTCTTCCAAAGATAAAAGTGGTTAACACTTGTTCTCCAAAATGAGTCATCTGTGTTTAAAGTGTCACAGATTTTACTTTAATTCCATTTGGAATTTATTTGTTTCTTGGTATAAATTAAGTGACATAACCATTTAGGTTAAATATGTTTGAGGCAGAGTAATAAGGTAAACAATGGGTATTTTGAGAAATGGGTTTTCTCCAACAACACACAGCTAGAAGTAGTGTTACTTCTGTGGGCATGTGAGCAAAGCAATTCTGAGGAACAAGAACAAAGCCTGGAGGCATAGCACTTCCAGACTTTAGATAATACTATAAAGCGACAGTAATCAAAACAGCATGGTATTGGCACAAAAAACTGATATATAGATCAATGAAACAGAATATAGAGGCCAGAAATAAAACCACACACTTATGGTCAATTCATCTACAACAAAGGAGGGAAGAATATACAATGACGAAAAGACAGTCTCTTTAGCAAGTGGTGTTGGGAATGCTGAACAGCTACAATGTAAATTAATGAAATTAGAATACTCCCTCATACCATGTACAAAAATAAACTCGAAATTACTTAAAGACCTAAATATGAGACATGACACTATATAACTCCTAGAGAGAACATACAAAACATTCTCAGACATAAATTATAACAATATTTTCTTATATCAGTCTCCCAATGCAAAAGAAACAAAAGCAAAATTAATGGAACCTATCAAACTTAAAAGCTTTTGCACAGCAAAGTAAACCATCAACAAAACAAAAAGACAATCTAGGGGATAGGAGAAAATATTTGCAAACAATGTGATTGACAATGGGTTAATATCCAAAATACAGAAACCGCTCATACAACTCAATAACAAAAAACCAAACAACCCAATCAAAAAATAGGCAGAAGACCTAAATAGAAACATCTATAAAGAAGACATACAGAAGGCCAACAGGCACATGAAAAGATGCTCAACATCATTAATTATTAGAGAAACACAAATGAAAACCACAATGAGGTATCACCTCACAACGATCAGAATGGCTATCATACAAAAGTCTACAAACAATAAATGCTATAGAGGGTGTGGAGAAAAGGGAGCCCTCCTACATGTTGGTAAGAATGTAAACTGGTGCAGCCGCTATGCAAAACAGTATGGAGATTCCTTAAAAAAAGAAAAAAAACACCTAAAAATAGAGCTACCATATGATCCAGCAATCCCACTCTAGGGCATATATCCAGAAAAGATGAAAACTGTAATTTGAAAAGATACATGCACCATGATATTTATAGCAATACTATTTACAGTAGCCAAGACATGTAAACAACCCAAGTGCCTGTCAAAAGATGATAGGTTTAAGAAGATGTGAAATACACACACACACACACACACACACACACACACAATTGGAATACCACTCAGCCATAAAAAAGAATGAAAATATTGTCATCTACAGCAACATGGATGGACCTAGAGATTATAATACTTAGTGAAGTAAGTCAGACAGAGAAAGACAAATATTATATAACTTATATGTGGAATCTGAAAAGTAATGCAAATTTATCTGTATACAAAACAGAAAGAGACTTACACACATAGAAAACAAACTTATGGTTACTAAAGGGGAAAGGGAGTTGGGGGGAAGGATAAATTAGGAGGTTGGAATTAACAGGTAAAAACTACTATACATGAAACAGATAAGCAACAAGGATTTATTGTATAGTACAGGGAACTATATTCAATATCTTGTAATAATCCATAATGGAAAGTGATCTAAAAAAAAAAATAGGACTGAATCACTTTGCTGTATACCTGAAACTAACACATTATTGTAAATAAACTACACTTCAATAAAAAAAGGAAAGAGTAGCTTCTGTCTCTATACTATACATAGTTTGTTTCTATTTCTCTACCTACATACCAGTACTACCTACATGCCAGTGCTGATTGTCAAGGGACATATTTTTATTGTCATACAACTTCTGGCCATGAATCTTCATGTAATAACGTGGGAGTATCAGTAGAATTGGTCAGGAGTATCCCTGGAAGTCATTCCTACATCAGACATCTGGTAGTGATGTAAATGCTGACAAAGGCAACTATAAGTCATACAAATATATCCAGGAAAAGCAAATGAATTGAAATCCCAACTCAACTTCCTGTTAACTGGTTCCCCCAAAATGTTCTCAGCAATTCTAATGTAACTAGCACAAGGGTAAATAAGAAAAAAATAATAATAATAAAGATTAAGTTGGAGTGTTGTTTTAACCAACTGCAATAAAAAACAATCCTGATTTTGCCTATTTTATACAAAAGTATGACCATATGGACACTTTGCTAAGGTCCCTGCAAGGTGCCTGGAAGACATCCAAAAAGTGAGGAGCTCTGATCTGATATTTAAGCTTATTTAGCTTCACGGTGAATTTGCCTCTGGCTCTGAGTATAGACCTGTATTAAGTATTTGTTGTTTTTCTCACACACAGCAGAATTCTACCTTGCAAATAGACCCACCAGGGTATCTTTTTCGACCTTACTTTCAATAGATTTTTAAAAACTAATTTATTTAGGAACTGATGAAAATTGTGTGTGTGTGCGTATGTTTCTGATTTATAGCGTTCCTGAAATGCCACAGCCTTTAATTAGCGACTTTATCGACTGACCTGTCTATTTCCTTAGTATTCTCTTAAGAGTGTGGTCTTGCCTTTGTTTTATCAATAATTATTGGGACACTGAAACTCTGATTTAAAATGCACCCTTTTATCCTAGGAATTTAGGACCTATCTGTCATTCTGCCTGTAATTCCATATTCTACCTGGCTGTACCCAACACTGACACTCCCAAGTTCAGTCCCCAGAAACAGTATAGTTTTGAATATTTGATCAAATTGTGTCTAAAAACTGCCAACTAGTATTCCTATATGTATTACCCCCCCAGAAGAACTTCTAAGAATTTTCCTAAAGCTAGAATAACTCCTGAAATTTCTAGTCCATACTTACTGGTAAGTCAACTTTCAGTTTCACTTTTTCAGTACTGTTGGCCTTATTTGAATCTAAGAGAGTTGTGTTAATGCTGGAAAATTAGAAGACAGGATAGAAAATGGCAATATAGTAGCTTATGTTTGTGAATGCCAACCACCTCCTCATCCTTCTTCTGGTAACAGATTCAATGCACCTGACTACATACGTGGACATGTGACTTACGATGAGCCAATCATAATGCTACATCTCTGTGTCTAAGCTGATAAGATCAAATATTAAGGGAACATTAACTGGAAAAATTCATTTGTTCACCAAGAGTCTAGGTTTGGGAAGGATACAAGTAAATGAAGATTGATAGAACATATTAGGGAGTTTTCATCTAAAAAATGAGTTCTGAGACACTTTCCATAGAAAGAAATGATGTTAGTGAAGTAGATAGAATAATGCTCTCCCAAAGATGACCATTTCCTAATCTCCAGCAGTTATCAATATGGTACCTTATATGGCAAAAAGGACTTTACAGATGTCATTAAATTAAGAATTTTGAGATGGGGAGATTATCTTGGATAATCTGGGTATGCACAATATAACTGCAAAAGTTGCCAAAAAAAGTGGCAGAAGAATCAAATTCATAGGAGACAATGGGATGACAGAAGCAGAGGGTCAGAGTCAGAGAGAGAGATTTGAGGATGCTACACTGTAGGCTTTGAAGATGGAGAAGGGGCCATGAACCCAGGAAGCCGGGCTATGTCTAAAACTGGAAAAGACAACAAAATGGATCCTTCCCAAGCCTCCAGCAGGAACATCTTAATATTAACCCCATGAGATTGATATGGACCTCTGCCCTGCAGAATTGTAAGGTAATATATCTATGTTGTTTTAAACCACTATGTTTGTGGTAATGTTAAGTAGCAACAGGAAACAAATACATTTATCTAAGATCTAAGAAAATTAGAATCAATTTTTCAAATAATAAGGAAAAGTCTATGCAGAGGGAGAAGATCCTTTAGCAAGCGTGTCCACTTAAGAAGAACAGAAAAAGAAAAGTCACTGGGAAGATAAGGGATGCATTCTGAAAGAAGAAATTGGAGTGGGAAGGGGTAGCCATTTACCAAAGGGCAGTTCAGGCCAAGGTCAGGATTCTGGGAGACCATGGATGCATTTTAATATAAGACTATGAGAATGGGACATGATTAGACTTTCAATTTGAAAATATTTCTCTAATTTCATTCTGGAGAATGGTTATGTGTCCTGGGGGGAAATCTTGGGAAGTTACTTCAAGTCTGGAGAATTATTTAGCAGTGTGTGATGGGGGGAGGGGCATGCAGGACGTTGAACATTTAGAAACTACTACAGAAATCCAGGCAAGGGACAACATCAGCTGGCCTAAGTGGACATGCTAGAAGTACACAGAGATTGACATGTTCAGGAGTTGTTTGGAAGATAAAATTCACATGTGGGATGTGTGAGGCTGTGGATATGTAAAGTACATTCTCCTCAGACATTTTATATGGTACACATCAAAGCTGAGAGAAAGGTTTTGAAAGGATCCTATGGATGTGGTGAAATTTTACTAACAGTTGGAGAAAACTAAATAGCACCAACCAGAAATAGGGGGAAGTAGGGAGGGAAAAATTGGAGAAAAAGGGAGATAGACAGAATGACAGAGAAACAGAGATCGGTCTTTTTAGATGTGAATCCACAGGTCCCTGAAACAAGTTCTGCCTAGGCACTTCCCATGTTTTGACCAGATGAACCAAAAATTTCCCTTTCACTTTTTAGTTAGGGTTCCACAACCAGCTCTTGACAAATACTAATGCAGTATCACTTCAAAATAAAATTTCCAAATATAAATGATTTTATAGTTAACAAGTCAATAGACAGAAACCAACTTCTAGTGGCTACTGGAATCTGTACCTAGGCTCCTGGCTAAACCGTACTACTGTAAAGAGAAGGTTTTGACCCATCTTAGCAATTGCATGTGTGGGGTAAGGGGGAGACAGTACGGGCCCTCTGGAGGGGCTGATGAGCCTGCACAGCCTCCAGTGATGAAGTAGCATCATGCTGGCTCCTGCCACTAGACATGCTTTTCAGGCTCAGTTGATTCACAATAATTGATGTAATTCCATCAGAACATTTTGAATAGAAGTATTTTCAGGTGTTACCTCTATTAGTATAGTCAAGACTACTGAAGGCCAATTACCTAGGATTTTCCTGTCAGCAGTTAGATACTTTTGTGGCAGAAACAGCCTTCTCTTAGGCTCTCATGGTCAAGTATAGGAACAGATGGTAAGAACTAGAAGGAACATGCAATGGACTTATATTTTTTATTCTAGCCAAAACTCTGTAAAAGTCATACATCTTGACAATGATAAAATAATGCTTAATAATATGGCTACATCTAAAAATATACAGTATTAATTTTATTATAAAAATCATCTACTAGTCTTAATCACAACACTGACCACAGATAATGTCTGCTGTACATACTACTGATTTATCATAATGCATATTACATTATTTTTACTAAAGAGGGTTCACACATGCATATTAGTATATAATCTGCCTTTCACCTAAGTAAATATCTCAAATATTTTCTACTTCATTAAAATTATACTACTGATTATATCTTATGCTTTTTGTAATAATTTTCAGATAATACATGTGTTGAAAAATAGAAAATATTACTATCTTTTTAGCACAGCAGGCAGCATGTCAGTCTCACAATTTGAAAAAAATACAAAATTTTGATTATCAAAATTCCACTACATAGAGCTAACTGCTGTCAACATTTGATTTATTTTTTCTAGACATGTTAATGCATGTGAATCCATATTATATTATACACATGTATTGCAAATCTGGATCATATTGCATATAATGTTTTGTACTTTTTTTAGTCACACAGTATTATAGCCTAAATATATTTCTATACCAATGGATATACATTAACAACTTCATTTTAATGGTTAATATTCTATTTTCAGATGAACTATAATTTATTCAATCAGTTGACTGTTATTGATCCTTTAAGCTACTGTAAACGTTTTGGTACTATAAAGTGCTATAGGGGTATGGTGGTGACTCTATCTTGGTGCTTACATTCATGTGAGTGTAACTTCTGGATCAAATTTTTGTGAAAAAATATTTTTGGCTTTAATCTCAATTTTTATTGAGAAAACAATAATGGTCTCTTCTCTCCTAATATTCTTAATTGAGTATTTAGAGGATTTTATAGAGCTTTACTTGTCTTTTTCTCATTATAATACCCAAATGACTCTTAAAAGTTATATCTTCATCTGAAGCTATGTCAACATTGAAAGTGACATTGAAACAGTGTTAGACTCTGGAGTGTCATTTAAATGTCACTAATTTTTCCCTTTTAAGGTTGGCTTTAAAGGATTAATGGTGCTTTAAAAAAATTTTCTTAGTGTTACTTTTGCCCCAAGTGCATTCATAAAAATACATTTCTAATATAATCAATTGACGCATCAGTCTTCTAATTCAATACCTTCAACAACAGAACAATGCTTATTTTCTACTTTGGATGATATATAATATATATATTTTTCACATGCTCCTAGTATAATATCATACTAAAATATATATAGATACATCTGCCAACATCACCACTGTTGATAGCAGGTGGTGAACACAGACTGCAAAATGTTCCTCAATGACCCTCTTTCATATTAATAGCACACTTACCTGTACCTATGGCCACTCAGAACAAAGACTGTATTTTCAGCCTCTTCTTTAGGACACAATCATAAGTTTACATTGTGACAAGAAGAATGGCAGTAGAAACTGTGAGTGCTAACTTTAAGAACTCTCTTAGCAAGCATGTGCCTTCCTTCTATATTATCTTCTTGTCAACATCAAGAGGAATTTTAGTAACTGGAACTGGAAAAGCCATTTTGAATCACATGGGAATGGAGGCTGCACAAAAAGGCAAAATGACATTGAAAGAACGTGAGTCCCTGACACTGTAGAGCAAACACCAGCTCTGGACTATTTATCTCAACTTTTACGTTGGAGAGAAGTAAATATCTATCTTGGGGTTCTGTCATAGCTTAAATTAAAACCTATCTATACACAAGGAAAATATAAAACATTGCTTTTTAATATATAAAGTAACCAAGGATTATCTTTTTTGAAAATATTGTGAGAAATACAAATATATACATACACACATGTATACTTACTGTGTTTGTATACATAAATGCATATATATGCTCTTATTGAAATAAAAAATAGGGATAAATAACTGCAAAATTCCCAAATACTTTTTTAATTATATTTTTAATCTATACAGTTGTCATTTAGCATTATAAACTGGTATATAAATGTGACTATTTGCCATGAATGGCATGATTTTCTGTAGGCATTAGGTTTTTAAAAAATTTTTAGACAATTAAAATACTCAGTTGTCATTATATTCTTTATGCAAAGGTAATATTCAAAGGATTTTAAAATCTATCTATATATATAGATTTAAACCTTCTAAACTTTAAAATTCTCCTTGAGTTTTTTTTTTTTTTTTTTTTGGGTATGCGGGCCTCTCACTGCCGTGGCCTCTCCCGCCGTGGAGCACAAGCTCTGGACGCGCGGGCCCAGCGGCCTTGGCCCACGGACCCAGCCGTTCCGCGGCATGCGGGATCCTCCCGAACCGGGGCACGAACCCATGCCCCCTGCGTCGGCAGGCGGACTCCCAACCACCGCGCCACCAGGGAAGCACTCTCCTTGAGTTTTTGAAGAGGGCTTTTAAGAACTGACTTGTGAGATGCTGTAGAAACCTTTTGAAACTAAACATTCAGTTTAGTTCTATTATCTGAAGCAGGAATCTTGCTATAAAAGAATTTCAAATTTACCCCACTGGACATGTTAGTGAAAGTAGAATAAAGCCTTTTCCTACCTGCCACTGTTTACTTTGTTACTGCCTATTAAAAATCATTCACTGCTATAATTCCCATGAATGAGACACTATTTTTATGTTAGTAGAAAACTTTCAAGGGCAACTCAATATAGTTAAAATGGAGGTTAAGGTTTTGCTAAGGTTTTGGCTTTCTGCAAAGTTAAACCTTCAAATTGACTCCTTAACTTGAAGGAGGGCAATAATGAGCCTGCTGGGAATTAGAATTCTATAAATTTGCAGAAGAAATGGAATTCTACCCTTGATGATTAAGTCATCGCTTATTTCTAAAGTGGTATGTATCCACAACATTGCTATTCATGCCTGTATTTTGATTAGTGCCTGAGTACACCTGTTGTCAGACTCCTTCCCTAGCACCCTCAACTCAAATAAGATGAATACACTTGCCAACATTTGCACCTTCACACCTAGAGGTTAACCAGGTTCAGTGGTAGTTCAGGGTCAAAGTTTTAAATGTCATTTTTATGGTTACTCTGACCCTTGGATACCAAAATTCTGTCTTAGGTTCTAGGCCTTTTGTTTGTTAGCATTCTTTTCTTAGTCGTTTCCATCTTTGCTTAGTTTCCTCAAATAAACCCTTGCTTACTTACATATGTTTGTTTGCTTGTTTTTCCTGACCACCTCTTCTTTCCTTAGGTGGTGGATTCTCTGGTCTTTCATTCTGACTTGCCCAAATTACTGTGACTCAGTTCTTTGACAGCCATTCCCCAGTTTTGACCAGTTTTTTTCCTTACTGGGCATTTAGTACTCAGGCTTTGAGATTGAACACAAGAATACTTCAGCTATTCTTCTTATTTTTCTTTTTAAGTGGGGAATATTTTAGAAATATCAATTCTGACTCTTACTTCTAATAGCCTCTACATTTTCTTAGAAATGTTTTAGCATATTCTTAAAAATAACTCAGAAATGGTCTTTAATCTATGAACTACAAGAATGAATTAACCCATATGACCAGAACTCTTAAACTTGATGAAAGTCAAAAACATGTAGATAATTCCAGTAAAAAGATTAGTGCTTATAAATTTTGGAGATTAATCCTTTGTCAGTTGCTTCATTTGCAAATATTTTCTGCCATTCTGAGGAGTGTCTTTTCGTCTTGTTTATGTTTTCCTTTGCTGTGCAAAAGCTTTTAAGTCTCATTAGGTTCCATTTGTTTATTTTTGGTTTTATTTCCATTTCTTTAGGAGGTGGGTCAAAAAGGATCTTGCTGTGATTTATGTCATAGAGTGTTCTGCCTATGTTTTCCTCTAAGAGTTTGATAGTACCTTGGCTTACATTTAGGTCTTTAATTCATTTTGAGTTTATTTTTGTGTGTGTGGAAGCAACCTAAGTTTCCATTGACAGATGAATGGATAAAGAAGATGTGGCACATATATACAATGGAATATTACTCAGCCATAAAAAGAAACGAAATTGAGTTATTTGTAGTGAGGTGGATGGATGTAGAGTCTGTCATACAGAGTAAAGTAAGTCAGAAAGAGAAAAATAAACACCATATGCTAACACATATATATGGAATCTAAAAAAAAAAAAAAAAATGGTCCTGAAGAACCTAGGGGCAGGACAGGAATAAAGATGCAGATGTAGAGAATGGACTTGAGGACATGGGGAGGGGAAAGGGTAAGCTGGAATGAAATGAGAGAGTGGCATGGACATATATACACTACCAAATATAAAACAGATAGCTAATGGGAAGCAGCTGCATAGCACAGGGAGATCATCTTGGGGCTTTGTTACCACCTAGAGGGGTGGGGTAGGGAGGGTGGGAAGGAGATGCAAGAGGGAGGAAGATATGGGGATATATGTATGTGTGTGGCTGATTCACTTTGTTATACAGCAGAAACTATCACACTATTGTAAAGCAATTACTCCAATAAAGAAGTTAAAAATAAATAAATAAATAAAAGTCATCTTATCCAAAAAAAAAATTAGTGCTTATAAAACATATCACTACACAGATGATAAAATGGTTAAATGTTTAAAGGATTGATAACACTACATTTTACTAATGATGTGGAACAATTAGAACTTTCATACAATTATTTTGGGAGTGTCAGTTGACAACACTGATTTAGAGAATTTGGCGCAGTGGATACTAAAGTTGGCACTAGGCATAGCATATGTCCCAGAAAATCCACTCCTGGTATGTACCCAATAAGCACGTGCAGATATGTTCACCACAATACTTGTTCAAGAATGTTCACAGCAGAGATACTGGTAATGTCCAAAAAATAAGAAACATCCAAATATCAAACAATAGCATAATTAAAATGACTTCTGGTATATTTAAACAATGGGATAGTATACACAGGAATAGAAAATGAATGAAATGCAGCTACAACACAATGCCATAATGGATCTCATGAACATGATATTGAGAGAAAGCAGCTGGACACAAAAGACTGAATTTATATAAAGTTCAAAGAAGCAAACAAGAAGCTAGTGGCTGGGAAAGTGGCAAAAAGCAAAAGACAACCCTCAGAATGTGAGAAAATATTTGCAAATGAAGCAACTGACAAAGGATTAATCTCCAAAATTTACAAGCAACTCATGCAGCTCAATAACAAAAAAAAACAAACAACCCAATCCAAAAATGGGCAGAAGACCTAAATAGATATTTCTCCAAAGAAGATATACAGACTGCCAACAAACACATGAAAGAATGCTCAACATCATTAATCACTGGAGAAACGCAAATCAAAACTACAATGAGATATCATCTCACCCCAGTCAGAATGGCCCTCATCAAAAAATCTAGAAACAATAAATGCTGGAAAGGGTGTGGAGAAAAGGGAACACTCTTGCACTGCTGGTGGGAATGTGAATTGGTACAGCCACTATGGAGAACAGTATGGAGGTTCCTTAAAAAACTACAAATAGAACTACCATATGACCCAGCAATCCCACTACTGGGCATGTACCCTGAGAAAACCATAATTCAAAAAGAGTCATGTACCAAAATGTTCATTGCAGCTCTATTTACAATAGCCCGGAGATGGAAACAACCTAAGTGTCCATCATCGTATGAATGGATGAAGAAGATGTGGCACATATATACAACGGAATATTACTCAGCCATAAAAAGAAACGAAATTGAGCTTTTTGTAATGAGGTGGATGGACCTAGCGTCTGTCATACAGAGTGAAGTAAGTCAGAAAGAGAAAGACAAATACCATATGCTAACTCATATATATGGAATTTAAGGGAAAAAAATGTCATGAAGAACCTAGGGGTAAGACAGGAATAAAGACACAGACCTACTAGAGAATGGACTTGAGGATATGGGGAGGGGGAAGGGTAAGCTGTGACAAAGCGATAGAGTGGCATGGACATATATACACTACCAAACATAAAATAGATAGCTAGTGGGAAGCAGCTGCATAGCAAGGGAGATCAACTCGGTGCTTTGTGACCACCTAGAGGGGTGGGGTAGGGAGGGTGTGAGGGAGGGAGATGCAAGAGGGAAGAGAGAGGGGAACATATGTATATGTATAACTGATTCACTTTGTTATAAAGCAGAAACTAGCACACCATTGTAAAGCAATTATACTCCAATAAAGATGTAAAAAATAAAAAAAGCAGCTTATAGGATAATGGTAATGCTTGATTTCCAGATCTAGGTGATGGTTCACGGTTGTGCTCACTTTGTAGTAATTCATCAACATGTACACTTATGACTATGAATTTCTCTGTCTTATATTTTTACTTCCAAACAGTTTATGAAAGAAAATTAAACCAGTATTGGATGATTTACTCTTATTTCCCTGTGTTCTAATATATAAAATATTTGCCACAAATCTTCAGATATAATTATCATTAACCATTGCACAAGGCATGAGATTATTTCCAAAACATTTTCTTCATAAGTTTTAATACTCAGATTACTGTATGTTTGCTAAGCCAAAGAAGTTGTGTAGGAACCAGGGAGATAATGTAAATGAAATTTTAGATGAGTGGATTAAAAAATACACATTGCTGGGCACTCTAAGGACACAAGAATCTAAAGTGGGCAGTCACTCTTGCTTTACCTTAGTGTTTCTGAGAAGGACTGTGAGCCCTATGATGACGATTGGACATGTTTTCAAGACAAATCATAAATCTGTATTTAACATGCAGTATTCTGATTAAAAAGTAGGCTAATAATTAAAAGGAGTCATAATAAGAACCATAAATCCAAACCCATTATGACTCAAACAAAATGCACCTATGAAAAATGTCATTATATCAGAATTAATGTAAACTTCTGAAATAACTCTATATATTTCTTTAAAAAAATCTTAAAGAAAATAACAAAATAATTAGGCAGTGAACCTTTTCTAAGATGGTCAGTTGTAGAATTCAAACTTGAATATAAAACCTACAATTTAGATAAAGTAGAATTTTCAACTAATATTCATAGGAATTTTGGACATCTTTTGGACATAGCTTTTGGTGAAGAAAAGTCCAACTGGCACAATTTAGGGACCTTAGTTGGAGTTTAGTATAATGGTTGAATGAGAGAGAGTAAATCAAACTAAAGAGCCTTCTATCCTAGAAGTACTATGACAATGAAGCAGATGAAGAGTATAAGAACATGGTTCAGAACAGAATGGCACACAAAGGAGACCAGCTAAGAAGAGACAGCCTAACGTAAGAAAATAATTAGTAAAAAGGAAAAGAAGGTGACAAATACGATTTACAATTTCTTGCTTGCACAAACCTCTGTCTTTCTTTCTCCCTCATAACTTGTTATTCTAATGTTATTAAATACCCTTCTTACTGTAACAGCAGCAAACCCTCAGTTCAGCATTTTCCACTCTGCTTAAAGTACTGCAAACATATTATTATTATTTTAAAATCAGGTGTTCTCTGACCTTTGTGATCTGCCAGTATATGTACACAGGTCATGCCAGTCAGGGTCTAAGGTGAAAGAAGCAACACACTACAGTGTGATAAGTAATGTCAGAGCACTGACACTACATAGAAAGCAGGTCAGAGGAGAGTCCAAAAAGACAATGGGAAGCCAGATATCTGTTTTCAGTGAACATGAGAGTTGGAGATGCTGAGTGGCCAAAGGGTCAAAAATCTATCAGCACGTTGACAAAGGTCCAAGAAGGGGTAATCCAGTGTCAGAGGTAACCACTGGAGATGAAAGAACAGGTATTGCTTCTCAGGAGGGAAGCAGTGTCATTCAATCTGGCTGCATCAAAGAAATTCTGTGTTTTTCTACTTGGAAATAAATATGATTTTTGAAATTTGTTCATTTTTTTCTGTTTTCTGGACACTTTCTTTTAACAAATGAGCAATTTTTCTATTCAAATTTCTGATCAATTCTATATTGAGCCTATAACGAAGTTATTTAAAGCTGACAGATATTACGTATTGAATTAGTTTCCTCAAAAAATGAGGCTGGAAGATGAGGATCATTTCAAATATGCACACAACTAGGTAAAACAAATATATTTTTTACCCTAATGAACCACACTAATAAATACTCAGCTTTAAAACAATAAAGAAATCAATGGAAAAAATCTGCCAGATATTTATGGTGGAAATGACCTTACAAGACATGAGGGAAAACCTACACCTTCACTGAGGCATTCATGGGTTTCCTTCCCTTTATTGTTTTAAGTCTATCTGCTGCTGATATTTCTCCTTTAAAAACCTGGTCTCTGTGGACTCCTCTAGAGTGTTTTTTCTTTCTTTTTTGTCATTAATTCTCTCTGTATCATTTCAATTTATTCCTTTCACTTCCTCCTTTTTTCGACCCATAAACATGATACCTTGTCCTTTAAAAACAATTAACAAAAGCAAAAAAAAATCCCTGGACCTTGTATCATCCCTACTTAGTATCAAATTTCTTTTCCCACAGCAAAGTAATCTTCCAGAAAGAATAGTCTATACTAGGGGTCAGCACACGTTTTTAAGTAAAGAGCCAGAGAGTAAGTATTTAGGCATTAGAGTCTATACAGTCTCTACCACAACTACGCAAGTCTTCCCTTATTATGTGAAAGCAGCAAAACACAATATGTAAATGTACAGACTTGGCTTTGTTCCAATAATATTTTATTTATAAAACTAGGTGGAGGGCTGGTTTGACACACAGGATGTAGTTTGGCAAGCCCTGGTCTATGTACTTACTGAACTCACTTCCTTCTATCAGCGTAAAGTATTTTATTCCTCATACTTTATGTCACCTTCCCAGCATTTAAACTATGTCCACTATGTAAACCAAATGAAGTATACATAGTCCTTTTAAAACGAGACTCTCTACTTGTTCACTGGATTCCTTCCTCTGGCTTTCTCAGAGACATTCATCCAATAATTCTCTGTCACATGGCATTTTTTCAATTATTATTTCTCTTAGATCATTGATGTCAACAGACAAAATGCTGCTATTTCTCTCATGTTTAAAAACACATAAAAATACTATTGACTCCACCTCCCTGATGATTACTATCTCATGACTCTGACATTTTTCTAAATTTGCTGTCTCTAGTTCCTTTTGTACCATTCTCTCTTAAATTCACTCCAGGAAAGATTTTGCCCCCATCACCCCACTGAAACTTCTCCCATCAAGATCATCAGTGACTTCTGTGCAGCAGAATCTAAAGCTCAACTTTTGGTCCTCATCCTCCTAGACTTACAAGCAGCATTTGACAAAGTGTTATCTCCTCCTCCTAGATATATTTTCTTTTGGCTTTCTGTTGCTATTTTTATTATTTCCCTCACCTCAATAGTTGCTTGGTTTCAGTTAACTGTCAATGGTCTCTTAGGTGTTGGGGATACCCTAGGTTCCACCCCAAGTTTTCTTCTCTTTTCTAGCCAAACATTCTCCCTAGAAGATCTCATCCTGCTCCATCCATTTAAGTGGCATCTCTTTGTTTACCACAACCAAATTTATACTTCTAGCCTACATCTCTTTTTCAAGCTCAAGTCTCATATATAAAAGATCATGTTTAATAGATATCTTAAGGTTAACATGTTTAAACCTGAATTCTAATTCTTCATCCCTCGTTTCATTTAATGGCGACTACATTCTTCTAATTGCTCAGGTCTAAAAGCTTGGAATTATTTTTAATTCTTCTCCTTCTCAAATCCTCTATATCAGAAAATTTTGTTGAACCTGTCTTCAAAATGTATGAAGACTATGATCACTTCTCACCATCTCCTCTACTATTGTTCTAGTACAAGTTATTAACCATCTTTTACCTAGCTTCCTAAAAGGTCTTCTCCCTTCTACCCTTTCCCTCTACAGCCTATCCCCAAAATAGCAGCCAAGATGCTCTTCCTCACTGTAAATCAGATTATTCCACTTTGCTCAAAACCTGCAAAGACTTCTCATTTCCTCAAAGTAAAATCCAAGGTCCTTATAATGATTTATAAAGCACTGACTTATTTCCCACTCCTCCTTGAATCACTGCCTCTTTGACCTTATCTCTCTCTACTTCCCTCCTCACTATCTATGCTCTAGCTGTATTCACCTCCATGGGGTTCTTCCAACATATGCTTTGATAGCTTTAGTTGAAAATAGTCCCCTTGTCTAGAAATTCTTCCTCCAAGAATCCTTAACATACCAGATCACCTTTACCAAGTTTCACTTTTCTTCTTTTCACTGTTCTTTAAATTGAATTGAATTCTCATGTAACATTAATTTTTCAACCCACTGCAATCTGAGTATTACCCTAAGTTTCCTTGAAAATATAATCCCTAGGGTCACTTTTAAGCTGCCATCGTTCAGATCTCAATTTAAATGTCACTTACTCGGAGAAGCCTGTCTTAACTTTCAAATATAAATTAGGGAACTCCTTTTTCTCTGTTCCCACTCTTCGTTTTCTAATAAGTACTCATCATGATTTAGGGTAATAATTTTTCTTTTATGATTTTCTTCCCCACTAGACTGTAATCTCCATGATGAAAAAGGGTGTGTCTATTTTTTTCACCTCTGTGTTGGTAATGCATAGCACACAGTAGATCTTCAGTGTATATCTACCAAAGAAGTGAATGTCAAATACCAAGGATATTTTTAGGCCTTAATTTTCTGCTTCATTTGACACCTTTGCTCACTCTTTCTTTCTGAGACCCTCTACTTCCCTTGCTTATAACATATTGTAAATTTTTTTCTAACTAACTCTTCTTTGCTGCATGTACTACATTTTGGCCCACCATCTATATTTTTGTTTTATAGAATGCCATCCAAAGTCAAATGATTTTTCATTCTGCCAGCTCCCTAGGTGATCTCAACTAAGTCTATGCCAAAATCTAATAACTAAGTGCTAATAATTCTTAAGTTTATATCTCCCTCCTAGATGACCTCCATGATTATGGAAACATCTCACTGACTCTGGAATCCCAAATTTAAACTATGAAAATCCAAGTTTTCCCTATAGGCTTTTGTTTTTGTTTCATACTTTATATATTGTCAGCACTACCATCCACTCAGTTTCACATCTAATAAGGACTGATAATGTTAAGCCCTGTGACATCTTCCTGCTGCCTCACCAACAGCCAGTCAGAGAATTGTGCACAAGCTGATCACGTACCCTGAGACCCACACCCCTCACTCCGGCCTTTAAAAATGCTTTGCTGAAACCGTTTGGGGAGCTTGAGGCCTTTCAGGGCATGAGTCTCCTTGCATGGCCTTGCAATAAACCTTTCTCTGCTCCAAATGCTTACGTTTCAGTTTGTTTGGCTTCACTGTGCATTGGGCACACAACTTGCATTAACAATAATCTGGAGACATTTACTGGCTTAGATTTTGGTTTGCTTACATAAGGCTACCAGGGTTTTAGAGCCACTTCAGTCTAATGGCCTCCTTGATTAATTGATTTAACAGAGCTTATATTATTTTCATGTCTTAATTGTTTGCAAGTATGTTATAAGTTGGCTAGAGGTTTTCACTTTGTTTTGTGAAAAATAGCACAGGGGAAAAATGATTGACATTGACAATGTAAAGCTGTTAGCCTGAGTTCTATGCTCCTGGAATCAGCCAAGGTTAAGGAATCCCCTCCTTTTCTGTTCAGGAAACAGCTTACTGCAAAGAACCATTCTTTCTCCATGAGTCTCCATAAGACTCATGAATATCCCCCTCATTTACATATGACAAGGTCAGACTCGGATTGTCCAAATAACCATTATTTGCCTCATAAAAGATTAGCTGAACAGCTGCCGGCCACTGCTCAAAAAAAAAAGTGCTTGTTAACTAATTTGACTAAACTTTAGTTAAGCTTTTTTCCTTTTTCCAGGTCCTGAATTTTGACCGACCCTTAGTATGTAATCACTCCTTAATGTCCTCTCCTGAGAACCTGCTGAACACAAGGAAAAACAGTCCATGATGAACTGTCCTCTAGTCATGCCACCCACACCCTATGCCTATTCTTTCTAGACTTACTTCCTTTCCCTATAATATACAATCTTCTTCTGCCTGCCCATGAGATTGTTTTCTATATCCATATTGCAATAGTCTCTTTTCCCTTATTGCAATAGTCCTTTTAAAAAAGTCTCTCTTTCCTAAGTTCACATTGATTTGATTTAACAACATCTAAATTTTTAATCATTAAATTATATTAACCTATATATTTTGCTTGAGGGAAACGAGATGCTTCTCTGCATCTATAACATAAAGTACATAATTATCTGAGGTCTAAGAAGGAACACTGCTTTTAAACACAAATTGATACAGTTACATTTGCTTTCTCTTTCTTTAAATTGCCTTTAAAACACTTCTGTTAAACTTTTAAAAACATCTTAAAAAAAAACAAACTTGAATTTCCTAAAAACCACTTAAGCACAAATCAATGCATTTTTCTGTAAGGCTAAATTTCCATACCTTGAAAATACCTATTAATTATGCTATAAATATTATATTACATGTATGAGTACAGAATCTAGGAATCTAGAAGGATGAATGCCCTAGAGAATAATGTTCCACTTTCAACAATCATTTTCTTCCAAATCAAGTTTAAAATTGTCCTTTCCTTCAAGGCCACCCCATTGTTCCACAAGAGGTTACATTACTTGAAAGTTCCTCCTGCTCTCTTTCTCCTACACTTGATACCATTAATTTCTACATGTTATATAAATGGCTGTGTGGCAGAGCAGAAAGGGCTGTTGATGTGGAATCCTGTAGCATGGGTTCAACTGCAGGCTCTACCATACATTTTCAGTTTGAACTCAGGCAGATAATATAGCCTGTCTATTCATAAAGTGGGGAATATAAATTTACCTTGCAAGAAAGATCAGTTAGAAGATTAACTAAGATAAAGATGCAGCACTTTGCAAAAAGCTATTCATACTTAATAAACAATGATTTCTGTTTCTTCTCTCGTATGACCTGCCAACAACTTTATAAAATCACTCAGGAAGTGCTTGGTTCAAGAATTCTGGATAGAAAGTCATAGATGTTGTTAAAATGTAGAATAATGAATAAAATTGTTACTGTTCTCTGTGGAAGAGAGCATTTAGTTAATTCCCCATTTTCCTCTAAGAGCGGACATAGATAGAATTATTAATATAAATTAGGAAATTATTCCAAATCATTTTCTATATAATCCTTCCTACCATCGTTATTTCATCCCTGTGCATTCTTTAAAAATATGGGCTGTAAGGAATTCATTTAATTTTCCACTGTCTACATCATACACATTTCTACTATTTATTAAAATAAGTGAATTTAACACTACTTTGAAAAAGTAAAAAAATAAAAGCAATGGGCATTACAAGTTATCTGCTGTATGATTCCCCTCTTCTCTTTCATTTAGGGCTCTTCTTATTTTGTTTTATTTCTGTTCTTTCAGACTATGTGTGTCTATAGGAATTAAAAGTACATGGCCATTAAATTATATGGGATAGTAACAGATATCATGCATTAGGCATTTATAACAAACCATGAAATGTGAAGTGACTTTCATTCATTCATTCAACATCTGTCTTCTAAACTGTATTTCTTCTTTTTTTCCTTTTTTTAACTAAAATTTACAAATGAAAATTATCTTTTAGGTGTACAACATGATGAATATATATTTCACCATACATATAGTGAAACAATTACTACAGTCAAACTAATCAACATGTCTATCTCCTCACATAGCTACCATTTTTGTATGTGAAGTGAGAGCACCTGAAATTTACCCTTTCAGCAAATTTCCAGTATTCAATATAGTATTATTAACTGTAGTCATCATGCTTTATGTTAGATTTATAGAATTATTCATCCTACATAATGGTAATTTTATGCACTTTGATCAATCTCTCTGCTCCTGGTAACCTCCATTCTACTGTCTGATTCTATGTATTTTACTTTTTTAGATTCTGTATGTAAGTAGGATCATGCAGTATTTTTCTTTCTGACTTATCGTACTCAGCATAATGTCCTCCAGGTTCATCAGGTTGTTGCAAATGGTAGAATCTCCTTTTTTAAGGCTGAATAACATTCTATTTGTGTGTATGTATGAGTGTATATGTACATATATATACACATATATATATGTGTATGTACATATATGTGTGTGTGTATCTCACAATCTCTTTATCCATTCATCCACCAATGGTCACAGGTTTCTTCTGTATCTTGACTATTTTGAATAATGCTACAATGGACATGTAGTTCATGCAGAGTGTAGATAGATATCTCTTTGAGGTACAGTTTCATTTCATTTGGGTATATACTCAGTAGTAAAATTGCTGGTCCAAATGGTAGCTCTATTTTTAATTTTTTGAGGGACTTTCATACCATTTTCCATAATGGCTATACCAATTTACATTCCCATTAAAAGTGCACAAGGGTTCCTTTTGTCCACATCCCCACCAATATTCTAACCCAACTCAGGTTTAGCTGCTCACTGCTTGAAAGCCAATACTGGAGAGACAAATGTTGGTAGGAAAGGAAAAGTTGCTTTATTCAGGAGGCTGGCAACCTGCGGGGAAGGTGGACTCATGTCCAAAAACCAATTCCCAACTGCTGACCAGGGCACAAAAAGCATAATGCCTATGCTCTCTTGTAGGAGTTTCATGGTTTTAGGTCTTACATTCAAGTCTTTAATCCATTTTTAGTTTATTTTCCTGTATTGTGTGAGAGAATGATCTATTTTCCTTTCTTTTCTTTTTTTTTTCAGGTGGCTGTCCAGGTTTTCCAGCACCATTTATTGAAGAGACTATTTTTTTTTCTATTGTATGTTCAAATTTACATATATATATAGGACCTGGAATTTATTTGTATATGGTGTGGAATAACTGTCAGATACCATTTTTTTCTATATGTAACATTTATTGAAGTTTATTAGGTTTCCTCAGCACTCTACTATATTATTGTTGTCAAAAATCAATTGTCCACCCATGTGTTGATCTGTTTCTAAACATTACTCTTTGCCATTGATCTATTTTTCTTACTACCCATAAAATGGATGGAGAGATATACCATGTTCTTACATTGAAAAAAATCAATATTTTGAAAATGACTATACTACCCAAAGCAATCTACAGACTAAGTGCAATCGCTATCAAATTACCAATGACATTTTTCACAGAACTAGAATTAAAAAATTTACAATTTTTATGGAAACACAAAAGACCCCGAATAGCCAAAGCAATCTAGAGAAAGAAAAACAGAGCTGGAGGAATCAGACTCCCTGACTTCAGTAATCAAACAGTATGGTACTGGCACAAAAACAGAAATATAACTCAGTGGAAAAGGATAGAAAGCCCAGAGATAAACCCATGCACCTACAGACACCTAATCCATGACAAAGGAGGCAAGAATATTCAATGGAGAAAAGACAGCCTCTTCAATAAGTGGTGCCAGGAAAACTGGACAGCTACATGTAAAAGAGTGAAATGAGAACACTCCCTAACACCATACACAAAAATAAAATGGATTAAAGACCTAAATGTAAGGCCAGACACTATCAAACTCTTAGAGGAAAACATAGGAAGAACACTCTTTGACATAAATCACAGAAAGATCTTTCTTGACCCACCTCCGAGAGTAATGGAAATAAAAACAAAACTAAGGAGACCTAATGAAGCTTAAAAGCTTTTGCACAGCTAAGGAACCATAAACAAGATGAAAAGACAATCCTCAGAATGTGAGAAAATATTGCAAATGAAGCAAAAGACAAAGGATTAATCTCCAAAATATACAAACAGCTCATGGAGCTCAATATCAAAAAAACAAAAACCCAATCAAAAAATGGGCAGAAGACCTAAATAGACATTGCTCCAAAGAAGACATTCAGATGGCCAACAAACATGAAAAGATGCTCAACAACACTAATTATTAGAGAAATGCAAATCGAAACTACAATGAGGTATTACCTCACATGGGTCAGAATGGCCATCATCAAAAAATCTACAAATAATAAATGCTGGAGAGGGTGTGGAGAAAAGGGAACCCTCTTGCATTACTGGTGGGAATGTAAATTGATACAGCCACTATGGAGAACAGTATGGAGGTTCCTTAGAAAACTAAAAATAGAACTACCATATGACCCAGCAATCCCATTACTGGGCATATATGCAGAGAAAAACCGTAATTCAAAAATACACATGCACCCAAATGTTCACTGCAGCACTATTTACAATAGCCAGGATATGGAAGCAACCTAAATGTCCATTAATAGAGGAATGGATAAAGAAGATGTGGTACATATATACAATGAAATATTACTCAGCCATAGAAAGGAACAAAATTGGGTCATTTGTAGAGACATGGATGGACCTAGAAACTGTCATACAGAGTTAAGTAATTCAGAAAGAGAAAAACAAATATCGTATATTAACACATATATGTGGAATCTAGAAAAATGGTATAGATGACCTTATTTGCAAAGCAGAAGCAGAGACACAGACATAGAGAACAAATGTATAGATACCAAGGGGGAAGGGGGTGGTGGTGGGAGGAATTGGAAGATTTGGATTGACATATAAACACTATTGATACTATGTATAAAATAGATAACTAATGAGAACGTACTGTAAAGCACAGGGAACTCTACTCGATGCTCTGTGGTGACCTAAATGGGAAGGAAATCCAAAAAAGAGGGAATATATGATGCACTTTACTGTACAGTAGAAACTTGTGCAACATTGTAAAGCAACTATACTCCAATGAAAATTTTTTTTAAAAGCCCAGTATTTTAATTAATATGGCTTTATACTAAATACTTATATTTAAGAGAGTAAAACAGTCCCACCCTCTTGTTATTTGCCTTCAAGATTGTCTTGGCTATTCTTTGCTCTTTGAATCACCATACAAATTTCAAAATGAGTTTGTCAGTATCCTAACAGTAATTTAAAAAAATAAAACAAAAAAAACCCTTAGATTGCATTAAACAATTTATTTGAGGATGATGCTATCTTTATACCGTTAAACTTATCAATAGATAAATATGGTATAGCTTTACATTTATTTAGGTTTTTATATCGCTTAATGGCACTGTATGTTTTTCTGGGTAGATTTATTCCTATGTATCTGATGCTTTTCGATGTCACTTTAAATGGTTTTGTTTTCCTATTTTATTTTCTAATTGTTTATTTAGCATGTGTAACATGCAAATTTTTGTACTTTAACCTTGTATCCAGCCATTCTCATAAATTCACTAACTTACAAACATTCTAGGGGCTTCCCTGGTGGTTCAGTGGTTAAGAATCTGCCTGCCAATGCAGGGGACACGGGTTTGAGCCGTGGACTGGGAAGATTCCACATGCCACGGAGCAACTAAGCCTGTGCGCCACAACTACTGAGCCTGCACTCTAGAGCCCACGTGCCACAACTACTAAGCCTGAGTGCCACAACTACTGAAACCCATGCGCCTAGAGCCTGTGCTCCACAACAAGAGAATCCACTGCAATGAGAAGCCCATGCACCACAACGAAGAGTAGCCCCCGTTCACTGCAACTAGAGAGAGCCCGTGCACATTAACAAAGACTCAACACAGCCAAAAATAAATAAATAAAATAAATAAATTTAAAAAATAAATGTTCTAATAATTTATTTGTAGATTTTTTAAGATTTTCTGCTTTTATAATCATGTCACTTGAGGATGTAGTTTTATTTCTTCAATTTCTCTTGTTTTCTTTTTCCTTTACCTGAGGCTAGAACTTCCAGTAAACTGTTGAATGGAAGCATTTATAAATAAGCATTATTATCTAATTTCCAATATCAAAGAGTAAGGTCTAGCATATCACCTTTAAATATGTTGTTTTATGATATTTTTTTCTTTTCTGAAGATACCCTTTATTAACTATGGCAAATCCCTGTCTATTCCTAATTTGATAAATACTTTTATCAAAAACAGGGACTAAATTTTATTGTTTCATAGTATTTTTTTGCACCTTCTTCATTTTTAGAAAGTGGTTAGATATTGTAGAGTATTAAAATGTAATTATTTTAACAATACCTCTTTAGAATCCTAGTTTAATGTTGGCAAATGCCTACATCTATAATCCACAGGGGAAAAAATTAGGATTTTTTTTGTGAATGACATTGTCAATTAAAAAAAATTAGTCTATGAATTAGCTATTTTTTAGTATTTTTATAATACATTTCTCAAGAAAACTTTTGGTATTGTGGTAGAATAAAGTGGTAGTATGAACTCTCCTGTATATATGAGTTATAAAAATTGCCTATAATATTTTTCATGGTCCTTCTGACTATATCCAACAGGCATCCACTTTGTTCTTACATCTGACTCTGTCCTCAGCAAAGTTGATACTCTTTCTATATTTCTCTCCTTTATATTTCTCTTTAACAATGATCACTTTCTACCTATTATATTGTTTCTTAATTATTTTGTTCATTTTCTTCTCTTTTCCCCACTAAAATAAAAGTTTCATTCAGAAAAAATGTTTACTATAATGAAAAGAAAAATTCTAGGATGGCCTCAAGATTTCCTGCATAGGTAGCAAAGGATTACTAGGATAACTATACTTTTTTTACAGGATATAAGTCACATTTGTGACTTGTTTTTGTTAGTGTAACAGTGAGATAATTTGGAAGTATTTAAGTTGAGAATTGATCATATGGTGTTTTAGACTGATTCTGTTATTCAATAATTTTATTATTATAATGAAATCATTTTTATAATCATTAGCTTATCTAATCATAATTAATCATTAGTAATTAAACAGTAACTTTGTAATCTACTTTGTTACTAATCTGTTAGATAGTATTATAATTCTATTTGAATATGAGGAAAATAATGTTTAGAGAGATTAAGAAACTTTCACAAGTTACATAGTGGATGAACCAGGATTCAAATCCATATTATTATTATTAAAATAACAAATTTAATTATAATTCTATATCATTGTAGTTTGTAAACACAGCTGATACTTTAACCTCAATGATGAGTCTTTTAAAATACAGTTTCCTGGGATCTACATCAAATAATTCTGATTTTAAAGGTCTGGAATAGGGTCCAAGTATCTGTATTTTTCAGAAAGTTGTCCAAGTGATTTAAATGAATAGCTTGATTTGGAAAGCAGAGATATGCTTGATGTTTTTTTTTTTCAAAACTAGGCTTAGCTAATCAGAAAGAAAATTATTTTCATAGTGCAACTCAATTAAAACAGAAAATGGTGAAAGGGTAGTTATAATAGAATAAGAAGCTGTACGTGATAGAACTTAGAATATGATGCTTACTTGTGTTAGTCAGAGTTCAGTTAGCGAAGCATGAGCACTGTGGGTATAAAGAAATAAGGAATTCCTCTTTACACAATTTTGGAGGAGCAAGGAAATTAAAGATCTAAAAAGGGGGCTAGAAAGATCAAAGATAGGTCAGTAACCCATCCCTGTGTAGGTGATATAGTTGGGGTTTCCAGGAAATTCTAGAGGCTAGGTTCATCCAGCTTCTAGAGAAGGAGCATGATAGAGACATGGTGTACAAGCCTATGGCAGGATGTTGTCTCTTTGTGGCAACTGCCATCCTCAGTTTAATGAGATCCAGCCCCTTGCTTCACATAAATTCTCTGTCTAAATGTGCTTACAAATAAAATTAAAAAAATAAAAAAAAGAAGTACTAGAAAGGCAGTCAAAATAATGACAAAAAAGAGAGAGACAAATTTACTCCTGGTGAAATAAGTCAATACTACAATCTGTTGGAGCACTGTTTTCAAAAATTTCCCCTCAAGATAATAGTTTACAGATTCTCCTGCCTGTTCTGTATGAAAAATTCATTCATGCCTGTAACTTCACCCCTTGTTAACATAGTAGGTTTCTGTTACCTTTCTAAAGATGGTTATTATTGTTTAGTGCACTCTATTCTTTTAATTATCTCTGTTTTAATTTTATTGATCCTGGCTTTGTGTTCTTTTTATGGCTACTGGCTTCCTGAGTTTGGGGGGAAAAAAAGTCTACTTTTGAGGCAAGAGTGACTGTTATATCAGCAGGGCAAGCAATCAGAAAGGAGAGCTCTTAGCGACGCAAGAAAGAGCAAGAACTGCACCCCACTAGCACATCTGTTTCAGCCTCTCATTTCCTTTCATCAACAGCAACCTTCAGAGAAAAATGGCTGCTGCTTTATTTTTATCTCCTAAATATTGCATATTTTCAATTTTGTCTAACTGTTTTCTGGAATGGGAACCTGGGAAACATAAATCCAAATAACCTTATTGATATAAAAACAGTCCAGCACACATAGTAAGAAAAAAGTCAGTTTGGATGATGATGATCATAGGGTAATGAGGCAAAATTTTAAGGACTAAGAATACTGGATTAAATGAAATAGATCACAATGGGGTATGCGTTGATAGTAATCTAAAGCATTTTTCTTTCTAATTCTCTATTTTCAATCTCACATCCCGGTTAATATTTAGTAAGAATAGAAATAATTACAAAGTTAGAAAACAATAAATACATTTCATCTTTCTGTTATCTATATTGTCTTATATTATATTGCGATGACAAAATTTCCTTTCATGACCTGTTGGTGTTACATAACTAAAAAATGGTTTTCTATTACTTTCCTATCTCTTATATACTACTTCTCTCCTGATACACAATTGACCAGTTCTGTGACTTTTAGCATGAGACATGACCTAATTTCCACTTTTTGTGATATACTCATTTATTTTCTTCACTCTATTACTCTGACTATAGTCAATTTTGCATCTCCCTATTGCATCTGTGCTTTTACCATTTATAAAAAAAGTTTTCTTTAACATCAGTGATTTTTAATTTAAAGAGTATAAATTGTCCTTCACACTTCTTTCTCATTGAGCTAAGCTTTTGATACCTATTTTACTCATATAAATTTTAATTACAGTATTAATTATATTTTCCAGAAACTGACTGCTTTTACAATATAATATTTCCAAGTATGTTTCCATTCATTCTTACTTATTCAACTATTTGTTCTGACTTGCCTCGAGGACATTTTTTCCTGTTTTAATAATTTTTCCTAAGATTATATAATCTAACGAAGGCATGACAGTTCAAATGTAGGAGCAGATATAGAAATAAGTCAAAGAAAATTGGGATTGAAAACAGATATAAGTTCAAAAAGAAATATTTAAAATCAGGTATTTGGCCAAAACTAGAAATTAAAGTCAACCTATATATCTCGAATATATTTAAAATATATAGGTCATAGTAATTAGGATAAAACTACTCAGAAACACTGGCCTTTTATTCAATTTATTCCCTAGTAATAGAAAATGTAAGTAATGATCAGAATTAATTTGTAGGACCAAGTTTGAAAATAAACATGTGATTATCTAAGAATCCACATGCTGTCCTGTGTTATCATCTGTGTTTGCTTTTCTCATTAGGATAAAAGCTCTTTTGCATGGGGAGCTTCTTTCATTTATTTTGTCAAATCTATCACCTCTGCCAAGAAGCTATCACAAGGATTAAAAAAAAAATAATTGTTCAATAACTCACAGTCTAATTAATTAGTTAATTGTTATAGTACATGAAATACCACAAAAAGAACAAAGCCAACTTTAGAACTCACTATACCCATAGCGAATAAATGAGCAATAGATTCCAAAACGATGCCTTTCAGTGTCAAAGCAGTTACTAATGCTTCAAAATTTCTCTTAATTTTCATCAAGCTTTCAGTATGTTCCCATACACTTCTTTGGTTTTATGGCAATAAATATATTTTCTCTCATGCTTTATGCTTCTAAGTTAAGATGAATAATCAATTCCTTCTGAATTGAAAATACTGAATGCAGCTGAAATGGGATTCTCACATTAAGCTTGCAAACCTCAGTGTAATTCTAAAACATGATCAAATTTAAAGTATATGTGCTTTATAGAAAATTAAAAGGAGTCATACTAATACTGAGTTGTTGGTATGATGTTTTGTTTTTAGTACATTGTCAGAAATTCTGTCCAATAGCCTTCCAATGAGTATCTGTGTTAATGAAACTTGCTGCCATTCTTTAAGACATAGATATATCCTAATACTATTAAAGGTTAACATGGGTGGCAGTGTCTAAAAGTGATAGAGAGGTTCAGAGAAGAAAGAGATGAGGGTTATTTGGACAAGTCTTTATCAAAGCGATAAATGAGCTAGGTTCAGGAATAACTGAATACAAAATTTCCACTGCAGTATCTTAATTGTGGCTAATATAGCTCTTTTACTCATTTACATTTTGTCATAAATATCATGATTTTTAAAGATTTTCCTTCCGAAAAAAGTATAAACTTATTTCTTAAAATATTCTTGAAAAGGCTTTATAAATACAATTTTTGTTTGGTTTTATTTGTAATATATTTAGAACAGTTTATGGGAAAAAGTAAAATTATCTAGGAATATCTGTGTGAATTTTATTTTTATTTTTTATTAAATTTTTTTTTAAATTGGAGTATAATTGCTTTACAATGTTGTGTTAGTTTCTGCTGTACAATGAAGTGAGTCATTTATATGTATACATATATCCCCTCCCTCTTGGACCTTCCTCCCACCCCCCACCCTGATCCCACCCACCTATGTCATCACAGAGCACCGAGCTGAGCTTCCTGTGCTTTACAGCATGTTCCCACTAGCTATCTATTTTACGCATGGTAGTGTATACATGTCATTCCTAATCTCTCAATTCGTCCCACCCTCTCCTTCACCAACTCGTGTCCACGTGTCTGTTCTCTACGTCTGCGTCTCTATTCCTGCCCTGCAAATAGGTTCATCTGTACCATTTTTCTAGATTCCACATATATGCATTAATATACAATATTTGTTTTTCTTTTTCTGGCTTACTTCACCCTGTATGACAGACTCTAGGTCCATCCACTATGTGTGAATTTTAAAACTTCCCATTTCATTAATTTTAACATTCTTGTAACTACTAGCTTTTGACCCTCTGTTGTGTGTCAGGCACTCTCCTAGCAACTGAGGATACAAGAGATACTTTTCCTAAAGATCCTAGAGTCTATGAAAAGATAGAGGATATGTAAAATAAATAAGTAAAATATAGAGCAGAGTTTCTCAACTTTGACATTTTTAATATTTTGGGCCAGAGAACTGTTTGTTGTCTGGGGGCCTTTCCTGTGTACTACAGGATTTTTAGCAGCACCCCTAGATTTACCCACTAGATGCCATGATCTTCCACAGTTATGAAAACCAAAAATGTTGCCACATATTACCAAATGTGCCCTAGGGGACAAAATTTCTCCTACTGAAAATCGTATAGAGCTATAAGGAGTATAGTTTAATACACTGCTTCTTGAAATTAAGATAATGGGCTTCAGATTATCCTCTCTGTAATTAAGACCGGAGTTCTACTAAAATATTAATATTGTTCACATCAGAGGAATGGCATAAAAATAAACAAATAAAATATATTTAAATATGTAAATGTATTTATGAAACTTAAAATATAGAAAGGAACTTATTAATTCCTAGAGACTATATTAATAATTAAAGCTCTTGCATTTATTGTCTCTTCTTTTTTACCATCTCTAAAATATATAATATTTTTGTTATCACTGTGCAAACATTTAAATAATTATTCCTTTCACACTACATTTCAATCACCTGAATATGAAGTATCTAATGAAATACTGACTGATAATAGTCATGATACCAGGAATTGAAATGGCCAAGTTACCAAGTAATAAAGCAAGGTAGGTAATAAATTGGTTATTTTCTAATAGATTTTCCTCACTCTGCTTTTCAAAATATGTCAGAGTTTTACGTTTTATTCAGTGCTGCTAAGGTGTTTGGGTCTGTTTTTAATGAGCAATGCATAATAGTTTCCATCTAGGTACAATCTCAAAACTACCCACCTTCAAAAGTATAATTTAAGAAACGACATATGAGAGAAAGCCTATTCCACTCAATTCTCCAAAATTAACACTGCAATCCACATTAGCAGGAAATGTATATGTGGACCTTTTAATATTCTATTTTTGCTCTGTCACCACAATCCCTGCAACACACACAAAATGAGTCAATGTTATTGAATTGCACACTGATGCATATGCCCCTTTTAAAAAGTGCTGTAGGAAACATACGAGCAAAATTCTTGTTTGGTCCACTGTAAGAAATATTGTTGAGGATGATGTTAATTATATTATGTAGTTTGATTTTTATGATTTCTCAAAGGTAAAAAAAATTCTAATATTAAGTCTGTAAAGTAACTGGCCTTTTGATATCATAGGCATTAGCTACTTTGCAATTAACCTGAATTCTTTTCACTGATGGGATTCGTGGAATAATAAAAACAAAATTGGTGCCCTAACCATCTCATGTAATAGGTTTGCATTGTACTGTATTACCCTTATTGCTAATGACATGATATGGCCCTATCTTACTATTACTTATCTTTGTTATTTCAACAATGTTATATTATATCCTATGTGTCTCTATATTCACCCTATGTCTTTCTGAACCGAGAATACATACAAATAAACTGTCTGTTCTAGAAACCTAAGATATAAATATGTGTTAATTTGTATAAATGAGAAAATATGTTTTGCTCCACACATAAGGTTTAATTAAATATTCATCTGTCATTTCAAATTTAAACTTCACTTAAGAATCTTTGACCCAAATAACATAAAGAATAACTGTAAAAACAACAATAAAACCATTTCTTGAATTTCTACAGCATCCTACGTCTCAACTTAGCAACTCACTAGTAGGTCAATAGAACTCAGAACCTTATCAAAGCCACATCCTTGTCACATTCATCTTCAGTTTGTTCCAGCATCCAGTTCAATTTTTGCCTTATTAGATTCCACCCTGCATACTGCTGCCTGATACTTCCTTTTAAAATGACTTTTAAAAAAAATTATTATAAAAGCAAAGAATATTTGAAACAGAAAATCTAAAAAGTATAGACAAATTTCTTACATGTGCATTAGTATCTCCAAACTCTCTTTTATGAAACTTTGTGCTATGACTAGATAGGAACACATTTTTCATAGAAATTATAGAAGCAATAAAGGCAATCCTTTGTAATTCCCCCCCACATTCCCAATTCTTTTTTACATTAAACACCCTCCCTCATTTCTTTTTAATGACTACAAATTAGTCTACCTAATGCACTTACCATAATATGTTTAATAACTCTCTCATTATTAGGTGATTTAAATGATTCAGCAATATAAGCAATGCTTTGACTATATCTAACAATTTAAATTTGAACAGATGATGTCCAAAGTTTAAGTTCTTGAAGTGAAATTGTTGAGGCAAAAAACAAAACAAATACCAAAATTCTGACAGAAGATGTCAAATTGCTTTAAAAGCTGAAATCATTTTTTATTACTTTTGCACCATATTATTCTTGTTACTCTAACATATTTATCATATTGCCACCGGCTTAAGAATCACTACTGATTATATGATACCAAGTCTAGACTCCTTAACTTGCCATTAGAAAATGTTTTGTGCAGACTTACGTGTACAGATTCATCATTTTATCCTAAATGATGTTTAAAACAAGAAAGCTAGCTTTTATAAACATGTTTTACCTTTTATTTTGTTTTCTGCCTGTACTCATTCACATTGTCACTTCGATTGTGCCTCCATACACTGTCAAATAAAATTCTGTATTTATATTAATCTTTATCGTGACTATAACCCCAAAGCAATTTAAAATGGAAAACAACTCAAATCTTATAAAGGGAAAGGGCATGACCTCCAATTTTATACACTCTATGATAATTATGATATAAACCTAGAAAAGCTATATTATTAATGATGATAGTAAGAATTATAATAGACATTTTATTTAGTGGGTGCTTATATGGTAGGTACTATGCAAAGTGCCTAAGGTCAACTCAAAACTTCTCTGTGAAAGGCATCCATTGATTGACTGATTCACAGATTGCTATTTACTCAACAATGTGTATTCAATTTCTTATATGCAAGGCTACGTTCTAGGTCTGGGCTGCAGTACTGAATAAAACAAAGTACTTCACACATAGATTTTACATTCGAGAGAAAATTTAGTTTATTATCTACACATTACAGGCAAAGAAATGAAGGCTTAGAGTGTTTTGATAACTAGAACATTTCACACTGAAGCTATACTGCACTCTTCATTCTAAATGTTAACCCGATCACATGTCTATTGTCAGGAGTTTGAACATCTGAAATCAGCTTCATTCACATATCCACCTCAAGATTACTATTACAAAAAATATTCTTAGTTCGTTCTCCTTTTGGAGAATAATCACTTATCAAAATGATATGAAGATAGCTAGCTAGTTACCTATCTATCTAACTCTCTCTACCCATTTATAAATATACATATATAGCCCTATTGTGTGTATAATACAGATATGAACCATTTAATTTAGTCATTAATATATAATATATGCACATTTGCTGATTTTAATCTCAGCATTACTGTAAACCACCCAACATGTAATCATCGCATAGTAAAGATGAAAAAGCTCAAATAAAATTTTTGAGTTTATTTTTGAGAAATAATTGATAAGTTGGTTTTAAAATACCGTCTCTCATTTCAGTTTTTTCTATTAATAATTTCAAATGACAGACTTAAAGTTTTGAAATCCATTTCTAGGAAGAGAAGAAAACATTTTGTTTTAAATTCTTTTTCAGTATATTTAAAAACAGGCAGCATCCACTAGACTAGTAGCACCACTAGAATCGCAAGGCAGGAACCATGTCTATATATTCTTTTCTGACTCCACAGTTTCTAGCAGAGTATCTGACTAGAAGAAGCATTTTAAGGCTACTTTCTGGGAAATCAAATCTTATTTATATTTTGCTCTGTGTCACTTGTCTGCTCATCTGATACAAGAAGTGGAAACCAGAAGAAGTAGTGATGATAGGTTCAAAATAAATATTTAAGTTTCAGTTTACCAGGCCAAAAACAAACATTTGGGCAGTGATTTTTAAACTGATTAGCTCCAAACAATGAAAGGAAAGACCAAAGAAACTTTCTCATTAACACTAATAGGAAAAAAAAAAAAAGATACAAATGTTACCTGGGCAATTGCTTTAAACTCAACAGGAGACCTTGTTGAACTAAGATTCTAGAGAAAAATACTATATTTAGAGAGGGCATCTGTATGTGGTATTATCATTCAATGCAACTCATTTCAATGCAGAATTATTTCCTCAGCACAAAATCTATTTAAATTAATTCAGAAATGTTAGAAATAGATTTATTTTCAAAAATACTACAAAAGTGAAAATATGCTCTGTGCTGTTAAGAGAATTTATTAAACCTAGAGGGTAAAGAGACACTAAATAATTTAGACTGACACATATTTTTGTCATAGCCCCCAGCATAATAAAAATACATTTATTAGTCCTACAAACATGTTACTTTTATCTGTAAAGGAGTTTTGTAACTCTATTCATAGTCACACAATAGTTAAAAGTATCTAATTTGCAAACATCTACCAAGTGTTATATTTTAATACTGTTATCAAAGTGTCATTATGTAAAATATATATATAAGAAGAAAATATTGTATTGAGAGGGAGGTAGATTAATGATTCAATTTGAATGTGCTACTGTATTTGATCATCTTTGTTATCCACCATTTTAGCAAAGAACTATTCTTTAAATTAATCTATTGATTTGTACAAAAGAAAAATCAAGTGATTCAATTATACATATACACGTATCTATTCTTTTTCAAATTATTTTCCCAATTAGGTTGTTATGGAATATTAAGCAGAGTTCCATGTGCTATACAGTAGGTCCTTTTTGTTTATTCATTTTGTATATAGCAGTGTGTATATGTCAATCCCAAACTCTCTAACTATCCCTCCCTCCCACCATTCCCCCTGGTAATATGTTCTCTAAGTCTGTGAGTCTGTTTCTATTTTGTAAATAAGTTCATTTGTATCATTTTTTGTTGTTGCTGTACACCTGAAACTAACACAGCATTTAATCAACTGTACTCCAATATAAAACAAAAAGTTAAAAAAAAAAGGAAAATCAAGAGAGGTTTATAATACCATTTAAACAGTTTCTTATATGTAAAATACACATATAGATTACATTAGAGATATAATTTGAAGATATATTAAAATACATAGAGAGCAAATTATGTTACTATGATTATTATTTAGTGTAAAAACAGTTTCAAATACCCATTGATGCCATTTGAGATAATTAACTTATATGTTGTTTGTAAAATGGATCACTGTTTATTATAAAAAAATGCTATTATAAACTATAGTGAAGCATAAACTAATAAGTTAATATTACTCATAATCACTTTACCCAGAAATTTATTTTTTAACATGCAAAGAAATTTTGATTTTTCTACTTTTGTTTCTATAATATAGGTAAGTTAAATTTTATTATATGTAATACATGCAAACATCATCTATATTGTTAAAGTATTAAAATTTCCGTGTTTCCCAATATATATATTTTTTAAAGAAATAATATTCATACAAAAGAGTCCTCTTTGTTCTGGTCATTATCCCATTTCTTCTCTTTCCAACCTAACGTTTAGCAGCATTTTAAATTTAACATATATGCCTTCCTAACATTGTTGTTATGTATTTACTATCCATGTACAGTGTAAAAATATACTGTATTGTCTTCTTAAAATTTCCCTTAGTGTTATCATCTGAATATATATTTTGTACTTTGCCTTTTGTATTCATTTTTTAAAAATATCAACCCAGGTTCATATAGATTTAGTCATTACTTTTTACTGTTATATAAAACACACACACACCACCCCACTAAACCTATTTCCATTGTTCTGGTGGTATAAATACAAGATGCTTCCAATCCTCCATTACAACCTCGCCAAAAAGAAATTTTGCATGTTTTCTTGTGTAAGTGTGAAAAATTTTCTTTGGATTTCATGCCTAACGCAGAATTCCCAAGTCTTAGGATATGTATGTCTTTAATTTTGTTAATTATTGCTGAAGACCTTCCCAAAGTGCTCTAACAATTTGCATCTCATCAGCAAAAATGCAAGTAGCCTATTTTGCATCTCCTCTTATTTTGCCCATAGCATATGCTAAGAAAATGTTTAAAAACATCTTGTATAATTTTGTTAAATTTGAAAAGGTATTTTATTATTCTTTTAGTTTATATACTCTAGATTATTGGTAGAAGGAAACATCATCTCACATATTTATTAGCCATTCAAATCACACATTTTGTGAACTGACTGCATGTAAGTTTTTCGCTTTTTTCTATTGAATTGTCTTTTTTAATGAATTTTAGACATTCTTTATACATTATTGATACTAAAATCTTTGTTTCTTTCATTTTACTTTTTTAACTTTATGTTATCTTTTGTCAAAATGAAATGTTAACATTAGCAATTTTATTAATTCCCTTTTTAATTTTTTGAATTGAGTGTCTTATTGAAGAAATTCATTTTTACTTAACATATACATTTCTCTCTATATTTTTAACAATGTTAAAGTTTTATTTTATTTTTCTGTCTTTAGTATTTGAGAAATATATTATGTACAGTGTGAGGTCAAGAACTAAGAAAAATATTTATGTACAGTGAGAGGTGAAGAGCTAATTTCATACATTTCCTTCTGCATGTGATGAATTAATTGCTCCCAAAGGAAGTTATTATATAATAAAGGTTTTTGGACTAATTTATAAAGCTAATTCTGTCACAAATATTCACACATATGTGGTTCTTTTCTGTCAATTTTTTTATATCTATGTCAATATCATACTGTTTTAATTAATATTGCAGTATTACCCAGGATTTGATCAAGCCAACAGAAACCATGCCAAATGGGAATTATTTGTAAAGGTGGCAGAACTGACAGGGAATGGAGAGGCAACCCAGAGTTTGGCAACAGCAGAAAGGCATTACAACCCCCAAGAATGGAAGGAGCCATGGAAGAGCTGGTATTTGCAAGGTCCTGTGGTTAAGATGGTAGGAACAATTTGGCCTGGGTGTAGCTAGAACCTTGGGGAAGATGCAGTCACTGCCAGAGATGCTGCCTGGAAGTAGAGAGAAAGGAACAGAAATAATCCATCTTCTACCTGACTCCCACTCTTTAGTCTTCTGTAGTACCATCCATCCTGAAGCCAGCCTGAAGCCAGTAGGTAAGGTGGCCTGGGAAATAGGGTTTAATTTATCAGTGCAAATAAATGGTGGGCAAAATAAATTCCAATATAAAATAAATCCTCATATAAGATAATGTTAAACCATCACCCTTTCTTAGTCTTTCTTATACAAATTGCCTTTGCTTTTAAATTTAGCTCGATTCCTTTATGTGAAATTTAGAAGTCAATTGTCAAGTTCACTAAGTACATTTTAAAAAAGCAAAGAATAATTTTGTATTATAATTTAATTAATACATAAGTGAATTTGGAAAAATCTTGCCATATTTATAAGGGGGTGGTATGGCATACTACTAAGATCAAGAATACTAGCAAACGTTTATGCAAATTCTACCACTTACTAGCTGTGTAAATGACATATCTCTGCATCAGTTTTCTCACTTTTAAAACAAGTATAATGGTAGTATATAATGTAAGCTTGTTTTTTTTTTTTTTTAATAAAAATGTGTAAGGCACTTAGAACAAGGCCTGGTATACGGTAAGCATTCAATAATACTGTCATTGTTGCTGTTGTGTTATTACTATTATCATTAAGGATTTTTTTTTTTTTTTTGGTTTTCTGGTTCATTATGATGACATCACTATTTAATCCTTTATAATTAAACAATATTTGTATAGAAGACTTGTATATCTTAAAAATTATTTTTATCCTAACTCTATTTTGAATTCTTGGTAAATTTCATATTATTCACTCCCAATTTACTAATTTTTGAACACTGTCCAGCCTATACGTTTTGTATATGCCAATTTTTACAAATTTCAGTATCTATGGTTTTCCATTCCATGTTTAATAGATTGCTCTTTTCCTTATTATATGTATTTTAAGGTTTATTTTGGTTTCTTACCTATGGTTCCTTTTTTAGAGATTAGATATGAACATGTGAATGTTCATGTAATCAAACTGTTATTGTTATTTATATTTTACTGGGAGTAAACTTGTGGTGCAATGCATATGAGTGTGAGTGTGAGTGTGAGTGTGTGTGTGTGTGTGTGTGTGTGTGTGTGTGGGGGCTGTCTTCTTTAGTATCAGTATTCCTTTTCTTTTTATTTTGTAGGTTCATTTTGAGTGGGAGTTTGTGTGTTCTTTCTTCTTTAACTGTACTTTGTTGTTTTCAAGTTACTTCCTCCAAGCCCCTCCACATCATGACTTTTATTGGCAGTAGTGCCTCCCATTCTGTAGAAATACAGAGACATCAAAGATCCGGCCACTGAGCCAGTAGGCTCATTCATGGCACAGATTATGATTAGTTTACTGCATCTGTTTCTTTCTGCTTCTCTTAATAATCAGACTGAGGAAAAAAAAGAGCACAGGCATAACTCAGACATTTTTCCCCCTTAGCCTCATTTTATGGTTGAGGAAACTCTAACCCACACCTTAATCATATAATAGGATGAAATCCAGACACTTGTTTCACATAAATTCCTTGTTTAGACGTTCTGACAAAATTAAAAAAAAAATAAAATGATAAAGAAATACTATACTAAGAAAGGCAGGCAACATAATGGGAAAAAAAGTGATAAATTTACTCCTGGTGAAATAAATTAATACTGCAATCTGTTGGAGCATTACTAGTCATAACTTTCCCTCATGATAAAAGCTTCTAGATTCCCCTGCCTGCTTTTGTGTGAGGAGTTCAATATACTTGTGACTTCACTTCTAATTAACATTTTAGCCTTCTGTTATGTATCTAGAGATAGTTATAATTTTTAGTGTACTTTCAATTATCTCTATTCTAATTTTATTGATCATAATTTTGTGTTTAGAATGGAGAGGTTTCCTTAAATATGAAATTATAAGGCCATTTGGTCACAAAGCCCATGTGTCCATTGCATACACAGTTTCTAATGCTCACAGCAACACTGCAAGTGTTGGGCTGCACCCCGCAGGCCTACAAAGGCCTGCACTTGCCCAACTTTTAGACCGAAGAAAGAGCCCAGAGTCAGTAACAGAGACATCAGTGGTTTAGTGGATGGGGGAGCTTACATGTCTGAGGCAAGGTCATGGAGCAACGCTCCACCACGTATGGTGGACGGTGGGCAGGACATGTTGGCAGGCTTCGCTCCTGAGGGGAAAGGGAGCTTGCCAGTTATAGGGGGAATTACATCAGTTCAGCTCATTAGTTATCAGGGAAATCAGCCGGGGGCATACCCCTCACCACCCCTTAGAACAGCTATCACTAGCTAGGGCCTGGGGCAGGTACGTAGGAAGGTCAGTCGAGTGAGTAGGGTATAGGTGAAGCAGGCACTGGTCGGGCGGGGGATGGACAGAGAGCAAGAGAACTGCCATTTTGAGTGGCCTGACCATATAGCATAGCAAGGTAGGTGTGAAATCATGAAGCAGGTGCCTAATATAGGGTTTGAAGGTTGTTTTGTTTGATTCCAAAACTCATGCTCCTTCCATTTTATCTCCGATTGTAGGGACAAGGAGATTTATTTTCATCTCCTCTTTGTATTTTGTGCAGTTGGTAAAGCACAGTGAACGTGGGACATGGAGGGGAAGGAATCAGATAAATCTGAGCTCAAATACAAAGGATACGAGTAGAAACTGTGTGGAACCTAAGTGATGGCTTATTGTCAGAAAGAAACTCTCACCACTATCAGTGCTTTTGATTGGGGTGATGGACATAGATGAATAGGATCGTGGATATGCAGTGTGAGAATCACTTTCTACTACAGGTTGAGAGCATCTCAAAGCCTGTCCCTGAGGCAAACCACATATTCTAGTGCCTGAAGGGCCTGTTTAATGTATGGTAGAGATAACTGCAGTTTCTTTGAACATTAGTGCCATCAATATGGATAGCACATGTTCACTGACATGGGAGTACAGAAGCTTGATTTCTCTAGCAAATAAATAAATAATACAGAACTTGAACCTGAGGCTCCAGAAACAATTCTAAATAACTTATATTATAAATAAGAGCAACATTATTAAAGTAATTACATAGCTTCTTGATGTAATCATTCAAATAGCAGATACTAATTTAACAGTGTAAATTCTATCACGTTTGTTGAAAAGTTAATTTTTAGACATAATTGTATATGTTCACATTTTGTGAACAAAATTTTGAATAACATTTTTTTTCAGAATGAGGCTAGGACTGTGAGAGACAAGAGCCAAGTGCTACAAATGTGATCGAGCTCCATCTACAATGACCAATTTTCCCAAGAGAAAAGCCACCATTAAAAATTTATAGTTTCTGTGGTTTGCAATTTTTCATTTTGACTACAAACTGTCATTCTCAGTTTTTCTTTTAGTTTACCAAGGCACATTGCACCAAATTTGAGACTGTATCTTAAAGCCAGAAAACATAGTTTTGCTGGTGTGAAGAAAGAATAACCAATTGCTTATAAAACATACTATGGAGCTATATGAATCTCCTATTATTCTTCTATAACACCACGTTACCCTGGAAAAGGTTGAAATATGTCAACTATTAATTCAGGAATATGTATACACTAGTCTCACTACAGATCATCTTTCCTATTCAAATTTCCCTGCTCTCTTCAAGATTAATATTGTACCAAATTGGCATACTGCTCTCTTCATTATTACTGTGACATTCAGTTTTGCCAATGAGTTCTTAGATGGATGGAGTAAGTTATCTATGCTAATTAATGATAATAAAATGCTCTTAAATGTTAAATCATGTTCTTGGTGTATTTAATACAAAAGCCTTTCCAAGGTGCTCTTGGAGAGTTTTTTTCTCCCCCAGTGATCACCTCTACTCCCCTAAATTAATGCATCTGGCATTTATAATCCTTCTTCTCTTCCTCTTTTTTCTCCACATTTTTGTCTTCAGTCAATTAACTTATTTTTCAGAAATATGCTAAGAGATACATCAGTTATCTGTCCCTGTGTAACAAACCAGAAAACTGTGATGGCTAAAAGATCAACCATTTATGTATCTCATGGTTCTGCAGGTTGGCACTGGTCTGGACTCAGCTGTGTGCTTCTCCTAATCTGGGCCTGACTCAGCTTGGGTAACTCATGTTCCTGCAGTCAGTTGACAGTCCGGATGCAGGTTGTCCAGTCCCAGGCGACCTCACTCATATGTCTGGCTGCTTTCTGGCTGTCAGCATGGAAGACGGAAATTATTGGGTCACCTCTTTCTCACCATTCACCATGCCTAGCCCAGGCTGGTTCAATGATGGCTTCAGGATTCACAGAGTAGCAAGAGAGGCCAAGTTCCAATGTGCAAGCTCTTTAAAAGTCTCTTCTTGTATCTTGTCTTATCATTTCTCAATAACGTTTCATTAAAAGTCATTGCCGCAAAATCTTCCACAAGAACCTATTTTGCTAGGTATCTCTGTTGTTACTGGATACACAATTTATATGATAATAGTGGGCAGAACAGAATCTAACACATTAGGCAGACTGAGTAACTTTAGAGAAAAGATGAATTACCAGTTTTAAAACTGCTATATCTGTGGACTTTGCATGCCTTATCTTATGTAAAATCACAAAACTCCTGTGAGGTAGGACATGTTACCTTGCTCACTATGCCAATGAAGAAACTGAAATTCAGATTCTCTTGCTCATTAATATAGACAGTGTGAGTAACAGAGCCAGGATCTGGACAGAAGGATGTCTTGTGCTAAATGCTGTTGTTTTCCATTTGTAGCATGCTGCTGTAAGTAGTAAGAACTTTTAAATGACACAGAATATTCAAAATTCATTGAAGCTATAGAGGGACTATCCCCACCCAACAAACCAAGTGCCAACTCTGCCTAAAGGAAACAGTTAAACTCTAGCATGTTTCTCAATGAATCAGCAGCTGTCTTTAGCTCTCATTAACTGCCTCAGGGACAAGCTAAATTAAACAAAGTAAAAATTAAAAATAAAATCATTGCTGAAAACTTTATAAGTAGTTAGACTGAAGACTGTACTTAGTACTATTCTTAGATCACTGACATCATATATTTTTTTTACCCTGAAAGTCTTGGTTGGATATCCAAGTCCAGAAGCCACCTGGTAAGGTGAGTGTTCTTTTACTCCTACTTGTACGATGTCTGCATCTGTCTGCTGATACTTCTCAAATCTTGCTGCTTATTTGACTAATGTTTTTGCTTTAGGCTTAAGAACAGTCTTGGTCCTTGAAAATCACTGCTTCATCTACTTCTTTGCAGAGGCCACGGCCCAAAGTGAATCCTTCCAACTTCCTCACCTCTTTCCTGACCATCTGCAGCTGTAGTAAGCATTCCGAACCAGGAGTAAAGGAACTCTAAAAGATTTAGCAGCTTGTTTTTGATTTCTGGTCTATATAATTTCCAAATACTCATGCTGCTTTCATGGAGATCCAAATAATATCATTATGAAAAAAATAAATAAATAAACTTTCTTTACTAGGATAAAAAGACTGTATTAAAAAAAAAAACTATGAAAAAAGAAAATAATAAATCTATCTTCTTATTAGCCTTAATCTTTGGGAGATATTTGTGGTAGCCATTGACTACCTCTCAATATGTGCTACGTAATATGTTAATAATAGTAATAAATACAAGTAAAACAATTTCTGCCAACAAAGAATTAATATTTCAGTGGTAACAGATGTAAAATAAATGCAATAGTATATGAAAAGCAAAACATTAAAAATGTGTACAAGGATGAGTTGGCATAAATAAGAAAGCAATTCACTTTTTAGAGTTTATTTGGGAGAATTACTTGAAGAATGGTGATTTCTGAACTTACTCAAACAAGAATACAGTTCCATTGGAAAAATGGGAATGAGAGAAAGTATGTTCTAGTATAAATGAAATCATAGAAAAGAGTAAGCATGATTTCAAGATTTTAGAAGCAGTTCAGGTCTAAACAGTAAAGAATTCGCTCATTTTATACCATTAGGCATGATATAAAGACTAAAGTTAAATAACTCTTCAAAGTTCTACACTTATTCTTTCCTCCTGTATGTGCATGCAGTTTTAACAACTGAGTTGATGAGTATTTTCAAAACTCACTAAATTTCTATTTTGTTTGGAGGCTATTATATATAATATATATATATATGCACATATACATACATGCATATTTGTGTGTATCGTATGTATACACATACACACATATATACATATAAGTATACACAATATATGCATGTATATATGTGTATATATATAAATATACATGCATACATATTTAAATTCAGTGATTACAATCTGACTTTACTATTTTAAAAAATTTTGTTTCTCAAATTATTGATGAAAACTTTAATAGTCTTAATAATAGAAAAATAAATCCTATTAAAACCGTTTTAGTTTCTTTAACCTATTTCAACTCATTTCAAGTGAGCAGCAAACTAAAATGAAACCTTCTGTGGACTGAATTCTAAACAGACTCATGCCTGTATTTAAAAGTTGAGGTGGTGATTTCAAATTCTGTACTCTTTCCATAATAAATGGACACACAGGAGTATCAGTTAAGTTCATCTTGGGTCACTCTAGTTCCCAGGAAAAATAGTGTCATTTTTTTTTCCTGACAACATCCTAACACATTAAAATACAATTAAAGAAAAGAAGAGGTAAAATCATTTCTTTCATACAAATATAAAACGAATATATTTTAAAGATATTATTTATATAATTAACTAACGACAGCTCCAGTAAGATATTAACGTTTGTTTAAAAGACAATTCAGTATGGAACCATTTACATTACCTCAATAAGAAAACATGGGCCACCAATTTCTCCATAAGTTAAATTCTATCTCTACATAGTTCCAAAATAGACTAAATCTATGAAATGAAAAGACCCCTACAGAATAAGACACCCCTTAAGGGTCTACTAGACACTGTACTCATTTCACAGAAACAATTCCAAGTAATCTTTTTGCCTATTTTATTCTTTTATAATATTTAAAAAAATATGCTTTCATATTTTGGGGACAATAATATTTAAATCTTATTTAAATGACAACATCTCCCAACAGGAGAAAATAGCTTGTATTAATTTCCCAGAGGGTTCTTTTTACACACAAGGCAAAGGGAAATCTCACTGTTGTGGCCTCTGCCGTTGCGGAGCACAGGCTCCGGATGTGCAGGCTCAGCGGCCATGGCTCATGGGCCCAGCCGCTCCACGGCATGTGGGATCCTCCTGGACTGGGGCATGAATCCGTGTCCCCTACATCGGCAGGCGGACTCTCAACCACTGCGCCACCAGGGAAGGCCCATACTATACTTTTTAATACTTCAGTTAGTTATTTAAAGCAACTTCCTCCTAAATCTCAAAGCAACACCTCTACCTACATCTTTGTCATAAAAAGTTATTCACATGGGCATACCTGTCCACGCGAGAACATTGGAAAAAATATTCTTTAATTGCAGTGACAATATAAATTGAGCCCCATTATCCAAAAGGAAGCATATACAATAATTTCTACTGAAGAGCATATTTTCACTCTCAAGATGTCTTTTTTTCCCATAGCATTCTGGTATTATCATTAATATACTAACTTATTTAACACTCTGAGGATTCTAAAAAGGATTCTGAATTTTATTTTTCTAGAATTGTCATTCCCTATAATTTATTTTATACTTTCATTGTTTTGGTCTCAGTTTTTCATTGAAAATGTTCTTTAAATATCAAGTGAACCTATGCTGTTCACTTATAGTTAAGTGTAGGACACACACAAAAAAAGCTAACTAGAAGCTATGTATAAAAAGGAAGAAACTTGTTAACTGATGAATCTCAATATAATGACTCATTTACTCTAAGAGTTTAGGGGGGAAATGACAACTCTCAGAAATACTAGATTTCTGTGCCTGTAAATTTCTCTAGAAAGAATAATCAGATTTCCAACCTAAAAGACATAAATATTTATCTCAGATTTCAATGGGGAAAGGAGGGTTCACCATGTAGGTATTACTTAAATTCATTATTTTGATTTGAGTAGTCCAGACTTCCTTTAGGTTATATAGCTTTAGTCTTCAGAATCCCTCGGGTGCTTCCTTTCTAGTTAATTCTAACTACTTCCAGTTTTCATTTGCTTATGAGAAGTGCCTTCTCCCTGACTGTCTGGCATGGTAAAGAGGACGGTAGGAACAAATTTCCAATTGACACATTTTAATGAGGAATGTCACCTGAGCATGAACATATTTTACCTCACTGACAGTAGTGTAGAGAATAGTTAGGATGGAGATAACCTGGAGAAAGGGAGTGTTTAGCATGTGATTGTCATGGCCCAGTTGGCAAGTGATAAAGGCCTGCAATTAAGGTAGAGGCAGTGAGAATGAAGATAATTTCCTTCCATTCTTTTTCATGTGGATGTTGAATTAATTGGGTCCATGTAAAAGCCGATTGTTATTAGGTTTCTAATACATTAAGTAAAATATTCCATTGTGAGGAGTGTAAGGACAACGTATAACTAAACTCTAAATTCCTATTACCTAAAACTTTCCACTGTGTTTGTTCTACACAACAGCTGTTCGCCCTCTGGATTTATCCGTTTAAATAAACAATTTGATACCATGCACACTGTGTTTTTGATTATGTAGTTAGTACAAGAGCATTCAATTCCAAAAGAGCCCAGAGTACTTAGAAAAAAAAAAATTCTCAGATTTATCCTGTACTTTATTTTATACATATTCATTAGGACAGATGACATTTTAGCAAAGCTTCAGCTAGGGATTTCAAACTGGATTTTAATGAATACAAATTGAAACAAACATGGCATCTTACAGTTAATTTTCTTTAGTAAAAAAGTAAAACTATAGAGCAATAAAGTGAGATTTCTAAAAATTAGGTTTTTTAATCATTTAATGTAAACAACAAACCATAACTCTTTCTAGTTCAGCAAGATGAATAAAAAAAGTACTAAACACTGTAGTTATTATTTAGCAGAAAACTGCTAATTTCATGGGCAATTATAACACATGTAGGTAATGCTCTCTAATCTCACTGTAATTATATTTCATGCTTCACAGAAAAATGTAATCACTACAGATGTAGAAGAAAGACTATTTATCACCACAGAAAGCAGGTGGGCGCAACCTAGGTATCACAGTAGATGTGTTTATCTTTGTGTAAGACCTTTGAAGGTCAAAAATTTCAAGGCTGTGGTGAAAGAATCACTTATTTAATACATTATTGTGAGCAGAAGATATTGCCAGTTTAAATTGCTAGTTAATATAGTGTTTCACCAAAATTAATTAAGTTTAAAAGTATTGTCATTGCCTGTAAATATGTCTTTTTTTTTTTTTTTTTTAATTTGTTGGTTTTCTCCCAACTGTGATTAGGTAGAATTCTTGATACGCCTATTCACTAAAAAATGTAGATTTGCCTAAGGAGAGACAGATGTTTCCTCATTTTATTTTAATGTTTATATTATTAAGATAACAGACAAATAAAAAAGAATATTAAATATAGTATTTTGTACAAAACTATTATTGTATGATATTAGTTTTAACTTTTGAGGTGAGAGACAACTTAGTAACTGAAACATGTCTAGGATCTTAAGTCATATTGTCCTGATTTCTGATTTTCCAAATTTTACAGTTTATTAAAGAAGTGCATGGTAAAATGTTATGATAACCTCTACTGACAATGGGTAAAATGAAAAGCTCAAGGACTTTGAAGGCAAGCAAATATATTCTGAGTAACTGTGAATTTTAGATAAATCCACTCTAAGACTTATATTTGATAATGGTTTCCAGGAGACAGTGCTAGTATTCCCTTTGTTGTGGGGAATTAAATAATGAAATAGATTATTAAGTAATTTTAATAATCTATTTTATTTCAGCTTATTAAAATTATAATGTACAATGTATAATAAATATAAAATATATTAAAATAAAATACTAATTTATTAAAATAGATTAACATTTATTTAATAACTCAGTATCTGTTATATAATAAGTCAGTGTTTAACTCCTATCACCTTTTCTCCCTGATCTTATATAATCATTTGACTTACAGTTTTTAGTCTGTTTTAGTTTTCACTCACTAGTTAGGTAGGCTTTTTTTTTTAATTGCACAATATACCAGGTATATTTAATAACAATCAATGTAAAAGCTTATTGATTATTGATCATGAAATCATTGTAACTTCACTTCCTGTAACATTAAAAAAAAAAATACAGTAACAAAAGGGTAAAATGGAAGGGCAAGAAGAACTGTGTAACATATTATTTATTGTCTCCTAGGCAGTTGCAAAGAAAATGATCTGACAGAGTGCCATACCATCTACTGTATTCTATATACCTAACTACTTCAGACTCTGCAAAGAGCACTGGATAAAGAGAAGTTTAGAAAGAGTGAACAAGACAATCTGAAGACTATGACACTAACATGACAGAGAAAAAAAGCCATAGTAAGGTGAAAAAGATAGGGATCTAAATGCACATACCTCAGTGCTGACCTTTCTTTAAAATATGGGAAAATGGGACTTAATTTTGTTTCTCTGGAAGGTTTACCAGTAATTATATTTTTAAGAATATAAATGATTAAAAAGTATTCAAGAAATAGAAAAGTCAATCCTCAAATTCAGAAGGAATTTCGAAGGACCTCAAATCATCAAAATGATCTTGAAAAAGCAGAGCAAAATCAGATGAGTCACACTTCCTGTTTTCAAAACTAACTACAAAACTATAGTTATCAAAACAGAATGATACTGGCATAAAGATAGATACACAGGCCACTGGAATTGAACTAAGATCCACAAATAAATTTAGACATGTATGGCCAGTTGACTGTACACAGGAGAGACAAGTCCATTCAAGAAAAGTCTCTGCAACAAATAGTGCTGGGACAACTGGATTCTCAAAGGCAAAAGAATGAAGTTAAACCTCTAATTCATACCATATATGAAAATTAACTCAAAATAGACCAAAGAGCTAATTAGAAGAGCTAAAATAATAAACTTTTAGAAGAACACATAGGTGTAAGTTCATGATCTTAGAACTTTTAAACATTAAAAACTTGTGAATCAAAGAAAATTATTAGGAGAGTGAAAAGTGAATCTACAGAATGAAGAAAGTATTTACAAAACATATATTTGACAAGGGTTTAATATATCAAATATGTAAAGAATTCCTACAACAACAACAAAATCCAATTTAAAAAGTGGGCAAAGGACTTGAGTTGATATTTCTCCAAAGGAGATACACAAATGGCTAATGAGCACATGAAAAGATGCATAACATCATCAATCAGTAGGGAACAGAAATCAATACCACAATCATACTCATTAGGATGGCTATAATAAATAATATGTTAACTAGAAAAAAACTACAAATAACAAAAATGTGGGAAACATGGAATCCTTATGCATCACTGATGTAATGTAAAATTGTGCACCCCCGTGGAACACAGTTGGATGGTTCCTCAAAAAGTTAAACATAGAATTACCACATGACCAACAATTCCACTTCTAAGTACAGTTGACCCTTGAATAACTCAGGATTTAGGGGCACTGACCCCTCACACAGTCAAAAATCCAGGTATAACTTTATAATCCTTCGAACCCACAGCTGGATTCAACCAGCCAGATTGTGTAGTACTATAGTAAGTACTTATTGAAAAAAAATCCACATATAAGTGGACCTGCACATTTCAAACCTATAGTGTTCAAGAGTCAACTGTACATACCCAAAAGAAATAAAAAGACGGACTCAGATATTTTTATAACAGCGTTTATTGTAGTATTATTTACAATAGTCAAAAGGTGGAAATGATCCAAGTGTCCATACAGAGGTATATGAATAAATGAAATGTGTAGTATATATTGGGTTGGCTACAAGGTTCGTTCGTTTTTTTTTTTCTGTAAGATGGCTCCAGCAGCACTTAGTTGTCTTTAACTTCATTCGAAACAATTTCGTTAGATTGTATTGACAGCTGTCACATCAGCGTGCATTTAAAAATAGACATCAAAACTGGTGAATTTTGTGTAGCTATTTTAATATTGAAGATGGAAGAAAAAAACTCAACATTTTCGGCATATTATACTTTATTTCAAGAAAGATAAAAATGCAACTGAAACGCAAAAAAAAGATTTGTGCAGTGTATGGAGAAGGTGCTGTGACTGATCGAACATGTCAAAAGTGGTTTGCAAAGTTTCGTGCTGGAGATTTCTCGCTGGACGATGCTCCACGGTTGGGTAGACCAGTTGAAGTTGACAGCGATCAAATTGAAACAATGACTGAGAACAATCAATGTTATACCACGCAGGAGATAGCTGACATACTCAAAATATCCAAATCAAGCGCTGAAAGTCATTTGCACCAGCTTAGTTATGTTCATCACTTTGATGTTTAGGTTCCATGTAGGTTAAGTGAAAAAAACCTTCTTGACTGTATTTCCGCATGTGATTCTCTACTGAAACGTAATGAAAACGTTCCGTTTTTAAAACAAATTGTGACAGTAAATGAAAAGTGGATACTGTACAATAATGTGGAACAGAAGAGATTGTGGGGCAAGCTAAATGAAACACCACCAACCACACCAAAGCCCTGTCTTCATCCAAAGCAGGTGATGTTGTGTATATGGTGGGATTGGAAGGGAGTCCTCTATTATGAGCTCCTTCTGGAAAACCAAATGATTAATTCCAACAAGTACTGCTCCCAATTAGACCAACTGAAAGCAGCACTCCATAAAAAGTGTCCGGAATTAGTCAACAGAAAATGCATAATCTTCAATCAGGATAACACAAGACCACATGTTTCTTTGATGACCAGGCAAAAATGGTTACAGCTTCGCTGGGAAGTTCTGATTCATCCCCCATATTCACCATACATTGCACCTTCGGATTTCCATCTTTTGGTCTTTATAAAATTCTCTTAATGGAAAAAATTTCAATTCCCTGGAACACTGTAAAAAGCACCTGGAACAGTTCTTTGCTCAAAAAGATAAAAAGTTTTGGGAAGATGGAATTATGAAGCTGCCTGATAAATGGCAGAAGGTAGTGAACGGAAGGGTGAATATGTTGTTCAATAAAGTCCTTGGTGAAAGTGAAAAATGTTTTTTATTTTTACTTAAAAAACCGAAGGCACTGTTTGGCCCACCCAATACATACAATGGAATAATATTCAGCTTCAGAAAGGAATGTATGATACTTCCTACAAAGGGGATAACCCTTGAAAATATTATGCTAAGTGGAATAATATATGAAAAATCTAGAATTGGCAAATTCATAGAGAAAGGCAGTTGTTTCAGGATTGCCATGGGCTGGGGTGAAGGGGTATGGGGATTTATTGCATAAGCGTTACAGAGCTTCTGTTTGGGGTGATAGAAATATTTTACATAGTAGTGATGGTTGCATGACATTGTGAATGTAATTAACACCACTGAATTGTACACATTAAAATGGCAAATTTTATGTTATATATATTTATCATAATAAAAATAAAAAAAAAAGTAGTTCAATTAAATACATGAGAAAGCTCTTTAGAGGTAAAACAAATCACATAAATTCATTGTTTCCGAAATGCTCTATAAAACAGGAGGAAAAAAATGCTCTTGAAAAAGGAACAGTACATATTCTCAGTAGCAAAAAATACAGTGGTTTATTATTTAGTTAACCATGGTCAATGGGCCCATATCCTTATACAGGTATCTCAAAAACAATTCCACTCAATTTTTTTCCTGGAAGTTTCCTTTAAAGAATAATATATTCCTAATAATCTGATTGTATATCTCTATACTTTCAAGTGATGTTTTGACAACTTGGAACTTATTAATGAGTTTTGAGGCGTAGTACAAGCTACTGGGAAATCACTAAAAATAAAAAAATCACATTCTTTAGAATATAATTATTTCTAAAATCCTGATAGTATTAACTGATCCATCATATATCTTCTAATATAATAGAATACTATTCTACCTAGTTACTGAAATATTTATTTTAGTTCATGCCATAGTCAGTGGTCAATAAATGTTTGTTGATAAAGTAATTTAAAGATAAAATGGCCCCTATAACAGGATATAGTTTTGTTGTCCAAAAAGCATGTCACAGAGCAATGTGAATGCTGTGGAAAGTTTTTTATGGTGCATAATTAATGACAAAATTCTAGCCAATAGATTATTTGTTGAGACTTTACACTGAAACATAAACTACAAATATGTGTAAATCATGCCAAATGCATTAAATTGATGGAATGCATTAGATATGCCATGTCAACAGTGATGGACAGAACTCTTTTAAGACAGTAAAGAAAATGATGTTCATTAATACTTAACAGGAAAAAAATGCCATTTCCAATACTCCCTCTCTTATCTTTAAAGTTATGGTTTTCCATTAATAAATGCATACATATATACATAAATCAAAGACAGATGAGATAGACAGATAGATAGATAGGTATTTAGATATAGTTATAGATAGACAGAAATACCTTTATGTCATCTTCTGCTCTGGTGGCAAAGAAGCGCTCAGGGTGAGATGGATAAGCCATACGTATAAAACAGGCTAGGCAGCTGAGCCATACCTTGAAGGACAGATGCTCTGAAAGGGCTCCTAGGTCTGCAGTGATGTAGTGACTGTTGACTGAGTGTATAGATAGACACTCACAAACCTACATGTGAATGTGAGAGTGGATGTGAATTAACTCATAGACTAATTTGGGACTGTTTTATTCTATAGCACAATCTAGCTTAAACTGAATGACATACATACAAAGAAATATTTTTTCTATTTCTGATTTTTTAAAAATGATTCACACATTTATCAAATTATGACTAAAATATCACTTATAGTCTCCTCGAGCCTGTTGTCTCATAGGTGCCAAATATGTGAATATTGGAAATGAAAGCAGGTATGGATGGTTTTTATCGAATCTACATATGTATTTAGTGGGTAATTTCAAACAACTCCCTAATATGTTTGGGTCATTTATATGCTTTTCTTCAGTGCAAACAGATACTGAACAGATTCTCTTACCAGATTTTCTTGTAGAAGCTAATACGCAGACACAAGGCTTGGATTTTTTTTCTCTCATTTTCCTTTCTGGACATCACTCACAATCTGGGCATAAATTGTATTGCTCCTCTAAGCTTATAATTCCTCATTTTGAGATTCCAACCTCTTCTCAGATTTTATCTTAACCTTTTCTGTCCTTAATTTATTGCTAATTTCCCTATGCATATGCATGTAAAAAAGCATGTTTTATGTATATTTGTTGAAAGGTTTGGATTTTGTAAACCACCCTAAAGACCTTAAGGAGAAAAGCAAAATATAAAATATCATGTGTCAAAGCCAAAGTTATTGTTTGAACTTTTGCCTTCATGAAATGTCTATAAAACTTATGAAATTGATTAAGAAAAAACTTTGAATGCCTTTGGATAACTGTAAAAGAGATAGGAGAAATGTGGTTAAGAGCAGATGGAAGTAATCAGTCTTTTGAAAACACAAGCATTTTAGTATTACATCTGCAAGCCATGTAAAAACTTCAAAATAAAGGATAATATAAAAAGTATTTTAAAGAGCAAACCATTTGTTTTTTATACACTTGATTACCAGAAAAATTAATCTAGAGAAATCTAGCAAATATTTGGATGGTTTATATTTGTCAATATTGTGGAATATATTAAAAACTCTATTTTAAGAGTTACATTTTTTTAATTATTGGAGTTTGAATGTCTCTAAGACTGCATTTTTAAAAAATAAGCAATCAACTAAACTTTTAAGAAATTGGTAACTGTTTGGCCTCGTCCCAGGACACTCTGCACCATGGTTCTCAGTTAAGGGGCTGTTGACTGACATAGGGTCTGTTTACCAATTTCCTGGAATGCCACAGTATAAGATATGGGATGTCATTCAATTTCCTGTAAGTTGTGCAGAGCAAAGAAAGCACAGTCTATCCCTGAGAGTAAAGGGAGAGCCATTTGCGCTTAGTGCAGACCCTGTGCCTAGAGGCACATGTGGTTCCTCCCAGCTGCAAGCCAATCACTGAAAATCACACCCAGTCTTCAGCACATTCATCAAGCCATGGGTACCACTCTAGAATGTTAATGAGTGTTAATGAGTCAACGCCAGTGGGGTCTGCCAGAGTGGGGAAAGCTTCTGCCATATTCAAGGCAGGCAGCAGCGCTTTCTAGGGAAGGTCTAGGAAGGAGACACCATTTCCTATGGATACCAGTATTGTAGCAGCATATGTGTTCCTATGAAACTCTTTAATCTAAATGTTGCTGTGGATTTTATTTTATTCTTAATTAAGACATACTGATGTAAAATATCCTGTAATTTATGTGTGTACAACATAGTGATTCACAATTTTTGAAGGTTATACTCTATTTATAGTTATTATAAAATACTGGCTAGATTCCTTGTGTTGTTCAATATATCCCTGTATCTTATTCATTTTATACATAATAGTTTGCACCTCTTAATTCCCTACCCCTGTCCTGACTTTCCTCCCTTCCCTCTCCCCACTGGTGACCACTGGTTTGTTCTCCGTATTTGTGAGTCTGTTTCCTTTTTATTTATTCACTAGTTTGTTTTACTTTTTGGATTCCACCTATAAGTGATATCATAAAAAAAAGAATCAATCACAAAAAACTGATACTAATTACATCAAATTAGTTACTATTAGTTTCTAATCACAACTAACTTTCCTTGGGGAAGAGTAAAAACAATTATGGAACAAGAGAATCTTACTTTGGAAGCATGTCTTTGCATTGTTAAAAACATTCTTGGTTATTTAGCAATAAGTCTTAAGAATGAATCACAGAAAAAAAGTGAATGAAAACAAAAAAGAAAATCTATATTTTTTTCAATTTAGTCTTAAGTTCAGATTGAAGTCAGTACCACAAGTATTTTCACAGACAAAGCTATGAATAGCACGATTATAGCCAGAAAACCAGAAGACTATGAAAAGCATCCACCAGTTAAAATTAGACACTCATCCCTCTACCCTCCTCTGCACTCATTCAGGAATATGGGCTCCCTGAAAAGGTTACAGGATGGATAACTCAATAGATACACCACTTGTTGCTGGTCAATGCATCCACCTCTGGTTGGATTTCCTACTAATGTCCACTCATCTAGTCTCATTTAATATGTCCTCTACATATGCTCTGCACATGCTCTGGAGTAAGATGTATCTCTTTTTTTGCCTATATATATTTTTTTCAGATTATCTTACATTATAGGTTATTATAAGATATTTAATATAGTTCCTTGTGCTGTACAGTAAATTCTTGTTGCTCCTCTACTTTATGTACAATAGTTTGTATCTGTTAATACTATACTCCTAATTTATCCCTTCCTCCTTTCTTTCACCTTTGGTAACCATAAATTTGTTTTCTATGTCTGTGAGTCTGTTTCTTTTTTGTATATAGATTCATTTGTATTATTTTTTAGATACCATTTAAAACTGTGTCAAAAAAAGCCCCAAAATTAAAAGTAAACTTAACCAAGGAAGTGAAACACCTATATGCTGGAAACTAGAAAACACTAATAAAGGAAACTGAAGATGATTCAAAGAAATGGAAAGATATCCCATGCTCCTGGATCGGAGGAACTAATGTTTTTAAAATGGCCATACTACCCAAATCAACCTCAGATTTAATGCAATCCCTATCAAAACACCTGTGACATTTTTCACTGAACTAAAACAAATAATGCTGAAATTTATATGTAACCACAAAACTCAGAATTGCCAAAGCAATCCCGAGGAAAAAGAACGAAGATGGAGGCATAACCCTTCCAGACTTCAGACAATACTATAAAACTATGGTAATCAAAACAGCATGGTATGGGCACAAAAACAGACATACAGATTAATGGAACAGAATAGAGCAACCATAAATAAACCCACACACCTACGGTCAATTAATTTATGACAAAGGAGGCAAGACTATACAATGGAGAAAAGACAGTCTCTTTAGCAAGTGGTGTTAGGAAAGGTGGACAGCTACATGTCAATCAATGAAATTAGAATACTCCCTCATACCATGTACAAAAATAAACTCAAAATTGTTTAAAGACCTGAATATAAAACATGACACCATAAAAATCCTAGAAGAGAACATAGGCAAAACCTTCTCAGACATAAATCATAGCAATATTTTCTTTGATCAGTCTCCCAAGGTAAAACAGATAAAAGCAAAAATAAACAAATGGGACCTAATCAAACTTAAAGATGTATCTCTTTATTTGGTGTCCTCGTTGCACTGACTTTCACACTCATGAAGTTTCAGAGTTGGTCCTCATAAGTTTCCTTTCCATCTCTGGATCTTAATAAGTAAAGACCACAAACATTTATTTTCAGAAGGATCTGCTGACACTATATGTTCCAATCAACTGATAGTATGTGGGCCAAGGAAAAACTATATCCCCACTCATTGCTTTACTGAATATTTTTGTGGTCCTTATCTTTCTTTTCTTACATGGGGTGCTTTTCTTTCTTATTTTAGTTGTTTAAGGATCAGTGGTCTTGATATTTTAATTCCAAATGTGAAAGAACAAGCCCAAAATGTCAATATTAGTTTCCTCTTTCCCTTACAGATAATATAAATTATGAATTTCAACTTCAATATAAACCATATTTTTTCCAAATTTAGATCATATGATTCAATTTTCTTATGTAACAACATAAGATTAATCAGATAGAACTGACTAATTAGGATGTTAACTTACTAATTATTCAATTAGTTATAAATAAAAAGTAAATTATATATATACTTAATTGATTTTTTAAGTATATATATACTTAATAAATAATTTTTTATTAAGTATATATATGGTGAAATATATATACTACACCTAATTCATTGGAATAATAGTATATGGAATATAGAAATTATTGAAACCTGGATTTCATTCTTTAATTCATTCTCCATTCCTAAGAACACTTGACCAATAATCAGATGAAATTTTAAAATGCATTATTTTTAAGTTAAATTTCTGGAGCTACAAAACACACCAGAGTTGTTGGGTATAGGTATGGCGTTTTGTTTGTGAGTTACAAGGAGTTTGAGAAGGGATTGACTGCTTCCATTGACCTAATTCACCGAACGATAATTAAGTAATTAAATTTCAACCTACTGAATATGTAGACAAGCAAGTAGTATTTGTTCAGGTATCAGATGAGTCTCTGACCTAATGAAATTACTTGGAGATTTTAATGGGTGATAGAACTATGTCTTAAAACAAAAAAAAAACAGACAAACAAACAAAAATCAGGCTCCAAGCCCTCAAAAAAAGAAAAAAAAATTAAAAATGGAGTAAAAGAAAGGTAAATGAATGAACTATTGCTGTTGTTAAGGATGAGTAAAATGTAATCCCTGTTGCATGTATTGACAACATCAGATACAGTAAAAGGCCAGACTACAAGGGAATTGAGTGTATTTACAAAGGTACTTATAACAGAAACCTCTAATTATAGAGAAGGGCTTTAGTTTTCAAAGGACACTCTGAAAGCAAGGAAATCTGTCATCGCTTTGTAGAGTAGTTCAAACTTCTGAGGCAGCACTGTGAATTCAGTATAAAGCTAAGCAATACTTTACAGAATGAAACAGTACCAAATTGGTTGTTAACACAACCTGGCCTCAGAAACAACCTAATACTAAAATTCTAAAAACTGTGAGGACCACAGTAAATGGTAGGGGGAAAAACTTGTAAAATGTATTTATGTTCTCTTATAAATCAGTTTGAAAACTGGAAAATATCCATAAATACATTTTTCTAAATAGCATCCATCTAATTTGTTGGTTCTCACTTTTTGATGTGCATAAACGTCATCTAGGAAACCAGATAAAATTTAGACTTCAAGCCTCCTCACTCCAAGAAATGTGGATTAGCAGGTTTGGAATGGAACAAAATCCCTGCATTTTTACTGAGCACACCATGTGAATCTTAGATCTCACTTTGAAAACCTCTGCTAATCACTTCAGCATGTAACAGGGAAAGAGAAAACAGCATCAAAAATCAACAAAGTAATTTTTTTTCTTAAAATGCATAGATATCATTTGTTATAGGGCTTATATTAGGGGGAAAAGGGACTAATCACAAAAGTGGCATAAGTGGAATTAATGAAGTTTGTTCCTTGGATCAGATACCTATGTTACCTATACATCATTATAAAAACATCCTAATGTTAAAATATCAAGAGATAGTTCTAAGACTGCATTTCACCTAACAATGTTACAAATCAAAGATAATCTAATAAAGGTAGCAAGGGGAATGACATACCATCTTGCCTATATACTTTAAGAGTAGACATATGCTGTTTTATTAGAGGGTTGCTTTGTTTTTGAACTAGTTTTATTTCATTGTACTGTATTTAGTTTCTGAAAGATTTCTAGGATTTAACCAAAAATAAATAACAAGGAATGTTGCTTTTTTCTAAGTTGTCTTGAGGAAAACACATTTGCAATTGACATTTTTTGCATTCATATGGTGAAATCTCAGTTTCCCCAGTGTCCATTTTGCAACTGTAGTGATAAGAGTCACAAAACACATACCTTTCTTCCTATATTAGACATGGAAATAAGAAATTATTATGTTTTCGGGCTTCCCTGGTGGCACAGTGGTTAAGAATCCGCCTGCCAATGCAGGGGACACAGGTTCGAGCCCTGGTCCGGGAAGATCCCACATGCCGTGAAGCAACTAAGCCCGTGTGCCACAACTACTGAGCCTGCGCTCTAGAGCCCGTGAGCCACAACTACTGAAGCCCACGTGCCTAGAGCCTGTGCTCTGCAACAAGAGAAGCCACCGCGATGAGAAACCCACGCACCGCAATGAAGAGTAGTCTCTGCTCTCAGCAGCTAGAGAAAACCCACATGCAGCAGTGAAGACCCAATGCAGCCAAAAATTAAATAAATAAATAAATAAATTTAAAAAAAAGAAATTATTATGTTTTCTAGCCTCACTTCTTTCTCATCCCAAACCATAATTCAGTCAAAAAGTAATAATGATAGCAACAATTCATAAGAATGGCTGAGCACTCACTACGGGGACAATCAGTGCTGCTTGAATCATCTTATTTAATCCTCATGACAGCCTTTCAAATAGGTACACTCATTATGAGTGCAATGCAGAGGAAGAAACTGAGTCTTAAATGGAACAAGTAATTTCCTCAAAGTCAAAGAGCTAGCTAACCATGTAGGAAGAGCAGTGGGTTGAATGTGAAGTAGAAAATGTAACAAAATATGAGACATGAGGCCTGACTTGTCTTCCTTCCTCAATTTGTTTTGAGTAAGGGGTACTTTTCTTTGGAAGGTCTAATATTTTAAGGCAGCATTTTTGATGGGAAAGGGCTGGAGGAAACAGATTAATAAGACATGGTCTCCTCCTTCAATGAATTCACTGTCTAGTCTGAGAAAAAGACATATAAACAAACAATTCTGAATTCTAAACATAAGTAAAAATAACACAATGCATGGTTTCCACAACAGAAATACCTTATGTTGTATTTGGAGGAACAGGACATATTTGACATACTACTATTTAATTTGGTTTTTGCATAACGGTAAGAGATTGTTAAAGAAAATGGTAGAAGTGTTTTGGGCTGAGGGAACAACAAAGGTAACCAAAAAATGACAGATGTCTTCTACCAATCACATAATAAGTATCAAACATGAGTGCTAAGAGCCATGTATTATCTCATTTAATTCTATGAGCTTGGTCTTATTTTTCCAGGAAATTGAAATATAAAGAGATTAAAGGATTTGCCAAAGGCCATAACCAAATAAGTGATATCACTGGGAATTGAGCCTAAGGAAGTCTGACTTCACTGCTCAAGCTCTTAACAACAGAATAGTAGTTACTCCCCCCCTGAAAACTTGGTTGACGCATTTGGGGACCAGCAGAAGAGTATAATTAGACTTCAGTGATTTTGAAGGACATAATGTGAAATGAGGCTGAAGCGTGAGATTAGGAACAGATTGTGGATGGCCTAGCATGCCTTGCTGCAGAGTTTAGAATTCACTCTATAAGCAATACTCAGTGACTGTTAAATATGAGGAGAAGAAGTTTAATAATCAGATGAATGTCTTAAGGTAACTGTAGAGGCAGTATGGAATCAGAATGGTAAAATATTTTAGGCAGGCTGAGAATTCTGGAAAATATTAAAATAGTTTACATGTGAGTTTAAAGAATGAAATCAAGTCAGTAGGGATACATTCCCAGAAGCAAGAACTGCTGCTTTAAGTGGCATTATAATGACAGAATTGACAAAATTTGCCAACCTATTTTATGTGCAGAAAGTGATCCAAGGATAGTTAATTACATTAACAAAAGCCTGTAAGAGTCTGTAGCAGGTCTTGTCTTACAAACTTTCAGCCATTTAATCATCTTAAAACCCTAAAAGGAATGTACCATTATTAACCATTACAGAAGTGAAGAAACTGAGGCAAAAAATAGCTAAGTACTTTGCCATAAATCCTTCAGCTTGTAAGAATTGGAGCAAAATTTGAACCCAACTAGTGTGTTTCATTAGAAGGCTTTATTAGAAGCATTGCAACTGATATTTGCAAAACAGGACAAGTAATATGTTGTTATGTCTTGGAGAATACAGTTGAAAATAGAATATTCTGTATCATAATTATGAGAGGGTCATTACCAGGGGTAACTGGCAGGTTGCCCAAAGAGATCCTCACCAGATGGCTTTGAGCTGTGTGACTTTGGCAAGTGTAGTTTTAACTCTCCGTCTTCAAGGCACAGAAACTTGATATTACCTGTGTCCCCGAAGTAATCAAATTTAAGAATTCTAATTCATAATAACCAAAGCTTATGAGAGAAGGGTACACATTGCCACGATGTCAATTCGTTTTTTATAAGGAGAAATATAATTCTCAGAATTAGATCAGCTTTACCATCATTCTCTCATTTTGAACAGGCTTTAAGCGAAGCCAAATTACAATTGGAATTTTTCTCAGTGAGCATGGAAGTGGTGCAAATTGATTTAGCTACATGACACATGAGCAATATCAGGCTTTGTTAGCCTAACACACAATTCTATGTGATTGGGATTTGCCTACCAGGAAGATAAGATATCCAAATTAACCCTAATAGATACCCTGTCCCAGGTGGAGTCTGGATAGTGGTGGCAACGTGTATAGGTGACTCTCCTATTCTTTGTTTGCTGAGCAACACCATCCACAATGACTCATACATGCATATAATTGTATAACTACATACTTAAATATCATTTCATATATTTCATACATAATGGTCTACATGTGCTATGTCATTCACATTACACACTGGTCTTCACCCATCTCTATTCTTCTCCGTTATATGATAATTCAGAGTGTAGAGTCAAGTTCTCAATCTTATTCCCTCATTTTCAAAAGCTTACTAGGTGAAGGTATTTTTTGCCCTAGGAAGTACCATTTATGATTATGTCCATTTTAGAGATGTTGATATTAAATTATTGAAGAGTTATCCATCCATAGGAGTCAAGTAAGAATTTTGGAATTTAAAAATGGACCCCAAGCAAAATGACAATAATTTTCAGTTATAATGAAAAAGTCAATAATATTATGATATTAGTTCTCACAAATTCCACATCAAATGCTTCTTAATATTAACAGGGCAGTGTCTCAGACTCAAGAGACATATATTATTTACATTGTTTAACAAAAGAAACATTCCTCTGCCTGATGGAATTAAAAAGCGACTATGTGTTTGGCAAGGCTTAGAACTCTGGCTAATTCCCTATAGAGCATGGTAACATCTAATGCATCCTAATTTCAAGGGTTTACTTAGCATTGCTATTTTACTATGGCAAATGTATTATATGCCTCATAATAGAAATCAATTACCCTATTATGTGTGGTCTAAGATTAAACTCATCATTCCACTATACACATGGGTAGGCAGATATTTAGGCTGTTAGAAGGAAAAAATGAAGGCAAGGTGAAGTAATCACAGATAAATGTTTCTCTTTCAAGGAATGTCAGTTTTATAATTTTACATCATCAGCCTACTTCTCTCGCATTTATGAATCATAATGTAGTTAGTGTTGTGAGAAAAACAAACAGCTAACACTTGTGTTTTATGAAAGGGTAATGTACACATTCAGTGCTAAGCTTCCTGAACCAGAACCTTCTTAAAAAGATGAAAAATAGTTATAATTCAACCTTGTTGAAGGTTGGAATAATTTGATTTACTGAAAACACTTTAATATAAGTTACTACAATTTTATTTTGTATATTCTAATCAATTATGTACATGGTAAGTGATAAGACCAATTCACACTCAAGATTTGGTCTCTAGATCATATCAGGTGGTTCTTTTAAGTTGGTTCATTGGCACACATTTCAACATGTGACTGTATCATGCCACCTATTTAGATGAGGTGAACAAACTAACTCAATTTCAATTCACACTTGAAAACATATACTCTGAGGTGTGCATGATAGTAAATGGCTCAAGCAATACTTGCATTCAAAAAGCATTTGCCATTATTTTGTTAATAGGCCCTATTGCTTTAAATCTACAAGGAATGCAAATAACTGATAATTCTACACTCATTGAGGAACTCTCCAGTGACTTACTTCAGTTAAATGTTCCAACAGGCATGTTTAGCACTGCTTTCGGGATTGGTAAAATTCCAAAAGTCTATAAATTAAAGTTCTGCAGAGTGCTATCAAATATGCATAATGAAGCCCAAGATGTAAATTAAGAAGATTTATATGGCTGCATTCTGCTTACGTTATTCAATAGCAAAGCCTCACAGGCTTTTATGCAGCAAATAAAGTGTTCTTTTTCTTGAATTCCATTTTAAATGGTCACTATGGATTCATTCTGACATTACTTGGTTCACCCATTATAGAATTAATTGTCGTTTTAAATCTATAAATCATCCTAAAGGTTTATCACACAACAGAGTCAAATTACATGATACTCCACGCATAATGGTCTAAAGATATATGAACAGCTCAAGCAGATTCAGAAATAAATGCACACCATTTATATTGATGGCCTTTCAAAGTATCATCCAGGAATTATGATGTGAGACTCCAACAATTTCCTTGTCGTTTTTGACTTAGAGATGCTCATCTCTGAAATTTGAAGAATGTTATTATAAGTTTGATAAGTAATGCTAAGATCTATTAAGAGGAATGTATGAATTTTATCTACATAGAGACAATTCACCACCACGTATAATTGGGCTGATGAGATAGGCATGTATCATAATATTGGAAGTGTGAAGCCTGGGTTCTTGAAAACATGCATTATTTTATATAACAGTTAAGCAAAAAAATAGTATCTAAGTCTTCAGATCATATTTTGCAGTAAGACTAAAGGCATTTGAAAAGCAGAAAAGGGACAAATAGGAAAATATGGCATTCCATTTAAAGAAACTATTCTAAAAGCTTGTGACTAAAACGTACAGGGGAAGGATGCCAAGTGGAATTAAGAACTAATGTTAAAGATTACAAAAAAAAGTCTAACAAGTTTAGAGACATTCGAACATATCTTTGAATGTTTATGTCTGCATGCATCGGGAAATAAATGCTATGTTCAACTTAAAAAGATTGGATAATTTTCTAACTGAATATTAACTTTTACTGGAACAAACTAGAAATCAGTTTTCTCTTAGTGTCTGTTTATTTCCAATTTATTTCAGGGCATTGAAAATATGTGATAATTTCATATTGAGTATTTTAAACAAAAAGAAGTATAAAGCAGACTGAATAATTATAATAATCCATTAATATCAAAGTATTCACAAGCTTTAAACATTGAAATATACACTTTTCATTCAAATTTTTGCTCTTACACATAAAATATTGTCTCTTCAGTTCACTGTAAATGTTTTATTTGTCTGCTCCCATTTTGAAGAAAGATTTTCATCATTGTGGCAAGAAAGAACAGCTGGGGAAGCTTAACACCAATTTATTATTATGACCCTCTCTTCAATATACTCCATCTGAATGAGAATATTTCAGTAAGATCATTATTCATTAAACTTTAGTTTAACTTAAAAAATAGCTACCTTAACATTTTACATAAAATGGTTTATTTTAAATTAAAAGTTTCATGATTAATAAAATGGGAGTGATATAATTTAGGCTTTTCATTGGGTACCTCTGTTGTTCTAGCAAGAGATTACAATGTTTATACTTAGCGATCTGGTTCAGACCCAGTATCATCAGACTTTGCATCTTTATAGCCACAATGATTTGTAAAAGGTGTTGGACTAAGTAAGTCCAAAGATTTTGAGAATATGTTAAAACAACCAGAAAAGAAATTCACTCATTTTCTTAATATTCTTTAACTTGTAAGGAGAGACTGGCATTTCTGTGCTCATTGGGAGAGAGAGAAAGAGAGAGAGAGAGTGGTAAGACAGAGATGCAGAAAGAGATTAAGAGAGATAGAGAGAGAGAGACGTAAAGAGATGAAGAAAAAAAAGATCATCACTTGTGATGGTTAATTTTATGTGTCAACTTGGCTAGGCTATGGTGCCCAGTTATTTGGTCAAGCATTATTCTGGAAGTTTCTGCGAAAGTGTATTTTGGTATCAACATTTACATCATCTGACTTTGAGTAAAGTAGATTACCTCCATTATGTGGGTGGACCTCATCAAATCAGTTGATAGCCTTAATAGAACAAAGATTGACAACTCCTGCACAAGAAGGAATTCTGCTAGCAGACTGCCTTTGGACTTGAATTTCAACTCTTTTCTGAGTTTCCACACACCCTGCTGGTTCTATTTTTCTGGAGAACCTGGCTAATACATCATTATATTTTTGTTGTATCAATGTCTGAAGCCATATCTACTTCTGATCTTCTCAGTTGCTTGAGGCCACTAAATCTCCTTTTCGCTAAAATAATTTACCTTGATTTTCTCTCATTTATAGTTGAAGGAATCCTGATGCAGTTTATATACTTTGAAAGAAGCAGAGAAAGAAAAGAAGGAACAAGTTCTTAATAAATGCTAACATGTTTGTAATATGTCAAAGTAAAATAATTTTACTCTCTGAGTCTTAGCTTCTTCATCTGCAAAATAAATATAATTATAAAGAATTATTTTGCGATATAAAATGAATATGTGCGGTAGTGTTTTGTAAACTATAAAATGTCATAAATACAATATATTATGTAACAATTTCAAGAAAACATTTGGGATTTTGCTGACTTTTAATTAAAAATATTTTAAATTATCATTTTATTTATATTATGTTTCTTTGTAATGTCCATAGTTTAAATAATAAATAGGAAAATATTTAGAAATATGGTAAGGAATCTCTGAAATAAATGGATGGTTGAACAAGACAATTGTTGTGGTATACAATTAAGGCATTCATTGGATTTTTAAGTAATGGTGAGAAAGTTAAGTCAAGCAGCCTACACACTTTATTTTCATAGGTAGTATAGTTTGTTTTTTTCCCTAAAGTATGTTCCCGTATTGCACACCTGCCTCCAGAGATTTTCTGCAAATAGATGAGGCCTGTATGGATGTATAAAGCATTTCAGTACACTTTATGAGATGGCTTTTCCGAGAAGTCTTCCAATTTAAAAAATCTGCTTAAGTGTGTTAAATCCAATATGTTCCATATTTATATAACCACAGGTATTTTTATTCACATGATATATTGTACCATCCTCTTGAATCACATTACTGAGAACACAGTTGAAAATCACAACCTAGTAGTAGGTCTATTTTCATACTAGACACTTTTTAATTTAGTAGAAAATCTAGAACCATGGAATTCTGCACCATTACAGATTTCTATAGCACTCAACAAATTATATTCCACTCTTATACATTCATTAAGTTCTGTGTTAAATCCAAGCTCAAGAAATAAAGGAAAAAAATTGAAGGGATAGACACAGAAATTGTCAGTTCTTGATTGTTCTTTGTGTGTGTATGTGTTTATATGAGATGGACAGAAACATAAAAGGAAGAATAAAGAATAGGTAAGTAAAATGAAAATTCAAGCCCTCTTCTCCAGAAACGTGAGACATGCCTGGAATTGTTCGTAGGGCTCAGATTTCTGGAAAAAAATAGACACTAATTTTTAAATATAGAACTTACAGAATCAGAAAATTGATTAGTAAATACTGTATAATTTCTTCCCAGTCTACTTAAAACAACATTAATAAAAACATAGGGGAATCCAATAGCAAAAAACAATGAAGTTTACATTGCATAGAAACCTCTTCTCAAATTTTTTAATTTTTTTTTAAGATTTATTATTATTTATTTATATTTTATTTTTGGCTGTGTCAGATCTTAGTTGCGGCACGTGGGATCTTTATTGAGGCATGTGGGATCTTTCGCTGCAGCATCTTTTGTTGCAGCACATGGGCTTCTCTCTAGTTATGACGTGCGGGTTTTTTTCTCTTCTCTAGTTGTGGTGTGCAGGCTCCAGGGCATGTGGGCTCAGTAGTTGTGGCGTGTGGGTTCCAGAGCACATGGGCTCTGTAGTTTGCAGCAGGCAGGCCCTCTAGTTGAGGCGTGCGAGCTCAGCGGTTGTGGCGCACAGGCCTAGTTGCCCCGCAGCATGTGGGATCCTAGTTTCCTCTCCAGGGATCGAACTTGTGTCCCCTGCATTGTAAGGAGGATTCTTTACTGCTGAACCACCAGGGAAGTCCTGACATCTCAAATAATTTATCACCATTCAGGTTTATTATGAAAATTATTCTCAAATTTTAAGTGATATTTAATATTTTTACAGAAAACTTTTTTTCCCCAAAATATGGATTTATAAGATATTCAAGTTGTGTGTGTGTGTGTGTGTGTGTGTGTGTGTGTGTGTGTATATATACTTGCATGAGACATATACTTTTTTTGTTAAATCATGCTTAGAGATTTTATTTCTTCCTTTTTATATTTTATAAATCAAGTAATTAAAATGAGTTGAATTCTCTCTTTTGGTAATGATTCATCTCCCCAGTAAGTCAACATGATTGCTGTATTAGTCACATATATTCAATAAAATGATTCCACATACCTAGCCAGTAGCATGAATATTACAAAACCTCATAGTTTAATTTAAAATTTCTTTTCTGTTAGGTGTTGTTTTTGGATGTTGACTACAAATACTGCTTAAATTTAATTAAAAATGATATGCCATAACTCTTTCAGTAGCACGTGCACGCACACACACACACACAAACACACCTGTAAAACCCTGAGTTATTTAGAAGGAAGGCAAATGTGAAAATAATGTGACTATAAGTTTTTCTAGGCAAAGAAGTTTCTTCTTAAGTTCTATACAACCATATTCTTATATTCTTACGACAGAATACATTTCTTCTTTAGCATTGCATTATATCTCTAAAAGCATGTTCGGCATATGACTTTAAGGGAGTTCTACTACTCATATTGTTTCATCTAAAGGACAGAACTCTAATCTACTTCTTGCTAAGAGTGACAATAATCTAACACTTTTATGAGGACAGATCTTAATTGAACTAAATTAAAATTAAAATTTTAATTGGAAAGGGATTTTTAGATTGTCACATCAAGAATCCATTCAGGGCTTCCCTGGTGGCGCAGTGGTTGAGAGTCCGCCTGCCGATGCAGGGGACACAGGTTCGTGCCCCAGTCCGGGAAGATCCCACATGCCGCAGAGTGGCTGGGCCCGTGAGCCATGGCCGCTGAGCCTGCGCGTCTGGAGCTTGTGCTCCACAACGGGAGAGGCCACAACAGTGAGAGGCCCACGTGCCGCAAAAACAAAAACACAACAACAAAAAAAAACAAGAATCCATTCAATTTAGGCTAGTGCTGGATTTGTAATTTTTCTCATTTGTTTTGAGGATGTGCCTTTTTCTTAAGAATAATTCTCAACTTCATGATAATAATAATGTAATATTTTAATCTCATTGACACTGGTAAATGTTGTGATTAGTTAGATATATTTTTAGTTCTGCAGTTATAGTGTACATTTACTGAACAACAAACCAATTTCATTTATTGGAATTAAACTTCAGTCATTATTATGAATCTATTTGGAGGAAGAGAGAATTGTTTAAGTGGACGTGCAGAGAAGATTTAAGTGAAAAATTCAACATTTGCTCTGACTCATTGACTCCTTTCCAATAAATTCAACTTAATTTTAAACATTCCTTTTCATGTGTCACGGAAAATTTGAAACGCAAAGAACTATTACAAAGCGTGTCTGGATTTTTAATATGCAGTTTATCTGTCATGGTAAAAGAACGCTACTTCAGTAAAAACAAAAATGATTGGTACGTTTGTCTTATATCTGGGAATACTTTCATTAATATAAATATAAGATGTTAGAATATATGCAATGGCCCTTTCTTGTATACTAAATGGCTGGCAAGGGTTTCACAATTTTAGCTGTAGAAGAAATGAAGTCCTGCTTAATAGACCTGTAGAACCAAATAAGAGAATGGAAGATAATAATATAAAAAACTGCATATAAAAGAGTCAGTTGCCGTATTTGTGCCCTTTTTGTCAAATGATTAATTTAATAGCCAAAAAGATAAAAAGTAAAATATTTGCCCTGGCTTGACATGGATGGAAAATATTGTAAGAGTTCTTCTTCCTTCAGTGATAAAAAGAGAAGTGACCAAATGTGGTGTAAAATATTTCCAACATATATCACTCTCAAAAGGCTTCTATCCAGAATACATAAAGCACTCCTGTAAATTAATAAGACAAAAAAAAACTGAATAGAAAAAAGGGCAAAAATCACACTTTAGCTTTAGAAGCTTTCTAAATGAACAATAAACATCTGTAAAGAATATCAGTTATTTTATACATATGCACTTTTGTGATATGTCCAAAAATGTCTCCTTAATTATAATTTAGTCCTGTCCCTTTCTCATTTATTGCCTTTCTATCACCTCCACATTTATACAAGCTGAGATGCCTCAGCTATGCTAATTTCATCAAGACCAGGTATGCCTTTCAATTAGGGTATGTGATCCAGAGTACAATACTTTTCAAGGAGCACAGGACATGGACTGTTTAAGGCAATGGATTTCTAAGATTATTGATTCCAAGCTACAACTCCCCTAAAATTCACATGCTTGAGGACGTGTATGTAACTGAGGGACAGTGCACAATCTCCTTCCCTACACCTCACTGTTCACAACCACCTAACCTCACTATGTAGAAGAAAGATATATATCTCAATTAAATGAATTTTACTGTAATGTGTTGCCCTATTGTCCTAAGTACCCAAACAAAGAAGCAAGTTTGAAAGTAAAATATTGACATAAGCAAAGACTCCTTTAATCAAGAAGTGCATGCAATCTGAAGGACTTCTTTTTTTACCTTTTCCATTTCTAAAGACTAAGCCTCATACTAGAGTCAAGACATACTGGCCCATGGAAAAAAATTATTACCTAAGTGTCAAATTCATGGCCATATATTACTAGAGCTAGAATTCAGAAATAAAATGTATATCAAAACGATGAATGTTAAAATATTTTTCAAAATTAATAATGAAATCAAATATTTTCTAATGGAAAATAAGGCAAATTTTTTGCTTGTTTGGTAAAAAAAAATTGCCTTTTACAAGTGGCTTTTATGAACTAAACAAACTAATTACAACCACAATATTTAAAAATATAAATAATTCGTATGGAAACACAAAAGACTCCGAATAGCCAAAGCAATATTGAGAAAGAAAAATGGAGTTGAAGGAATCAGGCTCCCCAACTTCAAACTATACCACAATGCTACAGTAATCAAGACAGTATGGTACTGGCACAAAAACAGAAATATAGATCAATGGTACAAGACAGAACGCCCATAGATAAACCCACGTACATATGGTCACCTAATTTACGACAAAGGAGGCAAGAACATACAACAGAGAAAAGACAGCCTCTTCAATAAGTGGTGCTGGGAAAACTGGACAGCTACATGTAAAAGAATGAAATTAGAACACTACCTTACACCATACACAAAAATAAACTCCAAATGGATTAATGACTTAAATGTAAGACCAGACACTATAGAACTTTTACAGGAAAACAGGAAAAACACTCGTTGACATAAACCACAGCAAGATCTTTTTTGACCCACTTCCTAGAGTAATGGAAATAAAAATAAACAAATGGGACTTAATTAAACTTACAAGCTTTTGCACAGCAAAGGAAACCATAAGCAAGGCAAAAAGACAACCCTCAGAATGGGAGAAAATATTTGCAAATGAAACAACACACAAAGGATTAATCTCCAAAATATATAAACAGCTCATGGAGCTCAATATCAAAAAAAAACAAACAATCCACTTAAAAAATGGGTGCAAGACCTAAATAGACATTTTACCAAGGAAGACATACAGATGGTCAAGAGGCACATGAAAAGATGCTCAACATCACTAGTTATTAGAGAAATGCAAATCAAAACTACAATGAGGTATCACCTCACACCAGTCACAATGGCCATTATCAAAAAAGCTAGAAACAACAAATGCTCGAAAGGGTATGGTGAAAAGGGAACCCTCCTACACTGTTGGTGGGAATGTAAATTGATACAACCACTATGGAAAACAGTATGGAGGTTCCTTAAAAAACTAAAAACAGAACTACCATATGACCCAGCAATCCTACTAGTGGGCATATACCCTGAGAAAACCGTAATTTAAAAAGAGACATGCAACACAATGTTCACTGCAGCCCTATTTACAATAGCCAGGACACGGAACCAACCTAAATGTGCATCGACAGATGAATGGATAAAGAAGATGTGGCACATATATACAATGGAATATTACTCAGCCATAAAAAGAAACAAATTTACATTATTTGTAGTGAGGTGGATGGACCTAGAGTCTGTCATACAAAGTGAAGTAAGCCAGAAAGAGAAAAACAAAACCATATGCTAACGCATATATATGAAATCTTAAAAAAAAAAAAATGGTACTGATAAACCTGGTGGCAGGGCAGGAATAAAGACGCAGACATAGAGAATGGACTTGAGGACACGGGGGTGGGGGTGGGGAAGCTGGGGTGAAGTGAGAGTAGCATCGACATATATACACTACCAAATGTAAAACAGTTGGCTGGTGGGAAGCAGCAGAATAGCACAGGGAGAATGGCTAAGTGATTTGCGATGACCTAGAGGGGTGGGATAGGGAGGATGGAAGTGAGGCTCAAGAGGGAGGGGATATGGGGACATGTGTATGCATATGGCTTATTCTCTTTGTTGTGCAACAGAAACTAACATGGTATTGTGAAGCAATTATACTTCAATAAAGATGTATTTTAAAAAATACATACATATATAGAAAGAATGTATTTAATAAGATAAAGACATTTTATCAAAAATATATTGACAATGGAGTATTTAAAACAACAATATTTTAATTTTCACAGCATTTTTAGGTTATACAAGATGTCTCTAATTTAAAGGGTAATGTCTAATAAGTAGCCATTCATTGGATAATGTTTTACTATATCTCTTCTTACACATGCCTTTGAAATATGAGGAAGTAAATAACTTTGTATCAATGCCTCAGTAATAAAATATTGTGAAACTTGGAGAAAATACAATTAGGAATTTAAACAAAATTTAAATAGGACCAAAAAATCTTTTATATTTTATACAATTGTGCTTACAACAGAAAGATTTAAAAGAAAAAAAGGATAAACACCATAACAAGATACTTCAGTTCCAATCTACTTAATTATGTTAATAAGATTTCTTAGTGTTTGTATCCAAATATACCAAATTAATGAATATAACTGATAGTTAACCTTTCTTCATTCTAGTAATATTATTCATTCACATATGTGAGCTAAATAGAGAAGAGTAAATATAATACTTTTATTTTTCTGATTATTTAATGCATTCCAAAAATATTTTCTTTGATAATTATATGTTAAAATTCATTCATTGTAATTCGTTTATCATTTGTGCACTACTGCATGTGCTCTAAGAGAATTATGCTTGGAAGAATACAAACTAATATAATTTTTCTTGAGTACTTTTTCATGGATTATGATGGAGACAAAATGCTATGACATGTAGATTTCACTGCACACTTTTACATATGACATAGATTATTCTTTAAATTTCAAAATGCCAGTATCTGGCTTCCAATTCTGATACAGCATCTATAATGACTATAAATTCTTGAGAAAATCAAAAAATTGAATGACCTTATGGCACTTCAAAGTGAATAGAAGCCGTAAGGCTCTGGAGGTGAGCCAAAAATTGGAAGAAAGAGACAAACAATAGAGAAAGTTAATATAGCCAAATGTTGACTCTTTGAAACACTAAACACAAGGTTAAAAGCAAAGTAAACCTCTAGGTAGACAGAACAAATAAATTAGAGTATGGAATTTATCAATATCAAGAATTCAAGAGATGTGCATGTAAAGATATACCTTCATGGGTCTGATAGACATAGCATTAATAAAGGTCTATTATGAACCACTTTTATGACAACAATTTTTTTAAAAAATTAGAAGATATACCCATTAAAAAATACAATTTAGCAAAAATGACACAAGATGAAATAGAAAATATTCATAGCATGATATCTATTAAATACATTGAATTTTTATTTAAAAACTTTCTGGGTTTCCCTGATTTCGCAGTGATTAAGAATCCACCTGCCAATGTAGGGGACATGGGTTCAAGCTCTGGTCTGGGAAGATCCTACATGCTGCGGAGCAACTAAGCTCATGCACTGCAACTACTGAGCCTGCGCTGTAGAGCCCATGAGCCACAACTACTGAGCCCGCGTGCCACAATTACTGAAGCCCACGCACCTAGAGCCCACGCTCCGCAACAAGAGAAGCTACCACAATGAGAAGTCTGCACACCACAACGAAGAGTAGTCCTGCTCGCCACAACCAGAGAAAAGCCCGCGAGCAGCAACGAAGACCCAACACAGCCAAAAATAAAATAAATTTAAAAAATAAATAAATTTTAAAAACTAAAACTAAAAACTTTCCATCAAATAAAATTCCAGGCACAGAATTGTTTCACTGGTGAATTCTATTTAATACTTAAGACATAAATAACAAAACTCTTACATAAGCTGCATCAGGAAATAAAGAAAGAACACTTTCCAACTCTTTGTATGAATCAGCACATCTTTAATACTAAATCCTAAAAAAGACATTCTATTAAAAAAAAGTGAGAGCAAGAAGAAAAGTACACAGCAATCTCCTTCATAAACAAAATCACATATGTACAGTAATTTCTGACAAATATTCCACAACAAGCTAATGGGAAAGGAACTGTATTTTCAATAAATGGTGCTGGATTAACTGGGTATTCACATGAAAAAAACCCCAAAAACTTAGCCTCATATCAGATTATACACAAAGACTAAATTTAGATGGCTCATAAACCTCAACGTAAAAGTTTAAATGACACAGTTTTTAGAGGAAAATATAGATAAATATTTTCATGATTTGGGAATAAGAAAAACTCTCTTCCTACATCTGGGTCATCTAAGGCAAAATACATAAAAAATAATAAAAAGAAAAAAAGAAAGAAAAACAGCAGAGAAGAAATACAAAAACAACTGGAAAACAAGTAATAAAATGACAATAAGGAAAATGACAATAAGTACATACCTATCAATAATTACTTTAAATGTCAATGGACTAAATGCTCCGATCAAAAGACATAGGGTGGCTGACTGGATGAAAAACAAGACTCATCTATATGCCGCCTACAAGAAACTCACTTCAGAACTAAAAATGCACAGACTGAATATGAGGGGATGAAAAAAGATATTCTGTGCAAATGGACACACAAAGTGAGGGTAGCAACACTCATAAGACAAAATTGATTTATAAACAAAGTCTAAAACAGAAGAAAAAGAAAGGCATTATATAATGATAAAAGAATCAACACAAGAAGAGGATATTATACTCATTAACATATATGTACGCAATACAAGAGCACCTAAATATATAGAGCAAATATTAACAAATATAAAAGGAAAAATTGACAACAACACAATACTAGTGAGGACTTTAAAACCCAACTTACATCAATGGACAGATCTTCCAAACAGAAAATCAATAAGGGAACAGTGGTCTTAAATGATACAATAGACCAGTTATATTTAATAGATATCTACAGGACATTCCATCCCAAAGCAGCAGAATACATATCTTTTCAAGTGCACATGGAGCATTCTTGACAACAAATCTTATACTAAGCCACAGAACAAGTCTCAACAAAGAAGATAGAAATTATGTCAAGCATTTTTTCTGAACATAATGGTATAAAACTAGAAGTTAATTACAGGGGAAAAAAAGGGGAAATAACAAAAACGTGGAGACTAATGAACATGCTACTAAAAAAACTAATTAGTGAGTAATCAAAGAGTAAATCAAAAAAAAAAACACCTCAAGACAAATGAAAATGGAAATACAAATTTCCAAATTCTACTGGATACAGCAAAATTAGTTCTAAGAGAGAAGTTCACAGCAATACAGGCCTTCCTCAATAAACAGGAAAAATCTCAAACAACTTAACCATCCATTTAAAAGAACTAGAAAAAGAAAAAAAACAAATCCCAATGTCAGCAGAAGGAAGGATATAATGAAGATAAGAGAGGAAGTGAATAAAATAGAGACAAAAATTATAAAGATTAATAAAATCAAAAGCTGGTTCTTTGAAAAGATAAACAAAATTGATAAACCTTTAGCCAGGCTCATCAACAAGAAAAGAGAGAGGATACAAATAAACAAAATAAGAAATGGAAAAGGAGAAATAACAACCAATACCACAGGAATACAAAAAATCATAAGGAAATACGGTGAACAGTTATATACCAACAGATTGGACAACCTTGAAGAAATGGACAAATTTCTAGAAACATGCAACCTCCCAAGACAGAATCAAGAAGAAATATACAATCTGAACAGACTGATCAGTAGTAGTGAAAATGAAATAATAATATTTCCAGCAAACAAAGTACAGGACTAGATAGCTTCACAGGGGAATTCTACCAAACATACAAAGAAGAGGTAGTATCTATTCTTCTGAAATACTCTAAAATACTGAAGAAGATGGAATACTAATTTTTGTGAAAATTGAATAATGCTTATAGAAGAAAAAGATAAAAAGAATACAATAAACATAAGGAGTCATTATTTTTAAAATTCTGACACAATTTTCCAAATAAATTTTAGAATCCAAACATAAATAACATCTTACACATATAATACAGAATTAAGTAACACAAAGATTCAGTATTTGACTATGTATTAATATGTAAAATAATGAAATATTGTCTATAAATATTAATACTTGCCTTTGGTTAATTCTAGAAATATCTGAAGATTATTTTCAAATAAAGGTAAGAATGATATAACATTAAATCAACATTTATAGTTCATTAAGAGTGAAAGAGTAGATTCGTATGTATGAAAAACAGAACTAAGACTCTATTAAAACTATTATATTTTTGGAAGTTTTTATCTAAATCTGTAGAGCAGAAAACATGCAAATCCTTAACCACTGGAAAGAAAAAAATCAATATTGATAAACAATAGTTTTTATATAATGGCATATTTAGAAAATCAAAGAAAATTTAAAAGAGTAATAAAAGGAGAAGTATAATGGATAGAGAACACAGCAACGATAAATTTCATGAAATTAGAATTGACATGCTGTGTTCACAAGAAAACAAGTCTTGTGAGGCTAGAGAGAATGAGGCATTGGAAGAAAGGCCAGAAAGCGATTAGAGGCTTCGGCAGAAGGAAAATCCTTTCAGAACTTTACTAAGGCAATATTTTTAGATTATGTTCTGAGTATGATGGGAACCCATTTAAATATTTTGAGAAGAAGGATATGTTTGCATATTGATTTTAAAATTTATTTTTACTTCTTACTTTTAGAGTTTTATTGAGTAATAAGTGGTTTACAACATATATGATTAAAATGTATAACTGGATACATTTTGACATATATATGCAACCATGAAGCCATCATCACAATTAAGACAACAAAAACATCCCTCACTGCAAAGTTTGCTCTGCCATTTTATCATTTTTCCTCTCAATTTACTCTCGTACCACCATGCCCAGGAAAACACAGATAGGCTTTCTGTAACTATAGACTATTCTGTGCCTTCAAGCATTTTATATAAATGGAAACATGCGATAAATACTATTTTTGTCCTTTTTGTCATTCAACATAAATTATTTTGAGAATTTTTTTCATGTTATTAGGTGCATAGACATAAAAATTTTTATGCTTTCTTGTTAAACTGGACCATTCATTATCATGAAAATAATCTTTTTATCTCTGGTTAACACATTTTATTATAAAATCCACTTTGATGTTTATATAAACATTCCAATTTTATTTTTACTGAAGTTTAGTACTGTATGCTTTTCTATTATTTTACTTTTAAAAATTTTATGTCTTTATATTTGAAGCAGTATTTATAGACGGCATATATTTGAGTCTTGCTTTTTTATCCAATCTGAGAATTTTTGCTTTTTTTTTTTTTTTTTTTTGCGGTACGCGGGCCTCTCACTGTTGTGGCCTCTCCCGTTGCAGAGCACAGGCTCCGGACGCGCAGGCTCAGTGGCCATGGCTCATGGGCCCAGCCGCTCCACGGTATGTGGGATCTTTCCAGACCGGGGCATGAATCCGTGTCCCCTGCATCGGCAGGTGGACTCTCAACCACTGCGCCACCAGAGAAGCCCAATTTTTGCCTCTTAATTGGTGTTTTTATACCACTTCGATTTGATGTGGTTATTGATATTTATGTTGGTATTTCTATTTGCCCCATGAATTTTGGTTTTTTTAAATTAATTAATTAATTTATTTTTGGCTGCATTGGGTCTTCGTCGCTGCGTGAGGGCTTTCTCTAGTTGCAGCGAGCGGGGTCTACTCTTTGTTGCGGTGTGCGGGCTTCTCATTGCGGTGGCTTCTCTTGTTGCGGAGCATGGACTATAGGTGCGCAGGCTTCAGTAGTTGTGGCGCACAGACTTAGTTGCTCCGTGGCATGTGGGATCTTCCCAGACCAGGGCTCAAACCCATGTCCCCTGCACTGGCAGGCAGATTCTTAACCACTGTGCCACCAGGGAAGCCCAAGGGTTTTTTTTAATTCATTTTTTCTGCCATTTTGAATAATTAAATAATTTTTTATTCCATTTTTCTAAAAACAGGTTTATTGAGCTATACTCTTTAATGAAATTCATCAAAAAAATTATAGAGTTCAATGAGTTTTGACAAATGTATACAGTCTTGTAACATCACCTCAATCAAGATAATTTTTCTATAGTTCCCCAAAGTTTTCTCAAAAATTGAGTTAATTCTCCTCTTCTTAATGAGTTATAAAAATTATATATTCTAAGTACATATTTTTATCACATGTATATTTTACAAATATTGTCTCCAGGTCTATGGTTTGCCTAACTTGCTTTTTTTTAACTTTTTACTTTAATTATAGACTTATAGAAAAATAGGGAAGATAGTAGAGAGAGTTCCCATATACCCCACATCGTTTCCCCTATTAGTAATATCTTACATCAGTATGGTACACATCACAATTAATGAATAAATGCTGATAAATTATTATTTAACTTAGGTCCTTATATTATTCAGATTTTATTAGTTTTACCTAGTATCCATTTTCTACTTCAGAATTCCATCCAGGATACTACATTATATTGAGTTGACACATTTCCTTAGGTTCCTCTTGGCTGTGACAGTTACTCAGATTTTCCTTGTTTTTATTGCCCTTATCATTTTTGAGAAGTCCTGGTCAGGTATTCTAAAGAATGTCTCTAAATTTGGATATGCCTGATGTGTTTTTCTTTATTAGACCTAGGTTACTGGTTTGGGGGAGAAACACTACAGAGGAGAAGTGCTATTTTCATTATAACATGTCAAGGTTACATACCACTGAACACTACTTATCACTGCTGATTTACCTTGATTTTCTGGCTGAGGTAGTGTTTCCAGGTTTCTACACTAAAGTTACTCTTTTTTTCGCGATTTCCATAGAGTATGCTTTGGAAGGAACTCCATGTGTGTTCCACACTTAAGGAGTGGGAGTCAGGCTTTACCTCCCTAAGCATTACTTTATTTGGCATTCTTATGCACTGGAGATTTATCTATCCTCCCCCATTTATGTATGAATTCAGTCATTTATATCAGTATGGGCATATGGATATTTATTTTATATTTTGGGTATAATCCAATACTATTATTATATTTTTATATGGCTCAAAATGTTCCAACTTTAGCCACTGAGAGCTCTTTGACTTGTCCTGACAGTTTTCTGTGTCCCTTTGTCCTACCCCCATCATTCTTTTCCTTAGCACTTTCCTGCTTTCGGACACTACCAGATGCTCCAGGCTCATTCTGTATATTTCCTGACCAAGTCCTAGAATGAGCCATTTCTCCAAGGAGCTTTGGTTCTTTTTACTAGAAAATGGTATTAAGACCAACATCTGGATACTAGGTGTGCTTGTTACTACTGGGGAGTGACTGCTTCTGGAGAACAAAGCTATATATTTAGGTATGTTATGTGAATTTCTATATATTTAATAAACTTGATATTCTCTTTAACTCTCAATGGTAACTTTATTTGGGGCTTAAGTTTTCATAGTACAAAATTAGAGAACTTTTGAACACATTTATTTGCAGGTTAAAATATTTGCTATTTATTTTTCACCCTTCCACTGTAAGCTAATCTTTATTTTCTTAACCTGATTTTTGCTTCGTGGTGCATTGTTCACCCATGAGGTTTGGTTCCTCAGCATTAATTTTTCTTAGCCCAATTTTAGCACTCAATCATACATTGACTAAAATTGTTCCCTAATTATGTTTTTATAAGTCAATTGCACCAAGTATATTGTAAGTACCATGAAGATGCACCCTACACTACATTTAGTTCCAGCTGCCAGCACATCCAACATTGAACTTATAGATAAAGTTCCTATTGAGAACTCCTCTTTCTCTTTTGGCAAATAAGAATCCATCTGTAGTCATAGATAGATAGATAGATAGATAGATAGATAGATAGATAGATAGATAGATAGATAGATAACATAGATATAGCCATGTGAAAGCCAGAAATAGTTTGGGTACCATATTTAGAACAATATGGGTTATTCTGAATCTCTAACAGTTAGAACTGAGCTTGACCTTTAGCAGCATTTCAGTGAATACTTGTTGAACAAATTAATGATCTCTTGCTGGGGCACAAACATGTTCATCCACATCTGACAAGTAGCTTCCAGCTATAATCTACTGTATCTAGGCCCTTGGCATGTCATCATTCTGACTGATGCCAACACATAAAACTATGTTCACATGTCTTGTACTGAGTTTCAATAGTTGTGTTTCCTGGTAAAATTTTGCTCATGGCCCTTGGAAAAGAGCTGACACTTATTAAGTATCCTATTCAAACTTATGTCTGCCAAACCAAGCAAAACCTGCTCTGTGCTGTTGGCAAGACGGGCAATCCTGACAAACAAACAGCCTCAGGGGTACCTAGAAAAAATATTGTCTTGAACCTACTGCTTACATAACTCACTTCATGAACCCACTTTTGCACAGACCCAATTTGTCATCTTTAAAGCCTATGCCAAAATTTCTGCCTTCATATTACAGCATTTCACTCCTCCAACAACCTACATTTACAACTCAAAAGCCTATACACATTTTCACAATTTTATCCCTAAACAGAAATGTTTCAACACCTCTTTCTAGTCTATCTGTTGGAACAGACAGCCAGAGTCAACATAAATCCTTGGAGCACAATTGGATGTTTTTATATCTGGGTTTGGTGTGCCAAGCATACTACATAAAAACCAGTCCATTAGACAGATTAGACTTTCTTTCTTTGAGAATCATTTTCTGAACTGGATGAATGATTCAAGACATCCAACTATAACCCTTCTCAGTCAATAAGATGATATTCCCAGTAAAAAGCAAACTTGATCTTTTTCTTTGGAATTTAAAGTTTCCAATGTAAAAAGCCATAAACAAAATATAATATAAAGATGGTCTGGCTTGGATGGTGTCAAAATAGCTGCTACTTGATGATGGACTCCCTCCTATTCTCATAGTCAAATTTCATCTCAAAAGAAAATGTCAGTGAGCTAATTGTGTGAAACACACAATTGCTCAGCTTCCCTCCTATAGACACTTTCAAGATGATGATCCAGGAAGTTGGAGTCCAAGAATAACTTTTATTACCTTTTGGGAGTATTGGAAAAATATGAATAGTATTTATTTCTTTAAATATTTTATTTGTATTATGGGAGAGCTTCTCTCACTGTTAATTTCCCATTAAAATTAAAACAAATTCTTAAGGCCTTGAGGACCACAAAGTCCTCCATGATCTAGCACATGTGTAGAATTTCAAACTCATTTTCTAATACTGTCCACTTTTCTCACTACTTTCTCTCCACACTGGCTTTCTTGCTGTTCATGGAATATACTAAGCATATACCATTATAAAAACTTTGGTACTAGTGTTTCCCTCTGCCTGATATGTTTTTCCCTCAAATAGCCACATATATAGGTTAGTAGTATCTCATATCAAGTGGTATTCAAATATTACTCACACTATGAGGCCTTTCCTGATATCCCTATATAAATTACCATCTTTTACCATGATTAGTCTGTTCTTAAGCTCAACTTTTATTCAAAACACTACAGAGATTTATAGTTTACTTTTATTTATAGTTAAATTATTGCCTATTTCTCACTCTAGATTGTAAATTTTATGAAAGCAAGAAGACTGTCCACTTGATTCACTACTGTATGTAATTCCCCAAGTACCAATAATTTTAGGCTAGGGTCACAATTACCACCTTAATCTATGAGAATTGCTCCATGACAAGTACACTGCACTATTCCAAATGCAACTCCCCTGAGTGATGTAGTGTACAAACTACTTTCTGTATATGTTTACCTCAACTGCATCCCTGGAATCTATAAGAGTGACTGGCATAAAAGAAGCTCCAAAAATGTTTTTGGATTATTATTTCATAACAGAAAAAGATTTTCATTGAAACATCTGGTCCCCGAGCTATTTGAGACTTTTCAAGTCATCTTGTTCACTCTCAGCCAGTGTTAGCTAGGCTTGCAGTATTGTGGCTGTGTTAGAATATTTTCAGTTTTAAGACCCAATGGCACTTTGTATTAGTTAAGGTATACTAAACTTCTATAAAAACCAAACTAAAGATAAGTAAAGTTCAAAGACAATAGACTTTTTTTTTTTCTTGCTCACATAAGAGTCTAAGGTAGATCTCCCTGATTGACGGATGACTCTCTTCCACATAATTATTTGTGTCACTTGTACCCTCACAATGTTCTTGTCATTTTATTCAGATGTTGGAAGGGAAAGAGAGTATGGAGGAAGTACACCAATTATTCAATAATCTTTTTACCAGAAGTGGCACAAAAATTCTACTCACTTTTCATCAGCAAAACTATTCACGTGATCATAACAAAGTATAAACAGGACTGGGAAATGCAGTACCTAGCTCTGCAGGTGCATTCTAGCTATAACTGTATATTATAAAGGAGAGAATAGGGTTTTAGAAAAATGCAGTACATGAAATATCTGTGCACACACTTATTTCCACAGATAGAATACATTCATGCCACACCCACTGCAAGGTCAGAGACGGACAAGGGGAGATGGAACCTATAGTTCCAACCATTCGTACCATATATGCTAAATTCCAGGATCTTCACGGGATATATTTCAGGTTTAGATATAATGCTTTGAAACTGGATATTTTGTACCTGCTTCTATAAACCTTGACCCAGATTTTGTATGTTCACTTCTACCTACATGCATTGGCAAGAACTACTCACATGGCATGCCTAATTGCATAAGAGCCAGAAAAGGAAGTCCCTAAGTGGGAAGCCATTTCCTAGCTATGCATGCACACTACAGAAAGATGATGGACTTAAATGTATTTAAAAAGTATAGTTTGTCATGCTATGCCCAAGTAGTAATGTTCTTCACTGACTTCTGCTAGAATCTCCAGACAGAATTAGATCCTCTACCAGATTCTTTTAACATAATAAGTAGATTAGAGTAAGAACTATTCTTAAAGGACCTAACCATGCTACAGTTTTTTTTTTTTTCCAAGTTCAGTTAGTTCATCCTGCTGCTTCTCTCTTCCTCATTTAAAAATGGTATGTTTTAGGGCTTCCCTGGTGGTGCAGTGGTTGAGAGTCCGCCTACCAATGCAGGGGACACGGGTTCATGCCCCGGTCCGGGAGGATCCCACATGCCACGGAGCGGCTGGGTCCGTGAGCCTGTGCTCCACAATGGGTGAGGCGACAACAGTGAGAGGCTTGCGTACCGCAAAAAAAAAAAAAAAAAAAAAAAAAAAAAAAGGTATTTTTACATGCCACTTGTTACATGGATATCATAAGCACACCCAAGTTTGAAATACAATTCCTCTAAAGTGCAAGTAATAATAATCCTTAATTATTTATTCATCTTGATGTGAGATAAGAAATAATAGAGATTTTTAAAATATCTTTATTGGAGTATCATTGCTTTACAATGTTGTGTTAGTTTCTGCTGTACAACAAAGTGAATCAGATATAAGTATACATATATCCCCATATCTCCTCCCTCTTGAACCAGCCTCCCACGCTCCCTATCTCAGCCCTCTAGGTGGTCACAAAGCACTGAGCTGATCTCCCTGTGCTATGCAGCAGCTTCCCACTAGCCATCTATTTTACATTTGGTAGTGTATATATGTCAATGCTACTCTCTCACTTCATCCCAGCTTCCCCTTCCCCCTCTGTGTCCTCCAGTCCATTCCCTACATCTGGGTCTTTATTCCTGCCCTGCCAGTAGGTTCATCAGTACCTTTTTTTAGATTCCATATATGTGTGTTAGCATACGGTATTTGTTTCTGAGATAGTAGAGATTTTATTGCTACATATTTGTTCTTGTCGTTCTGGTTTTCATGGTTTTGTTGTCATTGTTTGGCAATATCTGAGTAGCCTAAATGTATGTCATTCTCACTTTGGCTGGACTGACCAGTCAATCTCAGAATGCCATGTGTTATAATAACTTCTTCATATCACAAAACTACTTCTTTGTCTATGACTTTCTGCTAATATTTTACCATAAGGAAATTAATTATAATACAGGTGCTGGTTATCACAATCAGATATTTCCTGATTTTGTCCCATTTTCAAGAAAATTAACATAACCTGTTGGCACCACATGAAGATATACTGCATCTGTGATGGCTTTAAAACATCTTCACCAGGTTAATTATGTGAGGCTAAGGATGTGTTAAATTATCTTTATGTTAGTAATTGTTTTACAATGTTCATGCATATCTAATCATCATGTTGTACATTTCAAATATATTTATTTATTTATTTATTTATTTATTTGCAGTACGCGGGCCTCTCACCGTTGTGGCCTCTCCCGTTGCAGTGCACAGGCTCCGGACGCGCAGGCCCAGCGGCCATAGCTCACAGGCCTAGCCGCTCCGCGGCATGTGGGATCCCCCCAGACCGGGGCACGAACCCGTGTCCCCCGCATCGGCAGGCAGACTCTCAACCACTGCGCCACCAGGGAAGCCCAAATATATTTAATTTATTTGCCAATTAGTCCTCGATAAAGTTAAAACATAAAAAAAAAAAAGAACATGTTTACTAATTCTTTGATATCCCTTTCCTAGAATAGCTGGAACCTAATTCTTTCCTTGACTGTGGGATGGACTCAATAACTTATTTCTAACAAATGGAATGAAGTGCAAATAGTGGTGGGTGGTTTTGGAGATAGAAACTAGGTTATAAAATACATCCACAGTCCCTTCCTTGTTTTCTCTTGAGGCTCACTTGCTCTGGGGAAAGTCAGGTACCATCTCATGAGCAGAAGCCCACATGGTGAGGAATCAAGGGCTTCTGCCCACAAACCTGTAGGAGAGCTATTTTGGAACTACATCATTCAGCCACAGATTAGACTTCATATTAACAATGCTCCTGCTGACACGCTGACTGCAACCACATGTAAAATTCACTAATGTAAATTACTCCTGAATTCTTGATCCCCTGAAACTGTAAGATAATGTTCTACTTGTTGTTTTAAGACACTAAATTTTGGGGGCAATGTCAAGAGTAGCTAAGGTATTCCATAGTGTTTTTGCCTCTGTATCCATTTTACTTGGCCACGTGGCCTGCAGGATCCTTAAACCTCAAGTAAGCATATGCCCTAGATAGAAGCCCAGAGTCACAAGCAAATATAAGTCCCAGATATGACTTCTTCAACAGCCCTTGCAATCAACAGTCTTCTCTACTTCCCAATGCATTCACCTTATATAACCCTTTGATAAGATCCCCCCCACTCACCCATGGGGAAAGCCTGCTCTTTTGGTTTTAATTCACCAATTTGGTCTTAATCTGGGAACTCCAAAACACTTTATCTAATAAAGCCATGTTCCCCAGTTCCTTTCTCTTTCTCTTTGTGGGCACGTTGCTTTAGCCTCCCCATGGGGTCCCACGAGGTGTGCCAGGTACTTCTAGGAACTGTGAATAATAAATTTCTATATTTCACTTTCCTTTGCGGTCTTCTGTGGAACCGTGGCTCACCATCCAACATCCTGTGCTCCACTTAACAAGTGCTAATTTGACAGGTAATCTGCCATGCAGTGACAGATGACTAATAATACATTTCATTCCACATGTAGTCCCCTAGCTAGTCTCTGAGATTGAACCAGAAAAGGTATTAGCAAGTTTGATTATGCTCAGCCTGCTTAACATATTTTACCTCAGGTATCATGCCAGTGGAGGAATGCCTTCATGGACTCCCCTGTGATCAACTGTAATTCCCAAGTTTCATTCTGCTTTATATGTAATAACCAGGTCAATCTATTATACAAGGTGTTACAGTGTATCAACCCCTCCAATGAACATTTCTTAACTGTTAGCACTAATTCCAATTAATCCCAAAGGGGTCTATACTGCCTCAAATTCACCTCAGCTCCTGCCTTTTGTAAATCCTAAGATTCTCATTTATTCTGTTCTATTAATTTTAGATAAAATACAAACGCAGCTTTTTCTATTCACTCATTACATCCATACGAAAAGTATGTTTGTGCTCTGTGTAAGCCATCATTTCTCAAAACAAAACTTATTTCTTCCTTTAAATATTTCCTAAAGCAACTGCCACATCAATAGTTTAATATTGGATGCTTGTTACAGTATCCTATCATCACTGTATATTAATGTTTTGTATCTACATGGGGAAAAATTGGTCCTCACGTCTAGGCAATTGAAGCTGTGCCTCAGCACATGGCTTCACATTCCCTTTGGTGACCTAGTGAAGAAATCCAAGCTTGCTTGGATTTTGAGCTTATAGCATCTCCTACAGGAGGCTTCCCTTCACAGAGCAAGATAGCAAGTCTACTTCTTTAGTTACTACTTCTTTACATTTTTCCTCTTATCTATGAATTGTAAAAAGTCTAAATCAGGTCCAGTTTACAAGCATTACTTGTATAGGATAAACATTACAGTGGAAAGATCTGTCCCATACTTTGAACTATGATAACAGATCCAAATCATGGTGGATTATATATCAAGACTGTTTCCAACTCAACTTGTTAAAAAAAAATCTAAACTTAAAAATAAGACAAAGATATAACTACATGTCTTCTCAATGCCACTCTGGAGAATTGTCAACCCCAAGCATTTTATTTTTTTTCACTTTTTTATTAAAGTATAGTTGATTTACAATGTTGTGTCTGTTTCAGGTGTACAGCAAAGTGATTCAGTTATACATATATATATATATATATATATATATATATATGTACTTTTTCAGATTTTTTTCCCTTATAGGTTATTACAAAATAGAGTATAGTTTCCTGTGCTATACAGCAGGTCCTTGCTGGTTATCTATTTTATATACAGTAGTGTGTATATATCAGTGCCAAACTTCTAATTTATCCCTCCTCCCCTTTCACCTTTGGTAACCATAAGTTTATTTTCTGTCTGTGGGTCTATTTCTATTCTGTAAATAAGTTCATTTGTATCATTTATTTTAGATTCCATATATAAGCAATATCATATGATATTTGTCTTTGTCTGGCTTACTTCACTTAGTATGATAATCTCTATGTCCATCCACGTTGCTGCAAATGGCATTATTTCATTCTTTTTTATGGCTAAGTAACATTCCACTGTGTATTATACCACATCTTCATTTTTTAAAATTTTTATTGAAGTATAGTTGATTTACAATGTTGTGTTAGCTTCTGTTGTACAGCAAAGTGAATCAGTTATACATACATATATATCCACTCTTTTTTAGGTTCTATTCTCATATAGGTCATTACAGAATACTGAGTAGAGTTCCCTGTGCTATGCAGTAGGTTCTTATTAGTTATCTATTTTATATATAGTAGTATGTATATGTCAATCCCAATCTCCCAATTTATCCCTCCCCTCTTTCCCCCTTGGTAACCATAAGCTTGTTTTCTACCTCTGTGACTCTATTTGTTTTGTAAATAGGTTCATTTGTATCTTTTTTTTTTTTTTTTAGATTCTACATATAAGCAATACCACATCTTCTTTATACATTTATCTGTTGATGGACACTTAGGTTGCTTCCATGTCTTAGCTACTGTAAATAGTGCTGCAGTGAACAGTGGGGTGCATATATCTTTTTGAATTGCGGTTTTCTCCAGATATATGCCTAGGAGTGGGATCATATGGTAGCTCTATTTTTAGTTTTTTAAGGAACCTCCCTACTCTTCTCCATAGTGGCTGTACCAATTTATATTCCCACCAACAGTGTAGGAGGGTTCCTTTTTCTCAACACCCTCTCCAACATTTATTATTTGTAGATTTATTGATGATGGCCATTCTGACCAGTATGAGGTGATACCCTACTGTAGTTTTGATCTGCATTTCTCCAATGATTAGCAATGCTGAATATCTTTTCATGTGCCTTTTGGCCATCTGTATGTCTTCTTTGGAGAAATGTCTATTTAGATCTTCTACCCATTTTTTGATTGGGTTCTTTCGCATTTGTTTGTTTTATTTTTGATATTGAGTTTTATGAGCTGTTTGTATACTGTGGAAATTCATCCAAAGGGGAAAGGGGGGAGGGATAACTTAGGAGTTTGGGATTAAAATATAGACATTACTATGTATAAAATAGATAACCAACAAGGACCTACTGTATAGCACAGGGAACTGTACTCAATATCTTATAATAACCTATAATGGAAAAGAATCTAAAAAAGAATAGATAGATAGATAGAGAGTTTAACTGAATCACTTTGCTGTACACATAAAACTAACACAGCATTGTAAAACCACTACATTCCAATAAATAATTTGAAAAAGAAAATCTGACCAGACTAATTACTAGTAATGCAATTGAAAGAGTACTCTATAAATTCCCAACAAAAAAAATTTCAGGGCTAGACAACTTCCCAGATAAATTCTACTAAACATTTACAAATGATTTAATGCCTATCCTTCTCAAATTATTCCAATAACTGAAGAGAAAGGAACACTTCCAAGTTTATTCTATTAATTCGGCATTACTCTGATATCAAAACAAGACAAAGGTGCTACACAAAAGAAAATTATGACCAATATCCCTGATGAATATAGATGCAAAAATCCTCCAAAAAATATTAGCAAGCCAAATTCAATAATTCATTAAAAGGATCATACACCATGAATAATTAGGGTTTATTCCAGAGATACAAGGATGGTTTAATATCTGCAAGTCAATCAATGCGATATATCACTTTAATAAATGAAAGATAAAAACCACACAATCAATTCAATAGACACAGAAAAAGCATTTGACAAAATTCAACATCCATTTATAATAAAAACTCTCAACAAAGGTAGAGAGGGGATATACTTTAACATAATAAAGGTCATATATGACAGGCTTACAGCTAACCTCGTACCCAACAGTGAAAAGCTCAGAGCTTCTCCTCTTGGATAAGAAAGAAGACAAGGATGCTTCCTCTTGCCACTTTTATTCAACATAATATTGGAAATCCTAGCAATAGCAATCATACAAGAAAAAGCAACGAAATTGGAAAGAAAGAAGTAAAACTGTCATTATTTGCAAATAACTTCTTATATACAGAAACCACTAAAGACTCTACAAGAGAGCTTTTAGAATTAATAAATGACTATAGTAAAGTTGAAGGATACAGAATAAATATACATAAATCAGTTGCATTTCTATACACTATTAACAAACTATCAGCAAAAATTAAGAAATCAATTCCATTTACAATTGCATCAAAAAGAATAAAATACCTAAGAATAAATTTAGCCAAAGAGGTGAAAGACCTGTAATTTGAAAGCTATTAAGACACTGATGAAAAAATTGAAGATGGAACAAATAAATAGCAAGATATATTGTGCTCATGGACAGGAAGAATTGCTATTGTTAAAAATCAATACTACTCAAGTATTCTACAGTTTCAGCATAATCCCTATCAAAATACCAATGGAATTTTTTCAAAGAACAAGAACAAACAATCCTTAATTTTTATGAAACCAAAAAGGCCCAAAATAGTCAAAGCATTCTTAAGAAAGAAGAACAAAGCCGTAGGTATCAAACTCTCTGACTTCAAACTATATTTCAAAGCTATAGTAATCAAAACAGTGTAACATTGCCACAAAAACAGACACATAGATCAATGGAACAGAATCAAGAGCCCAGAAATAAAACCACACTTACATGGTCAACTAATCTATGACAAAGGAGGTAAGAATATACAATGGGGAAAAGAAAGCATCTTCAATAGATATGAAGATATTTGGAAAGCTGGACAGCTACATATAAGAGAATAAAACTAGACCAATTTTTACATCATATTAACAAAAATAATTCAAAAAGGATTAAAGACCTACATCTAAGAAGAGAAGCCATAAAACTCTTAGATGTAAATATAGGCAACATGTTCTTTGACATGGGTCTTAGCATTATTTTTTGGATCTATCTCCTTAGGCAAGGACAAACAAATTTAAAAACAGACCTCATCAAGCTAAACAGCTTTTGTACATCAATGGAAACCATCAACAAAAGGTAAAGGCAACTTACTTAATGGGGGAATATATTTGTAAATGATAAATCTGGTAAAGGGTTAATATCTAAAATATACAATGAAAACATACAGCTCAATATCCAAAGAAAGAAAGAAAGAAAGAATATGACTAAAAATGAGCAGATGTCCTGAGTAGGTATTTTTTTAGTGAAAACCTACAGATGGCCAACAGGCACATGAAAAGATTTTCAACATCGTTAATCATAAGGGAAATGTAAATCAAAACCAAAATGAGATGTCAACTCACACCTGTCAGAATGGCTATTATCAAAAAGACAACAAATAACAAATGTTGGCAAAGATGTGGAGAAAAGGGAACTCTTGTGCACAGTTTTTGGGAAGGTAAATTGGTAGAGACACTGTGGAAAACAGTATGGTGGTTACTCACAAAATTAAAAATAAAACCATATTATCCAGAAATTCTATTTATCTGAAGAAAATAAAAGCACTGATTTTAAAAGATATATGCACCTCTATGTTCACTGCATCATTATTTAAAATATCCAAGATATGGAAACAACCTGTGCCCATCTGTGGATGAATGGATAAAGAAGATATGGTATATATGTACAATGAAATAAAGAAGAATGAAGTCTTGCCATTTACAACAACATGGATGGACCTTAAGGGTGTCGTGCTAAATGAAATAAGTCTGACAGAGAAAGACACATTCCATTTGTTTTGTTTTTTAGAGTCAAAAAACAAAACAAATGGAAAAACAAAAAGCAGAAACAGACTCACAGATTCAGAAAACAAACTGGTGACGGCCAGAGTGGAGGGGAGTGATGTGAGAAATAAGTGAAGGGGATTAACACGGAAAAATTTCCAGTTATAAAATATGTAAGTCATGAAGATGTAATCTATAGCACAGGGAATAACAGTCAGTAATATTGTTATAAATTTATATGTTGACAGATAGTAACTAGATTTATTGTGCTGATTATTTCATAATGTATAAAATAATGAAACAATATGTTGTATACTAGAAACTTTCATAATATAGTAAGTCAATTATACTTCAATAAATGAAATAAAATAAAAATTAAAAATAAAATAAAAAGTTCTATGCTTTACTTCAGACTCCCTTATTTGGTGTTAATGTTATAAAATCATTTGTTGTATTTGTTAATTCCATTAGCATTCAAGTAGCCAAAGTATTTGATGTTATATTATTTTCTGGTTACCAGTGAAGATGATCCCATAAATTTATCAATGGGAGACATCAATGAAGAGAGTCAGGAAATGTTTTTCTTTTCTTTTCTTTTCTTTTTTTTTAAACAACTGAAGTATAAAGTTCTGTGGGATTTGGAAACCAGAGTATTATAATTAGGAACAATGTTGATGAGAACACTTGCGATTAGTAAACATGGCCATTTTAAGAAGTTAATGATTCTAAGTTGAAGACTAGCGGGATAAAGGCTATTCTGAGCCAGCCATAGAATGTTTTCTCCTCTCTCTTGTACTTATGCTTTCATTTCTCAAATAAACGATCAAAATTTCAAAGTCAAATGGGATGGGAGGAGTTCTGAATTTTATATATGTAATCATGTATTTATGCACAGTTCTTCAAAACCTATAATCATAAATTCTATAAAATTTGCAGAACACTAGGAAATCATTCGGCAAGAACACTTTATTGATGGTTCTGCTATTCAGAGAACAATATACAAAGGGTACTTGTAAAAATTAGATTTTATTCTAGGTAAATTGAATGTATGCAATCCTAGGAAAACACTGTTGGTGGTAAAAATAGTTAATAACCTGTTACCCTCATGGAAAAGACCCTTATCAAGAAAATTTATATTATTAATAATAATGATAAAGTTTTAGTATCACATGGAATATTTTTCTTGCAAAATTCCTAAGGTAAATTATGCGTTGTTCTCAGTATGTATAACAACACTGCTGCTCTTCAACTGATTAGCCTACAACTGTCAGATACAATTTTATATTAATATTTCCACAGGCTGCTTTGTCATGAATAAACGCATTGTGTAAACTTTGGCAAGAAATGTCATGTAAACAACAAAACACTGGGATATTCTAAGGAATTCCAGTTGGCTCTTTCTCAAGAGAATTCCTGAGGCATTATCAACCTAGTAAACTCTCCATAGTATATAAACTCCTTATTTTTAAAGGTTTCAAATGCTGATTTCCTGGCATACACAAAATAAAGTCATTTCCAGAAAAAGATTTACATACACCTTACATATTGAACAGAAGTTTCTTATTTTGGAATGTTTACTCTAAGTAGACTTATGTTTTTTAGAGGGAGCACTTACTAATTCTCTATTCCTTTCTTCAACTTAAACTTTAGTTTTTAAAGAAGAGCCTGACCTTTTCATGATCACTTATCTAGAGTGATATGGAATGGAATGGAGAGACGACCTTCTTCTTAGGCTCAATACATAGAAGCCTCCTTATATTCATATCAATGTCTTGGCTGATCTACATATAAGAAGACGAGGGAGTTGAGCTCTTTGGTATATATCAAGATGACTTGGTTTCCATTTCAGCCTTCATTAGTGTTATCTCAAATGTAGCTTTTTGTATACTATATACCTTTACCAACTCCCTCAGCCTGATATACTGCTTGGCATATATATGCTAAATAATCATTTATCGAAAAAAAAAATAGCAAACTTCTCTTCCTTTCCTGGACTTCATATATTCTATTCTCTCTAGGGCAAAATATCTTTTTAAGGATCATTCATGAATGTTTTTCAGGTTGCAACTTAAACATCCTTTTATCAAGGGGTCTTCCTTGGTCTATATTTCTGTATATAGTTTTATTTCCCCATACTAAGTGCTAATTTTGAAGAATACACACACACACATAATAACACATTCTGTACAAGTTGGTGTAAAAAAACTATCAAATTGTCTGTTTTCTGGTAGAGTATAAGCCTCATGAGGGCATTTTTCTATCATTCTGTAGCTCCAGAGCCACGGACATAGGAAGAGTTCAATAAATATTTGTGGAATGATTGAATAGTGTTTCAGAATTAGCCAATAATCACACACATAGTTGTAGAGGCTATAACAGAATTCTCTCCATCTTCCCAGTCATAAGTTATTTTAACTGAGCATTCTGTCACTTCCCTAATTTATTATGCTCCTCATGTTCCATGAAAAATTAAATATGTTTATGGCTTGAAATGTTGGCATAAACCGCCCAAAATCAAGTTTAAGCAATTTATGATAAAATGTTGAAATTAATATTATTTATGAATATAATGATAATTTGAGCCATAATAACCTTTTTATTCTCAATTAAGCTATGATAATAATACAGATATGCTTACCAAATATTTATTCAGCTGAGTATTTAAAAACTTTATTCTGTAAAAACAAATTATTTAAAGCTATTTCAAATCCAAAAAAAACCTATAACATTTTACTTAAATTCTTTACTTTTTCTTGTTTTTACTTATATAAAATATTTTAAATTTTGGGCTTGGAATGGGAAGAGTTCAACAGTATCTACACCTAAATTCCATTAATCTAAATCCTGGGTCTGATAGCAAAAACCATTAGTAATTTTCTGTTATGAACTTAAGTATTTTTTTTATTTAGGTTTCAATTTCTATAAAATTAAGAGTTTACCAACATTATCACTAAGTTCCACTGTGCTCTAAATTCTTGGGTTCTGTGGTGGGATACTGGCTTCTATGGTAACTTCCTGGGTTTTTAAAAAATTGTTGTTGTTTTGTTTTGTGTTAATATGTTGTCCAGAATATATGGATGAAAGAAAATGTTGAATAGGTTGAAAGGGTCTTAGTCCTCACTTTCAATGTGGGGCATATTACTTTTATTTTAAAATAGGTTTTATAGTGGCAAAAAATACAGAAATGACCTACATAATGCCTATATATGTGTGTCAGATTCTGTTTAACTGTTAAAGTTCCTCATAACATTATCATTAAAATTAATAAAGGTCAACATCATCTTGAGATCGTAACAGACTAATCATTTTAGAGTACCCTCCATGCATAAACAGAAGACTGAACAAAATATATAAAGCAAATGTTTTTAGATGTTGGACAACATCCAATACAAAAATGCAAATTCTGTGGGAAGGGAAAAATATGAAATGAAACACACAATTGCTCAGCTTTCCTTTTATAGGCACCTTCAAGATTGTAATGTAGGAAGCTGCAGGAGTACAAAAATATGATGGCCGCCATGGAGATAAGAGTTGGGGATGCAGAGGCTGCTGAAAATTTGTAGGTCAGGGTACCAGAGAGGAGGAAGTCCTTAAATATAAATAGGGATTTCTTGAATTGTCTAAGTAATAATCTCTGCATAAGAAGGACAAAACTCTGTAGATCGTGAGAGAAAAGGTATAGGGAGCTCTGAGCTGAACATATACTACAGAAGTTTCAAAATTCTAGAAGCTGTTCAGTTTCCAAAGAGCCAATCAGCATGGAGTGACATCAATGACAACTCTTGCATGGCCATGTACTAGTAGTAGGGGGACATCCACCTTGAGTGAGTTCACTGAATCTAATTTAACAAAGATTAAAGCCAACCTTTGAGGAGTTTGTTTGGTTAGGATGTAGAAAGTTTCAAGAAAATATTGTCCCTACTCTAAGGACAATTTTTTTGATAATGTATAAAATCATAATTTTTCTTGAGATCAGTTGTGATTACAGATCTCCCAGTCAATCTGCTTTGGCATGGCTATCGTTTGACATGCTAAGAATCTCCTCCTTAAAATTAAATTGTCACACAAAAAAAAAGAAAATAAGAGACAAAGCTGAGGCTACTACTGTTCTCCTAAATGTATATACCTCAGCCCCTCGGAGGTTGACTGGATCATCCTAAAGAGGCCCCACCCCCTGCCAAACATCTAAAGAGAGAGAAAATACTTATAACCACCAAGAGACACAAGTAATAATTACAAAAAGATTTTGCTTAAGAAAATAAGAAGAGGAGGTGGGAAGGGGGAAACATTCTCCGGCAGACAGGGGTCAGCCCAGGGAAATATTGCCAAGAGGTTTACCTGGGCTCTTCCACTTTCCCTCTTTTCCTCTTATAAGACAGAGTCAGAAACTAATGACTCAGGTTTCAGGAAGCTAAAAGACTAAAGCAGGAAAAAAAGAAAGACAGAAAGGAGAAAAAAGAAAAAGGAAACAAACAACATATTTAGCAAATGCCATGTCTAGCAAACATAATGCTAGCCCTAGATAACTTATTGATTTAAAAACAAACCCCTATAGAGCTACCACTTAGTGTTTCCACTTTTGGGTACTTATCCAACACAAATGCAAACACTAACTCAAAAAAGATATATGCACCTCCATGTTCATTGCAACATTATTCACAATAGCCAAGACATGGAAGCAACCTAAGTGTTCATCAATGGATGAATGGATAAAGAAAATGTGATATATATAGATATCTATAATAGATATCTGTATCTATCTATCTACCTATACATATAATGGACTATTAATCAGCCATTAAAAAAGAAGAAAATCTTGTCATTTGCAACAATATGGATGGACCTGGAGGGTATTACACTAAGTGAAATAAGTCACACAGAGAAAGAATACTGTATGATCTCTTTTACAGTGGAATCTTGAAACAAACAAAAACTGAACTCACCATTCTAGAGAACAGAATGGTGGTTGCCAGAGGCAGGAGGTGGATGGTGGGTGAATAGGTGAAGGGAGTCAAAAGGTTCAAAGTGCCAGTTATAAAAATGTTCTTGGATTGGAAGAATCAACATTGGGAAAATGACTATACTGTCCAAAGCAATCTACAGATTCAATGCAATCCCTATCAAACTACCAATGGCATTCTTCACAGAACTAGAACAAAAAAATTTTGCAATTCATATGGAAACACAAAAGACCCTGAACAGCCAAAGCAAACTGAGAAAGAAAAACGGAGCTGGAGGAATCAGGCTCCTGGACTTCAGACTATACCACAGGCTACAGTAATCAAGACAGTATGGTACTGTCACAAAAACAGAAATATAGATCAATGGTACAGGATAGAAAGCCCAGAGATAAACCCACGCACATATGGTCACCTTATCTTTGATAAAGGAGGCAAGAACGTACTATGGAGAAAAGACGGTTTCTTCAATAAGTGGTGCTGGGAAAACTGGACAGCTACATGTAAAAGAATGAAATTAGAACACTCCCTAACGCCACACACAAAAATAAACTCCAAATGGATTAAAGACCTAAATGTAAGGCCAGACACTATAAAACTCTTAGAGGAAAACACAGAAAAAACATTCTTTGACATAAACCACAGCAAGATCTTTCTTGACCCACCTCCTAGAGTAATGGAAATAAAAACAAAAATAAACAAATGCGATCTAATTAAATTTAAAAGCTTTTGCACAGCTAAGGAAACCATAAACAAGATGAAAAGACAGCGCTCAGAATAGGAGAAAATATTTGCACCCTGAGAAAACCATAATTCAAAAAGAGACATGTACCACAATGTTCATTGCAGCACTATTGCAGGCAGGACATGGAACCAACCTAAATGTCCATCAACAGATGAATGGATAAAGAAGATGTGGCACATATATACAATGGAATATTACTCAGCCATAAAAAGAAACAAAATTGAGTTATTTGTAGTGAGGTGGATGGACCTAGAGTCTGTCATACAGAGTGAAGTAAGTCAGAAAGAGAAAAACAAATACTGTACGCTAACACATATATATGGAATCTAAAAATAAAAAAAATGGTACTGATGAACCTAGTGACAGGGGAGGAATAAAGACGCAGACATAGAGAATGGACTTGAGGACACGGGGGTGGGGAGGGGGAAGTTGGGGCGAAGTGAGAGAGTAGCATTGACATATATACACTACCGAATGTAAAATAGCTAATGGGAAGCAGCTGCATAGCACAGGGAGATCAGCTCAGTGCTTTGTGATGACCTAGAAAGGTGGGATAGGGAGGGTGGGAGGGAAGCTCAAGAGGGAGGGGTAATATAGGGATATATGTATGCATATGACTGATTCACTTTGTTGTACAACAGAAACTAACACAGTATTGTGAAGCAATTATACTCCAGTAAAGATTTTTTTTAAATGTCATGGGGATAATAATATACAGCATGGTGACTGTAGTTAATAATACTGAATTGCATATTTGAAAGTTGCTAAGAGAGTAGATCTTAAAATTGTCACCACATGAAAAAATATTTGTAACTATGTGAGGTGATAGATGCCAACTAGACTTACTGTGGTGATCATTGCACAACATGTACAATATAGAATCATTGCTGTACACCTGAAACTAACAGAATGTGTCAACTGTATCAATTTAAAAATTCCTAGATATAGGGGGAGAAAATAAAATGTAATTAAATAATGTAATTAAACATTTATATATATTTTTATAAAATATATATCATATGTGTATACATGTGTATATATATATATAAAAAAACAAAATTAAAACAAAGTTTAATAATTTGATCCAATTGGAAATCCAAAATTTATATATAAAATCTACATAAAGAATTTGTGTAACAAAAGGTAAAGAGGACAGAGATTAGACTTTGTGCCTATACAACATAGGTTCTCAATTAACTTTAACATTAGCTAAAATGCATCAGTTGACAAAACTTCACAGATTTAATTTATACCAGGGCTCAAATTATAATTATACCTGGGGATTCTACTAAATTTAGACACAGTGCCTCCTATAATCTTAAAAAAGTTAATTAAACACAAATAGAGGAAAAACTGACATGCCTCACTGTAGACTTGCCTAAATTTCTCATAGTCCTAGTACCCATGGAACCCTAAAATATTCCATATTGAGCTCTAACACAATGAATAATAAATTAAAATTAAAGTGTTTGACACTTACAAATTGACTTGATAAATGGAACCCCAAGGACCACCCAGCTAATATGGTCTAAACTAAATTAAAATAGAGCTTTTAAAGATTAAAACTTATTATATGAAACCTAATCAACAAAGGGGTGATTATCTCCATGGCTTCTTTATTTGGCAGCCCAATTTTGCCCATTCTTAAATCTGGGAAAAATAAAGCAAACTTTTTGGTGGATTACTACAACTACGTTCCCATCCATAAAGGCCTGTGTTCCCATCCATCAAGACCTGCATACCTAATATACAGTATTATTAAAATTATTGATTCCATTCAATCAATAACCAGTACCTAATTTGCTGATATAGATTTGGTTAACACATTCTATTCAGTGCCTATTTCAACAGTCTCTCAACTGCAGTTTGCTTTTGCCTCTGAAGGGACATGATACACCTTTTCCAGACCACCCATGGAGTACCTCAGGGGCTTTGCCATCACACACAATCTTTGCAGACAATATTTTCACTACATCCACCTTTCTCCAAGAACACAGGTATGACATTACATTGATAACATCCTCTTCCAAAGAGATTAATTTGACACACCTATTAATAACATGTGAGTCCAACATCTTTTAGTCCTTTTTGGTTGCCAACATACTCCTCATTTACAAATTTTACTTACAAATTAAAATCAACAAGCACTGATGATAGTGTCATCAGAAATTCTTTCACTGTAGATGCTTTGGCAACTTCTTCCCATGCCTACTAGGGTCCCTGGATAACCTATGGCCATTAGTTGCCCCAGGGCTTCTAATGTAAGAAACTGCTCCTCTTGGCTTTGGGCTATAAACCATTAAAGCAACAAATGACTGGCTACCTAGTGGACTCTCCTGGAAATAGAGGCTCTCACAGTCCATTAGCCTATGACCCTCCATACCCAGATGCTTCTTTACCTTGGGTCATGAAAACAGCACTTCACAACCTCAGCACTGCTACTGAGCCCTCCTTAAGACAGGATGAAGTCAAACCTGGGCTCTCTGGTATATTCCACATTCAGGAGAGAATGCATTCCTCCATACTCAGTACATTACCAGATTCCCCAGGTCATCCTTCCTCCAGACTCCTTGGCTACCTGGTGACTGCTTAGGATTAATTGAGAGAACAGCAATGGGAGTTAGTGGAATAACCATCACACGTGATGAAGCTTTGTGGAATATTGCCGCTTTTGATCCCTTAGCTAGAATGTCTTTGATAAAGGATGGGACCCAAGAAACAATATACGTGGCCAAACTTCAGTCAATCATCTTAGTGCCATATGCCTTGGCCAACAAGGACCCCATCTTAACATTTATTATAAACTACTGAATCACTGCCTAAAAATTGCTTCTTTAAGGGTTAAAAACAAACAAACAAACAAACAAAAAACACTGGGAGACTCTTCCCCCCCAGTTACCCAAAATATAAATCAAAATCACATGTTTCTACATATACTAAGGTTGTAAAACAAGGCCTTGCCAGGACACTCCTTATTCTCTTCGGAATTACAGCCATTACTGGTAGCAACCAAAATGTACATTTTCTCTTTTCAAAATACTAATGCTGGACTATTTTTTTTAATTGAAGTATAGTTTATTTACAATGTTGTGTTAATTTCAGGTGCACAGCAAACTGATTCAGTTATATATATTCAGTTATATATTCAGTTATAACTGAATATATATATTCAGTTATATTCAGTTATAACTGATTCAGTTATATATATATATATATATATACACACACACACATACATATATATATATGCTCTTTTTTAGATTCTTTTCCATTGTAAGTTATTATAAGATATGGAATATAGTTCCCTGTGCTACACAATAGGTTCTTGTTGTTTACCTATTTTATATATAGTAGTATGTATCTGTTAATCCCAAACTCCTAAGTTATCTCTCCTCCCTCTTTCCCCTTTGGTAACCATAAATACACTCACAGACATTGGACTCTTGAAAGAAATATTCAGTAGAACTTTCACGTGCCTGATAGTTCCCATATAACTAGTTTAATTGGGAGACATATTATTCTCCTTGAACAACTCCTTTTCAAATTCCAATATAGCAAATAACCCCCTAGAGTTCTCTATCTTTCCCAGGTCTTAACCTAATTTTATACATTTTAGCTCTTCCCCCCCAGATCCTGGGCACATAATCTCCTGGGGCTTATTAACTATAAATCTCATTGCAGGCTGGTCAGCTACTCATTTGATATGGGATCCATTTGAACCTAGATTTCTACCAAAACAAAAACAAAAACCATGTCAAGTACATCTGCATATCATTCTGTTGACTGTTGGTCTTATTACTGCTGGTCTGGGTGCTTCCATTGGCTTACAATCCAGAAACTCACATCAATTCAAGTGGACACTCACCTGGAAAGGATACTCCAGCGCCACATACCAGATGACATTACGTAACCCAGGAGCTCACCACTGTAGATGACATTGCCTCAGATAACTTCACCCCCTGTGCCAGGGACAATTTCACTTGGACACTGAGGTCTCTGCCCAAGCAATATCCACAGACTGCCTTAAAGTCATAGGACATTTTTGCTTTTGTTCCTTTGATATTAGGGATTTTATTATGTTTCTAAGTTCACTGTCTGCTTAGGCTGTCATCTTGGTATATTCTTTGCTTTCAGCTAAAACTTTCATCCCTACACTACAAGGCCTAAAGGGAAATCTGGTAGAGGTTACTAAAATTAATGGAGATTATTGCTTTCCCCATGAGGCACCTGCTTCATATTAGTCAACCCCTTCACTCCCTGAAGAGAGGACCACCCACTTCCTGATGCCTTTCCCTACTATCCTTTTCCAGCTTTCCACAACTCTCTCTTGCCTTGCACCTCCAATCATGACCACTACACAACCAGTTTTTCCCCTTGGTTAAACACAATACCACATTCTCTCAGTTACATTATGTTATGAATAATTATAACTTCAGGTTCTACTGTGGCCCAAATTCACAGGCACAGCACCTTTTATATTTTTCCTTGCCAACTCCCCAGCAGGGTTACCCTAATGAAGCCATACTCCATTGTGCAGTTGCTATGCTGGGGATTTCCATAGTTCTTTATCCACCAGACACCTCCCTGTTTCCATCAACCAAAGGGCGCCAGGTAAAATGAAGACTATTTATTCCTATCTTAATAGGACTTGCCAGAGTCACAGCAGCCACTACTATTGACACCAGTAAAGCAGGCTTTGTCAACAAAATCAAATCATAACTGTCAACTAACACTTTTCAGTGGCCCTTTACGTCACATTCAAACAGTGCATGAAATATTGTTCCGTATGCAACAAGCCTATAAGTCTCCAGCTCAAATAGTAAAAGATGACATACTAGCTCTTGACTACTTACTAGCCAGGAAAAAATGATTTGTCCCATACATCCTGCTGTATGTTCATTATTAGCTCTGAATAGGTACAGGCAAAATTATGAGAAATAGGCCAAAAGGTAAAGAACCTTTATAACATAACCAAAGTTTTCTATCAGATTTCCTTAAAATCAGAGATACTTGACAAATTCTCTTGGTGATCATGCAAAGTGGTATGCCTGGTTGTGAATTAGGTTTCAAACCTTCCTCATATGCCCAATAGGACTCTTCCTAGCTGTTACTTTTGTCAGAGTTGGCCCACTTTTTCAAGTTGTCCCACTCACCTTTAACATCTCCACAACCAAGGTGACAAGTGTTATCCATCCCAATTAGTATTGTTTACGATGTTGACAATCACATCAAATTTTACAAATTTACAATTTGTAAATTTTTTAAATTTGATGTTTTCCTGATGCCTCGACATCCCCACAAACAGGCTGTGAGCACCCTGCCTAGGTGATCAAGTGCACCAGTGTGATATGTCTGGTCCCTGCCACCAGCTCCCCTCCTTACCCTCCCCTGACTGTGACATAGTGATATTTAAATGTACCAATGAAGTCCCCTCGTGACTTTTACTGTGCATTCCACCTTGACCCCGAATAAAGGCACTTTCCCTTAGGTCATTATTCTCTCTCAGCCCCCCACCTGCTTGGTTGAGCCCGCTTCCTTGGAACTCCTCCTATATGACATTTAGACAGCAGAAAAACAAGAGCAAGATAGAAGCTTTAAATCCAAACACAGCAACACATTTATATTAAAAGTAAGTAATCTAATAACTCCCATTGAAAACAGAGATTGTAACAATAGAAAAAAATACAAATCATATACTGTCTACAGAAACCCACTTTAAACAAAAAGAAAGATAAAAAAGCAGGTGAAAAATTATACACCATAAAATGTTTCACCAAAAGAAATCTTGAGTGACTATGTGCATATTAGACAAGTAGACTGAGGAAAAAGAAACATTACCAGCAATAAGGATGGACACTTACCAATAAATTCTATCAGATATTTAAGAAATAAACAATATTCATGTCCCACCAGCTCTTTGAAAAATTAAGAGGTAATACTTTTCAAATTGTTTCATGAAAACAACAACATGAACGATTACTATGATATTAACAAAGAAATGAATTCTCCAACAAACTGAAATAAGCTGAAACAAATTCTTCCCCACTGATGCCTCCAGATCAGAAAACAGCCGGTTGACAAACTGAGTTCACCCTAACCCTGATCAAAAGACTCATGCCCCACTCATGACGAACAGAAAGTATAAGATAATAAAAGTATACTGATTTAACCTGCCAAGTTCTTGGTAATTTGTAAAACAAGAGTAAAAAACTAATAAAATCATATTAAATGGTGAAAGAACAACCATATTCCCCCCCCCCAAGACTCACGACACAACAAGAATGTGTAGGTCCTAAACATTACAAACGGCCAAAAAATAGATAAAACCATACATTTAGAAGGGAATAAAATAAAACAGTGTTTATTTACTTATATACAACATGATTATATGTGTACAGAATCCTAGGTACTAATCAGGTTTTATCATTTAATTTCTATTGATATCTGTGTTATATTGTGGGCAATAGGAATTTCTTAGTTTCATTTTGAATAAACTAAACATGTATATTAAGCAATGCAGATTTAAATGGGGAATACATAATTAACAAAAAAGTTCACTATTGGATACCATGCATGTTCTAAATTTAAAATATTTATGATTTTATTAAGTTATGTAATTTTTACATGTTGGCGTTAGATCACTTCAAAAACAAAGAGATACTGAAAGAACATCTATTTGAGAAATCAAGTTATATCATTCATTTTTGCATTTAAGAGTATTGAACAAATCAAGTAAAATAATATAGAGTTTAAGAAAGCATATACCTTTTGAGGATCTTTACAAGTTATGGAATTTGAATTTAACTGTGTTAAGACATTTTCAAGTTTTGGACGAAGTTTACAGTTGAACCAAATGATTTATCCATTTTGAAAAGTAATTGTAAATCTCCAACTGAGAAACCCATGAAAGCTTACTAGTAGAAAACTGTTTAAAGATCATTCTAATCTTGATTTCCTTTGACATTTGTGAACATGCTAATTTTCATTTGGGAGATTTTCTCCAGATCTTATTTTACTCAGCTTTGTCACTAAGCATAATGATAGAATTGTTCACAAATGAAGATAATAATAATGATAATAATAATCTTAGATAATTTAAGTCTGGTGTTCTTTCTTTCCATGCCTTTCATATGCTAAAAAGTATCCAAAAGGACTGATAGCAAGGGTCAAAGAGCTATGAAATCAAGTAAATTAACAACTAGTTACTAAATAATCAAGGGCAAATGGTGTTATTGCTAAAATGCTACAAATTGTAGTATTATATTTAACTTGTAAAATTAAGTTTCACATTTTAATGTTCTATCACACATTTTTTATTGTTAGTGTTCTATACATTCTGACATATATTTCAGTATATAGCCATAAAAAATAAATATTTCTTTCTTTCTGTAACACTTATTACATGTTCCACCCTCCCCCCCCACACACAAAATTGACAGCATAGGGTATAAATAAGAATAATAATTTAGGTTTTCTAAAAACTTTACTTTTTAACAGACTTCAATAAGCTGTATATAAATAAGAAGAAATATTTAGGTTTTCTAAAAACTTTACTTTTTAACAGACTTCTATCAAGATGTCTTTTGTAATGTCTTTGTGCTTTGTATCCAAAATGCACACTAAAACGAGATTCATTTTTCATAATATCATTGTCATTTCAGAGCATAAAAATGCAGAATTAGCATCAGTATTAGTTCCACAGTGTACTTTCTTCAGATTAAAAGTCAGCAAATTATTGTAAACAACATGATTTAATTCATTGGCAGTGATATTTTTGGCAGTTCAGTCACTATTAGAGTTATGCTAGAATTATTTTTATTAGCAGTCATGATGTAACTGATGCGAGAAACTATGAAATTATAATGTGCATAATAGACAATTCTGAAGCAGTTATTTTTCCTGTTTGCACATGCTTTTAAGAATATGAAAATAAATTAACTTCCAGCCATTCTTCATATGTTTTCCTGTACTAACTATGAATACCAAATGCTCATTTGTAATAGCAATAGAACTCAAGAACAAACATAATCCAGAGATTTACATAAGCAAAATTGATGGCATAATAAAATATTGTTTTTGTAAAAGAGCTCAACTGCCATTTGAGTAAACTTTCTGGATATTTAACAATCTGGCCAATGACATATTTTCTTAGCATTGAAGGTTTAGATTTTGGTAGATAATTCGACTATTCTCTATAGTTACCCTCTGAAATTTACAGGTTATGGGTTTTCAAAAACTCTCTAATTTTGGTTCTGTCAAAGTAGAATTCTATTAAAATTATATAATCCATATGGTAGGAAACGAAATTGAATTATCTGTAGTGAGGTGGATGGTCCTAGAGTCTGTCATACAGAGTGAAGTAAGTCAGAAAGAGGAAAACAAACACTGTATGCTAATATATATATATATAATCTAAAAAATAAAAAAAAAAAGTTATGAAGAACCTAGGGGCAGGAGAGGAATAAAGATGCAGACATAGAGAATGGACTCGAAGACATGGGGAGGGGAAGGGCAAATTGGGACGAAGTTAGAGAGTGGCATGGACTTATATATACTACCAAATGTAAAACAGATAGCTAGTGGGAAGCAGCTGCATAGCACAGGGAGATCAGCTCGGTGCTTTTTGACCACCTAGAGGGGTGGGATAGGGAGGGCAGGAGGGAGACGCAAGAGGGAGAGATATGGGGATATATGTGTATGTATAGCTGATTTACTTTGTTATAAAGCAGAAACTAACACACCATTGTAAAGCAATTATAATCCAATAAAATGTTAAAAAAGTAATACTGGGGTTCAGAGATCTGTTTTATAATGATAATCAATTAACCAATCATACTTATGTACCTAAATGCATATTTTCAGACAATATGAAACAAAATCTGGTAATCTTCAAGATCTGTCCATAATAGACATTTTTCCAATTGTAGTAAAAATTTCACCTCTTACAGAAAATTGCTAGGCATATGGAAGACTTAAAAGACATTATCAACTAAATTGATGTAATTTTTCCAGTAACATTAGAATATAAATTCTTTTCAAGATCACATGGAAAATTTATCAAAATAGACTATATACGGGCCATAAAAAAGTCTCAATAAATTTAAAATGATTCAAGTAATACATATTCTCTGATCACAACAGAAATAAATCAGATATCCATAATAGAAAAAACCCCAAATATCTAAAGTTTAAATAAACTTCTGAATAACTCATGAGTCAAAGAAATCTTGATTATGCTGATGGTTTCAGGGGAGTCTAGCTATGTCAAAATTCATCAAATTGTACTTTAAATGTGTTGTTTGTTGCATGTCAATTAGACCTCGAAAACACCTTTAAAAAAAGTTTGCTCCAGTAATTTCCGAGGCATATTCAAAGATACTTCTGTGAGGAGAAGGAAAGCCAGATGCCGTCACATAGCATGGTCTTGGGAATGGGTAGGGAGGCATCTTCCTAGGATGACAGAGATCAGCAGTGGTCTCTGGGTCTGTGGGTCCAAGGCCTATTAGAGAAGCTCCACCTAATAGCATTTGTAAATGTGTCTCTATATTCATCTGTTTCCCTTGGGCCATCCCTGACTTTAATTAAAGTACTGCTGAAGGTGCAGCCACTGTCCTTGTGGGCAATGAATAGGCATTTCTGTGTTCACATTTGGGTCAAAGACATTAGGAAAACATGCAACTGAGGAGAAACAATCCCACAGAAATCAGAAGGTGTGCTTCAGAGAAGTGAGAAGTGGCCTCTGGGAGAAAAATAGCAGTGGTCATGAGTCAGACAGCTAGCTTAGTCAACAGAAGGCTATAGGTCAGATTTGGGGAACTGGAGCCATTTACCATAAGTACAAAGATGGAGATTCACTAAGCAATTTGAGCATCTGTAGACTATAGCAGTTCTAAGAATTCTACATCAAAAAGGCCAGCATCTGTAATACAGTTGGAAGAAATATCTAGGTACTGGGGTTTCCCTTGTTACATTTAAAAGCAAGCACACTGCTTTTGGTTAGATAGTATGTCTTCTTTGGGTGGCTTCCAGAATCTGACAGAGATTTTGCCAAATTAAAAAAGTCTCCAGTGGGTCTTCAGTTTTATGTGAAAAGAGTTAAGATACAGAGATTTAATTGATTAATTACATCTGTGTTTATTCTGTGTAGATAACCACACATCCACACACACAAATACACACAGATTGCTCTAGAAACTGATCCAGGCACCAAGAAAGCAACACTAAACAAACTGCATCCCTGATATTTAATAGAGAAGAAGCGATCATAAATGTTAAATAATTGAGATAATTTCAGATATAAATGGTAGTTGAGATATAAAACGGGGACTGATCTAGAGGGAATTACTGGGAAGAGGCAAGATATATGTGTCAGGAAGAGCCTCTCTGAGAATTGTCTATTTGAGCTGAGATCTGAATGATTATGCAAAGTCAGACATGGTCAGTTCCAAGGGCATTAATTCCACACAGAGAAAGCAGCCTATGCCAAGGTCTGAGACAGTAATGAGCTGGGCAATTTTGAGGAAGAGAAAGCAAGCTGGTATGGCTGCAGTATATTAATAAAGCCAGTGGCAGAAAATTAGGTTCTGGACACAGGCAATGGCAAGATTATGCAGGACCATGAAGGATGTGTTAAGATTCTCTAGGAATCTGGAAAGCATTCTAACATGGTAATACGCTAAACTTTTTGATCAGAGGAATGACTTGATTCTTAAAAACTAATGTGCTTTGTTTTGAGCACTAACTGATAAGCCCAGAACTTATGGGTGACTGTTATAAACTTGGCATCACTGCCATGCCTCGCAAAGGTCTCTTCTGAACTGCAGAAGAGAATCTTGCATTTATATTTCTTCAAAACACATTTCCTGTATAGTTGGGCATTAATTCCTGAAGATTGCAACAGCTTTATTGGGAGACTGAGAGAAATACACTCCTTAGTGTTGTAGGATCAGACCTTCAGACTCAGCTTCTCTGACTTCTAGCACCTGCATCCCTGTCCTTCACTATTTAGCTTTGCCTTTATTATGTAAGTCCATAATTCCTATATTAAATATTTTATACTCGGAATATATTAACTGGGATACATTTTACTGTATAAATTCAATTTAAGATACTGAAAGTGATCTCAAAAGAATAGAACCTTAAACATGGGGATCTGGAATAAGTTCTTTGATCTGATTAGAAATAAAAGGTAGTAATGATTTCATTACCAATATTAAATGAGGTCCTGGTAGAAAAGGGCCAAAATAGTTACATAAATTCTATTTGCATGTATTCAAAGGCCTAAAGAAGAGTGAGATTTGAGATTGTAGTACATTTTAGTAATAACAGAATTTTACAGATGAAAATAAAACAAAGAGGTTATAATATGAGATAACTCCTTACCACACTGGAAAACTTGGATAAATAAAGCATTAAACTCATGGTTTTAAGTTCTGAGAACAAGAAATAAACAAAGAAACTGAAAGCTTGTAGTATGGCTGTGATGGTTAGTTTTATGTGTCAACTTGGCTGAGTCATGATGCCCAGATATTTGGTCAAACTTTGTTCTGGATGTTTCTGTGAAGGTGAGTTTTTTGGATGAGATTAACATTTATATTGGTGAACTTAGAGAAAATCAGAGTGACCTCCATAATGTGGGTGGGGTTCATCCGATAAATTCAAGACCTTAATAGCACAAAGACTAGCCTCTTTTAAGGAAGAATAAATTCTGCCAGTACACTGCCTTTGGACTTGAAGTTCAACTCTTCCCTCATCTCCAGTCTGCTGACCCATCTTGCACATTTTGGACTTCCCAAGCTTTCACAATTGCATGAGCCAATTTTAAAAAGTAGCTTATTTCTCTTTCTCTCTCTCCTTCCCCCCATCCCTCTCTCCCTCTACACACACACACACACACACACACACACACACACACACACACACACAACTTGTTTGTTGAGACTGCTGAACAGAAACTCTAAAGTTTGATTCTCCATGTGGATAAATCAGGATGCAAATTGGATTCACGGCTGCATGTATTTGTTATATTCAAGTTAGGGATTGGTTGAGTAATAGGGAGACTCTGAGCAGTTTACAATGTGATTCTGACATCCTTAATTTGTTATCTCAAGGGAGAACTTCCATATGTGCTTCCTTGATCTTGGTTGGCAACTTTCTGAACTTTTCAGAAGCTCTCTTGACTTTTACTCTGCCCTCAGCTTTTCTGATAGTCATCTAACTTTTAATTCCTATATTAAGCCTTTTATACTGAGAATGCTTAGAGCAAATTCTGTTCTCATAACTTGGCTTATTAATTGTGCTAACCCCAAGAGAAAGCAACAAAAATTTAAGCAAGAAAGTCATAATGAGAGACTTAAAAAAATGAAATAAATAGAAATAGCTTTTGCCTTCATAAGCTCAAATTTTACTTTAAAACAAAAATGTTTCAGTAAAACAGAACAAGTGAAATCAAAATATAAAATAATAATTAATGGACTCAGTAAGTTTCCAAAAAAAAAATTGATCATTCAACTCTCTGAATACCAGGGGATCAAGGAAAATTCTAAAATTATTCAAAGAAACTCACAGGAAATTATAATAAATAATGCTTCCGGTAAGAAAATAGTAGTAATTAACTCAATTGTGCTGCTGGAAAATTTTACCAATACAAATGAATCCTGTTACTTTGTCATCATTATACCCAACTTTCAAAAATATAGGTTTGCTATTATGTATTTTCACCAATTTTATTTAATTAGTTATGTACCTAAACCTTTTAAACTGGCCTATAAGAAGAGTTCATAAAATATGATAAAATTAATAAATTAAATATAATATATAAGATATAAAAATAGGGATGAGAATAACTAGATTTAAGAATGAGGATAAAATGACTATTTCAAAGTTGGATATAGTTTTCTTCCCATGAATTAAATGCAAGCTTGTCTCTAAAGCTTTTAAAAGATTACTCAAAAAGGAAATCTTATGTCTAAAACACCCACAAAATATAAAAGAAACAATTTATCCACCAGGATCTAACATCATTCAGGAATGACTCAACAGAGCCTTTATTAAACAAGGACAGTTATTCATGAGACAATGGAAAGGAAGACTGGAATATGGGTAGAAAAAAGCAATACTGTTATAGGAACCTGAATACCAGCTAATATTACTGAATCTTGGTATCTTTTTAGCACAAATGAAAAGAAATTAAGTGTTTTTCCCAATAGTTTTACTTATTTTCTCAGCTGAACTTTTGATAAATACTGGGTTGGATGTAACAGGTAGTCGATTTGCTTGTTGAATACAGCCATGTAACACCAAGACTTAGTTTTGTATAAACAGATAAACCCTATAGTAAGCACAGGTGACAAAAAAGAGGGCATTTCTTTAAATAAAAAGCAATTCTCTGTGATGAACTGATAGAACAGCCAGGATTTGCTTTAAATTATGTAAATTTTCTCCAAGTCAAACAAATGACCAGTTTTCCCAAACTCATCTCACAATAGTATAATGAAAAGTGGTAGTTTAAATTTCCTATTCCTTCCATGACAAACATCACAAATCAAATGACTTAAAGCAATACCAATTTATTTTGTTATACAATTCTGTTGGTCCAAAGGCCAAAATAGTAAGCAGTTCTGTATTCCTTTTGGAGACTGTAGGGGGGAAACTGTTTCCTTGCCTGTTTTAACTTCTATAAGTCACCTGGATGCATTGGTACATGGCCCCTTCCTCCATCCTTGAAGGCAGCAGTTTAATATCTGTATCCTCTGTTTGTGTTATCACATTTTCTACTCTAATTCTGACTATCTACATCCTTCTAAGTACTCTAATGATTATACTAGGCCCATCCAGGTAATTCAAGATAATCTCTCCATCTCAAGATCTTTAACCTTTATCACATGAGAAAAATCTTCTTGCCATGTAAGGTAACAAATTCACAGTTCCAGGGATAAGGACATGGGCATTTTGGGGAGAAGAGGCATTATTCTGTTTCCCACAGTAGTTTACCCTAATATAACATCAGGGTAGATATTAGTCGACATTTTGTAAAATCTCACCAACAAATCCATGATAGAGTTAGCTTAAAATAACGTTACTTCTGTATTCTTTTGACAAAACAAAAATTGCACTAGCATGTAGTGAAGTAACCTGTTAAGTGAGATTATTATGTATAAAGTTAAATTTGGTGGGGGAGGAGGCTCCAATACTCATTGATAATAGAAACTGCCAGGAAACTAGGATTAGAGGGGATATCATCAACTTGATAAAAAAAACATCTACAAAAGCCTAAACCTAACATACTTCATAGTGAGAAACTCAAAGTTTCCCACACTAAGATTAGGGAAAAGGCAAGGAAGTTTCCTCTCACCACTCCTTTTCAACATTGTGCCAAAAGTTCCAGCTAATACAAAAGGTCAAGAAAAGGAAATAAAAATGTAGAGAGTGGCAAAGAAGAAATAAACTACCTCTCCATTTATTGAGTTGTTCACAGATGACATGACTGTCTATGTAGAAAATATGGAAGAAACAAAACAAACAAACAAAATCTTCTGGAAGTAATAAGTAATTGTAGCAAGGTTGCAGGATACAAAGTTAATGAACAAAAATCAATCGCCTTCCTACATCCAAGAATGAATAGGTAGAAGTTGAAATTTCATACATAATACCATTTTAATTAGCATACCAAAAAGTCAAATACCTAGGTATAAACTAACAAAATATGCACAAGATATATATGAAGAAAATACAAAATTCTGATGAAAGAAATTGAACAACTCAATAAATGGAGAGGTAGTACATGTTCATAAATAGGAAGATTCAATACTGTCAAATTAGTTCTTCCCAAATTGATCTACAGATTAAACGTAATCCAAATCAAAATCCCAGAAGATTATTTTATAGAAATTTAGAAACTGATTCTAAAGTTTATATGCAGAGGCAAAAGACCCAGAATAACCAACACAATATTGAGGAAGAACAAAGTTGGAGGACCGACACTACTCAATGTCAAAACTTACTAAAACTACAGTAATCAAGAAAGTGTGGTATTGGCAAAAGAATACACAAATAAACCAATGGAACAGAAGAGAGAACCCAGAAGTAGACCCACAGAGATACAGTCAACTGATCTTTGCCAAAGGAGCAAAGGTAATACAATGGAGCAAAGATAATATTTTCAACAAATGGTGCTAGAACAACTGAATATCCACATGCAAATAAATAAATAAATAAATAAAAAGAAAAACTAAAGAAAAAATAAAGAATCTAGACACAGACCTCATACCATTCACAAAAAATTAACTCAAAATGGATTATAGACCAAAATGCACAGTGCAAGACTATATATCAAGCCACAGACTTGGAGAAAATATTTGCAAAGACATATCTGATAAAGAATAGTTACCCAAAATATACACAAAACTCCTAGAACTCAGTAAGAAAATAAGCACCTAATTTAAAATGGGTAAAACGTTCGAACTAACACTTCACCAACAAGATATAGCAAATAAGCATATAATAAGATGCTCAACATCATGTTATTAGGAAACTGCAAATTAAAATAACAATGATATACTATACCTATTAGAATGGTCAAAGTCCAAAACACTTTTTTCTTGAATTTTTGAATTTTATTTTATTTATTTTTTTATACAGTAGGTTCTTATTAGTTATCCATTTTATACATATTAGTGTATATGTGTCAATCCCAATCTGACAACACCAAATGCTGTTGAGGATATGGTTCAACAAGGGCATTCATTATTGCTGGTGGGAATGTAAAATTGTACAGTCACTTTGAAAAAGACTTTCGCAGTTTCATACAAAATTAAGCATAATCTTCCATATGATCCAGCAATTGTGCTCCTTGGTATTTACCTAAAGGAACTGAAAATGTACACACAATGCTTACAGCAGCTCTGTTCATAATTGCCAAACCTTGGAAGCAACCAAGATCTCCTTCAGTAGGTGAATACATAAACAAACTGTGTTACATCCAGACAACGGAATATTATTCAGTGCTAAAAACTGATGAGCTATCACAACATGAATAGACATGAAGCAATCACAAATACATATCAAAAAGTGAAAGAAGTCAATCTGAAAATCTAAATCCTGTATGACTCCATCTATTTGACATTCTGGAAAAGGTAAAACTATGGAGACAAAAGATGAGTGGTTGCCAGGCTTAGAGGTGGAGGGGTGAATAGACAAAGCATGGATTTTCAGGGTAGTGAAACCAACTTGTATGCTGCTACAAAGGTGAATACATGTCTTTATCCAACTGACAAAAACAACAGAAGGTACCACGCCAAGCGGGAAGCCTAAGGTAAACTGTGGACTTTGGGGGATAATGATGTTTATCAGTGCAGGGCCATTGCTTGTAGTAAGTGTACTATATGCTGGCACAGGATGTTGATGCTGAGGGAGGCTGTGGGGGTGGGGTGGGGTGGGGAAAGTATATGGGAAATCTCTGTACCTAAAAAAAAAAAAAGTTGGTAGGACTTCTACCAAGGATATAACATAACAAAAATTAGCTCATAGGGTGTATTATGTGCTCATGATATCCTATTTATATGTTAAGATGATTAAGAAAACTTTTAATTAATTTCCATTGGAGTATAGTTGCTTTACAACGTTGTGTTAGTTTCTGCTGTACAGCAAAGTGAATCAGCTATATGTATACACGTAACCCTCTTTTTTGGATTTCCTTCCCATTTAGGTCACCACAGAGCACTGAGTTCCCTGTGCTGTACAACAGGTTCTCATTAGTTACCTATTTCATACATAATATCAATAGTGTGTATATGTCAATCCCAATCTCCCAGTTCATCCCACCCCCCTCCCCCCATGGAATCCATACATCCATTCTCTATGTCTAAGTCTCTATTTCTGCTTTGCAAATAAAGTCATTTGTATCATTCTTCTAGATTCCACATATAAGCAATATTATACGATATTTGTTTTCCTCTTTCTGACTTACTTCACTCTCTATGACAGTCTCTAGGTCCATCCACGTCTTGGCAAATTGCACAATTTTGTTCCTTTTTATAGCTGAGTGATATTCCATTTTATATATGTATCACATCTTCTTTATCCATTCTTCTGCTGATGGACATTTAGGTTGCTTCCATGTCCTGGCTACTGTAAATAGTGCTGCAGTGAACAGTGGGGTGCATGTATCTTTTTGAATTATGGTTTTCTCCGGGTATATGTCCAGGGGTGGGATTTCTGGGTCATATGGTAGTTCTATTTTTAGTTTTTTAAGGAACCTCCATATTGTTCTCCATAGTGGCTGTATCAATTTACATTCCCACCAACAGTGTAAGAGGGTTCCCTTTTCTCCACACCCTCTCCAGCATTTACTGTTTGTTAAAGAAAATTTTAAAGAGATGTTGCAACAGCTGTATGCACAAATTCTGCTTTTCAACACTGGTAACATGTAACCACTAAAACATGTTTTCACTCTCGTTGGTCTGACACTGGATGTCCTACTGATATACTTTCCATAGAAATATCTGTAATTAGGAAAGTAGCCTACTCCAAAACAGATACACTTGTTCCTGTTCATAGAGTCAACAGCCCATGACATGTTGATTAAAGCCACAAATAAGCTAATATTATCTTTAGTAGATGTTCAGTGTTCTCTATTTGCCAAACACTTCAGTAAGTCTAAGGGTTTTTTATTTGTTGTTGTCTTTCCACTGACTCTGTCTTACTGATTGTCCTGTGGTATCATAACCATGATGAATCTTTTATCATTTCTAGTTTTAGTTTTCTTTCGAGAGTTACATCTTAAAGACATTTAACAACACACTGACAGAATAATTAATCTAAATTGTATTACTTTATTTCTGGATTTTATTTCATAGTGTTGGCCAGCATTTAATTTGATACCATTCTTATTAACAACTTAACTGTCTTGGACTTCCCCCAATATTTAGTTATTTAGTTTCATTTAGTATTTAATGAAACATTCTCTTCACTTACAGACTGTGATTCCAACTGCCCATCAAATATTTTATTAAAATATGTAATTAAAATGTAAAATCCTACTTGTATAACCATATTTGGGAACAAGTACAAACAACATTCAATAAGCCTTCAGTTCAATTGGTGTTAGTAGCTCAGAGCATGGTGAAAAGAGTCAATGTTTGCTGAGGTAAGCATGCTGGTGTGTGTCAATTAAGTGGAGCTTATTGAAGAGATCCTACCACCAATTTTATTCCAATATATTATCTCGTCTGTACTTATTCCTCTGTGGAAGTTACAGTATTGTCACATCAAGAAATTATCTACTCCAGCATTTTGTTAGGCACACTTTGTACACATTTAAAAAAATTATTTTTAAGGCAACTTAAAGTGTTCATAAGAACAAAAGAAATTGAACATGAAACCTAAATTCCATATTATATAAATTTTATTATTTACTTCCAGAGATTATTTCTAGAAGATAAATAAATCTTAAAGCAAGACAACAAAAAGCAAAGTAAAAAACAGAAGAAACTAACACAGATAAAAACAAGCATAAAATAGAAAGCAGATATAGAACTGAGGAAATCAACAAAGACAAAAGTTGAGTTTTTGAAACTATTAAGCCAATTTGCAAAGTCCTAGCTACTAGACTGATGAAAAAGAGACAGAACAAACTTAATACTGACAATTAAATAAGGGGAATTACTATAGATCAAGAAGACATTAAATATTATTTAAAAAAATAGAAACAATTTTACAGCAATAAATTTGAAAATTTTGATTAAATGTTTTTATAAAATAATCAACTTTAAAATGAGAGTAAGAGATAATCTGAAATAGCTAATATCTATTTAAATAGTTTAATCTGTTATTAAAACTCATTTCAAAAATAAAACCTTAGGCCCATATGGGCTGGTTAAACTTGCATTAGAAGAGTTTGATCTGAAATGATACCTATATTCTAAGAATTTCATTAAAATCAGTAGATATTATTGACCCATTTTTATTAAAATATATAGTTTACAAATAAAAAACCCACAAATTCTCATGGAATGATAGATACTGAGTGTTACCCTTTAAAACAGATTCTATTTTTTGTACATGCCATGAAAATAAACTTATGTAATTTTCCAATAAAATAATTGTACCCAAAGATATCAACTGCACATTTAAAGTAAATTTAAATGGCTGAGAAATATACCTCCGAAAAGAGGCATTCTAACCGAAATAGCAAGTGATCTTTAACTGGAGTGGTTCTAGTAAGAATAGCTATACTTGTTTGGAAAAATGAAAGAAATTGCTCCTGTGATTTCTCCATTGGTAAAAATGAAATGCTGCTATGTGATTGCTTTTTGGAAATTGGCTGCCAGGTGAATTTAAGTCATGAGAAAGTTAGCTTAAAAGGTTTATGAAGATGACTAAATTTAAAAGTCAACAAAATAAAAGGAACATGTACATGGACTACAATAGTCTTAAAACATGCTTTGTCCTTTGATGTTTCTTCCCCCCTCCAGCTTTACTAAGGAATAACTGACCAATACAATTGTATATATTTAAGTGTACATTATGATTTGATATACATATACATTGTGAAATGATTACTAAGATCAAAATAATTAACACATCTATTGCTTCACATAGCTAACTTTTTTTTTTTTGGTGAGAATGTTTAAGATCCACTCTCAGTGAATGTTAAAAATACAATGCCATATTATTAACTATAGTCACCATGCTATACATTAGATCCTTAGAACTTATTCATCTTATAACTGTAAGTTTATACTGATTGACTTACATCTCCCCATTTCCTCTCCCCGTAAGCCCCATAAAAATTACCATTCTATTCTCTGTACCTATGAAATCAGTTTTTGTTTTTGTTTTTGGAGACCACATAGTATCGTCTTTATCTGGTTTACTTCACTAAGCATAACGCCCTCCAGGTTCATCTATGATGTCACAAATGTCAGTATTTCATTCTTTATCAAGGCTGAATAATATTTAATTGTATGTATGTATGTATACATATACACATACATACAAACTGCATCTTCTCCATCCATCCATCCATTGAAGGACACTTAGGTTGTTTCCATACCTTGGCTATTGTCAATAATGCTGTAATGAACATTTGGTGTGCAGAGATCTCTTCTAGATACTGATTTTGTTTCCTTCATATAAATATACAGAAGTGGGATTTATAGTACGGTAGTACTCTTTTTAATTCTCTGATGACCATCCATACTGTTTTCCATCGTGGCTGCATCAACTTATATTTCTACCAACTGTGCACAAGGGTATGCTTTTCTCTACATCCTCACCAACAGTTGTTATCTTTTATCTTTTTGATAATAGCCATCCTCACAGGGGTGAGGTGATATCTCATTGTGGTTTTGGTTTGCATTTCTGATTAGTATGCTTCTTAAATAAAGATTCTCAGTTATTATAATATAGAAAACATATAATATAGAAAATTGATTCACTCTATGTTGCTTAAGTTTCTGAGTTACAGATATCCTCACCTTCCTCGATGGTTTTAGCAGAAACAGATGTATTAGTTTAAGTAGTCTTTGAAAAATCCATTGCAGCCAACAATATTCTTCCATACTACAAGACTATTCTATCAGAAAACCACTACTGCCATGCTATTTCTCTTGCCATTTATGATGCTATAGACCAAATAGTGACCCTTCACTGGAAGTGAACTAAAAGAACCAAATAGTTCTAGCAGTATGCCTAGAAGAAATACACATCTCCCATTAACATGCAGTGTTCCACGTTGCTCATGTCTTCTTTCCAGGTTGTATGTTGGGGCTACTGCTTGGCCTAACCTAGACCATATCTAGAACCCTACCCTAGTGAAAAGGAAGCCTGAGAAATATTGTTTTACTGAAAGAAAATGTTGAAGAAGAATAGATACAGAGTAAGCTAATCCATAGAATACACTTTACTTTCACTATTTTGAGTGCTCAACATCCATGTACTTAGTCACCATATGGAAGACAACAATGACAAAACTGCTGGGTTGGCCAAAAAGTTCATTTGGGTTTTCCCGTAAGATGTTATGGAAAAACCCAAACGAACTTTTTGGCCAACCCAATATATCCTTGTCTAACGAAACACCATTTTACTTCATAAAAATGAAATCCACTTGCCCTTTCACCTAAAGGTAAGAGGTAATGTTTCAATAGTCACTGTATCTTTCTCTGGCTAATGTTCATTCCTCCCTAAATTCAGTTACAATCCTGTGACACTGTAAATAAGGACTAAATTATATATTTAATAACAAGATTCATCCTCTGAATACAGTTACAGAAGAAAGAGAGAAGAGGGAAAGGGAAAATTAATAAATATAAATATGCACATAACAAATGAAGTAACACATTTAACTAGCACCTACATTTCTTCTTTCTGAAATAAGTCCCAAGACAATAATATTTATAATTTTCTCCTTACCTTATCCCTCCATTTATCCTTGTCTTCATCCAGCAACTCCAATAGTCAGGACGCTGTACTTGTTGGACTGACTCAGACATTCTTGGTATTACAGCTTGAGTCCTAAAGGAGTTGGCTGGAAGAACTCCCTCCTTCTCAGGAGAGGTTGATCTTTCTCTTAAGCCCTTTACCTGACTGGATAAGGCCCACGCATCTTATGGAAGATAATCTGCTTTACTCAGTTTACTCATTTCAATGTCAGTCTAATCCAAAAAATAGTTTCACAGCAATATCCAAACACGTTTGGTCAAATATCTGAATACCATGGTCTAGCAAAGTTGACACATAAAAGTAACCAACACAATTCCACTCTTTATTAGCTTGGAACCTGTGCACATTACATTAACCACACCTAATCTCCAAATAAAGACAAAAACAAGTTTATGCTTCCGCCAAGCATGATACAACTATCCTGCAAACTGTGAAAATGCGCTACTTTTTCCCCAGAAGAGGATGCAAAGTCCTTAGTTCATTACTTTTATTCTTGATATCCTGTAATAACTTAAATACTGTGTTATAAAATTAATGATACTTAAATACTGTGATATAAAGTTAATATATTCTATTTTATATGGTAGCAGAATAAGAAGAAAGCAAAGATATATCTATATATGTATATGTATGTGTGTATACACATAAGAAATTTTCATAATAAAATAAGGAAAAATACTCGTAACTATTATAGTCATCATTTCTGTAACTTGTTACATGATTGTAGCTGGTATTTATAAATTTTTCCACTACCCATTCTGTATTCTCTTCGTCCTCAACTGATCATGTTTCTTTACCCAAACCTACATTCCTAAAGTGTCTGGGTCATTAGTAGTCCTGCCTGAATTGGGTTGTTGTAATAGTTATCCATTGACTTTAATCACAGGGCAAGGTAATACTAAGAGGTACCCTAAGGGATCTCTGTATTCTTGACATCCTCTTCCTTATTCTTATTGTGTAGTAGCAATCCAATTACCTCTTGGGAGTCAGAATTAATTACTTCAGCCAGTACAGTAATACTCTTTTCTGTCTGTTGATTCAGAGGCATGAGGAGCCCAAAGTGGCTAGGTGGCAATTTTAACTTCCAGTTTAATGGAATCATTGTTGTGCCTCCTGATAGAGGCCTCCTTCACCTTGGAACTAAGACCTCTAGTTCAGTAAATCATAAGACTACAGGAACAGGAAGTGATTTATTTTATGGGTGAGTTACTACGGGTAAGAGTGGGTACTGCCACTCCAATTTCCACCCCTCGGTTTCTGGACCCATGCATTGTGGCTATACTGATTTAGAGTGTATACGGCCTTCAGGAAGACATTGCCCTGCCCTGATATTGCCACCTACTTGGTGTTGTAAGTGATTCTTCGAAATTTATTACACCATTACATTAAATCCAGTTTCTTCAGAATGGTAGGGAACATGGTAAGACCAGTGAATTCCATGAGTTTGGACCCACTGTGATACTATTCGTTGTGAAGTGAGTTCCTTGATCAGAAACAATGTTGCATAGAATACCATGACAGAGGATAAAGCATTCTATAAGTCAACAGACAGCAGTTTTGCAGGCAGAAGAAAAAAATACATGTCCAGAGTAAGTATCTATTTTAGCAAGAACAAAATGCTGTCCCTTCTATGATGGAAGTCATTCAATGTAAGCAACCTGTCACCTGGCAGCTGACTGATAACCCTTGTTCATGGTGCCATACCAGAGACTCAGTGTCAGTTTCTACTAGCAGATCGGTACTCAACAGTGGCTGTAGCCAGGCTGGCCTTGGCAAGTGGGAATCCCATGTTGCTGAGCCCATGTATAACTCCCATCTCTTCCAACTAACCACTCTGTTCATGAGCTTATTGGGCAATGACAAGAGTACCTTCAGAAAGAGACTGACATCCAAAAAACAGATCATCCTATCCACTCAATTATCAAAATCATTTTTTTCTGGAGTCATCATTTAGTAAGCATTCACATGGGACACAAATATTTCACATACTTTGCCCATTCAGAGAGCTCTATCCATATACCTCTTCCCAACACCTCCTTGTTATCAATTTTCCAAATATGTTTCTTCCAAGTCAAATCATTGTCCGTATCCCATAAATCAGTATATAAATGTCTGCCTGGCCATTTCTACTTTTAAGCAAAATGAACAACCAGGAGTAGTCCTTAAAGTTCTGCCCATTGGGGCTTCCCTGGTGGCGCAGTGGTTGGGAGTCCACCTGCCAATGCAGGGGATGCGGGTTCGTGCCCCGGTCTGGGAGGATCCCGCATGCCACGGAGCGGCTGGGCCTGCGCATCCGGAGCCTGTGCTCTGCGGCGGGAGAGGCCACAGCAGTGAGAGGCCCGCATACCGCAAGGAAAAAAAAAAAAGGAAAATTAAAAAAAAAAAAAAGTTCTGCCCATTGAAAGGATTTCCTTTCAATTGTCTTTTAGGAACATTCCAGAAAGGGGATATAGTGCTACAGCTGTCCATTTCTGGGTGGTGCCTACATTTCACATAGAAAAATCTGTAAACCAGGCATGACTTTTCTATACTTTTCCATCAACTGATTGTAGGGGATACCCCATGAAGCCCTAGGTGCAGATTAGGAGAGAGAACGTAGTGTAGCAGGAGTGAGGATCATTGACGTTTGAGCCACTTCTTAATGTAAATTACTTGTAATTACTTAATGTAATTGTAATTACTTAATGTAATTAAGTAAATTAATTTACTTAATGTAAATTACTTGGGACTTTAGCACCTGCTTGAGCTTGATTTCATACATACCCCTTCCATTCGATGATGGGGTGCTGCTGTGTATGCCCAACTTTATGACTTGGTGTGTCAGAAAACACCCGATTCTTGATAGCTCAGGTTGGAAAGTAATTTGGTGCCCATGGATAAGGCTTCAGTCTTTTACTAAGGCCCAGTAAAAGGTCAAGAGCTGTTTCTCAAAAAGATAGTAGTTATCTGCAGAGGATGGCAGAGCTTTGCTCCAACATCCTAAGGGCCTGTGCTACTATTTACTCATAGGGGCCCGCCAAAGGCTCCTAACAGCTTCCCTATCTGCCACTGTCACTTCAGGCACCACAGGATTTGGTGGATCTTGTAATCTAAGTGATAGAGAAGCTTGCACAACCATCTGAACCTGTTGTAGAGCCTTAGTTCTTGGCCCCACTCAAAACTGGCAGATTTTTGGATCACTCAGTAAATAGATCAGAGTAGCCCACCCAGATAAGGAACATGTAGCCTCCAAAATCCAAAGAGGCCCACTAAGTGTTGTGCTTCCCTCCTGGCTGTAGTAGAGGCCAGATGCAATAACTCATGCTTCACCTTAGAAGGGATATCTAAACATGCCCCACATCACTGGGCTCCTCAAATTTTCTTTTTTTTGGCTTGTGGGATCTTAGTTCCCTGACCAGGGATCGAACCCAGGGCCAAGGCAGTGAAAGTGCCTAGTCCTAACCACTGGACTGCCAGGGAATTCCCAGATTTGCATTGAGGTATAAGGCCCCTGAATTTTTTTTCAGATTTATTTCCCTCCCTCTGACATACAAATATTTTAATGATAAGTCTAGAGTACTTGCTACTTCTTGCTCAGTAGGTTCAATCAGCATAAATGTTGTCAATTTAATGGACAAGTGTGCTATCTTGTGGAAGGGAAAGGCAGTCAAGATCCCTGTGATATAAATTATGACATAGGGCAGGAGAACTGATACACTCTTGAGGTAGAACAGTGAAGGTGTATTGCTAGCCTTACTATCTGAAAACAAAATGCTTCTGATGAGCCTTACAGACGAATGGAAAAAAAGGCGTGTGGTAGAGCAATAGCTACATACCAAGTACCAGGGGATGTGTTAATTTGCTCAAGCAATTAAATCACATCTGTTACAGCAGGTGCATTTAGAATCACCACCTGATTAAGCTTACAATAATCCACTGCCATGCTCTCAGATCCATCTGTCTTCTTCATGGCCAAATAGGCGAATTGAATGGGGATGCAGTAACCATCCCTGCATTCTTTGAGTCTTTGATGGTGGCACTGATTTCTGCAATCCTTCCAGGATTTGGTATTGCTTTTGGCTTACTATTTTTTATATGTTGAAGCAGTTCTAATGGTTTCCATTTGGGCTTTCCCACCATAATTGTCCTCAATCCACAGCTCAGGGAACCAATGTGGGGATTCTGCCAGTTGCTATTTATGTCTATGCTAATGATGCATTCCAGCACTGGGGAGATAACTGCAAGACAGGATCAGGAACCTACCAGCACCACTGTGGAATGGTCTTGAGCTCAAACTCCATCGATTACCTGACCTCCATAAGGGCATACTTTGACTGGTGGACCACAAGGATGTTTTGGGTCTCCTGGAATTAGTGCCAGTCAGAACCAATGTCCAGTAATCTCTGAAATTTCTGATGATTTCCTTTTCTCCAATGCACAGTTACCCTGGTAAAAGGTCATAGGTCCCTTTGCTGAAGGATGGGAGAAAGAATAATGGTATAAATTTTTGGCAGTGTAGCAGAGTTCTTCAGGGGCACTTGGTTTCTCCATTTTATTCAAGAAATTTTGGATCTACAAACTTGCTCTAATGTGGGAATTTATTGACAGACCATGACTTTCTTTTTATAATTCAAGTTAGAACTTTGTTTATTTGATCTAGAACCCTTCCCCTTATATAGTGCAAGTAAGAACTTAGGCTTCCTATCTATTTCACTCCTAGAAACACTTTGATCAACTTGCCAAGACCATAGCTCTCTGCATGTCAGATTATTCAGGTTGCTGTGTTGACTCTATTGTCCATTATGGTAATCCCACTTCTTTTTTTCTTTTCTTTTCTTTTTTTTTTTTTTTTTTTTTGCGGTATGCGAGCCTTTCACTGTTGTGGCCTCTTCCGTTGCGGAGCACAGGCTCCGGATGTGCAGGCTCAGCGGCCATGGCTCACGGGCCCAGCCGCTCTGCGGCATGTGGGATCTTCCCAGACCAGGGCACGAACCCATGTCCCCTGCATCGGCAGGCGGACTCTCAACCACTGTGCCACCAGGGAAGCCCTCCCACTTCTTTTAATTCTGGCAATTGAGTGCTGCCACCTGGCTCCTCCCACCCTGGGATCCAATTACTCCATTTCATTCATGCTTCTCAATTCAGTGGCAGCAATTCTTGCTGTAATTTGTGACATACAAGAAGAGCAATCAGAGCTGAAGCTCCGTGACACTGAGGTACCCTTCACAAATTTATTTTCACTGTCAAGGTAAAAGGTATGTCCTCGAGACTCTCCCAGGGTGGATCTTAAATGATGAATCCATTCTAACATTACAATCTTGCTAAGCCGTTGAATCCCTTCCTCTACAATTACCAAGGGAGGTCTGGCATTTTAATTTATTTAGTGTGGGTCATCTTTTGGTGTTTGTTTCAATCAATTCAGCCTAACAAAACGTTAGAGATCTTTCTAACACCCTTAGCTGCAACATTAAACCCAGAATCTCTGCTTAATGGGCTCATATTCAACCTGATACAACTTTAAGTTCCTTCCACCATTATCACATACCCTTAATATTCGTTCCTATAGCTATTCCCTGGCTTTCTGTCTATAACACATTGGAAAAATCATGCAGTTATTTTGGAGTGTAGCATCCTTCCTCATGGGTCACACTTTTTATCATACACTTAGGGGCCTGCTGGGATTTGAGTCTAGTTTTTGGCCTAGAAGAAAAGAAGAGTAGTGGGGGTGGGTCCTGAGGAGAACCGGCTGGGTCTTGCAAGGCAAATACCTCAGGGGAGGCCATTCAAGTTTTCTCAGGCAAAGCAGAGTTAATACCCTCAGACAGCAGTGCTTTGTCTAATCCTATACGCGAAGAAGACACATCGGAATTTAAGGCTTCGACATCCTCAACCTCATCAGGATCTTTTCATGTGTCCCCATTTCAGTTTTAAGGATCCCATTCCTTCCTAATCAACGGATTCACTTTAACATTAGGCACCCTGAAAGGTTGTGATTTCAATTTGATTGTAATTCAGCTACTTGCAGGAAAAGACTCTGGGTTTGGCTTTCAGCAATCTCACCTACCTGGCTATAGGAGATAAGGGACTCTTTCAGGGAAAACATAAGACGCTTTCAGGTCACATATGTAGCACTTGAGCTGGGAATTTGAATTCCTACACTCATCCTTTTCTTTCCCCACTTTGCCTAGTGAAGTTAGGAGCAACAAGCCATTCTCATTAGACATGTTTGTTTGACAAAAATGTCCAAAGGTATCATATATATGGTCACCTAGATGCTTACCTCTTATAAAGTATTTGGAGTATCCAATGGTGATATTTTGCATGTGTCTATTGCCACGTCACACTATGGACTATCAGTGCTCTTTTTACTACTGAAAATAGTGTTAGTGTCTTTAAATCTAACAGATCACAGAAACAATTCCAGAATCTCCAGAACGAATTCAGAAAACTCATCCTTAAGATTCTGTTCCTCTGGAACCACTTCTGGTACCAAAATCTGTATTAGACTCAACAGAAACTGGAGAACCAACATGATGAGTGTATATAATAATGATAATAATTATATATAAAATTGTGTGCCTAATAGATAGATACTTAGATCTAAGATAAAGCTGTATTTTAACAAATCAGCTCATGCAGTTGTGGGCTAGCAGGCTGGAGATCCAGGGAAAAGTTGATGTTGCAGCTCAAATCCGAAGACAGACTGCAGGAAAAATTACCTTTTCCTGGGAGTTGTCAGTTTTTTCTCTTAAGGCCTTCAACTGATTGGATGAGACCAACCCACATTGTGGTGGAACATATGCTTTACATATGCTTTACTCAAAGTCTACTGATTTAAATATTAATCTCATCTATAAAATACCTTTGCAGCAACATCTATGCTAGTGTTTAACAAATATCTGGGTACCTTGTCCTAAGTATTGATAGTATTCCACTGAATGGAAATACTACAATTTGGTTATCCTTTCACATGCTTATGGACATTTTAGTTGTTTCTAGCTTTGGATTAGTATGATTAAAGTTGCAATAAATAGTTCTGTGTAAGGCTACTGTGGACATATATCTCATCTCTCTCTAGGAATTGAGTTGTGAGGCACAGGCTATACATAAGTTTAAATTTTTAAGAAACTACCAAATGGTTTCCAGGGTGGTTATATCATTTTAGACCCCCACCAGTAATGTATGAGGGTTCCAGTTGCTCTACAACCTCTGCAATACTTGATATGGTCACCATTTTTTTTTTCATTTTAGCCACTCTAGTAATTATGTGGTCATATCTCATAATGGTTTTAATCTGAATTTCCCTAATGGTTAATGATGCTGGGCATCTTTTCATTAACTTATTGGCCATAGATCTTAGTTTGTAAAGTATCTGTTCAAGGCTTTTACTTTTAAATTAGGCTGTCTTTTTATTATTGAATTTTAGCAGGGTTTTCTGTATGTTTGTTTCTTGAAACCATTCCCTTGATGATATAGTTGAATATTTTCTCATTATCTATGGCTGACATACTAAGTTTCACAATAATATCTTTTAATGAGTCAAAGTTTTAACTTTTGGTAAGGTCCAATTTATCAACAACCTTTCCATGGTTAGTGCCTTCTATGGTTTCTCTAACAAATTTATGTGTAACCACAAAGCCATGAAAATATTTTCCTAGTTTTTTTCCTATAAGATTTACATTTTTAGTTTTTATGATGAGGTCTATGATTGATCTTGAAATAACTTTTTTGTGTGATGTGAGGTGTGAGCCGAGATTCTGTCTTTCCCTGTCATATGGATATCCACTTATTACCACACCAATTTTAGAAAAGCAAAAATTATTTTCCCATTGAATTGCTTTGGCATTTTGCTGAAAAATCATTTCATCACATATGTGTCAGTTTATTTATGGAACTTCCACTTTGTTCCACTGATTTGTCTATTCTTACATAAATACAGTATGTCTTCATCTCTCTAGCTTTATATAAAATTTTGAAGTCAAGTAGTTAAGTACACAAAATTTGCTTTTCTTTTTAAATAATCTAATCTATATTCTTTGAATTTTTTTTTTTTACCCTTCCTGAAATGCAATTTTCCTCTACGATTCTATATAGTAAAGGAATGTCAGTAACTACCTACTTTCTTTTCTTTCTGGTTATCTATAAATTATATATAACTCAAGAAATATGCATTGCAGTAACTTACAGCCACTCGACATGGCCCATTCCACAGCATTTCCCTATCTACTGCCACTATTGTGAATTTTGAGATGATTATTCTTATGCTTTTTCTTTATGTTGTTTTTAAACCTATGTATGAACTCATCAAGTACATTAAATTTTCATATTTTAAAATTTTATTTAAATCAAAACACTCTTTTTCATTCTTCTACGACTGTTATTATACTAAACAATTTATTTGTGCAATTTAACCATTATGACTCATCTTTCTGTAGTTTGGTCATTTTCACTGTTGTATAGTATTCTGATAAATAGCTATACTACAATATATCAGTCTAATATAGTATCAACAGGCCTTTTCTTGGATTCCAGTGTTTGTTATTATTAACAATGCTGTTATGAACATTCTATTATATATGTACAAGAGTTTCTCTGGAGCATATACTTAATATATATCCTATATATCTCTTCTTCTAGGCAAGGATTTTGACATGCATAATTTTTTATGCTCCTCATTTTCTCTACTGATATATAATAGATTCAAAATACATAATTTCTGCTGGATGCATAGATGAATTAAACAAAATCAATTACCCTGGTTAAAAAAAAAGAACTTATAATTCAGACATGTGCAAAATTTCTAAGAATATTCATTATAGCTCTGCTAATAATAGAAAACAATTAGAAACTAAACTATTAAATAAAAGAGTGATTAAATAATATATTAATACATGGATTATTTTATAATTAATAGATCAGCCAAATCCTGTCAGACTAGATGTGTAGATGTGTAGATGAACCTAGCAAAAACACAGAAAGTGCCAGTGTGCCGAGCCTAGGTATCCAAGTCTCAAGTTGATGGGGTAAATATATGTTTATTTTGTATGCCATTAAAGACTGATTTTTGTTTGTTATGCAACATAATAATAACTGATGACACATATAACTGACAGAACACTAAGTAATCAAAGATTTTAGGAGTTTCTTTGTATCTATTACAAAGAAAAAAGTGAAAGAACCCCCGAAAAAGAAGTCTAATGGCCAATAAGCTAAAAAGGATGTGTAATATTAGAAATCAGAGGAATTCAAATTTAAATTACAAAGAGATACTATTATATATCTATCAGATTGGCAAAAAATTTAGAAGTCTGACATCATGAATTAGCAAGAAAGTTCCAAGCAGTGGGGACTCTCCTTACTGTTGGTGAAAGTGTAAATTGCTATAACTTTGGAAAATAATTATCATTTATTTATTACCTAATGAGGTTAAAAATCCATATACCTAATATCTAATCAATTTTACTTCTAACTATAGATCCTTTGAATTTCTATAAAAATTTCAGAATCAGCTTGTAAATTTATATTTTCAAAAACCTAGAGATTTAGATTGGGGTTGCATTGCACTGATAGATAAACCTGAAGAGAACTGACATTTTCACAGTATTGAATTTCAATCTATACCATATATATTTCTATTTATTTAGGTTTTTCTTTTATTTCTCTCAGCAATGTTTCATAGTTTTCACTATGGAAGTCTTACATTTTGTTAAATTTATCCCTCAGTATTTCATGTTTTGGGATGTTATTGTAAAAGGTATTTTTTAATTTTTATATTCAAATGCTACATAATAGTGAATGTATGTGTGTATTGTATGTGGGGGTGTGTGTACATATGTATGTGAGTGTATGTATATACAAATGCAGTTTACAGTATCCTTGTTTTTAATCTCAATTGCTCAGAACTTCATAAATATACTCCTTAGTTCATGGTACAGTCTCACAAGCTCATCACTGATCCCTGCATAGCATATATATTCCATGTATATATGTATGTATTTTTAACAATATAATAACTACCCTCTAATCCACCTCCCAAAACAAGACTTCACTGGCATTAAACTATATCTAATCATATGGTCTCCTGCCTTCAAAACCCTACAGACTGCTTGTTCACAATCAAGGTACCCTTCATTGGAAAGAGGTAAGTAAAGGGATGGAGAAGGTGCAGAATTTGGGAGAGGACTGGAGAGGGTGAGGAAGTTCACTTGATTTCTTAAGTTTAGAAACAGTCTGAGTCAACTTTTCATCTACAGTTGGGAGGGAAGTAATTTTCTCAATGTTAAGCTTAGAGTCCTCTCGATACCAATTAAAATATGCTTCCCATTCATTTTGTCTAACTCTGATATTTTTTCTAGTGGTGTATGAAGATAGATTAATTTGGGAATTTTGAGAACTCCCCACCTTGGACAATGTAAATTTAAATAGTCCCAGGTTAAATGGACCCATTTAGATAAATAGTTACAGGACGGGGACCCACAGGTGTTAAATATAAAGCTGGCAGAGGTTCCTTGGTGGGGGGTGGGGGGAAGGTGCATCTTCCTTTAAATTCTTCCTGTAAGAACTTCTCATTATTCTGAGAACTCATGAAAAGTAGAAAGAAATCCTGAAACCCAAATCTCTTACCAATCGGTGAAGACAGAAAACCTAAATCACAAGATGGAAAAACCTTGAACCCGAATCTTGAGATAGAAAAACCTAAAAGAAATCCTCAAATAAAGACCTGAACCTCAACCAAATGGGAGGTTCGGATCCAGGAGCACTCACCCTGCAGCTCTGATGCAATTGAAGAGAAGGCTGGACACAATGGGTTCGTGCAGGTACCATACGTAGAGTCAGAAAAGGTGCTGGACGGCTGAGTGGGGGGGTCACTCCAGATCCTGCCAACTACGCCAGCTATGTTCACCAAAATTTCAGAAACGGAGACCTGATTAAAATAAAGAGGTGTTTATTGGGGGACTTGTTAGGACTGCTGCCCCAGAGACACAGATTCAAGAAGCACTTAAATTGTGTTCTCCCAGACTACAAAATGGAGGAAGCTATAAAGGCAAAAGCTGCAATGCCATAGTTTGTTTCATAAGTTGTTTGTCAATAATTATAATTGGAGCTGGCAAGAAGTGAGGGTTCTTGTTAAGCAACAGTTGGATGGAGTCTGAAATGACTGCATAGTTACAAGGGGGAACCTTGAGACCATAAGGCTGCAGCTTATAGATGTCATCCTGAATATGGCATGTGGTGTCCTTGGGTTTGGTACAGTTCAAAGAAAGTTCATGTCCTCAGTGGTGCAGGAATGTGTCTGATCCCAGGACCTCAGTGGCTGCCTGATTCCATTTTTGTAGGCCTGAATGTTAACTTTTATGGTCAAAAAAGGAGAGGGGAAGTCTTTAATGATGTGATTAAGGATCTTGAAATGGGGAGATTATCCTGGATTATCTAAGCAAGCTGGTAATAAAGGCAATTAAGTGTAACCTTAAAAGAGGAAGATAGAGAGAGATTTGACATACACACAGGAATAGGTAATATGAAGACGGAGCAGAGAGAGATTTGAAGATTCTGACCTTGGAGACTGGAGTGATGTGAACATAAGCCAAGGAATGCTGACAGCCACCAGACGATGTAGGAAGCAAAGAATGGATTCTCCCCTAGAGCATGCAGAGGGAGTGTGACCCTGCGAACATTTTGATTTTGGTCCTGTGATACTGATTTTGGGCTTCTGATCTCCAGAATGATGAGAAAACAAATTTCTGTTGTTTCAGGCCACCAAGTTTGTGGTAATTTGTTACAACAGCTACAGGAAACTTATATAGCAGAATATAGGGTTATATGGGGTGGGCTATGTGGCCCTTTTGGATACTCTGGTCAAGGAAGTCCTTGCTGCTCAAACCTAAAGTCTAAGAGCATGGAGACGGGATTGCAGGAGACCAGGGTTGTTTGGGAAGACCAGCTATCATGGGAGAACCACCAAGAGATGATAGCTGAGTTAGAGGGGGATTAAAGGTTTGGCAGTGAAGCTGCTGACAATCTGAGAGATTCAAGAGACATTTAGGAGACAAAGCCTACAATTCTTCTTACTACCCTGGATGTGAAAAATGAACAAGAGAGTTAAGAAGGATTCCCAGCTTGAGCAAGGAATGAGGTAATTGTTCCTGCCAACCATGGGAATTGGAGACATCAAGAAGAGGCTCTGTGAATTTTTGAGGGCATAAGACCTGAAAATATTTAGTGTTTTTTTTTGTTTGTTTGTTTTGTTTTTTGCGGTATGCGGGCCTCTCACTGTTGTGGCCTCTCCCGTTGCGGAGCACAGGTTCCGGACGCGCAGGCTCAGCGGCCATGGCTCACGGGCGCAGCCGCTCCGCGGCATGTGGGGTCTTCCCGGCCTGGGGCACGAACCCGTGTCCCCTGCATCGGCAGGCGGACTCTCAACCACTGCGCCACCAGGGAAGCCCAAATATTTAGTGTTTTAAGATGACTTTGAATAATATGAATAAAGAGTTGTTGAATAGTCATTTGGATTTATGAGTCTGAAAGCTCACAAGAAATGTCTAAGCTGGAGATGCAATGTTTGGTCATTAAAACAATAAAATTAAAAGATGGAAGGTTTGGACAATGAAACAAGAAACTGTTGGGAAGTGATGTTGCTCTAAAGCCCTCCTAGCCCTGGTTAACACATTCTCACAATGGAATCAGAACTAGCTGGTAGTGGTATCAACACCCACCCCGCTTCAGCACATGACAATCACCCTGCTCTCCCTCTTAGTGAAAAATAACGGTTTCTTTAAATAGTTGCATAATGAAGCATTATCTTCTCCTCCAGCTTTATCTGGAGTAGCCCTCTGATGCCCAAACCCCTCTCATGGATGAGGGAATTTCTGAAACACCTCTTCAGAACTGTGCAAGACCACCTCCCGCACAAGGCTGATTGTGGGATGAGGTCCTCCTGCATACTTCTCACAGGACAAGTCTTATAAAGCCAAGTTAAGGAAGATAACCATGGTGTTCACAGAACGATAATCATTATGAAGCTCCTGTTAGACACTCACAATGCATAAGTCCTTATTAAAATGCAGATTTGGATAGGATCTGTGCCTAGACTTAATTATATACTATACTATGATTAATGAAAATATGATTCTTAAACACCATGCAAAAATGATTTTTCATCTAGCCCACATTCTTAGCTCCTGAAAGTCATCCACTCATTCATTAATTTATTCAGCAAGTAGTTACCGAACAAGGTACCAGAAGAAAAAAAGTCACTGTCCAAAACGGCAGAGGAGAATTGACTTGTAGACATGTAACCTCAGTACAAGGCAATATATAAACGAGAAGCAGGAGGCGCAGCATGGCAAAAAAAAAAAAAAAAAAACCCAAAAAATGCTACAGACCTCACAAACCAGCCTCTATTTCAGAGGTCCCCAGATTTTGAATTTTATTGACCCTTACCATTACAACAATAACAAAATCTTAGGGGTTGCCAACCTTCCATTTTGCCAAATAATAAAACTTTAAAAATTACCCTCATAATTTCTATCATTTTGTGAGATAACTTTCCTGAACTTTTTTTTTTTCTTTTCCTGTTAGAGAGACAACTTCCCCAGTCTGTGGCAGCCTCAGAAGGGGATATATGAAGACTTCGGGGAAGGCTGATCTAACCAGCTGTACCCAATAGCCCTGGGGAGATTCTTCTCTTGTTCCCACACACTATCAATCAATCATCAGCAAGTCCTGCCAGTTCTACTTTCAAAATATGACCAGGTTCTAAGCGTGTCTCCTTACCTCCACTGCTTCCACCCTGTTCCAAGCCACCTTGTTCATCTCTCTCCAGGGTACAGTTGCCTCTGACCTGCCTTCCCTGTCTTTCCCCCTCAGACTATTCTCAGCACATCACTTAGAGAGATACCTGTTAAAAGTCAGATCATGTGACTTCTCTACCCAAAATCCTCCAATGGCATCCCATTACACTCATGATACTACCCCAAGCCCTTACCATGATCTACAAGGTCAATAAAATCCATCCCCACTATCTCCTATCACAGTCTCCCTCACTCTGCCCCAGACACACAGGCTCCTTGTTTTTTCACACACACCGAGCACATTCCACTCCAGAACCTTTATACTTGCCGCTTATTGTCTGGATACCGTTATGGCTACGGCTTCGCTTATTCTGGTGCTCAGCTCAAATGTTACACTATCAGAGAGATCTCTTTTGTTTTGGGAATCACCTGTGGCTCCAGAACACTCAGTAAGGATTTGACCTCCACCCTATTACGATCATTCATGCTAGTTGTTGGTGTTCTGACTTCTACTTGGAATCCTGGGAGACTCCCATGCCAGAGCTTCTCAAACTTTAATGCGCACATGAACCAGAAAGACGACTAGCCTGTGCTTCTCACACTGCAACATGCAAATTCACTTGCAGATTCTGACTTAGATTCTGCATCTCAAACACATGTCCAGGAGATGCTGCTGCTGCTGTCCCCCTCCCATATTTTAAGCGGCAGCGTTCTGACTTAGGTGAGGAAACTCTGCCCCTCACCCCAGACATACAGGCCCAAGGCTGGACCCCCACCTCTCTCTTCCCTACCTGTTTACAAGTTACTCCATCAGTCAGAGGGCGGTCAGCTCTTCCAGCCCCACGGATCTAACGACATGTCAGCTGAGTCGCCTTGGGGTACCGGCCTGTGGTGTGAACACTTGGCGGGACTGAGACGACTACTCGCGGAGCTTTACGAACGCCGCGGCTCTTTCCCACGCATGCGCACCACGCTCACCACGCCCACCACGCTCACGACCGCGCACCACGCACCGACCGCGCACCACGCACCGTCCGCGCCGCGCACCGCACGCACCACGCAGGTTCAAGGCGGCACCGCGGTGTAACCTGTTGTCAGCCCTCGGCGCACAAAGGGACGTGTATAAGTTGAGGAAGCAGAGAAAACCAGAAAACCGTGAGACGAAATGAGGTCTGTGTGTTGAGATCTGAAGAATGGGAGGGTTGGGGCAGGTGGAGAACGCAGGTGGTGTCTCTGACTGGGGAACAGGAAGTAAAAAGGAGCAGCTCACATTCAGGGACGGTAGGGTGGCAGAGCAGTGGGGGAACACTGTGATCTGAATGATCAAAACCCCAACCTGGATACATTTAAATTGTCTGTTAAAAAGTTACAAAATAATAAGTACTTTGTTTCAATAAAATAACAATTTTAGGGAAGCATATATTGTTTAAAAAAAAGAAAGAGAAGGAAGGAAAGGGAAGAAAAAGCTCCTTCCATGTTCGCTGGAGGAAGGAAGAGTTCCTCCAAGTTCCCTTGGAGAGGGAACTGCCCTTCAAGAACTTTTAAGGGAATCCTCTAAGTTGTTTCGCACCTGGTTATTTCAGCAAAATATACTGGATCTGTTTATGGGCCGATAGTTTAAATTCAATTGTATAACATTCTCAAAATGTCAAAATTACAGATGATAGAGGTGGAAAGCACATTAGTGCTTCCACATTAGGGGTATGGAGGTGGATGTGACTACAGAGGTAGCATAAGGGAGAACTTGTTTTTTTTAATGGAATAGTTTTGTATTTTGGATGCCCTTAATTGTACGTAATGAATGTCATAGAACTATACACACATATTGTGCCAGCATCAAATTCCTGGTTATAATTATGTAATATGTCACCATTGGGAGAAATGGGTAAAGAGTTTATTGGCCCTATCTGTACTGTCTTTGCATCTTTCTGTAAACCTTCAATTATTTTATAATAAAATAAGTCTAAAAAGTTATAAATCTGGAACTGAGGAAATCACTATAAAACAGTTTCCCAGGGCTACTGAGCTCTTTATGAATCATTTATCAAGATAAGCCCCTTCTGGCTTGTGGACAATGGTAGAATTTTCTGTTCCCAGGGACGTAAGTGTCAGCTCAGAGAACATTTCCAAAATTCTTCCAAAATGTGCTTTCCCCAGTGAACATTTTCTCTGATAAATGACTGCAAGTCCATCGGGGAACACTGGAAGGAAGATGTACTTATGGAGTTCTCTCAGGATTCTTTCAAAATGAAACGGAGCCTCAGCTTCTTTGAAGAAATTCTGTATCTATGAATTGCCTCAGGGCTGGGAATTACATCAGGGCCATTTAAGGAAATTCAAATTAGTCTCCAGAATTAGAGGGCTCCCTCCTTCCCCCTCTCCCCAACTCCAGTTAAGTTAATCAAAGAAGATCTTGGTGAGACTTAGTCCTAGGCCTCATACCACTGGTTGGCCAAAGATTCATAAAGTTGATGTTCTGATTACAAATGCAAGTAGTTGACTGTTAGAGAAACCAAGACAGCGTTGCTTTAGCAATTTTGTGTTACTGCTTTGTTTCTGCCACTCCAAGAATCCATCAATCGATTCCAAATAGAGAATCTACTTCAGTGGTAGCATTTCTTCTATAACAATAGAACCGTTTTAAGGGACTGTAAGGCTGATATTCTACTCATCAGTGTATTTCTCAGTGCTTTGGAAAATACAGTGTTCTCTGAATTCTCTCAGGGACATAGGTAGGAGGTGAATGTTGTATCACATATAATTCATTAACTCCAACATTTCAATTCTCTAAGTGTTTGGATATCTTCCTCTGTATTTTATCATGGAATCAACTTCCAATAAAATAAACCACTAATAACTTCCAGATTAAGCCAAGAAATGAATCAGCAGTTGAAACCACTCCTAGCTTTTCAAACTAGTAGATTGATTCAGAAATTTCTGGCAAGTGTTCCACATTAATAAATTTGGCCTAATATACTATTATTTTCTTCTCCATCTAGCAATCTAAAAATATCCACACATAACTCCTAGGTTCCTGGCCTGAATGTATGAGCCAAATCTTGCAATTATGTTGGTGTATAAACCATTTTATACAAGTTTTGGCTTTGCAGTTTCTCTCTTGGAACATCTTGAGTGTGATGTATATTGTAGATCTGGTGGCAATAAAAGAAGATAAGAAAGGAGTATGAGGGGAATTTGCATTCTCATCAATGCTATTTCCTCATGTGGATTCATTATATTTGTTTGAAAAAAGGCTAGAAAGCCTTATCATATTTGCCAGAGGTTTTTGGAGAGGTTTTAGAATCATGTTCCTGTCACTCAAATCCTATCAAATGACCTGTTTCCAAATTTCACTATCCCACTTTCACTTAATAGGTGTCCTAATTTTTAACATATTTGAAAAGGCTACATGTTCAATCTACACTTATTATGGATTGAATTGTGTAACTCAAAAAATATATGTTGAAGCCATAACTCTCAGTACCTCAGAATATTCCCTTATTTGGAAATAGGTATACTTTACAGAGAGAATAAAGTTAAAATGAGCTTATTAGGGTGGGCCCTAATTTAATGTGACAGGGGTCCTTATAAAAAGGGGGAAATTTGGACACAGAGACAGGCATGCAACAGAGGGAAGGCATTGTGAAGACACACAGGGAGAATTCAGTCGTGTGACTGGAATGATGCATCTACAAGCCAAGGAACGCCGAGGATTGCTAGCAAATAATAGAAACCAGAAGAGGCAAGGAAGGATTCTGCTCCAGAGTGGTCAGAGAGAACATGACTCTCCTGACACCTTAATTTTGTACTTCTAGCCTCCAGAACTGGGATACAGTAAACTTCAGTTGTCTTAAGCTACCGTTTTTTAGGACTTTGTTAGGGCAACCCTAGGAAACTAATGCAGTGCCATAATTCACCAAACTGAAGGGTTAGATTTTAGTTTTGAATTTATACCTATGTGAACCTTGCCGTTAACGATAAATGATTACTTTATTGAAAAAGAAAATCCTGGTGTTCTCACCAGGCTTTGAGGTGAGAATTTAAATCTTGAGCTGGTCACCATCTTTGTAGCATAGTAGAAGCTGCCAGCCCTCCCTCCCTCCCTCAACCCTACTGCCCTGTGAGAACATTGTCATGATCATCTGTCCTAATACCACTACATCTCTTAAAGCTTAGCTCTCAATAGGCAATTCATTTCAGGCAACCTTAGGTAATATTTAAACTAAGTATTTTGCCACTGCATGCCATGGATTATTAGTGTCTTGCTTTTTTGTGTTAATTGACTCCTCACTGACTTAATCTCAACCTTGTGAAATCACTAATCCTAAATATCCCTGAGAGTGTCTTTTTTTGCAAGCACCTTTGTAACCAATTACTGTATTGCTTATAATTCTTTAGTTTCAGGCAATAATACGCATGCTAATTTATGAAGAAAGGGTCATATTAAATAATTTTCAGAATCTCCCAAATAGGCAAAGTTTAAGTACTGCATAGCTCGGAATATGTATATATATATATATATATATATATATATTTGTTTTTCTAGTTATAAATAACAATGAGATACACTATAATACTTTTCTAAATATTTCTTCTAAAGATTCTTCTGGAAATTCCATTGATGCACCACCACATTACTCAATATCTGAGATTCTAGGGAGGCTAGGAAAGATAACAGAAAAGGTAGCCTAGCATAGTGGTTTAGAGCATGGACTCTGGAGCAGGACTAGCTAAATTCAAATCTTGCTTTCACCATTCATTAACCCTGTGACCTTGGCCTTGTTAGGATATCAGCTGTGCTTCAGTTCCCTCCATCTACAGAAAAGTAATAGTGCCTGTCTTCTAATGTTGTCATGAAGATTAAATGAATGAATATTAAAAACATCTGATACTCATCAAGCATTAGCTAAAAGCTTGTGAAATAGGAGATGAATAAGTAAATAGGGATTGAACACTATAATGTCTGCCTGATTTGTTCCAGATAAAACTACTCCAACCATGCTAGAAAGATAAATCAATTTATTGTGAACATTTTAAATTTTCTGCTTTCCGGTCTCATGTGTGTGTTCCATCTTCTACACATCTAGAATCCTGGCAGCAAGTAAGTTTGAGAAATACGGTTTTTAGATTTAGAGTATCCATATTGCAAATGCACAGGTCATTTCATACTGTGCCTGGTACCCAGCGACAGCCTCTTCCCACCCAGACATCACTGTGTTTGGATAATAGAGAGCATGTGATACAAAACCCCATAACTGCCTAAATCTCTTGGAGAAGAATTTCTAAAACATATTACATAATAAAAATATTACAAGATCAGAATTTAGGAAAATTCACTCAAACATCTTTGTAAATCAGAAACTCATTCCCAGCTGCGTAAGTGACATCCCCAAGATCAAATTCCAACTCTCTGCTAAATGCAGCAAGCAGCAGCTCCAGGAACTTGTTTATAGTGACTCCCCTTGGCACATAAATTTCCTTGGCCATATTGCTGTTTCACAAAGACCATGTTTGGGGAAAAGTAAATTTTGAAAACATTGTTTTTTACGTAAAGTTCAGTCTGGCTAGCCTATGGTGAGCTCGTACTGTTGGTACAGAATGATTATTGATCTAGCTAAAACTTTTTGCTCTGGTTTCTCATGCTTTCTGCCATGTGTGATAGTATACACAAAAGTTGTCAGAATGTTTCCGGTGCTGAGTTTTTCAGTTATTGCTGTCTTTATCTTGTGGCCTGTGACCAGGAACAGTCAACCTGGTCTTAGCACACCTTCAATCCAATACGACTATGCCCCTATTAAGCTAAAACCCAAAACACTAAGAATACCAAATGCTGGTGAGGGTGGAGCAATAAGAGCTCATTCATTGCTGGTGGAAAGATAGAATTAAATATCCACTCTGGAAGACAGTTTGGCAGTTTCTTACAAAGCTAAACATAGCCTTGCCTATAATCCAGCAGTTGCAGTCCTAGGCACTTGCTGAAATGAGTTGAAAACTTATGTACACGTGAGAACCTGCACACAAATGTTTGTATTATAGTTTATTCATAATCTCCAAAACATGGAAACAACCAAGATATCCTTCAATAGGTGAATGGAAAAACAAACCGTGGTACATCCGTACAATGAAATATTATTCAGCACTAAAAGAAATGATCTCTCAAGCTGTGAAAAGACACAGAGGAACTTTAAATGCAGATTGCTAAATGAAAGAAGTCAGTCTGAAAAGCCTGCATACTGTATGATTTCAACTACAGGACATTCTAGAAAAGGCATTACTACCAAGTTAGTAAAAAGATCAGTGGTTGCCAGGGGTTGGGAGGAAGAAGGGAGGAAAGAATAGGTTGAGCACAGGGAAATTTGCAGGCAGTGAAATTATTCTGTATGATCCTGTAGTTGTGAATATATGACAGTATGCATTTGACAAAACCCATAGTGGATTCTAAAATACACTATAGGTTTTTAATAATGTATCAATATTGGTTCATCAATTGTAACAAAAGTACACATCAGTGTAAAAGACTAATATTAGAGGATTTTGATGGGGCAAGGAGAAGGGAATATATTAGAACTCTCTGTACTTTCTGCTCAGTTTTTCTGTAAATCTTTAGCCACTCTAAAAAGAAAGTCTGTTAATTAAAAAAAATAAAATACACAGTGCCTATACAAATGATCATGCTACAAAAAGAACTGTTTATTCATTTAACCTCAAGTACAATGTTTATTTAAATAAACCTATTGGTCAGTAACAGGATAATAACTAGATTTCTATAGAATGTCTGCAATGTCAGTAATCTTTTTTGAGAATATTACTTGACAAAAGTTAAAATTAAATATGTGCTAATTTTCATAAGAAACATTTTTTAAATCAGTGAGTTGAGATTGTAGTTCAACTGAAGAACAAATGAATCATTACTGCATCACAATAACATTCACAATAATGTACAGTTTTTATAAAATATTTTCACAAATATATTCTCACTTAATCCTGACAGTAATCCATTTGAAGTTGATTCTGTTTTATCTGAAGTTGTTGCTGTTTTCTGTATTTGAAAAATGGATCAACGTTCATTCTGAAAGATTCTTGGACAAATGGTGGTACACCCCAATCATGATTGTGATCTGTATTTCCTAAGCCCAGGACAAGTGAACCTGCCTTCTCACACTGCTTCCATCTTCATTAATAGGAAGTTCAAGAGCAGAGCTAGTGTCTTCAGTGAACTTGGGAAAGGAGAGGAGTACATAATACTGTTGTTTGAACAGCTTATTATTACACAAGTGAATTGCAGTGCTTGCTAACTAATGTGTACTTAGCAATATGTGCCATTTGTTTTGAAAGTCTCAGAATACCTCACAGAATCTTTAAACTTTCTGCAAGCTCCATATACATAAATATGTATCAGTTTTTTTTTAAAATGGCTTCAAAACAGCATGAGCTTCTGTATTATTGCCTTTGAAAGTATTTACAATCTAAAACACAACTGGTTTAATTATATGCTGACTGCTGAAACCATTACATATACAAGTATCATCCTAAATATTTAAACAATTTCTTTCCAAATTTTAAATAAGCAAACAAAACGAAAAGCAGGGAGATTCATTGAAATCTCAAGATTAAAAAATGTTCTCAGTGTAGGGTTGCCAGATAAAATACAGGGCACCAGCTAAATTCGAATTTAAGATAAATAATGGATTGTTTTTTAGTGTAAGTATTTAGTATAAGTATTATGGAGATATTTATACTAAAACATTATCCATTCTGTATCTGATTTTCAAATTTAACTGTGTATTGTCTATTTTTATTTCCTAAATATAGCAACCCTATCTCAGAGAAAAATCCTCTTTATATCTATGATTTTTTTACTAAGTCCTGCTGTTAAAAATCAGTGACTAAAAAGATTAAACAAGAATGTGTGGAAAGTAAGTGTCAGGAGTTAAGAATGAGACTGAGAGCCTTTAAGGAATTGGCTCACACAATTAAGGAAGCTAACAGTGCAAAATCTACAGGGCAAGCCAGCCGGCTGGAAATTCATGTAGGAGATAATGTTGTGGTCTTGTTAGGACAGGCCAAAGGGCTGAAAGCTCAGGCAGGGTTTCAGTGTTGCAACCTTGATGCAGAATTTCTCCTTCTTCAGGAAACTTCAGTCTTTTGCTCTTAAGGCCTTGCTCGAAATGATTGAATGAGGCCCATTCACATTATGGGGCATAATTTGCTTTACTTAAAGTTACAGATTGTAAATGTTAATCACATCTTAAAAATACCTTCACAGCAACATCTAGACTAGTGTTTGACTGAGCAACTGGGCACCAAAGCTTAAAATTAAGAAAATTAATCCACACACTAATCTAGGCACTACTGTAATGGATTTTGAAGATGCAATTAAGATCCTAAATCAGCTGATCCTAAGATAGGGTGAATATTGGGGTAAGCCTGACATAATTACATGAGGCTGTTAAATCTGGGTTAAGTGGTCAAAAAAGGAAGTATGATATGTTTAAATCATGAATGGCATTTGAGCCATGAGAAATTTTCCATTGCTGGCTTTGAAGAAGAATGAGGCCCATGGCAAGAGGGCAGGTGGCCTGGCCCCTAGGCCCCTAGGCACCAAATGCTCCAGCTGACAGCAAGAAAATGGAGACCTCAGTTCTACAACCATAGGGCAATGAATTCTGCCAACAATCTGAATGAGCTCTCAAGCAGAATCTTCCTCCAAGCCTCCAGATGAGAACAGCCTGTCTCACTCTTCAGTGCTGCAACATAAAAACCCTATCTTGTGATAACCTGAGCAAAGAACCCAGTCATGCCTTGCTGGACTCTGACCTAGAGAATTATAAGCTGATAAATAGGTGTTACTTTAAGCTACTGTCTGTGGTAATTTGTTAGGCAGCAGCGAACTGATACACACTATTTATATTTTATTATAAATAGATTATCTTGAATCCTCTATATTCATGGAAATTGAATATGTTAAATATATAATATTATACATTATGCAGTGTAAATATAATTTATGTTTACACATGCGTGTGTATATATATCCCTATTATTTTGAAAATTTAACATACACATTTTTCTTTAACTTGTCTTAATTATCTTCTTAATATAAACTGGATATATTGCCTTCTTAGCTCAGGGAACTCTATGCATTATATGGTGGTTAACAGTGCAGCATGTGGAGCCAGGCTGCCTGATTCAAATCCCAGCTTTGACACTTCCATGTTGTGCAACTTTAGGCAAATTAATTTTTCTAGTGTCAGTTTTCTCTTCTGAAACATAGGGACAACAAGGCTGCTGTGAGAATTCAGCAAGACCTGTGAAAACACCTGGAACAATTCATACATAGCACATAGCTCTCGAAAATGTTAGCAAGTAGTGCTATTCCTCTTAAATTTTTAAATTGTACAAATAATATACAAATGCATTCTCTTGTAATAAGAAAAGGAATACTGACACATACAAGGATAAAGAGTGAAAGTACTGTCCTCACTCTACCCACGATAATGTTCTCTTACCTGCATCAGTAACTTACTCTGAATTTTTACAGCTTTACAGTTTACTATGTTACCTCATGTAACAAGTCCTTCTTCATATTCATTTGATATTCTTGCATATTTTCCTGTGTAAATATATTAGTTGATATTTTTCAGTATGTAGTTAGCTTGTCGAACCCATCAAACATCCCATTGAAAGTTTTTTTTAATTCATTGATTTGTTAGATTAATTTGGGGAGAAGAGTCATTTTCATATAGTCATACTTTTTCATGGATTTGAATTTCTACACAGAAGTATTATATCGAGCAGAACCTCAAGGGAAAGAAAAAATGTGAGCAAATAAATTAATAAATGATCTAATAGTTGACACTTTCAAATTCCCTCCACCTAAAACTGGCAGATAATTCATTATGACATTTGTGCTGATCTGTTTTAGTTACTAAGGAATCTATGTGATCTATATGTGTTCAAATTAATACCTTGAGTTACACCGGTAAAACATTGGGAAACTAGTGTTAGAAATCTATGTCATGTTTACTACCATAAAATTTGTTTCTAATTAGAAAATGAAAAAATTGTGGAAACAATTTTTTTATTTATTTGTAGCTTTTATTTTTTTTTAGAGAAAATTTAGGTTTACAGCAAAATTAAGAGTACTTCCTATATACTCCCAGCCCTCACACATTGTCAGCATTCTCCACCGAGTGGTACATTTGTTAGAATCAGTGAAACTGTACTGATAGATCATTATCATCCAAAGTCCATAGTTTACATTAGGGCTCATTCTTGGTGTTGTCCATTCGTTCTGTGACTTTGACAAATGTGTAATGATGGGTCTCCATCATTATAGTATCATACAGTGCATACAGAGCAGTTTCACTGCCCCAGATAGACTCTGTGCTCAGCCTGTTTATCCCACTGCCTCCCCAACTCCTGGTGACCACTGAGATCTTTTTGCTGTCTCAGTACTTTTGCCTTTCTTAGAATGTTATATGGTTGGATCATACAGTATGTACACTTTTCAGATTGGCTTCTTTCACTCAGTAATATGCATTTAAGGATCCTACATGTCTTTTCATGGCTTTATAGCTCATTTCTTCTTATCGCTGAATAATATCCCATAGTATAGACGTACCACAGTTTATGTTTCCATTCACCTCCCAAAGGACATTGTGGTTGCTTCCAAGTTTTGGCAATTATGAATAAATATGCTATAAACATTTATGTGCAGGTTTTTGTGTGCGTGTAAGTTTTTATCTCCTTTGGGCAAATACCAAGAAGTGTGATTGCTGGCTCATATGATGAAAGTATATTTAATTTTGCAAACTGTCAAACTGTCTTCCACAATATCTGTATCATTTTGCATTCTCATCAGCAATGAATAAAAAAGAGTTTCTGTTGCTCCACACCTTTATCAGCATTTAGTATTATCAGTGCTATGGATTTTTGTCATTTAAATAGCCGTGTAATGTTATTATGTTCTACTTGTTGTCCTTATTTTTTGTTCCTAATTTTTATCTTCCATTCTTTTTTCTGCTTTTTTAGATTATAATTGAGCACTGCATATGATTCCATTTTCTTTCCTTTCTTAGAAAATCAGCTATACTTCTTTTTTACTTTATTTGTGGTTGCCCTAGAGTTTGCAACATACATTTATAGCTAATCCAAGTTTACTTTCAAATCACGCCCCCATACCTCACAGGTGGTGGGGGTACCTTATAATAACAACATAATCCTAATTTTTCTCCCCATCCCTTGTCTTATTGCTGTAATTCACTTCATTATATAAGCATATATATGTGTGTCTGTATATATATATATATACACACACTATATACATAAGCATACATAATCAAATATATTGTTACTATTAATTATTTTAAACAAACTGTTATCTGTTAGACCAATTAAAAGTTTTAAAAAATATCATTTTCTTTCTATTTAATGTATTTCTTTTAACATTTCTTGCAAAGCAGGTCTACTACCAACAAATTCCACCAATTTTTCTTTCTCTGGGAAAGTCTTTATTTCTCCCTCACTTTTGAAGGATAGTTTCTTAGGTACAGAATTCTGGTTTGGTGGGGGGGGGGGGTTGTTTGTTTTCCTTTCAATACTTTCAACATTTCAGTCCACTCTCTTTTCCTTGCATAGTTTCTCGAGTAGAAGTATGTAATTCTTATATTTGTTCCTCTATAGGCAATGCATTTTTCCCCCTTTGGTTTATTTCAGATTTTTTTCTTTATCTTTAATTTTCTGTAGTTTGAAAATTATGTGCCTCTGTGTAGAATTTTTGGTATTTATTCTATTTTGTACTCTCAGAGCTTCCTGGATCTGTGGTTTGGTGCCTAACATTAATTTGAGGAACTTATCAGTTATTAATATTTCTAATATTTCTTCTGCTTTTTTTTCTCCTTTTGATATTCCCATTATATTAATGTTACACATTTTGTAGTTGTCTCATAGTTCTTGGATATTCTGTTCTTTTTTTTCAGTCTTTTTTCTCTTTACTTTTCAGGTTTGGATGTTTCTGTTGAAATATCCTCAAGCTTAGAGAGTCTTTCCCCAGCTGTGTCCAATGTACTAATAAGCTCATCAAAGTAATTATTCATTTCTGTTGCAGTGTTTTTGATTTCTAGTATTTCTTTTTGATTCTTTCTTAGCATTTACATCTCTCTGCCTACATTGCCCATCTGCTTTTGCATGCTATTTTATCCATTAACACCCTTACCATATTAATCATAGTTATTTTAAATTCCCAGTCTGATAATTCAACATTGCTACCATTTCTTGTTCTGATGCTTGCTCTGCCTCTTAAACTGTATTTTTTAAATCTTTTGGTATGGCTTGCATTTTTTTCTTGATAACTAAACATGATGAACTGGGCAAAAGAGACTGCTATAAATAGTTCTTTAATAATGTGCAGGTAAGGTGCGGGGAGAGTGGAAGTGTTCTGTGGTCCAATGATTAGGTATCAGCCTATGCCTCTGGACTGTGAGCTTCACAAGAATTTCTGGATTTTTTCTCAATCTTTAAATGGGATAAGCTGGCTCACATGGGCTGGAGTTGTGTTATTTCCCTTCCCTATGTCAGTTAGGCTCTAACAATACAGCAAGTTAGGTTCTGGTTACTAGTTTCACCTGAGTGCAGGCCTTGTTAAGAAGAACAGAGTGCCCTGGCGTATTTCAAAATGGTTCCTTTTCCCTTCTTGCAGGAAGCAGGAGGGGATTTTTCTCCAATATTTACTGTGGGAACCTGGCCAAGCTCCTGGAAGCAAATCTCCCATTATTGTGGGGTACCCCCTCCACTGCCGACTGGTTCTTCATGAAGTTTTTAACTCTCAGAGTTGTCCACACTGAGCCTTCAGCAGTTTGTTGACTACATTTTCAGTTTTCCTATCCTGGCACCGGTTCCTGTGGCAGTTTCACTCTTGAGTCTCTGCTCTGGTAAGTCGTGACTCCCCATGTTCACTACTCTGTCTCTAATATTGCGGTCAGTGTTTTGCTCTGCATCCTCTCCTCTCTTATTGATCCAAGAAGAGTTCTGTTGTTTTTTTTTTCCAGTCTCTCTGGTTTTTTACTTGTTGTTAGTTTGAAGTGCTAGCTTCCAGGCTCCTTACATCTGTAACTGAAAAACAGAAATCCTCAATATTTTTTTTAAATTTACTTTTAGAATGATTGAACTTTAATATGTTGATTATAGCACAACCAATAAATACAGTGGATAACTTATAAAATGTTCTAAAGGACTTCCATTTGAATTTAAATGAATGTGATTGCATAATGTACCTGTTAATTGGACACAGCTTAAGAAAAAACAAAATTATAAATTTGGAATCCTTTAAATTTACAATTTCCTGGTTAGGAACCTTTCCAGTGTTTGAAGAATATATGGTCTCTTATCTAAAAAAGTCACTCCTTTGACATGTGTTTCTTTTCCCTCACCACATTGATATATATCACAACAAAGCATTGAGGTAAGTCATGTGTGAAACAAATACTATTAGCACTCTTAGAATTTAATTATGAAAGTTAAATGTAACACACATGTCTGGTATCAGTGCTAATAAGTGGTACTTTTAACTTTGACAAGTTGATAGGCTTCTTAGTAACAATTTCAGTCAATTGATGGGATAATGGTACACCTGATACCTCAACTTTCTATAACACACAGAATGACTGGACCGTAGATAATTCCACATAGGAGTTAATCTATGCAAAATATCCAGTACATAGTAAAAACGCAGTAAGAATGAACCAGTATTATTTGAAAATATTAGCAGTCCCTGAGAAGTGTGATCCTAACTTGGAGACTAAAAGGTTGAAAGTGTCTTTATTCTGAATAAGAAAAAGACATGTTGTTTAAAGGTATATTTATAGATAGTAAACCACTGATCGATATCACCAGAACAATCCAAATTTCATTCAATTCTTTTTGACTGCTTAATTCTTGTGCCTGCTTCTTTTTTTAAAAAAGGCTTTTATAAAGTAATGTAATAAATTTTGATGATAAATTAGACTTTTACAAATTTTGGTTAAGTAATAATACCAGTTAAAAATATGTTCATATATTATAGCACAGAAATTTGAAGCCTCAATTGACTTTGCTACTTTGTGTTGGATTAGACTCCAAACAGTATTTAGGGGAAAGACTGTGTCTGGCAATTGTACTTGTCAAACACCTATAAGTAGGTCGTGGGGCTTTATAATTAGAAAGGGGAGCAGGTCAAACCTTTCTGTCACCCTAAGGGATGGGCACATGTTATACAGTAAAATAATATTTGGTAAATAAAAAGAATAAATAAATAAAGCTCCAACCCAGTTGATAAAGCATGTGGATCTGTACACACCTATCAATATAGGCTATCAGATCTTCATTTACATTTCAAGATAGGGCCAAGTAGAGAAAATAGAAAAGTTAATAATTTTTTTCTTTTGTTTTTAATGTGACATTTTATCTTCCAATCTCTCTCAGACTTTAGCCATACTGTGTCCTCTGAAATCAGTGATTTTCATAGTCCATTAAAACTTTCTTGGAACATATAAATCTTTCCCTTTTAAATAAGATTAATGGAGAACCCAATTATTAAAACACACACACACACACACACACACACACACACATTTTTCCTAGCAACATAATATACTGAATATGAAAAAAACTAAGCACAATTTCCCCTACATTATCCCTTGCTATGTTTTTTTCAGTTTAACCCTCAGCAAATGGATTTTCATAGGGGAATTAAACACTCATATTGGTACTTTCAAAATTTTGTCCATAGACAGGATTTTGTATCAGACACAAAACATTAGATGTGTGAAATAAGATAACATGGTACATAAATGCTCTGAGTAAAGTAAGTCATCTGGGAATAGAGTGATTTGCAATCTATTATAAATGTAGCCCAAAATACAAAAGGAGTTTAACTATCTCAAATTTATTGCAAAATCATAGAAATTTGTACACTCATTTTGATATTTAAGTTCAGCCACTTCTTAGTAAATGAGGTAAGATCTAAACATAGTAAACTGTTTTTATCCTTTGCTTTTTAATTGCAGTATAACCCCACAAATTAAAATGAATAACTTTTAAGCATATAGATCACTGTATTTTTAAAACTAAGCATTCCTGTATAAATATCAAATATATCAAGATCTAGAATATTACCAGCCTCCAACATATTCCCTTATGACTTTACTTAGTTACTAGCCCTTCCAAAAGTGTAATCACTCTACTAATATCTACTACCGTAAAAAGGCCCTGCATGTTCTCAAACATAATTGGTGTTCACTATTCTTTCTATGGATTTCATTTTTACTAAACACTGTGAGGTTCATCTGTGTTGTACATAGTTAAAGCTTGTTCCTATTAATGTATAATATTCCATTTTAGTAGTAATTCTGAAGTTTTTCATCCTACTTTACCTATTTTACTGTTGTGATAATTTTGGTAATTTCTAGTCTGGGGATGCTACGAATAGTGCTTCCTTAAATATTCTTGCACGTTGGTAACATACACAGATTTCTGTGAAGTGTATACATAAATTTCTAAAATATATCTAAGAATTTAATTGATTCATAAGTATACATATGTTCAGATTTGGTAGATACTGCTAAACAGTTCAAAGTGTTTGTAACAATTTACACTTTCACTAGAAGTGTCTGAGAGTTCCTGTTACTCTATAGCCCTACTATCACTTGGCATTGCTGTTTTTTATTTAGTTGTAACCATTCTAATTCTTTTATAATGATATTTTATTATAGTTTTATCTGTGTTTTGCTAATAACTAAGTATGTTAGGCATATTTTTATAAGCTTACCTTTGGATAACATCTTGTTAAAGTGCCTGTTCAATTGATTTGCTCATTTTTATTTTAGATGTAGTTGTTTATCTCTTCATTATTGATTTGTACTTATTTTTTATGTATTTCTATGAATCTTTAATTGGTTATGTGTGTTGCAAACATCTCACTCTAATCTGTGGAGTGCCATTTACACATTCTTTCAAAATTGTTTTCTAATGAATTAAGAATTTCTTAATTTTAATAAAGTTCAATTTATCATTCTTTTCTTTCATAGTAAATATTGTGTAATGTTGAGGAAATAGTATGCTTTTTAAATGTCACTCTTCTATGCAGTGTGGCAGAAAATTTATTGTTTCACCTTTCAGATTATTTATGATCCATTTAGAATTGATTTTGTATGTGGTGTGAACTAGAAGTCATAATTTTTTTTCCATATGGGACAATTATTCTGATACCGTTTATTAAGAAGGCCATCATTTTCTCTTGTATTGAAACTATTTGTTAATGTAATTCAAGTGATTTGGCATTCTGAAGTTCTAGCAATTCTATTTTTTTAAGTCCATGTGATTCAGATTAAGAGGCTGATCAGAGAGTGTAACTCAACCACACTTATCTTTTCTATTTTTCTTATAATTTAATCAGTCTTCTATACCTGGCTTATGTTTGGTCTTTCTATTTTTTTTTTTTTTTCATCGAGTTTTATTTGCTGGCATGCTTGGTATTATCTTGGATACTTTAAGTGAAAAGTTGTGAAGTCTCTGGATAATATTATCATCCTCCAAAAAAGACTATCTTTTTCTCTACTGAGAGCACACAAACAAATCACCTTACTACAGCAATGACTGTGAATGCTTGAAGCTTTAAAGTTGTGAAGGTTCATCTATTTCTTACATGTCCTTTCTTTTAGGGCATAGCCCTTTAGAACTATGAACTATAAACCTGGAGTGATTGCAGGGTCTGACTTCCTTTTTAGGACTTCAACTATATCAGTGTTTGCCTTAGAACTCTGAGACTGCCAGGACCTTGGTATAGTTTTGTTGTTTTTCTCAGTAGCCGTTTTTCTTTGTTGTTTTTGACTTTTTACTCTAGGCATGTCCAACTTAGGAATTGGTAAATGCCTTTTGAGGGATTGTATATAGAAGGCCTGGATTGACTTCCATCCTTCCATTTTTCTGCTGTTCTGTCCTCTTAATTCCTGGTTGCTCTGGCATCCATGAACTTCACTATCTGTTGCACCAGTTCAGTGGAAACAACACAAGTTCCTTCCTGATCATACTCTCTGATCAGGCTCTACAACTAAAGATAAGGATAGCAAATAATAGCTTTTCAGGGAGAAGGCTACTCTGAATTCAATCTTGGTGAACCTCTATAGATAGGGTCTTTACTATCAAGTCCTGGTACCTTAGTTGCTTTCTGATGCTTTCAATCAGTAATGTTTTTATTTGTTAGTTTCATAATTTATAAGGTTCTTAGCTGTTTTTATTGACTGAATATGATGGGGTTGCTCATTATAGGTAAGAATGAAACTCAAGGTTAATTTACACCAAGTTATATGGATGGCAATAAAGAAGTAAAAAAATATATATGAAATGCAAGCCTTTTGATTTTGTCCAACACTCTTAAGTGGTAGATTTATAGAAATTTCCAAGTGGCAGATTTTCAACAAGTCATCAAGTTCCCCTGATGTGGTGCCATATCACATTTTCTCCCAATGAGTGACACTGGTTCCATTTACAAAAATCTCTGAAACTCATCCTTTGAGGGTCAAGAGGGGACTCTTTCTTGAACTCCTTGTATCTATTTCTGTACAGTTGTCTTTCATTCCTTATTATTCCTCTCTGTTAACATTAATTAATTTATATATTAAACTTTCCCTGTTCAAATTACTCTATGATTTCTCTCTCCTCATTGTACCGTGACTGATACAAGTACATAAATAAGGGTTTTGAAGAAGATCCAGACATAAGTAGCAAAGATATAGCTACTCTAAATATAGTTTGTGTCCTTGGGTCTGAAAAGACTGGTATACAGAAAAGAGAACAAAATATAGGTCAAATATAAATTCAGAATAGGAATATCAATAATGTAGTCCTGATTCTAAGCCAATGAGATGCATGCCTACTTATATTCAGAGTTCTTGTAACTCAGAACTGCTTAGAATTCAGCAAAGGGTGCCACCATAGCTAGAGTTATATAACCTAATCTGTACAAGTCAATTGACTGCAGAGTCAAGAAGTTGAGTAGACAAAACCAACAGAATAAAAAAATCAGTGGAATAAAACTTCTGGTGGATATTCTGGAGACCTGTTATTATTATGATGATTAAAAACCCTAGATTTAGAGAAAGATAGTCAGAATTTGAATTCTGGAATTGCTTCTAATTAATCATGGAAATTTGTCAATTTTTAAAGCCACCTGGCCTGAAGTTTCTTGAAATTAAGGGAAATAAGTCTTTAGTCATAGGTATGTGGGATGTGTGCAGTGGAAGAGAAACAGGTAGAGGGATAACAAGAGCCACAGTGGTGGGTTTCAGCATCATTGTCATCATTATCAACAGCAGCAGCAACATCAGAATCCTCAAATTAATGATAAAAAAGTAGTGAAGACAGAACAAAAACTATTTCTCAAGGAACTCTCTGCCCAAGGAGTACATAATCTCTTGATCTTCCAAGTTTTTTGGAGCCTGAAAAGTCTGAGGGCATGAGGAGAGTCTTTGACTAGGGATCTCGCTTGGGAGATGGACAGGAGAAGGCTTTAAGAAATATTGTTGCTATAATCTATATTTCTCCCAGTATAGTGACTAGAATAGCAAGCACAACTTTTTAAAAAGATTTTTGTTAGAATTTTGTTGTCATTGTAGAAATATGCTTCTCAAGTAGGACATTAATCAAACATTGAACTATTTAAATCATGACTTGTAAGTATCCCAGAGGCCCATACCTTTAACAATATCTATATCTCCTTTTGTTAATACCATGCTCAAAGCATTTTGGTAATTGTATTCAGCATGTCACTTACTCAAAAGGAGAAAATGTGTTTGACAGGCACATAGACAGTTCAGTTCTTTATTTACTTTGGAATAAGTGTACTTTAACATGTTGACATTGTGGGTTACATATTACTGTGTTAAATATTTTGTGAATATGTTTTCAGTCACTCTGATACAGAAGAAATTAAGATCCTAACTCATCTGGACGTAGAACCAAACTCATGGCAATGCTGAATTCAACAAGGTTAATATGACCTTAGGATTTAATAATTTGGTAACCACTCAGGCTTCCCAATAACTTTTTTGTTGGAAACATTCTCAGTATAGGCTAACCAAGGTAAAACTGGACACACTGATAAAAATTTTTTCAGTCCAATCTATTATGCTCTCCTTATAAGATACCTCAAGCCACAGATATTAAAAATAGCCACTCCAACAAGTAAGAGAGCTAAAATAATATAGAAATAAATATGAGGAGATAAATTCAGTGACTTATAAATAGTAAAGTGTCATATGAATTCATGTAATATTCAGAAGAAAAATATAAAATATAACCTTGTTCATATTTATAAAACACGTATCTAGCCAATATGATGAATAATCTTCTTATAACTGTGTTATATATATTGTATGCACAGTACAGATTTAACTGTTAATTAAAATTGTATTATCGTTGCTGGGAGTTAAAATTTCATACATTTTAATATTAAGCTGGAAAAGAATGCTTAGAGGATTATGACTTTTTTCTTTCATTTATAATATTGTTGTTTTCTATTAATGAGAGATAATTATGTGATAAATAAATAGCTCTACTCGGGAACTACTTTTTTTCACATTTTTATAGAGTTTACCATCATCACTGCTTGTACAGCAGACAATGATTTGAGTCTTTGAAGATCCCCAAACTGTATTCATTAAGGTGATTAGTTATTGTAGAATCTAAGAATTTAATAACATTAAACAACATGTAATTTTTTATATAATTGTGCAAAGTTTAGTTTTTTTGGGTTTTTTGGTTTTTTTTGTGGTACGCGGGCCTCTCACTATTGTGGCCTCTCCCGTTGCGGAGCACAGGCTCCAGACGCGCAGGCTCCGCGGCATATGGGATCTTACCGGACCGGGGCACGAACCCGTGTTCCCTGCATTGGCAGGCGGACTCTCAACCACTGCGCCACCAGGGAAGCCCCAAAGTTTAGTTTTAAAACGTGAAAATTTGGTACAAGTAATTAAAGAAAAAAAAAACAAACATAAAGATTTCACTTTCTCCATTAAAAGTAAATTAAGACATTAGCAAACGATTATCTATACTACCCTCCTACACAGCTCAATCCAGCTGCACCTGTGAGTCAGAGTATCTTCACCTGCTTTGAATTAGCAGTTTTTGTGAATATCTCAGAGGTTGCAAATTAAAGAGCACTTTGACTAGCAAATTCTGTACTGTTTAGAAAGGAAATGTCCCAGGGAGAACTCCAAATAGTGATTAAGAATCCCAGAAGTGGGCTTCCTGGTGGCGCAGTGGTTGAGAGTCCGCGTGCCGATGCAGGGCACACGGGTTCGTGCCCCGGTCCGGGAAGATCCCACATGCCGCGGAGCGACTAGGCCCGTGAGCCATGGCCACTGAGCCTGCGCCTCCAGAGCCTGTGCTCCGCAGCGGGAGAGGCCGCAACGGTGAGAGGCCCACGTACCGCAAAAAAAAAAAAAACAACAGAATCCCAGTAGTAATGAAAGGTAATGACAGGGCACGTATGAGGAAATTTTTTAAAAAAGTGACAACTACTGAAGTCTCAGACTTGGATGACATAAAATTAAGATTCAGAAGAGATTAGATGAATTTCTCTCCTATGATTAATAGAAATTTGGAAAAAAATATCTACCATCTCACTAAAAACAGTTTAAACTGTGGTACTGACTAAAGTGAGGTGATCTATTATAATTTTTTGTGTACGATATAGATTTTCAAAACTCTACCAAATTTAGAGCACATGGTATTGTCAAGATTTTACTTTTACTCTTAGCCATGTCACATAATAAATACTATAGCTCAGACTATGTAGTATGAAAAATAAAAAACTGTGTTCTTAGAGAAGTACTGCAGACATAGAGATTCAAGTCTGGTTATTCAAGATTTTTTATATTCATTTTTAATACACTTTGTTTTTTAGAGGAGTCTTAGGTTGACAGAATTGTGAGGAATGTACAGAGATGTCCCATATACCTCCTTTTCCCGTATACATACAGCCTTCCCTGTTATCAACACACACCACCCCCTGCCAGAGTGGTACTTTCATTACAATTGATGAACCTACCTTGATGTATTATCATCCAAAGTTCCATAATTGACTTTAGGTTTCGCTCTTGGTGTTGTACATACTATAGGTTTAGACAAACGTATAATGACATGTATCCATCGTAATAGTATCATACAGAGTATTTTCATTGCCCTAAAACTCATCTGTGCTCTGGTGTTCTGCCTAATCTTTTCATAATCAGGGTATCTTGAATGCCGGTTTTGTTTTGTTACTGTCCTGAAACAAACAAACAAAATTATTCCAAGCCTATCTCCAATTTAGAACAGTTTTTTTTCCTACAAAATCAGCTGGTAAGTTAGTTTAAAAAACAGTGGGATACATTTTATAGAAATACTACTGAGGGGTGATTGATTTATTAGGCTAGTCTATAAAACTCCCATCTATCTCATATGAATATGTATGTATGAATAAATATGTATATATTCATCTACACTTCCCAGCTCCACTGTCCCCAAAATAGAGGTTAAATCAGTTTTAAAATCATACAATTCAGAAAAAAATTAGGAAAAGATCAGAGTAGAGGTTTTGCTCTTTTGAGGTCAAGAGAACCTTGACATGCTTTGGTTTACAATATTTGATTTTTGTTTTATTTTTAATTCAGGATATTCATAAACCATGTGTTGAGTAAATAAATGCATAGATAAATAGCAGCTAAGCCACTATTGAACCATTCCAAACAAAACAATTAATAAAACATGTTGGGTAGAGGTTTTGTTTTGTTTTGTTTCTATTTTTTCTATATACCAATTTACATAGCCATTTTAGTTTTACCTCATTATTGAAAACCATGCTGGTTTAATATATTTTCTCATATATTCCTCAAATATTATGCACAAATATAATGCTAGATGTTGACTGTAGGAGGGAGACTGTAGGGAGACAAAGATGACATTTCCTCACGTTTAAAGGTCAGATCATTTACAGAAGTTCTTGTATGGTTCTGTTATTATGCCTTAGAGGGCATAGTCATGTGTGATTATTCATGTATTGTTACAGAAGTTAGGAATATTATATTCATTTATTTCATTTAATATATATGTAAAGTTCACTAATATTCAACAGAATATAAATTGTCTCACAAAATATGCTTATAATAATGTTATCTAGCCTAATGATACTTTTTAGAAAACAATCTATATGCATAAATATTGAAAATGCAATATGTGATATGTATCCACCCAAAGTGCCTAATTTATCTTTAAGGAAGAGCATATGTTTCTGTTGGTTCTAAGAACTTAAACTTGCATTAAAAAATACTGATAGGAAATTCCTTAACCCAAATGTAATGTTTGTTCTTCATGGTAACTTAAGGCAGAATTCTGTATTAACTTAGTACTCTAACTATAATGCTTGTAAAAAGAATGTAATAAATGAGGTTATTTAAAATAAATACAATTGATTTATAGCCATTTTTCTTATGTCATTCTAAGAATGAGATGATATGCTTATTAAAGTGTCAAAACTTCTCTATTAGCTATAATTTGGTACTTAATTCAAGAATGCTGAGCAGATGTTGATGGAACACAAATAGTCTTTTTGAACTTTCTCAACTGATTCAAATATGAAGTAAAAGGACCAAGAAATTGGCAAATAGCAAGATATGTTCCCTACCCTCTTCTTTTTCTTTGACCATAATTGGTCCAACTTAAAAGACATTGGCCTGTTATAGAAGTTGGAGATCCCTTATCTACTGCTTTGGGCCTTAAAGTTTCCTCATCTGTAAAATTGGGATCAATAACTTAGGGCATTAATGATAATGAAATAATTTAATTATATATGGTATTTAGAATAGTGAGTGCCCCATAGTAAGAGAGATGTTTTCTAGGATTATATTTTTCATCTGCTGTCAGACAGCCATTCAAATAGATTTTATTAATTTCTGATAGGATTAAACACTTCAGGTTAATTTTTTTTAAAGATAATTAGAAATGATTTCCCTAACAGGAATGAAATCTTCTGTAGCATTTTTAAAAATGTATCTTTAACGTTACAACATTGATTGAACCATGTCAATGATTAGATTTAAGGCTAAAATTTTGTTTATTAGATAGATAGATTGACATACAGATGATTATGCTGTTAGTTTTTAAACTTAATTCAATATTCCCTGGTCAGTTTTCTTTGTACTTTGAAATAACTTCAAGTATACAGAATAGTTATGAGAATTTTTAAAGTAACTCTTTATTTTCCTGAACATTTGCAGATAAGTTGCTGACATAATGGCCAGCCAAAATAATAAGAAATCACATTGATAAATTATTATCAAATGCTCAAACCTCATCAAGTTTTTTTAATACATCTTTATTGAAGTATAATTGCTTCACAATGCTTTGTTAGTTTCTGTTGTACAACAAAGTGAATCAGCCATATGAATACATATACCCCCATATTCCCTCCCTCTTGAGCCTCCCTCCACCCTCCCTATCCCAGCCCTCTGGGTCATCACAAAGCACCGACCTGTCTCCCTGTGCTATGCTGCTGCTTCCCACTAGCTATCTATTTTACATTTGGTAGTGTATATACGTCGATGCTACTCTCACTTCGCCCCAGTTTCCCCCTCCCCTCTCCATGTCCTCAAGTCCATTCTCTATGTCTATGTCTTTATTCCTGCCCTGCCACTAAGTTCATCAGTACCATTTTTTCTTTTTAGGTTCCATATGTATGCATTAGCATATGGTATTTGTTTTCCTCTTTCTGACTTACTTCACTCTGTATGACAGATTTCAGGTCCATCCACCTCACTACAAATAACTCAATTTTGTTTCTTTTTATGGTTGAGTAATATTCCATTGTATATAGGTGCCACATATTCTTTATCCATTCATCTGTCTGTGGACATTTAGGTTGCTTCTGTGTCCTGGCTGTTGTAAATAGTGCTGCAGTGAACATTGTGGTACATGTCTCTTTTTGAATTATGTTTTTCTCAGGGTATATGCCCAGTAGTGGGATTTCTGGGTCATACAGTAATTCTGTTTTTAGATTTTTTAAGGAACCTCCATACTGTTCTCCATAGTGGTTATATCAGTTTACATTCCCACCAACAGTGCAGGAGGGTTCCCTTTTCACCACACGTTCTCCAGCATTTATTGTTTCTGTATTTTTTGATAATGGCCATTCCTACTAGTGTGAGGTGATACCTCATTGTAGTTTTGACTTGCATTTCTCTAATAATTAGTGATGTTGAGCATCTTGGCCATCTGTATATCTTCTTTGGTGAAATGTCTACTTAGGTCTTCCACCCATTTTTTAATTGGGTTGTTTGTTTTTTTGATATTGAACTCCATGAGCTGTTTGTGTATTTTGGAGATTATTCCTTTGTCTGTTGTTCTGTTGATTGCCCTAATAAATCCTTTAGAGAAAAAGGATCCAACCCAGGAGATCATGTTGTATTTATTTTTCATTTATCTCTCAGTTTACTCAAAAAAAATAATGATATGCCCCTCAGATATACAACATATACTTGAGTTCCTGTTATTTATAGGAGAATTGCTGTTAGGTTCTAGGGACCGAGAAATATAGATTAGCAAAGCAGCAAGGACACATTCTCTCACATATGCATATGATGAAATAAAAATGATTCACAATTCATTTATATTAGTATTTATATTGAGAGTACTGTGTAATAAAATAGTGGTTGAGGCAAAAAAAGAAACAAAAAAGTATTTAATGTAATCAAAGAAAATATCTAATTAGTATCTAATATTTTGAAAATTGAATTAAATTTATTAAAAAATGGTAACTAGTAAAATGTAAAATAGCTCTCCAAACGTTCACAATAAATCTGGAATACAAGAATGCCAGTAGGAAACAACAATTTTCCAGTGATTTTAGAGGATTTTTATTGCTTCAAATGGCTGATTGTTATATAAGCAATTTTCTAGAACTTGTGAAATTTAAGTCATTGAAACAGTTTTTCATCTGAAATTTTGTACTGTTTAGAAATAGCCTTAATCTAGCTTCCATTATCTATAGATGAATCATGAATCCAAATGCATTAGATAAGTACATGCAGCAAAGGCTGGAAATGTTCCACGAGTACCCAGAGCTTCTCATTTGTACCATCTACTATAGGCAGTTCTAAGTAAAGTCAGCCCTTTCTTATAAATGCTATGTTTTCTGTACTAAAACAGACCTGATGACCTCATACAGAAAGGTTCATGTGCTTTAAATTTATAAATATGTGTTTGAATTAGACCTCAAGCAAATTAGATAAATGAACTGACATTTATTTGAGAAATATCAATAAAAGATAAATTTTATCTTCCAATATTTTCTAGATCTTAATAGCTGTTTTGAAGTGTCAATTGCTTAAAATTTAGACTATTTTGTATTATATACCATATAGTATTTTATTTCCAATTCTAATAGAACTTTTGTATTTTTGCTCAGAAGATGAAAGCCTTATTTCAGGTATAGAATTGGCTCTACTGTATTAGTTTCTTTATTAAAAATGTAGTCTGGTATATGTATAACTGATTCAATTTGTTATGGGGCAGAAACTAACACACCATTGTAAAGCAATTATACCCCAATAAAGATGTTAAAAAAATGTAGTCTGTTAAAAGATTAACTGCTGCATATTAAAATTTTTAAGAGTTTGAGTGAAAATCTGTTTGGAATGAGGCAGCACAAATCAGAAGTGGTTAGGAGCACTGCTCCCACAGTAGTTAGGGGAAAAACACAGAGAAAATATGGAAGCAAAGAAAGGAAAAATTTGGTTGGCTATGCCTTAAAGCCTCATTGGTTATTTGTGATTAGTTGTCCTTAGTATTTCAGTTTCATAACCTTGAGGCATTTACAGGCTTAAATTTTGGTTTCCTTAACTAGGCCACCACCACATTAGAGCCATCTCAATCTAATGACCTCATTGTGTAATTAATTTAAGAGTTCTGATACTTTAGAGGGTTTGGCATTCAACTTTCAGTATAATAAATTGTGGTTCTAAGAGTTGTTCATTTAGACAATTAAATTTAGATGGTTTTGGCAGCTGTCTATATGTATTGTAATACAAAATCCTTGACAGCTCTTCTTCCTTATTAAAACTGAGAAAACTGGACAAGCGTTCTTAATTTCCAAGCTTTACAGTGTTGGTGTTCCCTGAAATTTGAAAAATAAGAAATGCTTTACAAGCCTTGGTAAATTTAAGAAAATTGAAATCATATCAAGCATCATTTCTGACCACAAAGCTATGAGATTGGAAATCAATTACAGGAAACAAACAAACAAAAAAAAAAAACCCTGTTTAAAAAAAAAAAATGAACCACATGGAGGGTAAATAATATGTTACTAAATAACCAATGGATCACTGAAGAAATCAAAGAGGAAATCAAAAAGTACCTAGAAACAAATGACATGAAAACACGATGACCCAAAACCTATGGGATGCAGAAAAAGCAGTTCTAAGAAGGAAGTTCTTAATCATGTGAGTGCCAGGGATGGTGCAACATACATATATATTTTTTTCTTCACCCAAATTGTCCAGGCCTCTTTATCTGAGTGGTCATTTCCCCACAACAAACATGATATAACCCCTTGTGTCTCTCAACAATTACTTTTGGAACTTTAATATATTAAACATTTCAGATATATCCATCTCTCTGGTGGAATTTTCAGATATTGATTGAGGGAAGGAGCCAACCACCTGTGTTTTATTTCTTTTTTTTAATTTATTTATGAAACTGAGATATTCAGACTTTAAAAAAAAATCAATTTGAAGATAGTTTATGATAAGCCTGTTGCAGGCTACTCCAGAAGAACTAAACTCTTATCACCCTTTAAATTGATTTTTAAATGTAGACTTATTTACAGTGGCAACATATACTTAAAATCATGATAACATGCTGAGCAATAATGATTGCAGGATAGTCCTGTTCATCTTTTCCTTTAATGGAATTTCATCAGAAGACTGCTATAGCACCCCATATTAGCTTTGACTAAGATAATTTCAAATTAATACACCTTTTACAAAAGTTATTTAAAATAAAGTACCTGATAGGGAAAATCAAGATGGCGTGGTGGAGTAGGAAGACACAGAGCTCACCTCTGCCTATGAACACATCACAAATACATCTGCATACATCTACATGTGATGCAGTTCTCACTGAAAACAAACTGGAGACTGGCAGAAGGACTGATACAGCCAAGGCCCTAAGAAAGATCCACATGGAGTCAGGTAGGAAGGGAAGAGAAGCAATCAGGTCAGGGCCTGTGCTCCTGGGAGGGGACATAGAAAAGGAGGGGATTTACTTGGGATCAGAGATCCTCCCTTTGGAATGAGCAGTTCAAACCACATATCAGGCACCCCAGCCCTCCAAAACCTGGAAGACAAATCCCAGGTTTGACAACCAGTGGGATGAACAGGATGGCTATAAGAAACCTAAAACTCTCGTGAAGAGTGCACAAATACTTGTTTACTCCCGAAACGAGGCAGAGGAAACAGGTTGAAACTGCCTGGGACTCTGGCAGGTTTCCTGCACTCTAGCCTGAGTCAAGTGCCCGCTCTGACCCCTCCTTTGCAGAAGAACAGCTCCACATTTGTGTGAAGGCTACCTCAGCTGAGGGGTATGCACAGTTGTGGGCAGTAGGGCTTGTTCAAACCTGGTACAGCATCTGAATCCAGTGAGGGTGGCCATTGCTGGCACTTGAAGTGGCTGCCCATTGGGAGCAGTCTGAAACTCTGACTGGGGCCTTGACTGACACAGCCCACACCCCAATCCATGCTGAGTACCCGCTCCAACCCCTCTTGTTCCAGCACTGCTCCCCTCGGGTGAGGGTGATGGTACTGGGTGGGGGTGGGCGGAGAAAGCACACACTTAGTGGAAATGGAGCCAGCTCAGAACCTTAGGGCTTCTGCTCCAGCATCTTGGAATCCTACCCTGCCCCTAATAGGGTGGTGTTGGCCACTGAGCAGAGGAGAAGCCCCAGCTCATACCTGACTTTGGCTCTAGCCCCTCCATGTCCTACCAAAGCAATAGCTGCCAGCACACTCTGGGGGAAGACAGAACTTGTGCTCATGTCAGACCCAGGTCACTACCGAGGCCACTGGGTACATGTGGACTGTATACGGATGCTCCCACACAAGGAAACCCCATCAAGACCAGAATAGGTAGCTGTTTCACCTAATCTCATAGAGATAGAGAAGGTTAAGGAGAATGAGAACACAGAAGAATTGATTTCAAATTAGAGAAAAAGAAAACCCCTGAAAAAACAACTAACAAAACAGATAATTTACTGGATAGAGTTCAAAGCATTAGTAATAAGAATGCTTACTGAATTAGGGAAAAGAATAGATAAACACAGGATTTTAACAAATTAGAAAATATTAAAAAGAACCAGTCAGCACTGAAGAGTATAATAACTGAAATGAAAATTACACTAGAAGGAATTAGCAGCAGATTAATGTTACAGAAGAGCACATAAGTGATTTGGAAGATAGAATAGTAGAAATCACCCTACCACCAAATCAGAACAGCAGAAAGAAAAAAAAAATGTGAGAACAGTTTAAGGGATCTCTATGACATCAACAGTACCACCATTCACATTATAGGAGTCCCAGAAGGAGAAGACAGAGAAAGAAGCCAAAACTTGATGAGAGTGTTCTAATTTCATTCTTTTACATGTAGCTGTCCAGTTTTCCCAGCACCACTTATTGAAGAGACTATCTTTTCTCCATTGTATATCCTTGCCTCCTTTGTCATAGATTAGTTGACTATAGGTGCGTGGGTTTATAGGAAGAACATTCTTTGACATAAATCACAGCAAGATCTTTGTTGATCCACCTCCTAGAGTAATGGAAATAAAAACAAAAATAAACAAATGGGACCTAATGAAACTTAAAAGCTTTTGTACAGCAAAGGAAGCCATAAACAAGATGAAAAGACAACCCCCAGAATGGGAGAAAATATTTGCAAACGAATCAACGGACAAAGGATTAATCTCCAAAATATATAAACAGCTCATGCAGCTCAATATTAAAAAAAACAAACAACCCAATCCAAAAATGTGCAGAAGACCTAAATAGACATTTCTCCAAAGAAAACATACAGATGGCCAAGAAGCACATGAAAAGCTGCTCAACATCACTAATTATTAGAGAAATGCAAATTAAAACTACAGTGAGGTATCATCTCACACCAGTTAGAATGGGCTTCATCTACAAACAACAAATGCTGGAGAGGGTGTGGAGAAAAGGGAGCCCTCTTGCATTGTTGGTGAGAATGAAAACTGATACGGCCACTATGGAGAATGGTATGGAGGTTCCTTAAAAAACTAAAAATAGAATTACCATATGATCCAGCAATCCCACTACTGGGCATATACACAGAGAAAACCACAATTCAAAAAGACACATGCACCCCAATGTTCATTGCAGCATTATTTACAATAGCCAGGTCATGGAAGCAACCTAAATGCCCATAGATAGACGAATGGATAAAGAAGATGTGGTACATATGTACAATGGAATATTACTCAGCCATAAAAAGGAACAAAATTGGGTCATTTGTTGAGACGTGGATGGATCTAGAGACTGTCATACAGAGTGAAGTAAGTCAGAAAGAGAAAAACAAATATCGTATATTAATGCATATATGTGGAACCTAGAAAAATGATACAGGTGAACTGGTTTGCAAGGCAGAAATTGAGACACAGATGTAGAGAACAAACATATGGACACCAAGCAGGGAAAGCCGCAGGGGAGTGGGGGTGGGGGTGTGATGAATTGGGCGATTGGAATTGACCTGTATACACTGATGTGTATAAAATTGATGACTAATAAGAACCTACTGTATATAAAAAAAAAAAGAAAAAAACTATTTATTAGGTCTATAGACGTGTGCAATTTAAAAGAAAAAAGAAAACTACTGTTACCTTGAAAATAATTTTAAAATTCAAAAAAAAAAATTTATATAACCATCTAAATCCTTTGTGGAAAGAGTCAGAGTATAAATAAAAATTAGTAAGAAGTATACTGATTCTGAATAATAAATTATGTATCTAAAAAAAACTTGATGAGATTATGGTTGAATTAATGAATGGATAAAGAAGATGTGCTCTGTGTGTGTGTGTGTGTGTGTGTGCGTGTGTGTATGTATACATACATATATATATATATACATACACATATGTACATACATATATATGTCTCACACAATGGAATATTAGTCATAAAAATAATGAAATTCTTCCATATGCAACAACTTGGATAGACCTAGAGGGTGTTATGCTTAATTAAATAAGTCAAACAAGAAAGACAAATACTGTATGTTACCACTTATGTGGAATCTAAAAAAAAAAATTAAATAACTCTAACAAAATAAACAAGTAACAAATATAGAGAAAAAACTAATGATTACCAGTGGAGAGAAGGAAGGGAGGAGGGGAAATATAGGGGTAGGGAACTGAGATGCAAGCTACTATGTATAAAGTAAATAAGCTATAAAAATAGGATAACAATACAGGGAAATATCACCATTATTTTGTAATAACATTAAATGGAATATAATCTACAAAAATATTGAATTGCTATGTTATATACCTGAAACTAATATAATATTATAAATCAACTAATTCAATAAAAATAATATAAAAGTAGTTGAGAGAGTGCCTGTTACTATGGAGACTTTGTAAGGAATTAAATGAAAGATGACTTCATTTCTCAGAGATGATTTTTTTTTGGGAAAAAAACATCCTGCCTTACATTAATGTACTTATGATATGCTTTATCAATAGATTAATGTCCTAAGCAAATAAATACAACTTCTGCCCTATAAAAGTTGTCTAATAAAAAGTAATTTAATAAGTTCACAAATACAAGCAAAATTTTTTTCTAAGTTTTACATTACATTCACATATCTGGAAAAGTAAAAGTGAACATTTTACTGAGATGCATTCTTATGAGAATTCTTAATTCAATGGTATAGTACTGAAAATTGTGATAAAGCCCCTTCTACCAAAGAAAGTATATTTCGAGTCTAATTAGCAAAATCATCTTGGGAAATAAAGTAAATTCTCAGAAGAGACTTGAGAGAACAGTGTATGTTTTTGTAAAAGATTATTTACCTTAAAATCTTTGCTTACTAAGATGGTGCAAAATAATATATGTGAAGTAATGTTTCTTATTTGTCATTGGATCAGATTTTAGCAAAATTTTCTTATTTTAAATGCAACAAATCTACCCAATAGAAAAGTTACTCTCTCTTATTCAATTAAATATTCATTTTAGAGTTTGGATATTATGGCTATTTAAATGTGGAATAAGTGGAAGTCTATATCGTTGATTCCCTGTTTACAAAGAAGGAAACATCCAAATTAAATTCCTACTCCTCAGCGCATTCTCTCTGGGAGACTAAATATTTGGTCCACTGATTTTGGAACACAACGTATATTTTCCTTACTTGGAAAAAAAATCTTCCCAAATTACCTACAAAGAATCTAGCACATTGTAGAATTTTCTTAGATATTCTTTTGAATTAATGTGAGTTATTTTTTAGAATATTATCATGTTTAGAAGTACTGATTTTTGAAGGTGTGTTTGAATTTTTGTTTTTGTTGTTTTTTAATAGAAAATGAATTTAATTAGGCCAAGTTCAATGAATAAGTGAGTGATTATGATATTTGAAACTTGTCAAAAGTTAACATAGGCTTATCAAAATTTATTGCCTTCTATATTTATTTCCCCAAAATGACTCTAGTCCAGATTGTTTATCATAAGAGCTATAGGTGAATTTACTGAGAAACTAATTATATTTTATACATTTTAAAAGTATATGATGAAATACTCTAATTTACTTTTATATGAAACTTTAACAGCTTTGAAAAATATACAGATGTCCATATCTCTATTTCTTTTTAATTATGGCCATTAAAAAGTAAGTGAATGACCATTTATTAAGAATTATAGGTTTTATCTGTCACTGCAGTACCATCTCCTTTTCAAGGAGAAGGTAATGGTAATGGTCAAGGTAATGATCTTGGGTTAAAAAAACCTTCTATTGCCACCACTGGAAGAAAGAGAATTACAACCCAATGTTTTAGATTTTTATAGGACCTATTTCTTTCCTAGAGTAAGGCTTCTCCTTAGGTCTATAGAAACATCACAAGAAATAATAGGAAAAGAGGACTGTCTTTGTAGCTTGCACTATGTGGAGATTAATAACCACTCTATCCTTGGGCAAATGACCTGTGTTCCTACAACCATCTTATTTTCCTCTCACAAAGTAACTTGGTGTTTCATTTACTGGTTTGTTTATTTAACATTGTAGAGTCTCAGTTCTTGATTACAGAATCTGGGCAAAGTCAAGGTGGGTTGACCTAATATAAGAGAGTTTGTCTCAAAATTGGATGAATGGAGGGATATCAGATTGCCAGAATATCAAAATCCTTTGCTCCCTCCCACAGAAAATCCTCAAGGTCAGAGGGTCCTAATGGGAGCAAATGTTTTTTGAACACTGTGGTCTTAGAAACTATAGTAACTGTTCAGTAATTTATCATGGAGGTCAAAAAGGTCATGGGCATAAACCCCACCAATTTTAAGCAGACCATAAAAATTTAGGCAAGAGTAGAACATTTTAATTTCTTTGGGAGGTATTTACCACTGGTGAGCAAATTGAAAAGAAGAGTTAGGAGAAATTTCTTGAAACTGATTTTACACAATAAACAATCAAACAAAAAGATGTTTGTTTTATATTGGTTTTTGGGTGGTGATAGGGATTTTGGGGAGACTAAAGTCCAAATTATATTTCAGGAAAGCCACTCTTGGGCAATGTTTTAAAATTGGCTTCATAGTAGAATGAAGATCAGAGTTCCTTACCCAATTCTCTTGGTTTGGTTATTCCTTTTTTTTTTTTTTTCTTTTTTTCCTTCCTTTTTATATTCCTTTTTTTTTTTTTTTTTTAACTCTCCACAAAGAGAGAAGAGTCTCCCTTGCCACCAATGATGAGGTTATATATTCTATTAATTCTAGCAGGTAGTAGTTGAGCAAGCACAAATTTGGTTTATAAATATAACAAAATATGACATTTTTTATGCTTAAATATATTGAACAAACCCACACAGGCACACACCTGATGTGAATTTATCCATTTGTTTAAATCTAGATACAAATCCCTTAAGAAATTGTTTTGGTATCTTGGCAACCACATTAAAACACACACACATCTAAAACTTTGTAATACCTAATCCATACATTAGAGTGAAAAAGTTTAACTAAAATAAAGTCATATAGAAAAAAACAGGGTCGGGTTTTAGGTGATTTTCAAAAAACATAATAAAAATGCTATTAATACTGCACTTTTCTAGTCATTTACCTACCTTCTTATACAGGCTCAAAATTTCAAAGGCTCTGGAAACTATGATGTGTAAACAAGTTAATTATGGAAATATGATGTTCATTTTTCAGAAAGAATTTACACTTGACTTTGATTCTGTTTCCAAATCCTCTCCAATGTACTGATTGAGTACAGCTAGAAAATAGATTTGAGTCCAAAACACCCAGGTGAGAATTGAATTAGGGATTATATATTCAACTGTAGCTCACTTATGCTTAAAGGTAACTAACATTCTGAATTAATTTCTGCTTTAAGTTTTGAGAAAACAAATCCTCTCTATGCAAACATCCAGCATTTTAATCCAACTAATTTACACTTAGAGTTGACCTCTTTTAATAAATAAAAATTAAAGTTCATACAACCATAATTTTTAAAGTCAGATCAGAAGAAATGTAAGTATCTATCTGGACAACACATCATTATGTGAAAACCCAGAAAAAAATATGATTAATTTTATACACAAAAGGATATAGAATAAAACCAAAAATGTTATCAGGGAAACTGAGAAGAGAAATTTAAATTTAGTTTTAAAATAACATATTAGGAAGTACTCTTAGCTATCTCAAAGAACAATGGAGCTAAACATGTGGCTAGGAGGCAGAAACACAAAATCTTAGGAGACGATCAAAATGTAGCTCAGATTTGCTGAACACACCTGATGATGTAAAGTTATGAAACTTAGGTGAATAGAGTTTAGAGAAAACACTAATCTACTTGAAGCTATTTATGGGGGTGGGGGAACTATGGGAAAAGCATGCATTAATACCCTCTTAAATGAAATACTATATGTATATATATCTATATGAATGCTTATATATTAAAGCAAGCCATTTAGAAAGAAATCCTATGGCTTTGTATTATTATTATTGTTATTTGATTATAACTTTTTATCCTGATTCCTCAGGAGGTTATGAGTACCACTTTCATTGTTAGTTACTCAATGGGCTTAAAAATCAAAAACACTCCTGTTTTTACATTAAATTACTATGTGACGTCAATGGCTATCAGGCCGTTGCCCTTAATTATAACTTGTATTTTCCAAAAAATTGTGTTAGTAAATCTCTCCCTAGATTCTATAAGCATGATTTGATTGTATGCATTTGATTTTGTTTGAATGTATTCTATGAGGAGAACATGCCACAGGGGACTGAAAACTCTTGAAGATAAAATGACTGCCCATGGTTAAATGTTCTTAGAAAATGAGAGTGGAAGGCAAAAAGTCAGCAGATTAAATTAGCACATGATTGAACTGAAAAGCCAGATCCAATCACAATGTTGAAAGTCCAGTTGAATGCCAGAGGCTGAGCTTGCTTGAAGTCACTTTCTGATGGAAATCTGAGGAAGAAACATCTTTGTTCAAATGAGCTGGAAAAAATGCTGGCTGAATATACTCTCTGTTTGACTTTTCCAAGAACGGAAAACAGCAACGTTGCACATAACAAACAGCAAACGGAAAACAAACAACGTTGCACATAACAAACAGCACTCTTTGAAAAAAAAAAGAAAGTGACGGTTGGCCGGCAGCCAAAGGCAGTCTTGCCTTGAAAATAAAGAAAAGCAAGTACAGCATCACAGCTTAGCCAGGAAAGAAGAGATGGAGAAGAGAAAAGTGAGAAGTAAAAGAGAAAGCAAGTAGAGAAAAGACGAACAGAACAGAATGGGTTATAAATGAATAAATAGCATTGCTGAAACTCTCTAATACATTGATGTGCAGAAGTGTAAAGGGAATTTATTAATAGAGGAGAGACCGCAGGACTCACAAACCTAGGTATCAGTCTTGGTTCTGTTATGTAACTAAGGCCTCTCTGGTTCACCTTGTCTCTCTGGGTTTAAATATGCTTATTTTTAAAAAATAAATCAACAGAAAGGATGGTTAAAAGAAGGTGAGCCTATGGACCCTTCCAACTATAAGACCTGAGGGATGATGAGTGCTTGGTGTATGATTTTTGTAAAGTAGTGCTTATTTCCTTACCCGGGTACTTCATCAAAATCTAAAGGGACTACACTTCCATGGTTTATACTGATATAATTTGTAGTAAAGGTATAATTTTATGCAATTTGTTTATTAGTGAACAAAGAGCAAAATACAAATAGTGCCCTCTCCAAATAATAGTCAACAAAAACAAAACAAAACAAAAAACTTGGCCAATGGAATTTTTTTGGAAGCTAACTTTTTGTTAGATGTCATTGCCACACACAGAAAGTAGTATATGGTTGTAGTTGTTGATAGTCCACAAACTACTTCTTCCTTTAAAAACATGCTGATTAGCGATTCTACCCCTAAAAATAGTTAGAAGAGTAAATTTTATGTAAATATATTTTACCACAATAAAAAGTATACACAAAAAAATATATTGATTAATTCCAGCAAGGATGTGTTACGGAAAAACATTGAAATTTTGCTCTTCCCTTATCTGGGTGAAGTGGTGTGTGTTTGTGGAGAGGGCATCCTAGTTTTCTCCAAATATTGTTTTTACAGGTTAGATATATTTACTAAACCTTAGCCATTTCTTCGAGTAGCAGTACGAAACTCTCAGTGCAATAGAATTGCTTAGTGGCCTTTAAAAAATATAGCGCCCAGGGCTTCCCTGGTGGCGCACTGGTTGAGAGTCTGCCTGCCGATGCAGGGGACAGGGTTCGTGCCCCGGTCCGGGAAGATCCCACATGCCGCGGAGCAGCTGGGCCCGTGAGCCATGGCTGCTGAGCCTGCATGTCCGGAGCCTGCAGAGACCACAGCGGTGAGAGGCCTGTGTACCGCCAAAAAAAAAAAAATATATATATATATATACATATATATATATATATATATATATGCCCAAACTTCAACCTCAAGGGTTCATTTCAATTACTCTGTGGTATGGGCTATGCATCCGGATTGTTCAATTCTAACATGCAGCCAGGGTTGAAAACAACTGCTCTAGAATGTAGAATCTTTGAAGACAGGAACTACATATGTCTTGTTCACAAGACATATGTGAACATATAGGCCTTGCATATTGCCTGACTTACTAAGCATCTGTGGGTTGAATGAAGGATTGCATAAACAATAATCTCTTAGTCTATTTTGCCTGTACATTTACCCTCTATTAGATATTCCTTGAAACTGCAAGAGTCATGCAGATTCCACAAAATCAGCCAGAAAATGTGAAAGTAAATTGAACGAAGTCAATTACCTCTTCTTTTTTCCGATCCTCCCACCACTACCCCATTGATAAAAGCTGGAAGTGTGGTACATGAACTTTCAATCGTTATATCTCGCTTAGCGTGCAAATAGACACAAATATAAATATGCATGTTTTAAATTTTTTTAAAAATTTCTACCACGCAGTTACTCAGCCAAATGGGATGAAAATATCCACCGTAGTCTATTTTTTTTTTACTTAAACATTTTACTTAAACTTTTCTCAAAAGATCACACCTTAAGGACTAGTTCATTCTTTAACATACAGCTAAATTGTATTCTAATAATATGTCTGTTCCCTAAGCTATTTAGCTATTTAACCATATTATCTCCATATTATCTCTTCACTTCCTTCCTTTCTCTCTTGCACATCTTCCAGTAATACTCTGGCTTCCATCATACCAGAAAAGCCAATGTTAAATTGTCAACGTCATTCTCAAACTATGTGTAATATTTGCCCAAGTCTTCATTCCTTCCTTATTGCAATACTTTCTTTTTTCCCTCTTTGGCCTCTGAGCTGCCGCCATCTCTCAATTTCCTACTTAACTGTTGCAGCAACATTTGTAGGTAGTTCCTCATCTTCTCTAGCTGTAAGTTTGGAACTAAGCCCCAAAGCCTTTTCTCTTTTATATACATTCATTCTCTTGGTTCATCTAGCCCCACGGTTTTTAAGACCCGTTATATTATGACAGCTCCCTAAATTTTTAATCCAGGCTGAAACTCTCCTCTAAACTACAAAGTGGTTTAGTAGTCTACTGGTAACTTCAACTTTGCATCTAATAGGCATCTTATACTTAATGTGCCCAAGATAGAAATTTTGACTTTGCACTAAATTTCCCATTATCTTCCCCAGTTCAGTAAATGGCAGCTCTGTTCTTTGAGTTGTCAGACCAAAATCCCTTAAACCTTCCTCAACTTCTCACTTTCTTTTGCATCCTGCAACAATTTATTGACAAATTCTGCTCTTAACTTAGAAACCTATCTGTAATACAACCAGTTTTTACCACTTCTTAGTCAAAGACAGCACCATTTTCCACCTGGAATATGGCAATAGTACTCTAGTCATTCTCCCTGCTTCTCTCTTGGTTTCCTAAAATCTTTATACAATAGCAGCAGTGATATTTGAAGATACTAATCAGGTCACATCATAATACCCGTGTTCCACATTCTTAAGGGACCTCCCATTTTACCTGGATCTCATTCTCCTTCACTCATTGAGATCCTGTCCCTACATATGCGTGACTCCTGCCCCCCACCACCCCAACACACACACCATTACTCCTCAGATTTCACTTCATAACATTTTTATTGTCATTTCCTCTATTCCCGTTCTACCTCTCTACTTAACGCTTTATTGGAGACACCAAACATGTTCTAGCCTTTGGGTATTTAGACTTGTCATTTAGCTGATGTAATTCCTGTAGATATCTGTAGATATCTGCATGGCTTGATCTGTCATTTCATTTATGTCTTAGCTGAAATGTCACCTAATCAAAGAGGTCTTCCCTGATAATTCTAAAATACAATCATCAGAACTTGTTACACCTTACCTAGGTTCATTTCTTTTAACCTTTATCATACAGTTGCTCAATAAATGAGTTATGGTTATTACCAATATCTTCTATGCATAAAATGCTGTGTCAGTCATCTTATATACATATTTCTTACATATTGGTGTTTAAGAAATGGAGTAGAATTATAAAAAAAACCAACATGGTCAGTTCTCTCAGGGATTTATCAGATTTCTTTCAAAAACGAGTGTAGTTTTTTGTATCACACCATGTGTTTATATATTTACCTACATTGTCACCTGTACTGGAGCTTGATGCTTGTTGTCTCTTTCTCTCTGTTTCTCTCTCTCTTTTCTCCCCTCTGTTTCCCTCCCTCCCTCCCTCCCTTCCTTCTTTCCTTAAAATATAACCACAAATTCTTTAATATTTCTCATTTAAAAATGTAGAAATGTAATTCCTTCCTCTTGAGTGTGGGCTGGCTTTATATAATATCTTGCTTCCTATAAATAGAATAAAGTGGAGATAATGATGTACACCTTTATGTGGAAGCCATTCTGGATACATGTGTGTGCATATATGCATGGATAATGCAACTGTATATTTATATATATATACACACACATATATATACACACATATGCTTATAAATTTGTAGTTCAATATTTTTCATAATAGTCTCTTTGGTAAAATTAGACAATATTTGAACTTATACATAAAAATAATTTTATTTTTAATATTTTTACAGGTTTATTCTCATGTTATATCATGTAACTACAGGAATATTTTAATATTTCATGACTTTATATTGGAGTTTGTAAATATTTTCATTTTGTTTAATGTTTTTTTCTATTCTGACCCCTTATAAACCTCTTTTAATGTAGTTTAATTTATTTCAACTTATTTTAAGGTAGATGTTATGTTATTTAAGGAAGTTTCAATGTTCTGGGACCTCGATTTACTTTTATAGATGCATTATCTCTCACAAACGCTAGGGAAATATTTTAGACATATTTTTCTAGGAACTTTGTAAACATTACATGTTCCATTTGTCTAATGTGATACGGAGAATGGTGCATACAGATTGCAATGGGACTGACTTGAGAATCATAGATAACAGCCTAATAGTTTCCATTTTTTTTTCCCAGAAGAGGTAAATTTATTAAGTTCAGGTTGCCTTATTTTAAAGGGAAATGTTACCAGACATCCTCTAGACTCTCAGTTCAACTTCTAAGGACATACCATGTTGCAAAAAAAAAATAACTGGGATTTAGAACAGATGCTTATTATCAACAAAAATCTATTGATTCACCTTCCTTTTTTCTTTTACCTGCCTTTTCCATTGGTAGCTTCATGCTGTATTCCTCAAAGGTTACATAGATTTATCTGGTCACCTACTTTTCACAAAAGTCCCAAAGGAAGCCCACCCAGATTTGTCACCATAAAAAGGACTTCAAAATCTTATTCTTAGTTTTTTACCCTGTCCTGAAAACAGATAAGAATATTTAGAAGAATATAATTTGATGAAGGCAATTTTTTGTTTGATAGTTTTGCTCTAAAACAAAGACTTTGATCTTCATGAAAAATAGGTGTTTGGGGGAAAGTAATACATTTTTCCTTTTAGGTCTTTATTCCTTCAATTATTTCTGAGCATCCTATGTTTTACATGATATATTAAATATCTTAAACTAAACTTATCTTTTGTAGCTTATCAATATATACTGTATTTTATATCCATGCAGTATTTTTATTTCATTTACATTTCATAAATATATCAGACATATAAGTATGTTTTTATTCTTAATGCATATGTATTTAGCACATTTGTCATAAATGAATGAATAATTTATATTCATTACTTTATCAAATTATTTATATCTATAAAATTAACTTCATAGTTAATATAGCTCTCCCCCCACCCCAGTCACCACTAACAGTAGTTTTAAAGTAACTGAAAATGAGAAATGAGATGTTTGGGAAATGAGAATGCCAAAGCCTCTCCTACTACTTTACTCCATGCTACTGGGTGGAGGAAAGCCAAACTTTATTGATCAAATTCCCAAAATTCAAACTAGAAAACAGTCTTATGGGTTAAAGCTTTCAAATAGGTTAAAGGGTAAAAGTCACAACATATAAAAATTTATTTTATCTCTCTTTTTGTGATCTCTTACTCTTTTAGAGCTGTAGGTATGGTACAGGCCCATGTATTTTCTCATATGGAAGATAGAATCTGTCTTTATTCCCTCTGCTTTGTTCTGAATCTCTCACTTTCAACTGTTAAAGTCCCAAGCTGTCTTTTCATGAAATAATGAGCCATCATTATTTTCCCTTTAAGGTTTACTCTTTCTTTCTAATAGACAGAAAAATTAAAATAGGTTTGGAGGCTGCCGTACTTCACTTTATCAAGATGTCACTAGACATGTACTCTAGACCCCTCCTTTCATAGGCACTATGGCAAATGTCCTCTTACTTCTGTTTCCGATCTTTGACTTGTTACTCTTCCCAACCCTGGGATGGCATGGTTTCAAAGTTAAGATTTGGGTTAGAGGTGGGGTAGAAGCTGACTCTTTAAGTCAAACCTCTTCAAGCAAATGGAGCCTGAGACATAATTCAGGATAGTTAGCTGAAGTGATTTTGGGACTTGGGACCCAAGCTTCAGTAGGAATACAGTTGACTCTTGAACAATAGGTGTTTGAACTTTGGGGATCCACTTTACGAGTATTTTTTTTCAATATATACTACAGTACTATATGATCCATGGTTGGTTGAATCTGCTGATAAGGAACATTGGATGCAGAGGTCCAATTATGAAGTTATGCAAGGATTTTCAACTGCCAGGGGTTGAACCCCCTCATTTTTCAAGGGTCAACTGTATTTTATTTTACTTCTTTGACTTCCTTTTCTTGAATTGAATAATCTGATTTGTCCAGTTCCATGTTGATTTTGTTTAAAAAGAGGAATAAAAGGTTTCTTATGATGACATGTAAGCATGGTTATGCTGTATATTGTCTTGTGTGTGTACACACATGTATGTGTCTAAATGTTTCATTGCGGGTGTGAAATATTAAAACAAATTTTATAATTAAAATTATTTATCTGTATGCATCTGGCATTTGATTCGTAGATATTCTAATCAGCAATACCAGTCATAATACCAGTTCATCAGTCAGTCAAAATGTAAAATTCTCTACAGTTATTTGATATTAGCTCTTTTAAAAGCAGGACAAAATTACTATAAACACATTATCAGCATTTGAGGAATTCATTAAACATCTTAAGCATGTGTCATATAAAATAAAAATGCTGGAATCTCTCTTTGTTACTACCTAAAACATAATCACTGTTGTCAAAAACAAATCTCTCAGTAGTTTTATAGTCAAAGCAGAGTACATTGAATGTCTAAGTTGAAACAAGCATCCTGCTGTAATATCTTATTTGCATCTATTCTTTATATATTTATACATTTAAATGTAGATATTTTAAAAGTAATAGTGGCACATATACTTTATTTCCTATACTCTCGTATATATGAACAGTATTTAGTTTTATTAAAATGATATTGAAGTATAACATTTAACAGAAAAAAATCATAAATCATAAATGTATATTTGATTGATTTTCAAAATCTGAGGCTGCCCATGTGGCTAGCAACCAGATCAAGAAACAAAACATACCACAATCCCAGAATGCCTCCATACTATTCCTCTAAGCAACACTTACAAAAGGTAGTCATAATCTTTCCTTCTAAAATCATGGATTAGTTTTGCCTTTTTTTGAACATTATGTAAGTAGAATCACATAATATCTCTTGTATCATATTTGTTTCCAATTATGTTCATGAGAATAAACCATGTTATTGTGTTATTATTTTGATAACAATTTTTAACTTTTAATAGAATCTGATTTATTATTTTCTCATTTTTAGAAAGAGATTTTCCATTCTGTTTAAAAATAAATTGGCATAATCAAATCATAAGACTATAATCCATTTATTTTTTAAAACTTTATTTTTTAATCCTTTAGATTTAGCTCTGTAATCCATATGGAATTAATATTTGTTAAAGTGTGAAGTAAGGATAAGAATTTCTTTTGATCCCTTCTGAATATTCAGTTGACTTGGCACCTTGTATTGGAAAATTAACTAGAAGATAATGGGTAATTTTTTTAAGTTAGTAAATATATACAATCAAGAGATTGAATATATTTCTATACATTTCAAACTCATCACCACAATATGTCTAGTTACAGTATGTTGTGTGACAGGAAACTAACAGTGTTATAGGTCAGTTATACTTCAAAAACAAACTCATTGTAAAAGATAAGATTTGTGGTTACCCTAGGTGGGGAACGTGGGGAAGGGGAATTGGATGAAGGCAGTCAAAAGGTACAAACTTCCAGTTATAAGGTAAATAAGTACTAGGGATGTAATGTACAACACAATAAATATAATTAACACTGCTGTGTGTTATATATGAAAGTTGAGAGTAAATTCTAGGAGTTCTCATCACAAGAAAACAAAATTTCCCCTATTTCTTTAATTTTGTGTCTATGTGGGTTGATCGATGGTCACTAAAATTGTGATAATCACTTCATGATGTATGTTAATCAAATCATTATGCTGTATACCTTAAACTTATACAATGCTGTATGTCAATTATATATCAATAAAGCTGGATAAAAAAATTTAAAACTGTTGAATATGCACACATATACTCACACTAGCACACACAAATTAAATGTCTACACATAAATGCAAACCAAAGAATCAAATCTAAAGAAGATATTCAGGGCAATTTTAAGTGTACATAACCCAGATGAAAGTTATGTCCCTCAATACTTAAATTAGTTATAAAAATTAACAAGTATCACACTACAATTCAGCAAATAGATACGTAAATGAGGCAATAGACAACAAAGAATAAAATACAAATTAAGGAAAACAATATATTCTTACTTTAGTAAACTGAGAAAATTAAACATTCTATATTTTTACCCAATTAGCCAATATTTTAAAAACAGCATCCCTCCTGTTGAGGAAACAGTGAAAGATAGCATTTGCTTATGCTGTAATTGATCACTCAATTCGTCATATTGTTTTTAGAAAGCAGTTTGAAAATTATATATCAAAATCCTCTAAATATACTTTTGGTCTCTGTCTCCATAAATAACAAATGTTATAATCATTTATCATGGCTATATTTCATAAAATAGAAAATTAACCAGTATGAAAGGTCCCACAAAATATATACTCAACTGTATGACCTGTGGAACATATTGTTGATCTGAATCCATCATGATTTGTGGTATAAATATAGAAATCAATTAACATAATAGTCCCAATAGGATATGATATATGATGACCTGAATGGTTAAAAAAAGAATCTCAAAAATCATTCAGTGTGCAATGATGATAGACCTCTTATGAGAGTACAAGATAAAGACAAGTAAAAGCATAGTTACAATGAAGATTGGAAATACTGCAGTAGTTGTCAACACTGTTGTCATGGAAATGAAGTGCAACTAATATATACAGACTGGGTGGGGGGAAGTTGATGAGAAGTTTTCTAAAGGAAGAGTCATATAAGCAGGGTAGGGAAGAAGAAAGAAGATTTGGTCAAACAGAAGGGAAATGGGTGAGGAAAGTTTTCTAAGCAGAGGGAACAACTTGGAGTAAGGTCCAGAGATTAGAGTGAGTCACTTGAGGAACTAGATGTTTCGGTACATTGTTATAGATAGTAATGTGGGGTACAGGCTGAGATGCAAAGTGTTATGGTACATATGTATGATACACTAGAGAGGCAAAGGTGGGGGTTGTGCTGATGGCAAGAGATAATGTTGGAGAGGTAAACATGGGCCAGAGAATTAGAAACTGAAATATTTAAAAGATTAGGGACACTAGTTGAAAACGTAAGGAGGAATTTAAACTTTAAATAGGACCTTAAGATGAGGACGGACTTACATTCTTTGTGTAAAGAGGATTTTGCTATATGGAAAATGATTGATTGGAGATTAGACTAAAAAGTATAAATTCTATTAGAATCCTGTGACAGTAACCCCCGCCAAAGAAGATAATAGGGGGGAACGGGATAGGGGCAGTGCAGGTGAAAAAGGATTCCAGAGATCTTTAGAGAAGTAGATTTGGCCCAGCTTTGCATATACTGTGAACAGAGATTTAGAGCAAACCATCAAAAATGACACCTAGGATTATGACACAAAAAAATGAGAATATGAAAGAAAAAGCAACTTGAGGAAAATGATAATGAATTGTTTTCTGTACATGTTAACTTTAATGTGTCTTTGGTCCATCCAAGTTATTAGGCCTACTAATCAACTGAAAAAGAAAATGTGCCCATGAGAGAGACCTGGGTGAAAGGTATTCAGAGAATAAATAGATGTTTTCTAATAGCTGAAAAGTAGAGGGAAAAGATGAGAGAGATTGGTTAAATTGTGTAAAATGAGCAAAGGCAAAGATAAAAATGCTAGAAAGTGAAATTATGAAAAGTTATTTGAGGGATAAAAAAAAAATAAACATTATTAGTATAAATTAGATACCGGCACACTCCTACCTAGAAAAGCATAACCCAGCACACGCTGGCATGGGATGGAAATAACCTGAGACACAAAATAACATTAAGTACGCTTAAAGGAGAAAAAAAGCCCCCAAAAAAAGACAGGAGTCAAACAGGAAAAATACATATATTTCCTACACAAACCTGACTAAGGACTTTATTGCTTCCTGCAGAGTGAAATCAAATCTTCTCTGTATTATATTTATAGTTTGCATATAGAAATAAGCTGTATATTGTTACACAGAATTACACGTATGGTTTGCTTTTGATGTTGTGGATTGAGTGAGCAAAAAAATCATTGCATAGTGATAAAATCTGTCACACAAGCACATACACACACACACACACACACACACACACACACACACACACACACACACACACACACACACACACACACACACACACACACACACTCCTCTGGCAATTTTATTTACGGTCCAGGTGTTCAGATAGTAATGCCTGTTAATTCTTAGGATGCTATTCAGGTGAGTCTTATTTCTGTTATGTATGTTATAGTTTTATATGTTGTTTTGCTTATTTCAAAAAATAAATTAAGAAAGTACTGTCATATAATCAATAAATGATGATTCTGTAGTTCTATTCCATGTCTTTTTACAGATGATTCTGACATACAAAAAAAAAAAATTAGATAATTGACAACAAACTGGGACAGGCTGAAAAGACTATCTTCTTCCATTATTCACAAATGGGGCAATTTGTCTCATCTTCCCTCATGATGAGTTCTGGAGAAATAAAACTGCACTGCAATAGAAGGTTTTCCTTAGATACAAGTAGTCTTGTTGCTAGGGGCAACCGTGTTTGTAACCTCTTGTAAACTTGGTGACAGATAACGATGTACTTGGTGCTCTTCAGTTTTAAAAATATTTCCTCTTATACAGTATGCAGTTCTTTATTTGGTTCCATGAACTTGGAATTGTCTAAATTTATATAAAGACTCATAAAAATATCATAAAAATATAGAGATGGAAACACAAAATCTTGTCCAGAAATTGTTCACACTGGACTTATGTTTCCCCACTTTTTCCTCCCACACTCAGAATCAAGAGACCTCTGTTGTGCTTGGACATAATTTCAGAATCCTTTTCCAAGCAACAGGGTAAGCATCAAGTATGTTAAAATGGGTTTGACGTGGATGAGTCCTAAATGATATTCTTAATTTGTTACAAATTTTAATTGAGATATAATTGACATATAACATTATATTAGTTTCAGGTGTACAACGTAATGATTTGATATATGTATATACTGCAAAATGATTACCAAAATAAGTCTAGTTAATATTCATCACCATACAAAGTTACAATTTTTTTCTTATGATAAGAACTTTTAAGATATACTCTCAGTAACTTTCAAATATACAATAGTGTTTGATTACATTTCCAGTTTTTCGTTATGGAAATTAAGAAACTGAAATGGACAAAATGATTCAATCTTAGCTCGATAGTAGCAAAAAGAAGATTAAATTGCATTTCAACCTTCTGTGTTTTCAGGATAAAAAAAGTAATGTTTGGTGTAATTAAATGTCTTGCCTAAGGTCATTAGATGCCATTGATACATCTAGATACCTGGTTCAGAGCTTCTTCCTCTAGAACAAAGCTCTTATTGAAGTCCTTCCTTTTAATTTTCAACTTCAGATCCTCTCTGTGGTTTCTATTTGCTAGTACACTGTGCATGGATTCCTAATAATCAATACTAAAACATAATGGGCTCTCCCCTTCCCTCCTCAGAGCTAGCTTCTTCTACAGTGTTCCCTTAGCTTGGCCAATGCCACCAGCATAAACACTGCTGAGAAGCCTGAATATCGGCTGTTATCTTTGACTCCACTCAATCCCTTGTGCCTCACCCCCTCTACTCTCTAAATTCTGTGTTCTTCCTCCTGGTTATCTCACATATCTATTAATCTAATTCCCAGTGTCTTCAGCTTTCATTTCTCTGTCTAGTATAGCAGCCTCTCGAAACTGATCTTCCTTTATTTTCTCTTCTTCAACACCTCCAATCCATTCACTACTCTGCTCCCAGAGTAGAATAAGAACCTGTACATGTCACTATGCTAATTAAACTATGTTATGGTTTCCCATTTCTCTTAAGGTCTAAAATATTTATTAAAATTTATGTCTCTATTAGTAGAACAGTTTTCTCTCTTCTTTTTATGACCCCTTAGCCTAGACTTTTTTTTTTTTTAAAGATCACTACCTTTTTTTTTTTTTTTAAATTTATGGGCTGTGTTGGGTCTTCATTTCTGTGTGATGGCTTTCTCTAGTTGTGACAAGTGGGGGCCACTCTTCATCGCAGTGCGCAGGCCTCTCACTATCGCAGCCTCTCTTGTTGCGGAGCACAGGCTCCAGACGCGCAGGCTCAGCAGTTGTGGCTCACGGGCTTAGTTGCTCCGCGGCATGTGGTATCCTCCCAGACCAGGGCTCGAACCCGTGTACCCTGCATTAGCAGGCAGATTCTCAACCACTGCGCCACCAGGGAAGGCCCTAGACTTGTTTTGTTTTTGTTTTTAATAAACTTTATTTTTCAGAGCCGTTTTAGATTCACGGCAAAATTGAGTGGAAGATACAGAGATTTCCCATATAGCCCCTGCTACTGCACATGCATAGCCTCCTTCCTTATTAACATCCTCATCAGAGTGATATATTTGTTGCAATTGATGAACCTACATTGATACATCTTTATCACCTATCATCCATAGTTTACATTAAGGGTTCCCTTATTGCTGCTGTACATTTTAAGGGTTTAAACAAGTTTATAATAACATGTATCCACCATTACAGCATCAGGCAAAGTAGTTCCACTGCCCTGAAAATCCTCTGTTCCTCCTATTCATCTCTCCCTTCCTCCAACCACTGGCAACCACTGATTTTTTAGTCTCCATAGTTTTGCCTTTTCCAAAATGTTACACAGTTGGAATCATGCCAATATATAGCCTCTGTCTAGCTTATTGACTCCAATTATTTAAAAAGAAACAAAATTATCTTACCTCTTTAGATAGGTCCGTCTACGTTTTTTTCACACGTACTGTTGCCTCAACCTACATAACTTTATATTTCAGTTCTCAGTTAAAATGCCATTTCCTTAGGGAAACTTTATTGAAATTTCCCAGAATAAGTTATCTTTCCTATACACACTTCATGGCATGTTATACATCTATCTTCCCAGTATTTAACTTCAAAAGTAAGAGATTATTCTTAATTATATGTATAAGATCCTTTTGTCCTGCATATTTTAAGCTCTGTTAGGACAAGCATTATGTCTGTCATTTACATTGCTGTATCTCTAGCAACTAGCATGGAAATTACTATATATTAAATGCTTAAAAATACATCGAATGACTAAATAAATTAGTGCCCATGTACCAAGTGGGTAGGAATAGGGTGGGTACAACTTTAGTAAATGATATTAAATACATAGATTATGAAGACTGCATTTAAAAGTCATATGGAGAAACAACTGATTCATACTTGATGATAACTTGTGTTACATAGCAGTTAGAGAATCATAATTTTAAGAACTGATTAAGCCAATCTAAATTAAAATGTTATAAAATGTTAGGATATATATAGAACTAGAATAGTTTTTTAACATCAAATATACATATGAAACTATCAGTAGGTGAAGAAGTGTTTCTTGATAGAAGCCACAGAGGAACATATTAAAAAGATAGCTTTTTTCAGGTAGGTAGTTATTTTAGTGGTTTGAAAGAGAAGTTTTTATTCCTAGTTATTAGCTTTTCTCTAATTGATTAAGCACCCTCCTAAAGAAAGAAATTTTTTATTCCTCCTTCCCTTAATATTCCCAATACTTTTGGATAATATTACAGGTTCTTTTGGGAGAACCTATACAGATAAAAACATAGTCACATTACAGTGTTTTCTTTTCTTTCTTTTTTTTTTTTTCTTAAGTCTTAAGCAAAACTCTCTGGCCCAACTGTGGAAGGCAGAAATAGAAATGAGGTTGATGACTATAGATTTCTGTTGAGCAAACAGTATCACTTGCTTTAAACATACTTGTGCCCAGAATTATTGAGCCAGACAAACAGATGGAGAAAGTATAAAATCTGGGTAAGCTTCATCGAGGCGTGTATATGTGTGTGTGTGTGTGTGTGTGTGTGTGTGTGTGTGTGTGTGTGTGTATGTATATATATATATGTATACACACATATATATAATACTTTTTTCCCTTTACAGAAATTTTACAGAAATCTCCCCCTAGTGAAAGTTCTTTCACAAAATTTATAGCTTCATGTCAATAGTAAATGAAATAATATAAGAGAATATTCTAAGATTTTTTTTTGACATTTTAAATGGGCCTTTATCTTTCATGCAGGAAGTCAGTAGGCTTCTAGGCATCATCTTCACATGGATATTAACAGCTGTTTATTAATTATATTTTATTGAATACCCCTCTCATTTAAGTTTTTCTAGGTTTTTAAAGATATACTTTATCTCCATAATTTGCAATAGACAAAAGTTCTGATTATGTGGGAATAGTATTTTTATAATTTATTCTACTTTCTGCCATTCCTTTTCTTCCATGTTTAACTATTGGATATTAGATTGTGAGGTGATGCCAGCTGTCATTCACAATATTGAAATTACTAAAATTTACCAAAAGATTATTTCAAGTAGCAAAACAAAATCTCCAGAAGTATTTTGTTTCAAGCACTTTTTCATTACATATTAGTAAATGAGACACATATATCATGACAAAGGTGATGATGTGCTTCAAAGAGAATACTTGTTAAATTTAAAGCACACATTTAATGTCTCCCTACAGAGGTCTCCAGCACACTGATTAGTATTCTAATGAAAGTTTTATTTTTCTCAGCTAACTTGAAGGTGTAATATAAGCATTTTAAACAGACAGTACCAATGAGACTACTTGAGCCTGTGATCAATAATATCCCTGTGGATCTATAACCTAGACAAAAATCATATAGAAGTCTTACCAACCCATTAGTTAATTGCTCATTTGGGTCATGGAAATAGCACATCTTCAGAGTGCTAACAAAACGTAATGTCCAGCATCTACAAAATAAGTAGACTTCAATTGGTAGACTTCAAAGAAGAGTCAATACTATTTATCAAATTAATTTTCATAATCATATTATTTGATGTAAATAAAAGGTGTTAATCTGGCATAGTACAGAAATCTTGATGGTTTACTCTTTCCCATCTCAATTAATGAACATTTCATCTTTCTATTTAATCAGACCAAAAAAGTCAGGCTTCCTTTATTTCTTTTTCTCTCACATCATATTTCCAAGCCATCAAATTGTGTCCAAAGTCTTACCACTACTTCAAAACCTGTACTGCTATTCTAATGCTACCATCCTGGCTAAGCTTTTTAAACTAGTCAGCCTGCTTCTATTCTCATTCTCCTACAAACCATGTTCAATATGTCAGCCAGTGTGATTCTTCAAAGACAGATCAAGCCTTTTCTCTGCTTAAAATCCTCCAAAGTCTCCCGATTTCACTGAGTCAAAGCCAAGACCCTCACAGTGCTATACAGCATTTGACCACAATCAGGTCCTCAGTTTGCTCTCTGAATTAATCTCCTACTATTTCTTCCTTAATCACTGATTCACCTACATCATCTCCTTGATGTGCCTCAAACATTCAGGTAAGTCCCAACCATAAACCCTTGAACTGGATGTTCCCTCCACATGAAGAGAACTTTCTCCAGGTATCCACATAGCTAGCACCTTCTTCTCCTTCAAGTCATTGCATAAATGTCATCTTCTCACAGAGGCCCCACTTGAATCATTCTTTTTAAAATTGTGACCTGTCCTTATCCCCTCACAGATTGGTGTATGTGATTCAACTTATCCCTGCTCCTTTTTTTCCCCTTCAATACTACTTTGACGTTCTAGTTTGCTATACAATTTACTGTTTATTATGCTGCTTCTGTAAACTCTGCTGGGCAAGATTTTTTTTTTTTTTTCAATCTGTTTTGTTCAGTGATGCCTTTCAGGTGCCGAGAACAGCGATTCTGGCATCCAGTAAATATCTAAGTGAATGAATGAATGAATGATAACCCAGCATCTGTGTCAATTGCTTCCCAAAGGAGAGATTTTTTTGTTTGTTTTTTGGTGACTTTTGATAGCAGAGGGCAAACCAGATGGGCAGAATGTTTATGAGCTGTGATGAGGCATTTTTTAATATATCTTGTTAGATTGAGACATGAATTGATGCTTACACTATATAGCATTTTGATGTGGTCAGGCTGTATTCTAGAATCCAAATAATGTGTTACTTTATAACAATATATCTTTAAAATTTTTCATTAATAATTCATAAGCTTTTTTACACAGTAGTAAATTAAATTTAGGAACAGTAGGCAAAATATGAAAATATTCTAAAATTTTTATATAACTATACACATAACTCCTAGAATTTGGATAAAAATTGAATCACTTGAAAAAAATTAAAACAGAGTATTTAATGGAGTTAAATACAATATCCTTTATGCTATGTGATGTAAGAAGCCACACATATACCTCACACATATATATACAAATTGTAGCTGCATTTGAGAACCATAAAATATCTGAAGAAACGATCTTGAAAACAAGTAGAATATCTGAATTGTATCATTTACGTGATTTGAAGATAAATTTTACCATAAAAGATCTTATATTAGTAGAATACTTAGAGATTTTCCTTTGGAAATTGAATTGAGCCTTAACACTGTATACTCTGTATATTTTCTGACACTAGGTAGTTTCAAATTACACAATAAAGTAAGTATGCTCTATATTTGAAACTTTTAATATTTAGGAATCAGAGAAGTACAGGAAGTTTTAAAAATCTTCAGCAAAGTGGAGTAGTTTAATGTCTTCTACATAATGCAAATTAAAATTAAAAGTCTATATGCTTTCAAATAACTAGCAATAGATACTTATTCTTCATGCTTCTAATAATTATTTCTTTGCCTTTTGTAAATAGGAATGCTAGAAACAGCAACAATAACATCAAGATGAGAAATAGCAATGAAAATACATATTGGATGGCTACACGCCAGTACTTATATTAAATAAGTGTGCCAGTTTTTCCTAATGCTTGGGGATAATGCTAAAGTGACTTCTAAAATTTATACTTCTTTTTTTTAATCATTGTGCAATTGTATGGAAAGAAAACATCATGAGCCATTATTATTTGAGAACAGAAACTATTCCCATTTCCTTATTATGGAGGCTATTGATCAGTTTTGAAATTTATTTCTGAGAAAACCTTTGCCATCTGATAGATCTGTAATGTGATAGATCTGTAATGTGATATCTTCAATCTGGCCACTAATCATTGTCCCCCAGATAATCAGGATATATAAGATCAATTTCCATTAAAAATTAGCGTATACTAACTGAATAGTAAAAATGTCTAAGGTTTTATTACACATTAAATGTCATTTTGAGAAACTATGACTCTGAAACAGTTATGATCATATGACAAGTTTCAGAGAAGGAAGAGTTCTAATGACATTATAGTATGTGAACTCTGCTATTTATGGTTTGTATTAGGGCTTAACCTTGCAGCATTATTGGAATTTTAGTATATATAAACGATTTTGAAAGCACATGCTAAGTTTAACTTTGCAATAAAAAGATAAAATGTTTATTGAAATCAAGCAAGCAAAACAATATCAAACTATTGTCTATGAAGGAGCCTTAAACAAAGCATGTTCAGTTTGTCCTTTAGCAAATCAACAGGACTATTTTAATACTGAATGAGGCAGTTTGATGTTTAGCCTCAAGATTGCTATTGACTCTGTGCCTAGACTAAAATAATCAACATGTGGGTTTACCAGTGATTTTAAATTAGTTACATTGAAAGATCTCAATTTTCAAAGTCATTCTCATACTTATTAGGAGTTTACTTCTTGCAAAATAATGTAGAGGTCAGAAAGAGAAATCAATATCTTAAGATTTTTAATAGAAAAAGAAAATTCATATAACTACATTTGGATATATTAACTAATCATAAAGAATGGCCTGCTTTAAATGGTAGGGAAGGGAGCAAGTCTGGACATCATGTATAAGCCTATGCTAGAAATATAGTGTTTGTGTTTATAAGTGCCACCTTTTCAATGTTCTAAGCTTCCTTACCTGTTGAAGAGATTGCATCAAATTTTACATGAACTATTTTTTCAGCAAGAGATTAAATATATAATAAATAATCTCTTATACATGCATTTAAAAATATTGCTTGCAGTCAAACTAATTATGTCTATGCTATTATATCGGCATATATGATATGATATGGTATGGAATAGTGGTTAGGGCATGTTCTTAGAAGACAGGTAGCCGAGTTTGATGCCGAGCTTCCCTCTAGTATTCTAGGAGATCTTGACCAATGCATGCAACCTCTCTGTCCCTCAGTATACTACCTATGAAATGTGGGAAAATACTGGTAGCTCTCTATTCTTTAAGATTGTTGTGAATATTAAATTAAAAATGTGAAATATTTGTGACAGCATGAGCACATACTGTGGGGAGTACAAATTATAGCAAAGATTTACAATATATGTGATACATATAGCAAACATATAAAATGCTATTTGATATGTAATGCATACTCTATTATATAATATGTAATGTAATTATACCAAAATATATAAAACGTATATGTCATACAAATTTAACCTATATAAAATATCACAATGGGGAAAATTGAAAAACAATAAAAATAGAAGTATAAGACTTTTTTAGCATAACAGTTTAACACTGCAAAAAATCAACACAAAATACATGTTTATAATATATAAAATAGCATTGCTACTTTGACATTCTCAATTTAAGTGGAAGTTTGTATTCAAAAATTTATTATGATTATACTTCCATATTGTGTCATTGCTTATAGTTAATGACTTACACATATAATTGTTTTAATAAAGTAAGACATTAAAGAACAATTTATAAGGAATTCTTGAAATACAAACAACTATCTTACATATAAACTATGTAAGATCACCCTAAGCTCTGTTTTATCTATATCACTCTACCTGTAGTCCATTGCTATACCTCCTTAGAGAGAGCTGAAAAGGCTTAGAACTTCTCAGAAACTGTGCAATCAGAAAGGAAGGAAGGAAAGAGCAAAGACCCACTCTCAAAACAACGGCAACAACAAGAAAACCTTTAGAATAGCCATCCCTTGATAGACTCCCAATAATGGCTCTCTCAAAATTCATAGCCTCCACCACCTCTTCCAAAAAAAAAAAAAGTCATCATTCCAGTATTTACTGATTAACTCTATTTAACTTTGTAAACTGTGTTAAATTTTTTTATGATTTACAGATTATTGTTTTTAATAAATATTCTATTTCAAAAAAAATCAGAAATGTCGGTCTCATGGCTCCAACAATAGCAAACATTGATTATAACATTGGTGTGAATTGGTACAATATAATTAATTTTCACCTACCACCTAATGAAACTTTGCTGAAAGACTGAAAATGTTACTGAGTGAAGGGGAAGTTTAAGATAATCGGTGGTAGAGGCTATGTCGAAAATGGTTTACTAATATCTGATTTAAAGTTATTTGTAGGAGGACATAGACATCTGGGAGAAAGTATCCAGGAAGAGTGAAAAAGGAAGAGACAAAGAGTCTAATTTTAGTGTATTCTGCAGTGTATTATGAGCAAGTTGTCTAGGATCCTTTATGACATTCACTGGCATACCACTGTTTCCATTAAAAAAAAATCATCTTTAGTTTTAAATGACCATGATACAAACAGTTCTGAAAACAATATATTCATGGTTTAGAGAAAACCTGTTTGTAAAAATTATAGTATTTGGTTTCCCATGGGAGATAGCCAAAAATACCATAGATTATCTAAAGCCTTTCTCTAGTCTTTGCCAACAATAAACTTACAAGATTCATTTTCAGCAGCAAAGATTTGTTTTTCTGTATATTTCAGTGGTGTTTAGGTTACTTCTGCTTATCTGCACAATAAACAAGGAAATAAAGCAAGAAACAAAGCAACAGAATCAAACTTTGATGAGACATTCTCATGCTGAAAATCAGCTTTTTTAGGATCAAATAAGAGAATGTATGTTTGACACTGGACTTCTCTGGCCTTGTGCAGGATTTGACTCTGTATGAGTCATTCCAAGTCCCTCACTGAGGAATTCACCACTCAGAAGAGAGAGAGTAAAATACCTCAATAAATTAATCTGAAACAACCTATGTGAAAGTTGTCTAATAATCATAAAGATGAACTTCATTCACTCATTCATTTATTCAACCATGCAATACAAAATCATTGTACCTTCCATTGCATTGTATTGTATATTAGGGAAGTAAAGGAGAATGAGATATATTCTCTGTGCTCAAAGACTTCACAGTTTTCTTGGTTGGGGGTGGGGGAACAAAATGGAAAGGAAAAGCAGATTAAAATATGGTGTAGAATATGAAATGATATAGCTTGTTTAAATTACAAAAGGTAGAACTGAGGGAATGCATAATCTTGTTGGAGTTTTTAAGGAGAGTTTTATAGAGCATTGGATCATTGATGAAATGAATATGACCCATTAGATAATAACTGTATCTTCACTGTATACAATCTGAACCAACCTATGAAAACCTGTTAAATTTTATTTTTCATTATTTTTTTATTGTTGTTTTACAATGTTATGTTAGTTTCAGGTGCACACCAAAGTGATTCAGTTATATATATATATATATATATATATATATATATATATATATATACTTTTATAGAGTAAATACATATATATACTTTTCATATTCTTTTCCATTATGGTTTATTACAGGATAGTGAATATAGATCCCTGTGCTATACAGTAGGAAATTGTTGTTTATCCATTCTATATATAATAGTCTGCATCTGCTAGTCCCAAACTCCCAATCCAGCCCTCCCCCGGCCCTCCCTTTGGCCACCACAAGTCTGTTCTCTATGTCTGTGAGTCTGTTTCTGTTTTGTAGTTAAGTTCATTTGTGTCCTATTTTAGATTCCACATATAAGTGATGTCATATGGTATTTTTCTTTCTCTTTCTGACTTACTTCACTCAGTATGATAATATTTAGGTCCATCCATGTAGCTGCAAAAGACATTATTTCATTCTTTTTTATGGCTGAGTAATATTCCATTGTGTATATGTACCATGTCGTCTTTATCCATTTATCTGCTGATGGACATTTAGGTTGTTTCTGTGTCTTGGCTATTGGTAGCAAAGTAGTGCTACCATGAACATAAGGATGCATGTATCTTTTCGAATTATAGTTTTTTCCAGATATGTGCCCAGGAGTGGAATTGCTGGATCATATGGTAACTCTATTTTAGTTTTTTGAGGAACTTCCATAGTGTTCTCCATAGTGGCTGCACCAACTTACATTCCCACCAACAGTGTAGTGTAGGAGGGTTCCCTTTTCTCCATACCCTTTCCAGCATTTGTTATTTGTAGAGTGTTTAATGGTGGCCATTCTGACCAGTGTGAAGTCGTACCTCACTGTAGTTTTGATTTGCATTTCTCTAGTAATTAGAAATCTTCAGCATCATTTCATGAGCCTATTGACCATTTGTATGTCTTCTTTGAAGAAGGGTCTATTTAGGTCTTCTGCCCTTTTTTTTTTTTTTTTTTTTGGGTACATGGGCCTGTCACTGTTGTGGCCTCTCCCATTGCGGAGCACAGGCTCCGGATGCACAGGCTCAGTGGCCATGGCTCACGGGCCCAGCCGCTCCGCGGCATGTGGGATCTTCCTGGACCGGGGCACAAACCCATGTCCCCTGCATCGGCAGGCGGACTCTCAACCACTGTGCCACTAGGGAAGCCCTTCTGCACATTTTTTGATTGGGTTTTGTATTTTTTCTTTGTTATTGAGTTGTATGAGCTGTTTGTATATTTTGGAAATTAAGCCCTAGTTGGTCGCATCATTTGCAAATATTTTCTCCCCATCTGTAGGTTTCTTTTTATTTTTTTTATGGTTTTCTTTGCTGTGCAAAAGCTTATAAGTTTGACTGGTCCCATTTGTTTATTTTTGCTTTTATTTCTATTGCCTTGGTAGACTGACCTAAGAAAACATTGGTATGATTTATGTCAGATAATATTTTGACTGTGTTCTTTTCTAGGAGTTTTATGGTGTTATGTCTTATATTTAAGTCTTTAATCCATTTTGAGTTTATTTTTGTGTATGGTGTGAAGGTGTGTTCTAACCTCATTGATTTACATGCAGCTGTCCAACTTTACCAACACCATTTGCTTAAGAGACTATCTTTTCCCCATTGTATATTCTAGCTTCCTTTATCAAAGATTAATTAAGTATAAAGAAATACAACTGGTTTCTGTATGTTAATCTTGTACCCTGCTATCTTGCTGAATTTGTTTATCAGTTCTAGTATTTTTTTTGTGGAGTCTTTAGGGTTTTTCCATATATAACATCATATCATCTGCATATAATGACAGTTTTACCTGTTCCCTTCCAATGTGGATACATTTTACTTCTTTTTCTTGTCTGATTGTTGTGGCCAGGACTTCCAGGACTATGTTGAAGAGAGGTGGTGAGAGTGGGCATCCTTGTCTTGTTCCAGATTTTAGCAGGAAGGCTTTCAGCTTTTCACCATTGGGTATTATGTTGGCTGTTGATTTGTCATAAATAGCTTTTATTATGTTGGGATATGTTCCCTCTGTATACACTTTGGTAAGAGTTTCTGTCATGAATAGACGTTGAGTTTTGTCAGATGCTTTTTCTGCATCTGTTGAGATGATCATGTGGTTTTTGTCTTTTCTTTTGTTGATGCGGTGTACCATATTGATTGATTTGCATATGTTGAACCGTTATTGTGACCCTGGGATGAATCCAGCTTGGTCATGGTGTATGATCGTTTTTATGTGTTGTATTCATTTTGCTAATATTTTGTTGAGAATTTTTACGTCTATATTCATTAAAGATATTGGCCTATAATTTTCTTTTTTGTTAGTGTCTTTGTGTAGTTTTGGTACCAGGGTGATGGTGGCTTCATAGAATGACTTTAGGAATATTCCCTCCTCTTCAATCTTTTGGAAGAGTTTGAGAAGGATTGGTATAAGTTCTTTGTAAGTTTGGTGTAATTCCCCAGTGAAGCCATCTGTTTCTGGACTTTGGTTTGCAGGGAGGTTTTGTTTCTTTTTTGGGGTTTGTTTCTTTGTTTGTTTGTTTTTTTAATAGATTCTATTTCACTTCTAGTTATTGGTCTGTTCAAATTGTCTATTTCTTCTTGATTCAGTTTTGGTGGGTTGTATGTTTCTGGAAACTTTATTTCTTCTAGGTTGTCCAATTTGTTGACATATAATTGTTTATAGTATTCTCTTTGTATTTCTGTGGTATCAGGTGTAATTTCCCTCTTTCATTTTCATTTCTTATTTTGTTTATTTGGGTTTTCTCTCTTTTCTTCTTGGTGAGCCTGGCCAGAGGTTTGTCGATTTTGTTTACCCTTTCAAAAAACCAACTCTTGGTTTCATTGATTTTTCTAATTCCTTTTTTTAATCTGTATTTTATTTATTTCCTCTTTGATCTTTTTTTTTTCTTTCCTTCTGCTGCCTTTAGGTTTTGTTTGTTCTTCTTTTTCTAATTCTTTTAGGTGGTAGGTTAGGTTGTTTATTTGATATTTTTCTTATTTTTTGAGGAAGGCCTGTATCACTATGAACATCCCTCTAAGAATTGCTTTTGCTGCATTCCATAGATTTGTGCAGTTATGTTTTCACTGTCATTTGTCTCAAGGTATTTTTAAATTTTCTCTTTAATTCCATGGTTGACCTTTTTTTTTTTTTTTAGTAGCATGTTGTTTAGTCTCCACATAATTGTTTTTTCTCGTTTCTTTTTTGTTTTGTTTTGATTTCTAGTTCCATGCCATTGTGGTCAGAAAAGATGCTTGAAATAAAGAACCTAGTAAACAAAAAAAGATACATATATACGTATATGTGTGTTCAAATACACACACATAAAGAAATGTATTTACCTGTAGAATAAATAGAACTTAACTGGTTTTCTTTGAATCCACGTATAATCTGAAACAGCTCAATTCAAGGGAGAAAAAAATGAGATTTAGGGACTCTCCAAGAAGGGAATAGACCACTTCTCCTGAACTAGATTGAGAGGAAATATAAAAGTTAATTTTAGAATAAACTTCTATGAAAACAATCTAGTTTACATAATACTTTTATACATTTCAGCCGAGATCTGACTCCTCAGTTAAATAGCAAACAGGGAGCCCTTGATGTGTGAGGTGGAGAGTAAAACAGAGGTATTTAACTGTATAATCCCTCAAAATGTACCATCTGTGGAAATAAAATTGATTTCAGTATATGCACTTAGCTAAATATGTTGTATATCATATATGTTTTACCTGTTAAAGAAATAAACCAGGTTAGTCAATTTAAAGGGTACTTTTAAAATTTTCTTATTGCTATCAAATATTTGTAATCAATATATTATTGAGAAAATAAATGTAATGTGCAAAGTGCCAGACACATGGGTGTTGCTTGCTGGTTGGTGCACTTTACTTCTATTAAAATTCAGGACATGTGATAAAGTATAAAGAAAATGAAAATATGAAAAGCGAATGGTTGAAAACAGAAACTCGGGGCTTCCATGGCCGTCCACTGGTTAAGACTCTGCACTTCCACTGCAGAGGACACAGGTTCGATCCCTGGTTGGGGCAATAAGATCCCCCATGCTACGCAGCATGGCCAAAAACAAAAACAGAAACTCTACTATGAAGAGTTTTAAATATTTGTATTATTATTCAATTAAACATGTTCATTGTCAAGAATGTAACATTTCAACATGATTTACATTCTCTGAAAAATCTATTTTACTTAGTGGATGAGGGTATACTTTTGTTAAATAATCTAGTAAAAAAATATATAAAGAAATGGACATTTCCTGTAGAAGAAACAGACTTAACTGGTTATTTTCTTTGAATCCAACTGTAATCATGTGTCTTATTATTCTGAAAACCTGAATATTCCTTAGAATTCCATATTTATTTGCTGATTTTCACCAAGTAATGATCACATGATCAGTTGTAATATTTAGTGTGGTGTATCAACTCACAGGCTGAAATAAAGGCCCTTAGTCACCACAGAGCTATGCATAGTTCCATAGAAGTTTGTTTGTTTTGTTTTGTTTTTCCCTGTTCCTTAAGATTCTTGTTTACCCAGGAGTCATACTCATGATCTATGTTTTGTTGCAAAAAAGTTTTCCCTGTTCTTGAAGATTATTCTTTACCCAGGAGTCACAGTCATGGAAGAATATCAAGTACTAGCACATTCTGCCAGAACATAATAAGGGCAAATACACTTGCAGATACACCCCAAGAGGAATTCTGGATTGAGATCAACTATGAACAAACAGCTATTATTATTATTAATCAGCCTAAAGAGAATACAGTTAGAGGAGAAGGGAGTACACTGGAGAGAGAAATAATATGGAGATAGATTGATCACTAGTTCACACACCCTGGTGTCTTGGGCTAAAATTATTTTGACTGCTATGAGAAAATAGATTTCAAGAGGCTTCTCTACGTTTCTAAAAATATTCATTCATTGTTAGCTAACAGAATTGTACTGTAAAAACTAGATAGTAGTTCATAGTACTATTCCCATAATTTCAATTATTAAATATGTGTATAACCTATTTGGTTTCTGAGTAAGCTTATTGAGGTTAGGGGTCTGCCCTAACCCATAGATATAGCTGCTTTACTTGTCACAAAATGAATGAATCAAACTATCAAATAAACAACTAGTCTTCAAGTATAGATTCATTTAAAATAAGCTGGGGAATTTACACTACTGATTAGAATGATTCTATAGGAATATTTTATTTTTCCTTTTTTAGTCCATAGATTACTTGATACAATATAGAAATGTGCAAAAAGAAAAGCAGAAGAGATATTGAATGAAGTAAAAAAAAGAGGAAAGTCTTCTTTAAATATTTTCATATTTGCAAAAATATTTTCTCCTTCTGTTTCAAAAGGTTTTTTCAATTATATGTAATTTCCTGAAGTAACAGCATCAAACACGTAATACTACTCGAGGTTATACTTAGATTTATTTTATTAAATTATTATCATATGCATTTTCTACTTATTCTATAAATAATCAACTGTGACATTTGAACTTACGATACATTCACTATTTACTAGCTATGGAGTATTTGTTAAAATATTTAAATGTGCCCAGATTAAGATTCCAAATCTGTAAAATGACAATTAAATGATTCATGCCACAGCAGTTTTGTGCTGATTTAAATAAGACATAATTGAGCATGACTGCATATGGTTCCTTTATCCTACCCTTCTTTGTCAAGAATGCCAATCATGTGTTGAACTATAAGTGACCTGTGGGCAGTAATTGTGTTTTGAGTATGCATTGACAAAGTACACTTTTGAGTGCACCTTTTGAGTACTCACTGAGAAAAAATGAATTAATCTGCAATTGATCATTGACCATCTTGCAGGGAAGATGGTCACTGACCATGCTTTGAGAAGTAGCATACTTGACTTTTGAGTGGAGCAAGATTTTCTTCACCTAGTAAAGGCAAATTATTTCTGCTAACGTCATATAAAAATGTATGCATCAACTTTCAGAATAGTCCTTACTTTAAATAAACACTAGGAAAAACATATTTCAATTGTGGCAATACAAAAATTCCATGAATTGTGCCACATGCTCTTCAGGGAACTAAAATTTGGTCAGGGAAAATGGGCTGAAGAGCAGTATATCAGTAGCTTAATGGAAGTGACTTTAAAGCTTAAAGTCAGCATTTTTCAGTTTTCTATAAATGACACAACCAGATTGAATTATGAATAAAATACAAACTACACATTCCTCAGGATACCTAGATTTGATCCTTATATTTTCCTTATCTGCTGTGTATTTTCCTTATCAACTGTTCCCCTCAACTTCAAATGTAGGTGCTTTTCCACTTTGCCTAATAAAGCCATACCATTTTTGCTGTAGTGACTCTTCCAAGACTATTGACTATTCAAGGCAACCTGTTATTATAAGCTCTCATATTATCTTCCTCATGTGTTTTTCTCAGCAGTTGTCATAGTTGTAAATTTCCTGTTTGATTATATGTGGTGTATGTGTTGTGTGTGTCTGAGTATGTCTCCCTCTGAGACTATAAGCTAGAGTATGTGATGGGAGTGTATTTTTGTTTTGAGTCACCATTGTAGCTCATGGTTTGGCACAGCATTTGGCATAAACTAGGACCTCAATTACTATTCTGAGTTTCATTTCTTCTATTACAGAAAAGTACTACCAATGCTATTAATAGTAGCACTTTTAAATCCATTTTATAAATGTTTTTATTTTTTCATTTTTATACATAAAAATTAAAATCTGATTTATACTTTAATAGTGCCTTCCACCCCCACCCCCATTGTTTTCTTTTAATTTGTTATGACTCATCACTTTGTCTCCTAACCTGCAATACTTTCTCAAGACCTGACCCTGACTCTTTCCTTCCCCCACTGCTCACTGAGCACCTGAACCCCATCATGCTTTCAAAATCCCTTTTTTGGGGTTTTATCTGAATTTCTTCATCAACCATCCTTGCCTTCTCATTCTTCCACCTCCATAACTGAAGCAAAACTCCTAACTTTTCCCTGGGAACAGTTTTAACAGTTAGCAGTTTAACATTGTATTATGTGTGGTGATCTACACAGCCTGACATCCTGGTGCAGCCGGGACATTTCCCCCTCGTGGAGCTCAGCTAGTCCCTCTGAAGAGCCACATGCTAGAACTGTTCTTACTTTTATGGGTTTTTCCCCATCAATTCTTTGGGTCTTAATCTCTGTTTTTCTCCCCTACTCTCCCTCTCTATTCCAATGTAAATGGTTGCATAGCATCAGTGTTTAGAGTTACCATCATTTATTTAATCTCAAACTTAAAACTTTTAGCCAATTACATAGTCTTAGCTACTTAGCTGATTTTTTAATGTATTTATAATTGCTTTTTTATATTAAATTCTTAGTTTCTCCTCTTAGCCTTGGTGATTGAGCTCTAAATTCTCTACAAGGGTAAATGAATACACAACGTCAGTGAATGAAGATTTATACTTAGTTCTACAAACTATATAACTGGATGAGCCAGAGATTCAGAGGAAGGGATTTGGTTAAAAAGAAACTGCTAAAGTTAAAGGGCATTTATTTGGCTTACTAGGACTTATAGAAGTGTTGAAGAGGACTACGGTATTAGGAGGAGGAAAGGGAGAGAATCATTTCAAGGGAAGGGAGTATGGGAGATAATGTGGCCAAGTCATCTTTGTATTAAAATTGTACTGGATAGGAAGGGCGTTCAAATAATGGAAATGGGATTTCAAAGGTTTAATTTAGGTCAAAGTGTTACATTAGCAAATGATAAATGCCTGAAAGAAGTGGCCCTATGAACATTCCTTTGAATTTCTTCACTTGCTCTGGCCTTCATGTCATTTTTAAATGGTCATTTCAATTTTCAACTTCAAATCAGCACTTTATTCTTTCCTGCTGCAAGTGTTTTTGGTATCATTAATGATTAATGATAAAACATATGCTCCTTGAATACTAATACTCCCCTTAAGTGTGGAATTCTTCACAGAAACCATCTTATTTTAAAAACACACCCAGAGATGCAAAGTATCTTGTTAGGTTTTTCTGTTAAACAGTGAAGTGTTTTAAATGGCTCTTCCAGTAGTCTTTTAAGATGCATTCATTTATTTGTTTGAAGAAAGGAGATATGCTCAGGAACCATTTAAAAACCTTTACTTAATGTCTTTTCTAAAGCCCTAGGGAAGACTGGGATGTAAATCAAGAAATGGAAGGCATCTGGAAATACATCTTTATAAATTCAGAACTAAACTGTCCTGGGAGTTTTGGGCTCCTACTATCAAATTATAGAATTCCCAGAAGACCCTAAAGGATCTGATGTTCATATCAGTAACTCAAATATACAAAGTCCCAAGTTTATCATGAGGTTTTTGAATGGAAAAAATAGTTCTGACATTAACTTTCATAGGGACCATCAAAACAGCCGATGGCTTCACTTTGCAAAACTGTGATGTGGACAGTAATTTTACCATTAAAATGATAATCCCTGTTGGGCAACACAATGATTCTTGCCATATCAAATATGATTTCAAAAGGAATGATAGTGCTGAATCTGTATTTCTTTAGGTTTAATTCCCTGAACAATAAAAAAGAAAGCAAAACAAAAATGATGAAATCCTTGTAGTGATTTTACAATGCTAATTCTCAAGATTCAGGCTGAAGTCTGTCCTCTGTTTTATGTGGTATCGTACAGGACATTTAGTTGGATTACTAGTCTAGGTCCTAGTGACCTCCTGAGTACAGTGGTCATTCTGCCCCTAAGCCTATATTGTAAATCTTGGGATTAAGCCTCCACCAGAAATTATTGATATACAGTTGGTCAGCAGTTGTACTTAGAATTCCACTGTTTTTGCTCCTGATAATTTTTGTTTGCTCTTGATGTGAATTTCATGAGTAGAAAATAAAATCCAGTTTCCAAAGTGAAATAAGGAACTTTGTAAACGTGAAACAAACAATGAAAGAAAAGAGGAAAATGACAAAATTAGAGATATAGTCAATTCTTGTTATTCATGGTAGTTCTGTTCTATCAAGTTGTGTGGACACTGAATTAACAAACATGGAAATTCAGGGTTAGGTTCCTGCAGAGCCTCTGTTCACAACACTTAGACAACTGATCAATACATACTTTTATGTCTGTTTCTGCTTAAAAACACCTTATTTAGTGTGTATTGTTAATTCATTAACATTGAACTCAGACACTACAGCACTATAACTCTTGCCTGAACACTTATCTAACATGCATTTTTCCCATAAAGCACGTCAGAGCCTTTTTGTGCTTAGGAGCACAATAGCCCTCAACACTATGCTCTTGGGGCATTTTTCAGAAATAAAATCCACATAAAAGCACAAAAACAGAGTGTAAAGTGGTACTAAATAGACTGCACAAAGGAGACTTGCTAACAGTATGAGAATTGCAACACGAAGGCAGAGCATCATCCTACTCCACCTCAACTGGGAAAGTGCACTGTGGGGGACTCACATTTTGTGCAGCTCTGTGTCATGTCCACAAGTGACTGTGAAAATGTTGTGAACGTTGATTTTGGGATTACAAATAAGTTTTTGTGAGTATTCAAATTCTTAAAAACCAAATGTGTGAATAAAGAGAATTGACAGTATACCTCAAATGATTTAGAAAAAACATGTATTTTCTTTTTTTTTACAAGAGACCATTGAATTGGGTACTTCAGAAAAATATTTCCTAAGACGATACCCCTTTCAATGACCTAATGGATGATGGCATGTTCAAAGTATTAACCTAGAACTATTTGAAAATCCTGGGAAGATGAAAATGCCAAATGTTGCTATATCCTTTAATATTTTACTCTTTCACTATTTGAGATGTGTAAAATACCACATACATAATTACTATGTATTTGGAACATTTCTATTTCTTCCTTAGAGAGTTACAATTTTTGGACCCAAACCTTTTATTTTTCTATTGATGTATATATTTTTCATGATGTTTAAGTATACTTTATAATTAAATGATGTTATTTTTGTATCTCTTATTAATAATTTCCTTTGGTTTCCAATTTAGTTATTTGCTTTTTCAGTTGAATTTATTTGTGCCGCTAGGTCATAATTATGCTGTGGTCTTGGCAGCCTGGGGCTGAGAAGTAGTTTAGCATTTATCAAGTACAGGCTATCCTTCTTCATCTGACTCAGCTGTTTTTCTTTATCATAAATCTAGTTTGTAAAGTGCACTTTTTCTGTTAAAATCTAACTCCTTCAGTTCCTTTCTTTCTGTCTTACTGTTGAATTTTCAAGTATGTAGTATCTGATAACCCCATTATAATGAACTCTGGGTTGCAGATGTATACGGCTCCAGAATCTGAGTTCAGAAGACTTGTAGAAACAAGTTGAGTTCCTTTGCTTATTCTAACTCCATAAGCCTGTTTTCAAGTTTTCATTTTTTTTTTGTTCTGACAATAAAATTTAATTGAATTGACAATTCAACAGGTACATATGTCTCTTTGTATATAGGATTATGACTGTTGTATATTTTTTTTGTTTTGTATTATGATAGGTCGTGGATCATATTATCTTTCACCTTCCTCTTTGCCTATTTTTCATGTTGGCTGCTGCTTTATAGTTTATTTTCCCCCAGTATTGTATGATGAGTAAACAAAAGTAAAGAAAAAATGGCAGAAATAAATAAATGAACAGGGAAAACACACTGGAAAATATTCCAAGAGTATAATATATATAAAAGGAATAGAGTAGATATCTAGAAGGTAAGAGTTAATCAGTGAAGCATTAATAGAAACATAACAAGAACTTTGCTAATAACCTCATGATATGAACTCACTTAAAAGTTACATGAGGGGGGACCTTCAAGATGGCGGAGGCCTAAAACGTGGAGATCACCTTCCTTCCCAAAA